>NC_049210.1:27771218-28377289 GCF_013347855.1 Anguilla anguilla | reverse complement strand
TGTGCATTAGTGAATTGGTAATATGCTGGAGTAGAGGATGTATGAGCATATGGGAAATTCTGTTTGGCGTTAAAACCACTTTCCTTCTACAAGAAACCTGTAATGGAGCCCCAGTCTGTGATATGCTGTGCACGTATCTGTAATGCAGCTTTTGCTGAACATAATGAACAACATTATTAGACACGGCGCACTGTGCTTTGTGATGGATTTATACGCTCTTCTGTGATACAGCTTTCATATAAGTTACCTCTCTTTTACAGGCATAAATGTCCTTGTGAAATCCAAAGCTTTTCAGTATGCAATGTGTAAGTGTAATTTTGATTAATTCATAAGTTTTTAAGCTCCTTTGTGGCCCAGTTATTACCATATTTGAAAACTCCTAAGATTGAATGTTTACTATTAATTGTATATTTTAACAATGGTGTGGTAGTGGTACTTATGTTGTAAAGTGTAGTGTAGTGTAGTATTTATGTTGTAAAGTGACGAACCGACCTGATGCCCACATCAAATCTGCATACCTTGTTAATTAAAAGGACAGGTGTTTGTTCTGAGAGTTATGAAACGCAGTGAAAGTACACATGTTTACGATATTCTACCCAAAAATCAGTGTTGAGTTGAAATTAAGTTTCTTCTCTTCCCTAACAGATGCTGTGGTTGCTGTCAACGGCGTGTGGATTTTAGTTGAGACATACATGTTGAACAGTAAGATGGGCCATTTAAGAACACTTCAGTGCATAAGTCATGACCAATTTTCTCAAGTGTATTAAATGTAAATTCTACTTTTATGAAGGACATCTACCAAATATTCATACAGATACATAGGAATTTTGTCCACCTTGTCACTGCAAAACAACTGAAATTCTCTCATTTATGTTTTCATATAATTCTGTATTAGACATGTAACTAGGTATGTAGTGCAGCAGATGAGGGGCCACTGGAATTGTGCCTTTTATGCTGCAAGTGCTCAAGTTTTTACACGGATAGAACAAGCAATAGGGAAGAATAGGGTCATTACAGATTTTTACCCACAATCTCTGTGGTGGCTGGACAAGAAATGTTTCTGTAATTATTCACATGATAGCTTAAAATATTTGTAGGAATGCAGACAAGGCTGCCAAATATTCAGATGTGCATTACATATACATATTTTAAAAATGTAAAATAAACAAGCACGAAACCGTCCAGACCCATGAATTATATATTGGTTGATTTTACGCGTTCATATATGGTAGTTGGTTGAAAATAGACACTTGATGCTACAATCATGATAACGACAATGACTGTGCTGTGAAGTTTAGGTAGCAAACAACAAGGCTCAATCCTTTTGACGTAAGTTACATAGAAACTATACGCTCAGATCGCGTAGTTTCACTCTCTGTGGCCAAGCGGAATCGATAACGTTTCAGAAAATATATAAAGTTAAAAGATTTCATTCCATCTTCTACTGGCAGTTTTGCCGTGGATTGTAGCTGTGTGTCCTTAGCTCCTACTCATGCGTGCAGGATAGCATCCGTACACGCTAACTAGGTTAACTAAAGTAGGCGATCTGTACACGCTAACTAGGTTAGCTAAAGTAGGCGAAACGCAAACATGTTAGGGTTAGCTAAAGTAATGTTAGGCGATAAAGCTGTGCTTAAAAATGTTGTGCCATACCACCTGCGCATGCGTCCTACTAAACGAAGCACCACCTGCGCATGCATCCCACCAAACCAGTGCCTGTGCGCCGTGGTAAAAATTATATAAATGTTCAAAGTAGCTATACAGATATCTAGCGTCAAAAGATATTTTGATTTCTTTGGTGATGTATGATGTTCCTTGGTTTACTGGTTTAAATGATATTTGAGAAATCCATTTTACGTTACAGGCAAGGAAACACACCCCACCAATTCTAATCAACTTACAGAATTGTGTGGGAATGCCAATAGAACACACATAAGCTGTGTTTTCAAATAATTATTTGATTTATCTAATCAAAATAAAACACCCATATCACCCATGTGCAAAAGTATTTACCACCTCAGTTACTCAATCAACCAATTAACCAAATTTAATTGATTAGATTCAGCTGATTGAACACAGCCAGCTTGATTGCTGGCTGCCATTTCTCTAGTGAAACACAAATGTTGCTATTTATAATCAGTCAATGGAAGATTTTGCATTAATCGAGCATATATCAGTATACACAGTAAACTTGAATAAATACTTCCCATCTTATCTTATCATGCCCATGACATTAATGCCTTATATTCCACCATCAGGGAAATGCTGGCAATGTTCTAGCTTTACGGCTTTTACTGAGCAGTTATGAACGCTTACGCTACAGTTTATTAAATTATCCTCATTAGAGAATAGCGCTAACCTCTTGAAAGGCACTCAGTTTCATTTTGAGTGTTAGGAGTTCTGAAAAAGCTGGCCTCAAGAACCCACCACGATAACAAAGATTTGCCATTAGCTCTCAGAATTATTAGCAGTCCATTAACTGTGAATTCAGAGCAAACTAGGGGTGGTTCTTACCAAAAGAGGGGAAAATGACACAGAGGCGTAGTAATCTACAGAAAAGCAGGCAGCTTCTGACTGCCTAGCCCAAGTTAAATGGCTTTTAGCGCAGTCTGCAAATAATGACCCTGAAGTCATAATGTTCTGAATCACACTGTAAGGCAGTTGTTCAAAATCTTACTTGCCAAACATGTCTGTATGTTTCGGTGTTCCCTCTTCTGAATTTGTTTTTCTGGTAAACTGTTCTTGTTTCATGTTGTAAAAAAAGCAGATATTACTTACTTGGGATGACAGTGTGCGCTTGTCTACACTCTCCTGAATTGATTGCAGAGACTGAAACAATATGAATGGCTTATGGATGTAATTAAGTTTTTTGAACTGGGGGAACATGGGGAAAAGCATGAAAAACTGTTATATTGATCCCCCTACATTAGTCCCAGACTATCCATAGTGAGATAGAACAGCTGTTAAAAGAAGTCTTCTTTAATGAGTCCTCACCAGAAATGTGTTTGTCAATGTTTCCTCTACAGGTGGATTCTCCTGGTCACGATTTGTACCCTGGAGTTACATAGTCTTCCTAACAAGTATGTTACCTAATTTCTAATAGATGAAACCACCAGCCCCTTTATCTATGAATAAGTATTGTTTTTTATTTTTTATTTGATGATGATTTACACCCATGTGATGATACTATTTTGACCTACTGCAGAATTCAGGCAGATGTGCGTATTTGTTTACAGTAGGAGTGCCCACAAATGGTTTAGTTCTAGTGGTCTAGGGTCCACACTTTCACCGTTTACAACTTTGCTGTCTGAGAATCATCCTTTGCAACATGAATGTGCGCTTATGACCTAATGTGGCAATTACAGCATACTTATCCCTGATTGGAAATTAAGTGTTGAAATAATCTACAACCGTTAAAACTTAAAGAACTGTAATTATGATTGGAACACAAGCATTAGCAGGGGGCCAGGACCTGGATTAATGCACCACATATAAAGTCTGCTTTCCACATTTTGTATGAAAATTAGTTTTTTTATCGAGTGATTGACACAGTGGCTTCTTCTGGTTGGTCTAGGCTGTATGCCTGTTTGGGTTTCAAATTTTTGTTGCAAAATTTAATTCATTGCTAACAGCTGCATGACACCACATTAAGATACTTCAAAATGACTTTCTACAGATTTAATGTAATATAAAAAATTAAGTTAACGAATGAAGGAATAGTGCATCATTCTGAACATCATTCTGTTCTTTTTCTTGTGTTGCTCACTGCATATTGTGTAAAAAAACAAAAAAAAAAAACAAATGAGAATGAAATATTGGGGGACATAAAGCAGTTCCAGGAAAAGGTCAATTCCATTGTGTTTATTACAAAAGTAGTCCAATGTTTAAATGTACAATGGCCACAGCCCACAGTATTTTAATGACAGAGCTATAAGTGGACCCCAGTGTTAGCTTGATTTGTAGATATACAATTTAAGTTACAGTAGCTGCCATCGTTTTCAAACTATTTCGCAACTCGACAGAAAAATGCAGCTTTAGGCTGTCCTGTCAATACAGTGTCATATAGAAATGAAAGTTAAATGCTATATGAACATTGTAGTAATTGGCAGTCCAAGGCCATTGACTTGTACAGCCCGCTATGATAATGATAATTAATTTATTACAATGAGGCACCACACAGCATGACCGAATGCTTGAGCCAACAAACAATTAATGGTAAAAGCAACATGCACTTTGAATGGTACAGTACCCTATGCAGCAACACATTTCAACATGTGGTCTTCATTAGTGTTACTGTAACCATTTGAACCAGGCTCAAGCTATGGTACATGCATGAATGAGTTCTGCTAAATTATTGAACTACTTAATCATCATTAAACACATCTGAATGATATTCACCTGTCAATCTGTAATTGAATCTATTTTTAAAAATCAACCTCTTTTAAAGCAAACAGTTGAAACCATTAAACACATGAAAATACAGATTATAAACCAATTATGACGAATCTCGCAATCTGATTGGTTAATATCCATGGTATAATAACCACATACAAAAAACGCATCCGCGTTGCCAAGGTTATGCACTTGGCCCTAAGTTAACTCCGCTCTGTGTTTGTTTATTATTGGGTTCGTGTTTACTGGCTGATATGGTAAATGGTAAATGGACTGCATTTATATAGCGCTTTTATCCAAAGCGCTTTACAATTGATGCCTCTCATTCGCCAGAGCATTTAGGGGTTAGGGGTTAGGTGTCTTGCTCAAGGACACTTCGACACGCCCAGGGTGGGGTTTGAACCGACAACCCTCCGACTGCCAGACAATCGGTCTTACCTCCTGAGCTATGTCGCCCGAGTTATGGCAACGATTACAAACAGAGTGAAAGTTATGAGCATTACATTACATTACAGGCATTTAGCAGACGCTCTTATCCAGAGCGACTTACACAATTTTTTACATAGCATTTTACATTGTATCCATTTATGCAGCTGGATATATACTGAAGCAATGCAGGTTAAGTACGTTGCTCAAGGGTACAACGGCAGTGTCCTTACCCGGGAATCGAACCTGCGACCTTTCGGTTACAAGCCCAGTTCCTTACCCACTGTGCTACACTCCGTCATGAGCAGATGAGCAGACTGATGTTGGGCTCAGGTTGTTGTGCTGTGGGGTGCAACCTGGAACAAATGCCATTTCGAAAATTGTAAAAATACATTATTTAACTTTGTAACCCCACTAGGAAATTGTGAAACAAATTACTTGAATCACTGCGATTATTATAGCTGGTGCTTGCCCATTGTTACTTCGTATTTTTGAGAAATAACTGGACATCGTTACCTATTAAAATGTAAGTCCTGTAAAAATACACATAATAAACTGTATAAATAAATAAAGCAACTTCATGCATACACATTTAGTAATACTAATACAGCCTTATTTACTATATCAACTTTAAGACAAGCAACACGCTCGTAATTATCTCATCGTGACCCATTAAAGCCAATGGCGCAGACGTTGCTTCATACTTTCAAACTGCTTTCCCAACGGCTATTTTGCGTCCTGCGACTTGAGTTACAACAGTAAATATGTACGGATTCCTAGACGTGCTGATAGCGACCACCCTTTCTCATATTAACCTCAAATACGCAAGACAGGACACTTATGCTAGCAAATTTATGTTAAGTTCCATTCATTTATATAGGGTTGTGGATACACGTCCCCTTAGCAACCAAAAGCTAGCGCTGGACCACCTCTGACTTATTTGCTGGCACAGAAAAAAAATCGTGAAAGTGTTGAAAAAATAACCACGGGAGGATAACAAGGACATTTTTTCCTACTTAACAAGGTACAGGTTGTTACCGATATGTCACCTGTTTCATATATAGTTTCAAATCAGTTTACGTTTTCCTGTCTGTCGAACGAAGGTGGTCGAATAGGTGCTCTCACTGCAGCACTGACTTTGTTTCAGGTAACAAACTCATGATAAGCGATAGCTAATAGCTAGCTGACCAGTAACAAGCCTTCAATAGTTATGAACAATTAGCTAACTAAATTGATTGTAGCTAGCTAGCTAGCTAAACGTAGCTAACATTGTATAAATTATACACAGAAACGTTAGATCAATGCTAGTAGTTGATACGCTATAGCTACGTTTTGAACGAACGTTATGATACCTATAGTAATTGCATTGGCTACACATGCTGCCCAGCACTATTTTGTGTCTCATGTAATCATCGTTTTTAAGCAATGTGACGGAGTGCACTTTTTACACAAGAATGTGCATGTAACCAGAATAGTTATGGATTATGCAAGGAATGTATGATGCTCTGCAAGGTGCAATACTGTCAACAGTTATCTGTTTCTGTCGCTTGTTTTTCTGGTAGTGTAACGTTATCGCATTTGAGTTTGGCCAAGTAACGGTTCTTTTCTTCGACTGGTAACCTCAAATAATACTGGCTTGACATACTTTTAACTAGCTACCTAACATAATTTACTTATTATTTATTTTGCTTGTTGAAAACGTCTATATCTATTCATTAAGAGTGCGGGCTCCCGTCTTTCCCTTCTATAACAACCACATACCACAGCTTGACGTTTTATGCTTCTTTACAGGTCTATTTAAATTATCACTCTGCGGCTAAGCAGTCAATGAAGTAAAAGAAAAAAAACTGTAACATGAAACGATCATCATCTGTCAGAAAATGAAAACATTTGAAAATATCTGATGCGGGTCTTGAAGCGAGAGTGATATGTGTCCGTAAGTGGGGGACGCGTGCGAGAGCTCTCTCCAGAGCTATTGGCGACCGAAACTCAGAGACCGCAGAAGGTTGTCGCTTTCTCCGCCTAACAAAATGAGTATACCTTTGCAATGTGATCCCACTGGTGTTGGACAGTTTTCCCATGGTTGCACAATCAATGGGAACGTACAAATAAAGATAAATCAGGCATGAACTCTTAATAGCTCATTATAACCGCCATTCACACAGTGAACGATTTTTGGTTGACCTGTTGTCGGAAGTCCATTCATTCTCTATGAAGCTGAGTGACACCCAGAAATCTGAGCAACTGGGTACAACTGAGCGACAAATGTTTCCTGAAAAGTTTTATTTTGTTTATCTTTTCGCGGGCATTGCCCATCTACAGCTAATCAGAGTTTCGGGCTCTACCTATTTTTCCAACCGAATGATACCATTTCATGAATAATAGCTCCGCCTGGGTTCACTCATTGCACTTGAGGAGAAGCTTACAAACGTTAAAAGGATAGGCAGAAGGCTGAAATGCCAACATTTGGCTTCTTTTACCAAAATTGTCTCATTGACACCCAAACACGTTGAGTTCCACACATTACTAGAGAGCTGGCTATTATTAGCTATCTCAGTCAGTCTATCTCAGTAGTACTTTGTTGAAGAAGCAGTCTCCCTAGTGGATGAACAAAGCCATACTAGAGAATTTGAGGGAAAAAAATTGTATAAGATATATAAAAACGAAAGCACTAAGGTTAAAAAATAAATACGGGAAGCTAAGGTGCTTTTTGAAAGGCAAATTGCCCAAGATGCAAAAACTAATGCTTAACATTTATTTCAATCTGTAGTAGGAAAAGGAAAGTGAAGGAGAATGTCAGATGAAGCAGGAATGAAGAATGAGCTTTGCCTTGTAATAATAAAGATATTGCTGATGCCTTAAATAGTTATTGGGTTAGGTGAGATCTTTAAACCACTGGCGGGTATTTTAAACAGTCTTTAGAAACTGGAGAAATACCTGAGGACTGGAAGCAAGATAATATAATACCAATATATACAGTAAGGAAGGGGACCATACTGATCCAGGAAACTACAGGTCTGTGGGTCTCACTTGCATAATATGTAAAATACTGGAATCTATCATTAGAGACAAGTATTTCTTGAAAATAGGAACATCCTAAGGATAGCCAGCATCCTAAGAATTGGTTTTCGTATGGGAAGGTAATGTCTGACAAACCCTCTGGTATTCTTTGAAGAAGCTACCAAGTGTTTTTATTATAGCAAGGCGTATGATATTATCTACTTAGATTGTCAAAAGGCATTTGATAAGGTACCACGTGAGAAACGTGTTAGTAAAATGAAGACAGTAGGAATTAGAGGATGTATTTTAGACTGGATTCGGAACTGGCTACAGGGTAGAACACAAAGATTACTAGTAGGAGGGAGTATTATCTGAGCAGGGAGCTGTTTGAAGTGGAGTCCCACAAGGATCAGTGTTGGGACCACTGCTGTTCCTCATTTATATCAATGACCTCAACAGGGACATAGAAAGTACATTAGTCAAACTTGCAGATGATACAAAACTGGGAGGCCCAGCTAATAGTCTGGAAGCTACTAAAGTAATCCAAGAAGATTTAAATAAAATCCAGAAGTGGGCGAAAACCTGGAAAATGAAATTTAATATAGCCAAATGTAAAGTTCTGCATGTGGGAAATACAAATATTAGGCAGGATTACTTTATGGGAGGAACAAAATTGGAGTGTGCTCAGTTTGAAAAAGACTTGGGAGTAATGGTTGATCAAAGCCTTTCTGGTTCTAGTCACTGTGCTGTCGCAGTAAAAAAGGCCAAGAGGATGCTGGGATATATAGCCAAAAGTATTGAGTATAAATCCAAGGAAGTTATACTTATCTTATCTAATACATTTGTTAGACCACACTTAGAGTATTGTTAGCAGTTCTGGGGACATTACTACAAGAAAGATATAGAGGCTCTGGAAAAAATTCAAAGAAGAGCAACCAAATTGATTCCTGGTATGAAAGGTAAAAGCTATGAGGAAAGACTTAAGATGCCTTGTCAAGCTTAATAAGAGGCTTAGGGGTTATTTGATTGATGCTTTTAAATTCATAAAAGGGATCAACAAAGTGAACTACGAGAGATTCTTCAGGTTGAGCTCTGTTAGTAGAACAAGGGGACAAAAATGGAAATTAACAAAAGGTAGATTCCATACAGACATTAGGAAGATTTTTTTCATACATAGAGTTGTCAATGTGTGGAATAGCCTGCCAGGTCATGTAGTAGAGGCAGAAACTGTGGATTTTCAAGACTAGGCTTGATACAGTGTTAGACACTATCTAGTCTGTAGGTAATCAGAGCACTAATTTAGGTAGGAAAATGGCAAGCATCATTGGGCTGAATGGCCTGTTCTTGTCATTATATCATGTTATGTTATGTTATAAATGTCTTTTTGATACAGTGTGTAATGCCCTTATTTTTCTTCAAAAATGTGTAGCTGCAGGAAACCACTAGGAGGATAAAATGGGAAGCTCTTGCCCCTCCCTCAGCCTAGTACTCTCAAGCAACCCATCAACTGAGTTGCTCGCTGTGTGAACGCAGGGTAATGCTAGCTTGCTAGCTAGCTAGTTTGGGAGTACAAAAGATTTTCTAACATTGCATTGCAACTGCCTGGTGCTATACATGGTCAGCCGGGAACTACTTTCTTGTAGATTTTTCTTGTAATGAAATTGTTAATAAATTGTTAGAATGGTTTTAATTGTGTTTTGTTTACACTGTCTATATTATCATATTTGGTAGCCATTTTATTAAAACAGTAACTCACTCTAGGCCGTAGTATATTGTGATTATATCACAGCTAAGACCTCTGTCCTTTCATATAGCCTCCCCACCTCCAGATCAGGCACCACTATTTTCATCACCACAATTTTATTCCTGTTTCTTGGATTTCTCAGTCTTTATCACAATTAAGGTTTGTTTGATTGAGTCTGAAAAGACTGAAGTCTAGCTTGGCTGAATATCATATACCCTTGAATTGGATAAGAGTGTTGGTTGATTTGATTTATTGTTCTGTGGTAGTTCGCAATATAATGGTACAAAATAAAGTGTGTCCTCATCCTAGACTATAAATTTGAGTCAACAGAAGATGTCTCTCTCCCTGTCTCTCTGTTATCCAGTTTATGGAGTGGAGATGCTTTTGAAAATTACAGGCTTGGGACCATTAGCTTACTTCAGCTCAGGATGGAACCTGTGAGTTTCTTCTAAAATCTACAATAACAATTTTTTTCTGCTGTGTTGGGAAAGTTGACAGTTATCTAACGTGTTCCAAATTCCAATACCTGATACTTCGTTGAAATACAGTAATATGAAAATCTCTGAATGTGACTAGCTTTTTTTTAAAAAGTGGATAAATTGCTTGGGCTAGAGCCCTGTAATAATTAATCTACAGTAATACCAGTGGACCTCTCCTCTTCTTGTCCAGGTTTGATTTCTCCGTCACTTTCTCTGCCTTTTTGGGTCTGATTGCCTTGGCCTTCAACATGGAGCCCTTCTACTTTATTGTAGTGCTACGTCCCCTTCAGCTGCTGCGGTAAATCTGAGCGCCACCTGGCCTGACCACGACAAACAGCTCTCGGGCTATTTTCAGACTGGTCACATTTGAAGATCTGTTTGGAAACTGAGTTTACAAATATACTTTGTTTTGTTTCACATTGATAGTGCTGTCAGACAAACTCATTATGCTTTATGACACACAATTCTCCTGAGATTCTGACTGTAGTTGCTATAATGGATGTAGTTGCACTTTTCTGGTTTGGTGTTCCCTGCAAAGTTTATTTTAACAGTGGAAACCAGCCCTTCCCTACTGGGGGTTACAACTGTCCTGTGCTGATTGTCATTTTTACTTTAGAAAACTATGACAAGTTTACCATCTCATTCTGCTTTGAGTAGCCAAACCTACTCCCGCAAAATAGTCTGCATGCAATAATTGATCATTATTATCGGAAGGTTTTAACCAGGGTAATAAACAAATGTGTCATTCCTAGGTTTATTTCTTGGTCTAAAAATAGTTGTTTTCATACTGGTTAAATCTGGGATGCTTTTTTTTTTTCATTTTCTCCCCAATTTTTTAGTCATTATACCAATTCCCCATGTGTATCATAGTCCTGGTCGATGTGCTATCCTCTGTCGGTCTGGGGAGGGTGTAGACTACCACATGCCTCCTCTGATACATGTGGAGTCGCTAGCCGCTTCTTTTCACCTGACAGCGAGGAGTTTCACTGGGAGAGCATAACGAGCGTGGAGGTTCACGCTATTAAATCTGGGATGCTTTTTACTTGTATGAAAAGGTGACAAGCAAGAGCCTCCAGACATCTCCAGTTGCAAAATACCCTCAGTCTTCAGAAGGAAGCATCACAGTGTAAACAGCTTCTCAGGACAGTGTTACCTATGCCAACAGCCTAATTGCTTCTTTTCTTCTTTCCTAGGCTTTTCAAAATCAAGCAGAGATACCGCAATGTCCTGGACACCATGTTTGAGTTGTTCCCCAGGATGGCCAGGTAAAAGGACCTGATGTGTGCAGAAAGCCTGGGACTAGAGGCCTGCGTGGGGCTTTTTACATTAAAAAAAAAAATCCCATTCCCACCCACATCAAAAACATTTCTTACTATTCCCACCCGCTCCCGCGAAGGTTCTGTTCTTTTCCTGCCAACTCCGGCAGAGTTTAGGGACTTTAACCCATTAATGCCCAGATTTTTCTCAGAGATTTCTTACATATAATCATTTGCACAAAAAAAAATCACAGATAGAAAAAGAGTGGTAGAGACTTTGCCAACTTTAGTTGCCCGCAGGCTTAAATGGGTTAAGCATCAACGGCTCTGAGGACAGCTGTGGTGACCGGAAATAAATTGGTGTTAATGCCGTAGCCACAGATATAAAAGTCACTAAGCGATTCCTTAGGACTAACAACCGGAATATTCGACAATCTCATCTTGAGGAGCAGATGGTTTTGAAAAAATGGGAAAATTAATTAAATTAGCTAGTGTCTTTGAAAAATGTGCTCTGAAAAAGTTGAGAGTATAGTGTCATCGTCTATTGTAAAACAATATTTATTTCAAAACTCAAAAAAAGAAGGAAAATACACTTAAACCACATGTTGTACAGACAATGTGAAAGTAGTGTTTTTCCCATAGTAGATCAGCAGGCTATGGCGGCAGAAGGATCACGTTCACGCATGCGCAAAAGAGCACAGATTTTTTTGGTCACCGTCGCTGTCCCCACAGCCGTCAAAGCTTTAAAATCGTTTTTGTCAACCACCCGCACCACTATTTTCTGTTGATTGATCTATCATTTTGCTTATTCCCATTCCACGAACTTAAAGGAGATGCATATTTAGTCATTTTAATGAAAATATAAAAATGTGTACTGAGCAGAAATAGGCCGAATAGGCACAGAGGCCGAATACGAGAATGAGAGAGTGCGTTGTTTCTCTTTATTTTTAAAAAATAGATACAAACACAAAAAGCATGGCAACAATGAGCCAATAAGGCTGACCAAAACAATGTGCAGCCCCTAAACATTGTTTAGATCTAATGTTTAAATCAGCAGTAAACCTAAACAAACGCATTTTTAAAATGCATTTAAAGGACCATACCAATGTTACTACCATTGTCCGTCGTCAACATCGGCCACATAGTTTACATAAACCTCAACCGTTTTTCCCAAAATTGCTTTATTTTTGAGGTATCTATGTGGCCGATGTTGACAATGGACAATGACATGTAGTAACACTGGTATGGTCCTTTAAAACTGAACTGGCAGCCTCACTCATGACATCATGACTCATTGCGATTCAAACAGGCAAATATGATTTAACGAAGTCCTCAGATTAAATGAATTATGTACATGATACTTAGTGGTTGGAAATTGAACTAACTGGGTTTTTGATCAGATTTAATGATGAATGCTATTTGAAAACTAGATGATTGCATCTTACATGCCTGATTAAGTTTGTTTTTATAGCTAATTTATAGCTTTTAAAATAATGTATTAACACACTTAACATAACACAACATAATGACGAGAACAGGCCATTCAGCCCAACAATGCTCACCATTTTCCTGACTGAATTAGTGCTCTGATTACCTACAGACTAGATAATATGTAACACCGTATCAAGCCTAGTCTCGATAATCCCCAGAGTTTCTGGCTCTACTACGTGACCTGGCAGACTGCTTCACACACTCCCTACGTGAAACAATTCTTCCTAATGTCTGTACGGAATTTACCTTTTGCTAATTTCCATTTATGACCCCTTGAATCTGTTTTAACAGAACTCAACCTCAAGAATCTCTTGTAGTTCACTTTGTTGATCCCCTTTGTTGATGAATTTCAAAGCTTCAATCAAATCACCCATGAGTCTCCATTTACTAAGCTCGAAGAGATTAAGCATCTTAAGTTCTTCCGCACAGCTTTTATCTTTCATACCAGGAATCAATTTGGTTGCTGTTCTTTGAGCCTTTTCCAGTGCCTCTGTATCTTTTCTGTAGTACGGTCCCCAGAACTGCACACAATACTCCAAGTGTGGTCTAATAAATGTATTGTACAAGATAAGTATAACTTCCTTGGATTTATACTCAATACTTTTGCTTATATATACCAGCATCCTGTGGGCCTTTTTTACTGCTACAGCACAGTGCCTAGAACCTGAAAGGCTTTGCTCAACCAGTACTCCTAAATATTTTTCATATTGAGCACATTCCAATTTTGTTCCTCCCATAAAGTAATCCTGCCTAATGTTTTTATTTCCCACATGCAGAACTTTACATTTGGCTATATTAAATTTTATTTGCCTGGTTTCTGCCCACTTCAAGCTTTTATCTAAGTCTTCTTGGATTACTGTAATAGATTCCAAACTATCAGCTGCGCCTTCCAGTTTAGTATCATTAACAAATTTGACTAATGTACTTTTTATGTCCCTGTCAAGGTCATTGATATATATCAGAAAGATTAGTGACTCCCAGCACTGATCCTTGTGGGACTCCACTTCCAACAGTTCCTTGCTCAGATAATATCCCTCCTACTACTACTCTTTGTGTTGTACCCTGTAGCCAGTACCGAATCCACTCTGAAATATACGTTCTCTAATTGCTATTGTCTTCATTTTACTAACAAGTCTCATGTGGTACCTTATCAAATGCCTTTTGGAAATCTAAGTAGATAATATCAAAAGCCTTGTTATAATCAAAATACCTGGTAGCTTCTTCAAAGAATACCAGAAGGTTTGTTAGGCATGACCTTCCCTTATGGAACCCATGCTGTCTATCCCTTAGGATGTTGCTATTTTCAAGCAAAACTTGTCTCTAACTATGGATTCCAGTATTTTACATGTGATGCAGGTTAAAGATTGCAACCAACTGAATACCCCCCCCCCCCCCCCCCCACCTACCCTCACCCCTCCCTTACCAACAACGTAGGAGAAGCTACGGTGGCCTGTAAGTTCCAAAAATGATGTCATCTTCTACAACAGCATCGAGTAGCCAAGTGTCAAGTGATTAGGTTCCTTGATAGATTTATAAATTGTATTTAGTTATTTAGTCTGTAAAACTATAGATCATAGCTTTCAAGTAAGGTAGCGATTATGATTGTTAATGGTTCCGCATTGTTGTAGCATTTTATTGCTAACGTGCATGGTAAATCATGATGCGTCACAATAACTATTACACTATTAACTAATGCTTAGCCTACATTAGTGTGAAATATCCTCATTATAAAATACCACTAACCTATTTAAAGACACTCAATTTCAAAAATAACGTATATAAGCAAAATATTTTGAGCAGTAATACTTACATAGCAATGATGAAATCTTATCTGTTTTCAATAGATAGAGACAGAGACAGTAAATCAATGATACATTTCTATCCGCTTCTGTCTTACACCAGAAAACGATGTCAGCTAGGTATATCAGCAAACATATGGCTTAGCTATGCCCAGAAGTCCTCAATAATAATAGTATTTTCCAAGAAATTACGAAAAATCATTGACAACGTTTCGTTAGGTGCAGCATCTTTTACTGCTACCGCAGAGTGAATGCGATAACAAAACTTTTGATTACGCTGACCAATAAAATGCTATTCCAAAAGCAAAATTAGACATGTTATACATCGTTAGAAAGCTTATACTCTCACCTACTGAATAAATGGATTGTCAATCAAGCCAGACTGTACTAAAAAGGGCGACAATGCCGTAAACAACACGTGTGGTATTACGCACAGCTATTTTGGAAGGTACCCAGGCATCACAAATGCGCGTATATTTCACGAACGGATTGTCCAAGACAATATATGACCACTCAGTCCCTTCTTTCTTCTTCTTCGTCTTTCAACCGGTGCATTTGTGCCACCAACCAAAATTAAAAATGCAAAAAAAGAAAAGAACGCAAAAGGCCCTCTCTAGAGCCGTTTGTCCATTCTGGGCTACTGTAGAAACATGGCGGTGCAACATGGCGGCCTCCATGGAAGAGAACCCGCTCCCTATGTAGATATAAAGGGCTCATTCTCAGATAACGATAACACAACGATTCTTATTTTCATGGGATTATACACTAATTAATACATACTTATGAATATTATATTCCATTTCTGCCAAGTCCGCTAGATGCCACTAAATTCGACACACTGCACCTTTAAGGCATCAGCAATATCTTTATTTTTAGAAAGCAATGCTCCTTTATTCCTGTGCGCCTGATATCCTTTTTGACTTTCCTTTTTCTACTATAGAATTGAAAGAAACGCCTTTCAAAGAGCCACTTGATTTCCCGTAGTTCTTTTTTAACGTTAGCACGCATATTACAGTAATCAGCCTTATTACTCTGTGCTGTCATTTTTATGTATCTTATACAGTTTTTTTCTCCTCTCAAACTCTCCCGTATGGCTTAGTTCATCTACAGAGGAGACACTTCTTCAACTTACTTTTCCTTACCTTCGGAATACATTTTCATTGGGCCTGAGGACCAAACCTTTTGAACCTGTCCCACTTTTCATTCACAGTCTTGCAGTTAATAAGTTACACCCTATCAGTATTACTTAAATTTTTTTGCATCCTGTTGAAATTGGCTCATCTAAAATAAAACAAATCTGGCCATCGAGGAGGCTTTGTTAATATGCCTTAATACATCATATCTAATTGCAGAATGATCATTGGTCCCAAATGAATCAATTACCTCTAAGCTACAAATTCTGTCCAGATCATTACATAGCACCAGATCAGAATTTCCCTCTTGTAGGCTGATAGACGTACTGTGCCAAAAAGGTCATTTATAACATCTAAAAAATTCTTACCTTTTCCTTGTCTTGTCATCAATTTCCAATCAATAGCAGGGTCATTGAAGTCACCCATATTAATTGTCTCAAATTCCTGACAAGCTTGTTTTATGTTTTGAAAGAACATTGAGTTCACACTACTGTCTGAAGCTGAGCTGGTGGCTGGTAACATACACCTACTGTAAGGCCCTTTTCATCTTTCCCTATGAGCTTTATCCAAATATCCTCCCTAGGCAGGGGTCAATTTCGGGAATTTTCAGTACATTAAATTTTTTTTTTAATGTACTACACTGGCACTTCTCTTAATCGACCTATTGAAAACCTAATGAGTTTGTATCCCTCTATTTTATATTCATCCCCATTCTACTCCCCAAGCCATGTCTCTGTAATCCTAACTATGTCATAGCCCCCACTATTCATAGCAGCCTCAAGTTCCAAAAATGTACTGTTTATACTTCTAACATTTAAACATAGACATTTCAGATTATTACTTCTACACTTCCTCCTCCTTTCCCTCACCCCCCGTTGTCCTAAGCCACCCTTACTACAACCTTGCTTTAAAAAGACTTAATTAGTGTTTACACTATTATAGGAAGCCCTGACAGCTTCCATCCTGGCAGTCTGCACTTCCCTACCCTTTTTTTGACCTCCCTGCCCCCCAAGTCCCTAGTTTATATAATCCTGTGCTAATTTAAGCATATGCAGGCCCAGTGCATCAGTTCCCCTCCAGTTCAGGTGCAGCCTGTCGCGCTTGCACAGGTCACCCCGTCCCAGAAGTAGTCCCAGTGCCCCTGTACCCCTCTTTCCTACACCATGTTTGTAGCCATGTGTTAAACCTCCAAATGAAATGTTGCTTTCCTCTACTTGCACATGGTACCGGTAGCATTTTAGAAAAAAACTACTGTGGATGTTCTGCTCCTAATCTTTTCTGCTAGCTCCACAAATTTGTCCCACAGAACCTGAAACCTACCCTTACCTATGTCATTGGTTCCTACTGATCCCTCCCCGCTCTGGTCAAGAGCTTGTCTGCACACTCCAGGAGATCTCCTCCCTGGGCACGAGGAAGACAACACACCCTAGGGGATTCCTTTTCATACGAACAGACTATGCAGTCTACTCCCTAATAATTGAGTCCCCCACTAACACCAACTCCCTTTTTCCTGGATGTGGTGGCCACCTGGGTGCCCAGTGGCTCATCAGTCTTCCCACTCAGTGTCAAGAGCCAGATCCAATTCCTGCAAAGGCTGGAATCGGTTGGACACCACAACCTCTGGAGATGTCGCCCTTGTGTGGTGGGCACACCCTTTTCTGCGGCTGCCACCCCACTGTCACCTAACTGTCTCTCCCCCCTCCCCAGCTGTGGCATACACACCAATTCCTTAAAGGACATGCTACTCAGTTCCCAAAACTCTGTTAAGCTGGCCCTCAAGATCAAGAATCTTGCTCTCAAGGTGCTCAACCAGTCGGCAACGGTGGCGGATGAACTCGCCCTGGAAATTGCTTTCCAGAAGCGTGATCGTCCAGCAACCCTCACACAGCTTTGGCCACATTTTTACCCCCTAACTATCACCCTCTCTCTCCCTGTGTCTAGAGTAAGTTACTGCTGAGACAGAGGCACCCAGACACAAGTTAAAAATGTGCAGGTGGCTTCGGAAATCTAGCAACCGAAACCGGAGATGAAAAAAAAAGCAAGTAAATTAGGCTCTTTTCACTATCTAACATTAAGCGTTGAATAAATAACACAATTAAAAAAACTACCCAGTGCGGAATCCCTCTGGTTATAATCAACTACAGTAACTTGGCTAGCTTTTTACAAAATAGCAATGACTGAAGGAACCCCTGTAGTAGGGAATTTTTTATCTCAGCAGAATACAACCAGAATTTACCCAGAATTAAACTACAATCCCATAAACTTGTTTCTGACTGCCTGCCCTCGCCCAGATCAGAGTAAATGTCCCGCGACCACAACAGTTATGTTGGGTCCTGTGGGTCCCGAGGAATCCCAGTCCTGTTGCAGGGCTCTAACTGGGACAGTATTACTACTTATGTTGTGTGCTTGCAAGCAATGGGTGAGTGCAATTCTGAGTGTATTTTCCTTTTTAGTTTGGGACTGACTCTTATCATCTTCTACTACTCCTTTGCCATTGTGGGGATGGAGTTTTTCGCTGACGTCATCTACCCCAACTGTTGCAAGTAAACTGTCTGATTTTCTGTCTTCAGAGACATATTCTGTTCTTCTGTCCTAACTGGTTCCCCAAAAGCAATCTTCCTTCATTTTGTTGTTTTTTTGTCTGATTAACAAAATCCTGGCAAAGGAAGAAGTATTTGAATCTATGAATAGATTTTGTAGTATAGTATCCTGGTAATGGAATTTGTTATGATAGAAGATTATAACTTGGAGGCTGCAGGTATGATTTCCAGCTGGGGGTGAACTTTAGTAAATATCAAGATGCATCTATAGCTTGTATGTTTAAAAAGCAAGCTATATGTCACTCTTGAAATAGAGTCTCAGCTAAATGTCTAAAATGTAAATGTAAACCAAATAAGGGGTATATGATGTAATAGGGTTCATTACTGCAGACTACTATGTTCTATTTGCACTGCACCATGGATATCAGTTTTCCAATATAGTCAGTAGAGGGCGATACCATGAACTGTGTTGTGAATGCCATGGATTTTGTTGATCAGTGGGAAGGGAGCATTAAATGAAGGCAATGTATTTTAGCCCCATCCCCTCTTTAATATTCATAGACATGTGAGCTTTAGGACAGCACTCATTGGACAATACCCTTTTGGAACAAAGCTGTATTCACAAACCCCAAAAACACTTGCACATATATACTTTATAAGGCAAGGAAGGTAATGGCTAAGTGAATTCAGACCAGATGAAAATGTGCAAAAATGACTGAAAAAATGACCTGGAAAAAACACATGAAAATACAAGGCTAATTTTTACTTAAATTACTGAGTTTTAAATTTCTGGGTGGTCAGGAAAACTAGTCTGTACTCATTCAAGTACCCTACTTCACTGTGTCACATGCTGTTTATGTTCAGAAGATTGTCCTTACAAAAAATGGCACTTGATTAATCTTCTGAAATACTTCAGATTAGAATATTCCATGGAAATACAAGATTCCAATATCAGATTTTCCTGAAATGTTGTGCAGGAATTTTCTATACAGGAAGGGATATGTGATGCATATTTAAGATTTGGGTCACAGATACTATTTGAGAAAAGTGCCAATTCTTAAGCATTTTTATTTAATAATGTGTATGCCTTTTTTGTACAACAGTATATTCATTTTATGTACCTAATTGAACTAACTTAAATGCCACTGCTTATAAAGGGTTCAGTATAAATCCTAATCCTAGTCGCTGCCCAGTACCGTGGTCCTGAAAGATTGCAAAGCATATTATTTGCATGAGTAGTGCTAACATAATGATGACAGGCCATTCAGCCCAGCAATACTTGCCATTTTCTTAACTAAATTGTACCTAGTGCTCTGATTACCTACAGGTAGATAGTATTTAGCACTGTATTTAAACTTCTTAATTATTCAAACTTCCTAATTATTACTCACATTTTTCATACAGTGATGTTTTTGATGTTCATAATTTGCATGAAGAACTTAATGAGCTTATCCTAAACACTGACTGACTCAGTTTATCTTTTTTATTTATTGTGAAATTATTGATTAGAAAGGGTTTAGATGTCCCTGGATCAGTTTGTGGGGACATTTTTTACAAAGCGTGTAAATGTAAGTTATTGTCTCTGTTTCAAATTTATGGATGTATCTATTTATGTGGTCCATCCTAGTTTATTCTTAACCTACTCTAGCACCAGCACAGTGGCCGATTCCTACAGACAGATCAACATCACCGTGGGCAACCGCACCTTTTTGGATGAGGGCTACTACTATCTCAACAACTTCAACAACATCCTTAGTAGTTTTGGTAAAACTCTCTCAAAATCACATATAGAGCTTAAGAAAATATCTGATGCACTATTTATTTCTGTCTAATTCAAGCATTTTTTAAAACTATGAATGCAGTTATAAACACAGGCATAAACTGTTAACCAAGCTTTCTTAGCATTATTATAGTGCTTCAGATTCTGTAAGTTCTTGTACTTTGATTCCAATCAATATTTAGGTTGATTTCTCATTCATTTTAGACTTTCTGAAAGCCATCTGTATTTCTTTATAAGAATCCCAATCTCTTTTATTTCAGTTACGTTGTTTGAGCTGACGGTTGTCAATAACTGGTATATCACAATGGTAAGTAGTATAACGGTTTTTGTTCCCTGTTCATTTCCTAAATTCTGGTGCTTCCTAATTTTGTAGCGTTTTCAGGCTCGTCACATTTAGTAAGCTTGTTTCAGAAATGTATTCGTTTACCTTCTTGTCACAGGTCATTTTGACAAATATGAAAGAGGGAATTTCCCTATTAACTGATAATTACTGTCCATTTTTAGGAG
Organism: Anguilla anguilla; assembly: GCF_013347855.1. Classification (NCBI taxonomy): domain Eukaryota; kingdom Metazoa; phylum Chordata; class Actinopteri; order Anguilliformes; family Anguillidae; genus Anguilla; species Anguilla anguilla. The sequence goes on along the minus strand of NC_049210.1, from coordinate 28,356,742 downwards.
GTGGTCTTGGCACGGTTGCTATTGATGGGTCTGACCAGTGTGAAAGCAATAGCTCCGAGACCAGAAAACGAACCAAAAACTGACAAGCTTAGTGTTTTCGCGTGATTGCCATCACATTTACAAAGTTACATTTTGGATAGTTTGCAGGCAAAAATGATTTCACAGGGATTAACGTTTCAAAGCGGAGAGACATGGGGCATGCATTGCTATTAGGTAACGCCAGCAATCATCAGGGGCCCTGCTGTATATGAAGCACAGTTATCCCAGTGCAGCTGTGAAACAAACAAATTAAGGCAATTTCTGAAATTAATCATCAAAAATCATTCAAAAATCATCATGCACAAACAACAAGAAAAAAAATTAAGTATTGCCCTTGAGGCAGAGTAACTTAAAGTTACAATCTCGAAGATTTCCGTTTCGTTCTCTTTGGCGGTACCAATGGCGAGAAGCGGTAATTGCAGGTGTGTTTTTGGACCTCACTTCCCATAGATCCAACTGGATCCAACCAGTGTCGCCTGTGTGACGTCAGTCAGTTGGCATGCCAACTATAACACTTACTATTTACTGAATAAAAAACGGTTGTTATAAAAGTAAGGTTATGTACATACTCATTCATTGTCTAACATTAGGCTATCTTAAGATGTCTTTACATGCCGAGCCGGGTTAAAATGCCGTAGCAAACCTAGGGTAGAATTAGTGATGATCAATTTCTGCAAACGTTCTTTATCCACCTTTTGCCCGGTATGAACTGCGGAGAAGGATTCGCTGTGGCTCGTGCAATTATGTATCTCGTGCACAATAAGCAGTCTTTTTCGTGAATGATTGTTGTGTGGTATTTTTGAAACAACTGCCTTGTTTCTGGTTTTGCTAGCTAAACTGTTCGAGAATAAAGCTGAGCTGGGTGTTAAATTAGCAATCAGAACAAGAAGAATAAAACAAAAACAAAGGAGATTTCATCAAAAAGGGCATCAAGGCTGAAGGAACATATGAGGAAGCGTAATAAAATAATAACAATGCTAATCCATACTGGCGTATTCTTTTATTTAGTTTCCTCCTGCGTGACGTCTTCAGAAATCAGACCGACCTCGCAAACGGCTCTGCTCCACATACCCCGGCTTTATTCCGATCATTATAATATATTGATGAACTCGATGGCAATGTAAATAACGGGAACGTTAAGGCCAGTTCAGATCAATGATTCGCAACGAGGCAAAATGGTTTTAGAATGTTGCAGAGAAAATTGCAGCGGTGTGAACTGGCTAGTAGCAGAGCCGTTGCCTGCCCTGAGGTTTTAAAAGACCGACCTTGTCAAATCGCCAAGTGCAGTTTTAGAACGTTTACAATCAGACATCTTGGACAAGATGTTGCATCCAGTCTCGTTGCGAATCATTGATCTGAACTGGCCTTTAGTTAGCTACACTGCAACATTGCAACAAGGTAGCATTGCATTCGAGAGACGGTTTGCGAGGTCGGTACCGGTCGGTAGCGTTAGCTAGCGTTTTTTCTAATTGTTAGCTGACATTAGATTGTGTTAATTACATTAGCTAGCTAGCTAACGCAACGTTACCTGATATGAGAGATGTATACTGTGCGCAACGTTGTCTAAACTAATGTTGTCTTTCTTGACATGGTCCGGTAGCTAGCGTTAGCTGTGCAAATAGCTATGTAATTTAGTAAAGTTACATTGCCATTAAATGTAATACGAAATCAACATCAACAAATAATATGATCTCTCATGTTACACAAAAACTTTTTAGGGTTCCATAACTCCCCCCACCCCCCCTTTCTCTGTTATTGTAACGCATGCAGACACTGGAAAAAACAGTACTCACACAAGTGAGTTGAAGAGCGTGCCTGTTGCGTTAGTTCCGCCTACCCTCTCAGGCGGACCAACCACTGATGGGTGATGGAAAACGCGTCACTAACTATGCGCCGCTTGTGATTTTTTCCCGGGGATGTCGCCACAGACACTTTAGTTAGCTAGCTAGCTAATGTAATTAACACAATCTAATGTCAGCTAACAATTAGAAAAAACACTAGCTAATGCTACCGACCGGTACCGACCTCGCAAACCGTCTCTCGAATGCAATGCTACCTTGTTGCAGCGTTGCAATGTAGCTAACTAAAGGCCAGTTCAGATCAATGATTCACAACGAGACTGGATGCAACTTGCAAAATTCCAAGACGTCTGATTGTAAACGTTCTAAAACTGCACTTGGCGATATGACAAGGTGGGTCTTTTGAGACCCTAGACAACGGCTTCAGAGGCTCTGCAACTAACCAGTTCACACCGCTGCAATTTTCTCTGCAACATTCTAAAACCGTTTTGTCTCGTTGCGAATCATTGATCTTAACTGGCCTTAACGTTCCCGTTATTTACATTGCCATCAAGTTCATCAATATATAAGCCGGGGTATAGGTGGAGCAGACCCGGGTCTGATTTCTTCATACTTGATGAGGTGGAAGGATACATATGAAGGAATGAGAGACCATTCCTCTATACAAAATCTCTCCAGATCATTCAGAATGTTTGGTATTTCCTTGTGGACTCACCCCACAGGTTTTCAATGGGGTTTAGGTCCATTGAAAAGCTGTGGTCAGTTGTGAGTATTTCAGTATCATTGGATCATTGTCTTGCTGGAAATACAACTACAAATCAGTTTAGATTTTTCAGATTTCAGATTTTTTTCAGATTTTTATATATTTGATATTTGATGGAGTCCTTGATGTCATGTATCCTAACAAGGTTCCCCGGGGCTTAACGACCCCACAACATCACAGATACACCACCAACAGTTTGGATTAGATTCTATTCTGCAAGACCATGCCTCTGGTGTTTGTTGCCAAAAAGCTCTATTTTTGACTAATCTGACCACAGAATCCTGTTCCAGTCAAACTTCCAGTGACGTTTATCAAACTCCAGACGCTTACATTTGTGGTTTGATGACAGCAAAGGCAATTTTTCCAAATAGCTTGTTGGCATGGAGGTGGCATCTAATTGTAGTCTTTGAGACTTGGTGACTACAAGATGCATGGAACTTCTGCAATTCTCTAGCCGTGACCATATAAGATTTTACCTCTTATAAACTGCTCATTGTGTGTGGGGGTAAAATACACTTGTATCCTCTTCAAGGCAGGTTAATCACTGCTCCAGTTGTTTGAAACTTAATTATTGCCCTAATAGTGGAGATATTTTCAGACATTTAACCATTTTTACAACCATTTTCTGATTTCTGAATGTCAAGAACTTTTTGTCTCATTTAATTTCTGGATTCTCTGCTCATCCGTGTAAGAGTGTTTGACCGACATGTCACCTCATATTTAGACCCCAGTGAAACAGGAAGTCATGGACGACCACTTAAGAGTTCTTAAAGATTCAAGTGTGCTTAAAAAAGTAAAATATGAATGGAAATATACATTTAGATTTTGTTCCTAAGAATTTCTAGGAGTGCCAATAGTTGTGACATGTTTTTGAGAACATGATGTTTATTTTCTTAGAAAGAATTTTAACTCAGTTGAAGGTTATATTATTCTCATATTTTGAATGTAAGATTAAGCTAATAAACAACTAAGACATTTTTTTCATAGTATTTTTTGCTCATCTTCACCTAGGGGTGCTCATCTTTACCAAGTCACTTCCCCTGTTAGCTAGTTCAATGCAAGACATGTGATGTTTAATTACTTACAAACTCTGAAATTGTGGTACATTAGCAGTGAATACAGTTGCAACTGCAATATTCTAGGAACATAAAAAAGACATTTACCATTTAAAAAAGGAAAGCATATAATGAATAATTTCATAAGTAGCTAGCTAGCGGGTGACTGACCATTATGTATTTTACAATAACCACAAAGCATGTATCATTTGCCAAATCCACAGTTATGCAAGTTATACAACTACTCCGTAATCTAAAGCATGTGGCTTTTGACTACTGCCAATGGCAGGTAACAAAATGACATCCCAGAGACGTCCCTTGAGCGTTCTCAAATGACGCTGAGATGTTGCAAACAAACAGGCTCTTGACATCCCCAGGGAATTTTTGTTTGGATTTCATTATGTTACTCAAGACCAGTGGCGATTTAAGAGTGAATATAATTTGAAAAATTATAGTGGGGCAAACATTGGGATGGCAGGTATGCCATCCTGTGAAGTTACGCCTTGGCGGGGCAGCATGCCCCATACCTATACAGCACTGAGAGTTTGCCACTTTTCCTACAGAAATAACCACACTTATCACAGACTCTCAGACCTTAAAAACATTCATTTCTGTGCCTTCTGACCACATTTCAACAGACAGAATTCACAAACAACTTCACATGTCCACACAATAAAGCCCCAAACCTGGGGGATTTTGTGTTGTTTCTTCTTCTTGTCCTTCTCCTCCTCCTTCTCCTTTTTCTCCTCCTCCTCCTCTCCCCCCTGCCCGATTACATCATTACAATTCTGCAAGCCCACAAACAATGTCTCCCCATTGGACATTTACCTGCACCAGTCAGTCATTTATCTACACCAGCCAACCAAAATGTCACATACTGTACACACACAAAATGTACTTTTATCTTTTTACACAAGAAAATTTCCTGTCAACATAGCTCATTTATTGATTTTCTTAAAAAGTTGCAACAGCTGACCACTTTGGCATTTCTACTGACTACCTCTTTACTTGGCTACTGTAGAAAACATTATTATCAGCAAATGCAACATTTCTACATTCATGTTACCTTGTCCTGTTCTCTACCCACATACAAACAATCCCTACGTCTGTTGTGTCTGCAACACCCCATTAAAAACATTCCATTTAAAAACATGACTCATCCATAATTATAACTACTAGTAGTCTAAGTGAAAAAAGTACATTTGTACAACAGTTTTTCTATGCAATTTCACATGTTCCTTGAATACCTGTATATACAGTCACTCACTAATACCATCTGTTTTATATTCCTCATGTCGCTCTAGGTCAGTGTAATTTATTTGTACTAAAGTCTGTGATCATGTCAAACTTCACCTAAATTCCCATTCTGCAGAAAACATTTTTTTTAACTACTCAGTTAAATAATTTGTGGTAATTTTTTTGGTAATACTGTTCTTTTCTGATTTATATATATTTGTGTTATCACTTTCTCATAATAGACACATTGCAAAAAGAAATGACATCTGAAGAAAAACACATTTTCAACATAAAAAATGCCAAGTTACTCACACATACAAAGCACTATACGTTATTGACTCTTATGAACTTGACAAGCAACCATAAGCATATCTTTTCTGGTGTGTAAGTGTTCATCAGCTGTTGAAAACATTCATTTAAATGAAGTGTTTTTCCATGGGCCAATTTGTGATACTTCGATGTGACGCTGAAAGGTTGGAATGACCACAATGTGTTCCGAAGATAAGAAGAGAGAACACAGGGTCAAGTTACCTGAAAGAATTTAGGAAGCATTGGGTAGCAGCATTGCTTTGGAATACAGCATGTTTAATTTGTGTTAGGTAAGATAGCCAATATTGTTTATTGTAACGTAAAAAAAATTATTATTTATTTTAGCCAATGTCTGTGCTAACCTCACTATACACTTGATCCCTCCGTTCTGCTACCTCAGGACGCCTAGCACCTCCCCCTCTTCGCACCTGCACTTCCAGAACACGTCTCCTGTCTGTTCTGGCCCCACGATGGTGGAATGACCTCCCTGTGGAGGTCAGAACAGCTGAGACACTGACCCATTTCAAACGACGACTGAAGACTCACCTCTTCAGGCTGCACCTCTCCCCATCCCTCCCTTCCCCCCTGTAAATGACTAAACTTAGGGTTGTAACTAGGCAGCTGTTTCGTAGGTGACTTAGGTGCATTAACTGTCTTAACGACTACTTGTATTTTTTCCATAGATTGCGTTGTTGCCGTTCTCGTTGTTAGTGTTAATCAGTTTAACCATCAGGGTCCAAGTTGAACTATGCAGTTGTTCCCTGCACTTGGACCGGTACTTCTCTCTAGGGGTTTCGTCATACTTGTTCCTGGTTATGGTTATACACTTTGTTGTACGTCACTCTGGATAAGAGCGTCTGCCAAATGCCTGTAATGTAATGTAATGTAATGTAATTTAGGACATGACCAAGGACACAACTGAGCATGTCTGCTGAGCGAAAAAATTGTACTTCCTGATGTGCTCCCCATAGGTTTATGTTGGCGTCACTGTCTCTACATTTTATATACTCTAAGCTGGCACATGGCATGTGGAAGGCTGTCACACTTGGAAAGTGGCATTATCGTCATGGATTTTGATGCTCCTGAGCCCATTTGGTAATTTGGTGACTCGGTGCACCGAAGTGGGAAGAGAAGCACTTGTAATCGGTTCTGTTGTTCCTCTCCCCACAAACCACACAATTCTGTTTCAGACGCACATGGGCTTTATTGTGCATACAAATAAAGGTACAAACAAATAACCCATACACGATAGGAGAAGGGAACACAATATGTAGTTCCCGTGTGCGTCTCATTCCAGCCCCCTGTCTCGCAGCCGACAGAAGCAGATAAAGTTGTCAATTACTGTAATTGTCAACATCTGTGGTAGCAGGCCAGCTACCACTCCATCTCCGCCTGCAGTTGGTGCCCTAACCACACCACCCCTCCACAGCACTGTTGGGGGTGTGTTAGTGAAGAAGAATCAGCCCACTGCAATTTTTTGGTATCAGTGTCTGCGATTTGCGCCTGCACTGTCCACCTGCTCAGACCTAATTCTAGGAGGCAATTCTCTGCCCTGCATATGGGGAGTTGCTCATTTCAGGGCTTTCCTAAGCAAGGCACACATGTTCATAACCTAATCAAAAGCCCATTTTTGTGGATCATATGCTGTCCAATTTCATTATATCTATATGACTTTATGATATAAATCCCCCAACCAGGGAAAATGCACTCTTTGCATTTATTGTTCATTGTCTTTTTTATAATTTTAATTCCCATGTTTTTTTATGTTTTTAATTGGTTATGCCTGTTCTTCTACTGCATTGTGGTCCCAGGGGGTATTGTATTCTGTTGTCTTTTTTTACACTTGTATGAGAAGAATGACAGTAAATGCAACTTGAACAGTCTTTTCATTTTAATTTTGTGACTAGTTTAAATGATAGCTACATGCAAGTTACATGCATTAATTGTGTTAGTGATCTTCTCCCAAGCTTATTTAACATTATCTGCTCTTGGCAGTCAGCTTAAGGTGCCATAGATTCTTCCACAATAGCCTCGTTTCCACCGCAGGGACCAAGGTCTAAATTAAGTTCCGGGGACTTTATTTTACCCCAAAAAAACGTCCCTGCTTGGGGGGGTAGTACTTTCCAAAAGTACCGGAACTTTTGGCGTGGGGCGCAAGCGCTGAATATTTCTGATTGGTCGACTACTCGCAGTATTTTATTTCAACCGCCATTTTTTAAAAAATCTGCAGTCGCAAACTTTATTATTTTCATAATAATAACTTGAATTCAAACTTGTATGTTATGGGGCGCAGTAGCCTATTTTTGGTTATAGCCTGCCAGCGTCTTGGAAAAGATGAGAAATTAAGATCGAGGATTATAACGTGTGCTCTTCTGTTCTTTTCTTGCTTTAGTATTCGTTTTATAAAATGTAAAGCATTTGTGATGGGACAGCATATTACCTACCAACACATTCAAACGGTTTAAAACCTTGCTGAATATTTTCTTCCGGATTTTCTTTGTTAGCCCGTTATAATTGACTCAAAACAGTTATGTGAGGTATGCGGTATTCCTGCGTAATTTACATTGGTGATACAGTAAAAGCAAACTGGAAATCACCTTCGCAATTTTTGTCAGGGTAAAATAACGGGTTAATTCTAGTAATCGTCCCTTTTGCTTTTTCAGACTGCCATAATTTTACTCTGCGATTCTTCAATTCCACAAAAAGACCAGGAAGATTATGGACTAATTTATGGTGCATGGTTCGCATCTGGAGGGCACACTTCGCTGCTCCGCTAGCAGTAACTTTGAAGGAAAGCAAACGGTGGCTGTACCACTGCAATATTTAATTTTAATTTTCACGCAAGTCCGAGTTTTCATTCTATTTATTCTTGTCATTTTGCAATTAACCTATATGGAACTGACGATGAGAGTCGAAATAATCAATTCAACAGCAAATTGTTTACGACATGTGCATGTTTTCTGCTGTTGTTACCAGTTATTTGTAGGATGTGAATGCATTCTGTCACCTCGGATGTCAAGACATGAAAGTGAATGTTTGCATGAAAACATAATGAATGTGTTTGAGAGGATATATAAAACAGTTACAATCTGACTATTGGCCTGTTATATCCTATATGTTGCATAACAACGGTCCAAGTCGAACTACCAACGAGAGTTTTGCTTGACAACGGTAAAATATGCCCAAACGGCCGCGGAAGAATATTTCAATTTCAGGTGATTAAGTCGAGAAAAATCAATAAATACTGAAGTAACCATATGTAGTCATTGTTGGTAACCCGTTGTATAAGTGGAATAAACCCCTCTCCGGGCTGTCCCGGTTATTAGAAAATAATGTAGGCTACTACGGTGGTAGTATAGGGTTACAGAAGAAATCATAGGACAGATGGACCGACGACGACGTCGCTTTTTCATACGTCAGTGGACTAATTTGCCTAATGTTCGTGGGTCTTTAGACCGCGGTGGAAACGCAGACAACAATAGGCTGAAGGAACCTTTTAGTTCCTTGAAAAGTAGTTCCTGGGACTAAAAGTTCTGGGTACTTTGGGTGGAAACGCGGCTAATGACTCCGCACTAGGGCTGTCACTTTAGATTGATAATCAAACTTCATACAAAATCGTTCTAACCTTGGAAAAATTTAAAATGTCAAATGTGTAACGAAATGTTCTAAGTTGCAATCCTAGGTTGACTAGGTGAAATAAGTAGCCCAGCTGCACTGTGCACTCATCTGTGTTGCACTTCATGCTAGCATTCAATATTAATCATTTCGCGCACATGACAAATTTACCCAATCCTTCCCCATTTAGGCTGTAATCTATTTAAAGCTTTATAACTCCAGATGTGAGCATTACATAGACTTCTATTTTTCTTCTTACTAGAAAAATGGCTTAAATGAAGCAAGGCATTTGTACCATTTGCAATACTAACTTAGATTAGTTTATATTCATAATTTAGGAAGAAATAGTGTCACAAATGCAATTGTCTAGGCAAGAAATCAGAAATGAATTTGCTCTTTTTTAGTTTGCATTGAAATACTGAGAGATCTGATATATAAAACAGGTTAAACTGTACATGCCCTGGATCAAAAACTCCTTGACCACAAGTGTGTAAAATCTAAGGGTGGATACGCAGAAACACTAAAGATCTATGAAGCAAAAAGTAAACCTATGTACCCAGTGACTCCAAATCTATCCAAAATATATAAATTATGCATTGCTGTAAATCACAACACAATCATGTATTTATCTATAAATCAACTGTTTTTACTAAAGAAACTCATTTTAACATCATTTTCAAGTAGGAATTACAAGCCTTCCATCAGTACAGTGGTCTAAAATATCTAGGGGTCCAGAGACATATCGCAAATCTCTCCAAAAATGAATTAAATGCTTTTTGTCTGTATAAAGCATATGTGCCCTTTATGAAGCTTTAAAATGAAACATTGATATCAATTATAAAATAATGCAAAAACATTGTGACACAATGTGGTACAGTACCTAAATGTGTAATCAATGACTCTCGTATGTTTTTCTGTATATAATGTTTTCTTGTATGGGGATGGGACGACATTAAAACAATATTAAACCATCCACCACGTTTTGGAAACGTTCCAGCTTCACGTCATATCCGGTGCATGAAACACAAACGCTACTGAGCTTAATGACTTGGCTACCAACAAAGGCTTACGTGACAGTGTAAAATATCCTCATTATAAAATACCACTAACCTATTTAAATACACTTAAGTTCAAAAACAACATATTACCAAAATATTTTGAGCAGTAACACTTGCATATCGAGGAAAAAAATCTTATCTGTGTTCAGTAGATAGAGACAGAGATAGAGAATCAATGTTGTCACTCTCCTCTTCTGACTTTGTCCAGAAAAGTGTATCAGCTCGGTCTATCAGCTATGAGTGGTCTATCAAGATAGAACACATAGTTTCTGTTTTTAACACATAGTTTGGTTGCAGGAGCAAAATCTCATCTAAATTTTTTGCTCTTGCTTGTTCTCTTCTCTACTGGTTGGTTCTGCTGTGAAGAAGAGTTTAAGTTGAGTCCTTTCAGAAGCTGTAAGTGTTAAGGATTCTTCTGACTGTTGGTCCTGTTGCCTCCTCAGGAAGGTGTTACATCACAGACTACCCACTGGAGCCGCCTGTACTTTATGACCTTCTACATTGTCACCATGGTGAGGCTATCCAGAGTCCTTATTTGTGAGCAGCAATCTTGTTCTGTTTGTGTAGGTATCTGACAGCCAGCTGGTATTATTTCCCACTCAGGTTGTGATGACCATCATCGTGGCCTTCATTTTGGATGCCTTTGTCTTTCGGATGAACTACAGTCGCAAGAACAAAGAACCAGTGGGCGACCCAGAGGGTGTGTGTGTGTGTGTGTGTGCATGAGTGCACAAAGTGTGGTCTATGACTAAAAGCTAGGGTCCTCCTTTCAATCATTATCTTACAGGGGTCCCCATAGACACTTCAACCGCACAGTCCAGTGACTAATCATAAAATTGAGTTTCTAATTGAGACATTTATAAAAATGATTAGTTCATCTACAGGTAATATGGGGAGAGTCAGAGGATGGACAGTGAACAAGGATGGATGTTTAAATACTATGAAAAGCACGTCAGGAAAAGCATGAAATAAAGTCTGAGATCAACACTTAGGGAGGATCATCTATCAGCAGTGGAAAAGACTGCCTTGAGCCATGACAATGTCATTCAAGATTTAACAGATGTGTTCTTAAGTGCAAATATTCCATTGGAAAATGTGAACAATACCAAATTGTGTGCATTTTTAAACAAGCATGTAATTATTGGGGGTGGGGGATAGAGGCATTTCTGTCTGCTCGACAGCAGACCACTCCTTTGCATAGAAGAGATATTCAAGAACTGATTGAAACAATAGACAGCATATTTGTGGTTACGGACAAAACAACAGAAGGCAAAGACAATTATGTTTTATCTATTTTATTGGAGTATAATAGAAGCAAGGTCTGCTTTATTATGAACCATGTAAAACCAAATGGAGAAGTTGGCATTCTGCTGTTGAAGTACCATTTGAAGTACGTCCGTTTGTATACCAGATTTGTGGAAATGGAGTTACATATCACACCAAACACCATTGTGCTGACAGAGCTCATTGAGAAATAAGGGTTTGGAAACACAGCTCTTGGTAATCGCTGAAAATAGCAAAATTCTCATTGACATGATTGGGGGGCTTGAACGTTATGACATCATCTTGCCACAGGTTGAGGGTTTTGTCTCCACCGGGAGTTTTTTTTTTTTTTACCTTGTGCTTGCTAATTGGGGGTTCAGGCCTGGTGTTTGCTCTGCGCTTTTTGCTCTGCCTCTTGCCTTGCTTCTCTGTAAAGCGTCTTTGTGACCGTTCTCCGTAAAAAGCGCTATACAAATACAATTGAATTGAATTGAACATCAGAATCCATGAAACCTATAACAAAATTGAACAACTTAAAAATGAATATTGTGCTCTTGCTCAGCAGATGCACAGCACAGACAAACCAACCCTGACTGCAAACTATTTTATTATTACTAATATGACATATAACTGCTCTCCTTTTTAATGTGAGCATTTCCCACTGCTTTTAGCAAAAGCTAACATGCCCCTGCCTGTACAGCATTTAAAAATACTTCAGCATGTCCATGGTAGTAAGGAATCAAACTGAATTTTACGCGAATGTCACTTGTGAACCTCGCCAACTATTGTCATCTGTGCTTAATGTGTATCAATTACTTTATCAACTTAGATGATTGAGGTGGTGCAAATGGGATAATTGTTTGAGAAGTGACCTCTAGATTCCAGTTGACTTAAATACCATGCAAGAAAACAAGTGGAGGTGGCCCTACTAATATATTATACCATATAGAATGGGGGATTTGTATATTACATACTGGTGTTTCTACGACAAGTGGATGACAATATCTGATTTCACAGATGAAAATGGCATAGTGTTTGAGGCTGAAGTATCCCGAGACGAAGCTTTGGCCACATTGGAGCTGTACAAACAGACCTGTCCTGGTGGCACCAATCTCAACTCTCTGCAGGGGGTGTTACTGAGCATGGAGCAAAGTGGGGTAGGTACAATCAACCTGCATTCAATCAACATCATAAAAAATGAACATTTTTTCTACAATTTTGAAAATTTATTTTTGTGCATCACTGAAACTAGATAAACTGCCTATATAAATTTTAATTGTGAGGTAAACCCCAGAGTCTAATGGGCCTCTTCTAAATATCAAAACATACCTTCTCAAAAACACCTGTCCTATATGTCATCAGCCAGTCTGATGCACAGTGAATGACCCAATTGTCTTTTGCATAGCATTGGAAGTGTTAATGCATTGGCTGTCCAGGACCAAAGTTGAGCATTCCTAATCAATGCTCTGGCAGTTGGGTGGTCAAGGGATTATTTCCTTTGATTTGCAACTCACTTTATTCATCTTTGGCACTCTGCAGCATTCCACGCTTGTGTTCCTAGGCAGACGATCACGTACAAAAAGTGATCTAAGTATGAAGATGTATGAAGAGGAAATCCAGGTGAGCACTGTGATCCAACTGGAATGGCTGCCATTCTTCAGGGAGGGAACTTGACAGGAACAAGTGTAAAATGTTTAATTGCCATAGTACAGTCAAATGTGATGGATAACAGCATGAGAAAGTTGTGCATGTTAACAACCACGTTTACATGCACACTATATTCTGAATAATGGTTCTAATACTGATTTGGGTCATATTCAGAATATGGCATTTACATGCAACATGAGAGAATAACCCAATCTGTTTTCTGCATACACGGTTAGGTGAACATTCTGTTTAGGTCTTTTAGTCAGTGCTAAAGAACGACATCCTAGTAACTCCTCCATGTGCATGAAGTATTTATAATTTGCTGGATGTGAACCTCTGGTACTGTTTTATTTCTTCACCTGAAAATTAAGGTTGTCAAGGCTGCTGGATGTCTCGCTTGGATCGAATCCGGACCGTAGGGCGATGCGCATTTGGGGATCGTGTCGACCGGGGTATGGGAGGGTTCAGTCAAATAGGGGTCCACGTTCATTGCTATCTAGCGATTCCCCACTGGTTGATTGGACATGTACTTCATGCTAAAGCCGCATATGAAAGATCTTCCTCCAACTCCACTCTATGTGAATTTAACTTTAGTCTGTGATGTGAAAAGAAGCAGCTGATGAAATGATGTTTCAGAAGAAAACTGTGGATGTCTGCACTCTTAAATCGGCAGTGACGTTCACACGTATGCAGCTGCAACTGTGATGATGGCAAATACAGACTGGGGTGGGAATTTGATGTGCTTATGCCCACATTGAGCACCAAATAAAAAATTTAAAAAATTGGGCTATCAACATTAATGCATTAAGTCATTCAATGAATTTAAAATGATTAATGCATGAAACTTTTTTTATGCAATTAATCAAATTTTCTTATTTTATTGATTTTCTTAGTGACAACGGTCAATTTGACCGCTGTGGCGTTTCTACTGTATCTACTTAACCCCTTTGCACATATGCCAAATCTGGCCAATCCTTGCCCATTTAGGGGGGTACCCTATTTATAGCTTTATAACTCCAGGTATGAGCATCACAGAGACTTGAAAAATGGCTTAAATGAAGCAAGACATTTGTACCATTACAGATTAACTTAGATTAGTTTATATTCGTAAATTATGAAGAAATAAAGTGCCACAAATGCAATTGTGTAGGCAAAGAAAGCAAAAATGAATTTGCTTTTTTAGTTTACAATGAAATACTGAGACCAGGTTAAACCATACATGTTCTGGATCAAAAACCCCTTGACAACTAGTGCGTAAAATCTAATGGTGGATATGTAGAACTGCTAAAGCAAAAAGTAAGCAGTGTACCCAGTGTATGCATTGCTGTAAATCACAACATAATCATGTATTTCACTACAAATCAACTATTTTGACTTAAGAAACTCACTGTTGCATCATTTTCAAGTGGGAATTAAAAGCTTTCCGTCAGTACAGTGGTCTATAATAGGTAGGGGTCCAGAATCGTATCCAAAATCTCTCCAAAAATGAATAAAATTTATAAAGCATATAAATATACCTCGGAAAGAGCAGCCAAAGCATTTCTAAAGGTGTGTTTATGGCAGAAAGTTTAGAGAACGTGTATAGCTAATGTGCTATCGAGATGAAAAATGAGCTGCTAGTTGCTAGAATTTTAGTTAAAACTGTTTAGTTAAACAGCTATTTATTGAACTGTTTAGTTAGCAGGAGTGCTGTGAAATATTATTCACTTCAAAGCATTTGAAATTTTTATTATTATGCACAACGTGAAAACACAAAGGTAATCATCCTTAGCTAGCGAACCTCACAACTGTTAGCTAACAACTAGCAAGCAAGCTATTTAGCTGTACCCACAGTTTTGTGTCTGTGGTTCTGGAGAAAAAAATGAAACAAGTGAAGTTTTACCTTGAAAAAATCTTTCCAATATAATGCATGGGGTTAATATCAGTATTTGAGTGGAAGTATTTTATTTTTGTTGTCAAAAATCAAATGGGGAAACTGACGTTTTGAGCGAAAATCATTGATAACACTTGAGAGCAACATTACATCTGGTGCTGAGGTTGAGAACCGAAAGCTGGCCCCTGGATTCCTATGGGAGCCGCTGATTTGCGCATGAAGACTGCCATGTTTGACTGTGGGGCTTTTGGCACCACAGCATGCACACTGATTACCTAAACGTGAATGATGACTGTAAACCGGTAAACACTGAGCAATGACGTTAACCCACGGGGGTTCGCTCTGAGAAAGCTTTCAAATTGTCTGATGTTTGTGTGACTTTGTGTGTTCGTGTGCTGCATAGCTACAGGATTTTTTGGAAGAAAACAAGTGACTCATTATGACAAGGCCATTTCTCATGTGGTTTCTAACATTTCTGCAAGATAACGTAATAAATAAGGCAGTCAGTATTTTTATAGAAGATTTCGGCGACACTTGACTATACATTACATTAGTTAAGTATGTGCGTACTTATGGAGCTAGCAAGACTGAAATGCAGTGAGAAGTTGTGGTTTGCTAGCTAACTAAATAACTATCATCAAAAGTTCCCCATGTTAGCTATCAAGCTTTCTTACTAGCCCCAGCCAGCTAGCTAGATGGTAGAACAGTAGTACTGTAGCTAGCTAACTTTTCTGAACAATACAAACATTCAGTAGCACTCGACTGTAACATAAGTAATTATAGAGTAATTACTCTAGAGTATGTAATTTTCTTGTATGGGGATGAGACGACATGAAAACAATATTCAACCGTCCACCACATTTTGGCAGTGTTCCAACTTTCACGCCATATCTGGTGCATGAAACACAAAAATTACTGAGCTACTAACGAACACTTACATTAGTGTGAAATATCCTAATTATAAAATATCACTAACCTATTTAAAGACACTCAATTAAAAAAAATAATGTATATAACCGAAATATTTTGAGCAGTAATACTTACATAACGATGGGGAAATGTTATCTGTGTTCAGTAGATAGACAGAGACAGTAAATCAATCCTGCCGTTCTCTCCTGTTCTGTCTTACTTCAGAAAACGATGTCAGCTAGGTCTATCAGCAAACATATGGCTTAGCTATGCTCAGAGAAGTCCTCAATAATAATAATATTTTCCAATAAATTATGAAAATCATTGATGACATTTTGTTGGGTGCAGTGTCTTTTATTGCCACAGAGTGAATGCGTAAGTGAATGGAATTATGAGAAAACTTTTGGTTATGTTGAGCTATAAAATACTATTCCAAAAGCAAAATTAGACATGTTATATATCGTTAGAAAGCTTATTCTGTCACCTATTGGATTGATTAATTGTTGATCAAGCCAGACTGTAGTAAAAAGGGTGACAACACTGTAAACAACGTGTGGTATTACGCACAGCTATTTTGGAAGGTATCACAAATGCACGTATATTTCCCAAACTGATTATCCAAGACAATATATGACCAGTCAGTCTCAAAAGGGACATCTCTACGCGTAAAACCAATGGTATGGTTGTATATTTATTCAAAATTTAGTCCCAGCGCAAGCGAGTCTTTGCAAGGGTCAGTTTGGAAAAGAACTGCTCATAGCAGCAAGTCGTCCCGAACACAGATGCAAACTTCAATGCATGTCTCCTCAGCAAGGGAAAATCATTGGCGCTCACATAAAGTTTATAGAACTCAAGCAGGGGGAGGTTGTAGTACCTAGCTTTGAGCTCATCGTTGCTTTACAGCTTGATAATTTTGTGCTGTAAGCTGTCGGGCACATGAGCTGGTTCGACGTTAAAGGGTGTAGCAAAGATGTTTAACTCCTGTTGTTTACTTGTTTAAAACCGCTCGCCAAATTTCAAAAATTGAGTTTTGCACACTCACCCCCATATTCCGATGTCGTCGCAGGCTTTTGTCACTGCAGAGTCGGGAAATGCACAGTGTTCCCCTTTTCCAGTTGCACTTGCCACAGCTTCAATTTCGCCTCAAATGATTTCACGTTTGATATCAGAAAACTGAGAAGCTAGTTGGGGCCTTGCAGTTTCACGTTAAGTTCAGATAGATAGCGCGTAATGTCAACCATGAAGGCTAAATCACACAGCTATGTGCTATCGCTGAGTTCCGTGACAGGTTTCCCCTTCGTCTCCATGAATTTTTTGGCCTCATCCCGCAATTCATAAAACCTCTTGAGCATGTTCCCTCGGCTCAGCCATCGAACTTTGCAATAGTACACCAGATCCCCGTACTCTGATTCAAGTTTCTTCAGTAGCTCCTTAAACTGGCGGCTGTTTAGCTCTCTCTCTTGATAAAGTTTATGCATGGCACTACTGTTGACATCACGTTGTTGAATCGCAGGGACTGCGCACACAGATCCTCCTGTTGAATAATGCAATGGCATATAATTAAATCAGTTGGATCAAGACTGAGACGATTAATTTCTTTTTTGATAAATGCAATTAACCCTTCTTGCAAGCCAACCATAGCTAGGGCTCCATCTGTCGGCCACTTGTCAAATGGTAGCTCAAGCTTGTTCATTGCCGAAACAACTTTCTCAAACACATCCTCACCTCTAGTTGTGTCATACATGACCTCTAAAGACAGAAGTTCCTCTCACACTTCAAAGTCGGTGGTAATCCCACAAACGAAAATGGCCAGTTGGGCGGTGCTGGTGATGTCCGTTGTTTCATCACAAGCCAGAGAGAAAAATTTGAAGTCACTTGCTGAGCTTTTCAGCGTTTTTTCAATATCTTGTGCAATGTCAGTAATTCGATCTGACATGGTTCTTTGAGACAAACTAACACTCTGAAACAATTTAACTTTGTCTGGAACTAGTAACTCTGCAGTATCAACGATACACTCTTTTACGAACTCTCCCTCTGCATGAGGCCTCAGCTTTTTGGCTATTAGCTCACTCACCACATAACTTGCCCTAGTTGCATTGTATTCCTCACGACGAGGTCTCGTGAAAGCGGGTTATTGTGCATCCAAACCCCGCCGGAGAGCTTTGATTTCATCCAGTCGCATTTGTCCTCGCAACTCCTTGAGTTTTGCATGTTTCGTGCTGTAATGACGCTTCAAATTGGCCTTCTTCATTACAGCTATCGCATCCCCACAAACCAGGCACACAGGCTTGCCTTCTACTTCAACAAAAAAATAATCGTTTGTCCATTTTTCTTGGAAAGCTCAACATTCCCCATCAATTTTTCTCCTTTGCAGTAGCCATTTTAAAGAAGGGGACGAAATGTAATGTAGCCTAACTAGCAACCTTCGTGCTCGCAAAACACAACCAATCACAATTAAATTCAAACTTTACATTTAGTGTTGATAGCCCAATCAGGACTGTCAGTTCCACTGGCTGGCTGCAGTTTATACGGTCTATGTTAGAAAATAAAAGTAGCCTGAACGGCGTCGGCAATATTTTTTTGTTTTTTGTCTAACCTATTGATGAAATTGCATTCATGAAATCACCTCACGGGCCTGATCCAATGGCCCGGAGGCCTGAGGTTCCCCACCCCAGTCTTAGGGCTATTGTTGGGTTTATCTTGTTGCTATGATGGAATACGATTTTTTATTTTTTGCCATTTTTCTCCCATTCCCCGTGTGAATCACGGTCCTGGTTGATGCGCTATCCTTCTGTTGGTCTGGGGAGGGTGTAGACTACCACATGCCTCCTCCGATACATGTGGAGTCGCCAACCGCTTCTTTTCACCTGACAGCGAGGAGTTTCACTGGGAGAGCGTAACGCGTGCGGAGGTTCACGCTATCTCCCCCAGATCCCCTCCCTGCTCAACAGGCGCCCGACCAACCAGTAGGAGTCGCTAATGCAATGATCAGGACTCATACCCTCACCGGCTTCCCACCCGCGAACACTGTCAATTGTGTTCGTAGGAACGTCTGACCAAGCTGGCTGGAAGTACCACTACCGGGGATGGAACCCAGGTCTCTGCGGTGGTAGGCTGGTGCTTACACCTCTACACTACCCAGACGGCCTCGGAATACGATTTTTGAGTGGTGAAAGAATATTTTTATGAATGCCCAGATAGACAATATTGAAACAAAAGTATTTCTGTTTTCAACTCATACTTTAGTTGCAAGAGCAATGAATGTCTGAGTTGAACAATCTAGGCATGCCGGCGTGCCAACCACTAGGGGGTTTGTGCTAAGTGGTTAAAACGATTATGATTAAGCTGAAGATCGTGGAATGTTTCAGTGATCCTTGATAATTAAGATTAAAATTAGGCAGAAAGGAAAAACTGCATTAGCCACATTGCCTACACTGTTTGCAGTCATAATTACAGTGCTGCCATAAGTCACCTGTGACAAATGAATTAATTCATTCTTAAATTAATCTGGCCTGCTAGCATCCCCTACACAACAGGATTATAAAACCAAGAGCCTAAGGCTGAAACGCATAGGTTCCCTTCATGTTTCCCCATGGCATGCTGCAATATTAATAAAAGGTATTTTAAAACATAAGAAGAACTTCTGAAGAAGAGTGCCTTGGAATAATAGCCTGTTAAGTATTTATTGTCCTGTTCTTTTAAATGCAATATTATTCAATATGCTGATTGGTTAAGAATGCTGCAACATGTCAGCTAAACTTAATCAGAGTTATTCCATAAACATTGTTCAGTGTTGGTACATTTGTGATATGCACATTTTGTCAAAATGCTTGTTTATGCTGCTTACAACTGTACCCATTGTTCAGGCTCGAACTCGGGATACACCTTTTTAGGTAGCTAACTCCGGGACAGCGTGTGAAGCTGGTATTTCTACAGAAATCACTTAATAGCTGAGCTTAATTTATTCATAAAATGGCAGGCCTATAGTTTCCCATAGTAGCTAGTCCTGTTTCCTTGTACCGTACACATTTAATTAGGGCCTTTTATTGTTTTGGCCGATTCCATCATAGCCTACATGAACAACATTCAGTAGAATGTGCTTTGCTATCTCTGTACATAGGCACTCTAATAAGCTGTTGGTGCACATCGACATGAAATCTCAATAGTTAGGTTTTGTATGATTATCGTTTTCATCTGCGAAGATAAGATTTGGTTGGCTGTGTGAGTATAGCTCATTTTTCCTGTCTGATGATGCTGAAAAGTTAGGAGCTCGTTGATGTCAGGTTTAATGACATAAATTGTTTGATGTGGTCCAAAAATAGTTTTCTCAATATTGTAGCATTGTTTGCAATCTGTGAATGCAGGTGCTTTTTTCAGATACATAAGTGCATTGTTGTCAATCTTGCCGAAATGAAAACGTTTAATTATCATCCATGGAGAACGGGGATGGGCTTCCCATGATTGGGCATGTGATCAAGGATACAACTGAGCATGTCTACTGATCGATGGTTCTGATGTGCTCCCCATAGGTTTCTTTTGGCATTGCTGTCTCTGCACATATTATATACTCTAAGAAATGAACAACGACGCGGTATGTTTGTGGCCGTGTTCAAAACTGTATACTTGTTCTGTGTTCTCATGTTCCTGCAGGGACATGCCTCCAGGTATACTTGCAAGACTACACTGTGCTAGAACATGTAATTCCGTTCGATTTGGAAAGTACGTCACCACTACTGACCCCTAACCTTAGCAGGAAAGACATCAACTCTACAAAAATCTGTAAATAAACTGTACTTACAATTGTACAAGAAATCCTCCTTCTGTCATCCATTTTCTTGGTTTAATAAAAAAAAAAGTCTTGTTCGCCCTCAAATACAGAGGAAAAAGCAATGGCTACAGGGAAGGGAAAGCATGGAAAAGTTTGCATTGAGTAAACCGGAAGTTTAAGAGGGTCTTTGTTTGATGTGTATGCACAGCAGCATTTGTTATTGTTGTCAGTTTGAAACAGTCCATAAAAAATATCTCAAAAAATCTATATATTTTTAAAACTACATCTGAGGAACTATGCCTTCAACAGTATGAGCCACGCAGCAGCCTTTGCTATTCTTAAGTGGTTGAAATAAATATAAACTCTAAAGTCTCAACTGAAGTAGCACATTTGCACATATCACAGTGGATCTAATTTTGTGGGAATACGTGGTAACACAGTGTGTCATTTACATTCTTCTAGGAGTGGTATGAGGAGTACGCACGAGAGCTCGCTACAGCCTTACCAGCAACCAGAGGCACTGATGAACTGCCCTGCCCAGGAGTCAGCCTACCAGGATGTACAGCATAGCACCATGAACTAACCCCCCCAACACCCACCACCACCACCATCTTAATACTTTGCAAACAGTTCTGCAAACATGATTTGCAGTTGTGGTCTGCGCCGAAATCCATAATCAGCGAGTCCTGTCAGTATACATGTTAGAGGATGATTGAGTGTTCAAGCCTGATGGGGAGTTGAGGTAACAATATGGCCATGCATTCCTGCTAGTTGAGTAACACTGCTTGGATATTTTCTGTTTTTACTTCTTGCTATGTAGGCTGATTTTTTACCCTCATGAAAAGCAGAGGCAGGGGAGGGTGGAAGCCATGATTTGCCTGTGTCAGGACATTGTGCTTAAGGACTTTCAGGTAATGCTTGAAGACAAATCATGGGTTTGCTCTAGGTCAATAACTTTCAAAGCACAGCCAGGGTGAGCTGCAAAGTGGTTCGTCTTTGTAAAGACTACATGCTGCAGAAACAGGCTAACTTACAAATTGTAATTTGATGCATTTCAAACTTTCATTGTCTCTTATTTCCACTTTGGCTGGGGAGTATTGGGAAAGTATTTCAGTTTGCATTCCATCTCAATTCTACAATAATACTCCTTTACCTGAGGTATATGTGTAGTAGTGGAACAGATTGTTGTACCCCAGCTTCTCATTAACTTGACTACAGAAGGTGGTACATCTGTTGGAAATACTGCAGGTCCATTGACTCTCCTCTACTGTCTGCATCCATCTTGCTTCTTATTAATGGACTTCAAAAACATGCACAACACCTACAACTGATATTTATTCATCTTTGGTGCTGATTTTACAGCAGGTAGCACCAACGTCTCAGCCAACAAAATCCACAAGAACATGATAATGAAACAATGTACTGGTTTTAAGAATAATCAATTTTTTTAACTTTTCACTTGTTATTCTGTAAGTGTATGCTGTATTTGTTTATTAAATATTAAGAATACATTTTAACACCAAGTGCGGCTTGAGTTCTTTTGTCACATTTTCTGAATGGAAAACCAAGTAGATATCGACATGGGGGGGATAACTTTATTTAAAAGTCTTCCATTAAGAAAAGATATGCAAATAGATGCACAAATATACTAAAACGAATACACTAATACACACACATGAATAAGAAAAGTATCAGTGAAAACTGACCATTATTTTGACCAGGGTGATTTTGGAGTAACAGTGCCATTTTGTTTTCAACAATTTAACCATGGTTGTGAGCTCTTAACTGTTATGGAGCTAATTTAACATGAACAAAATCATTGGCTTTCCCTTGAGTTTTTATCAATATGTTATATTATGTAAAATCTTAATGCTACATCTCCATTAAGCTAATAAACTGAGGCGTCTACACCCATGAAAATCAATTGCTTTCCCTTTGAATAAACAATGCAACTGTAAATGTACATGTACCAATCACTTGCTAGCGCACAATTCCTAGAACAGTGATGACCCAAAATGGTTGCTGAAGAACTTCACTTGTGTAATATACACATATTTATTGAAACCTATAAACATACTGGAATTAATAGTGAATGCTCATTTTCCATGATGGAACAGTTTAAAGGAGCTTCATGAGTCGCGTACATTCACTCCGACCAATAATGTATGAGGAGTCAATATTTGTTTTTGTTTTTGCAAAACTGAAAAGACAGGCCTTACTGCAAGTTCTGTCTCCATGGTACATCTCATGCCTATAATAAATGTTTTTTCATGTTTTTTCCTTCGTGTGGTGTGCACAAAAGTTTGAAGACCATACCTCTGGTTGCACCTGACTATGATTCACTCCTCAGAAAATGCATAAGTACACAGGGAATGACTGGCTCTTATGTAGTGTTTTGTGTTTCAATGAGAAAAATTCACCTGTGCACTAGGAGCTGTTCATTGGCAGGTTATATCCGTAAAATCAACCTACAGGCTGATCTTTTGAAAGGAATAGAAAATAAGTGGGTACACACAATCCCCCTCCCCTCCCTCAACAGCAGACAAATGCAAATTACTTCAATATACAGTCTCATCATAGTGTACTATAGTGATAACTTTTATTTAATGGCACAACAGAAAGGAGCTTGCTTCTGTTTTATAGAGATGAAATCAAGCCCAATATGAACTGTGAACCATCGGCAAAGATCAGTCCTACATGACTACTTAAAGATTTGCCAGCCAAAAGGCATTGAAAGGAATCTCATCAACCCTTTATTGAATTGGAATAGCATGCACGTATGATCCACAACTCTTCTAAACCAGCAGAACCCTCAACCCCATGTTTTTGTAATTTACCTGAATAACTTTTCAGCCGAGAGAGCCTGTATTCTTGGAGCTACTCCAGTCAAGGGCACTTTTGGCTATGAACTGATTACAAGCTCCTTTTCAATTAAGAGAAATGGCTTGAGCTGGTGTTTCTGTGATAGTGGGTGCCTTTTGGCCCCCTCTGATTTGTCACACCCCTCTGATGTGGAGCTTTCCAAACTCAGTAAGCAGTGCTACCACAAGGAAAAAAATATAGAAGAGCAGGAGGAAGACACCATAGGCCCGTCCCAGGTGGAAGCGCTGTAGGGGGACCAGCACGAAGGAGAGTACCAGGCTGAGGCCCAGCGCCCCAGCCAACACCCACCCCAGCAGCCCCTCTAATTCCAGCTGTCAAGGCAAGCAAAGGAGGGCACAATTCAACAGCCTCACATCCTCTACATCTCTTAATCATGTCCAAATACTATACACACAAGAATCTTTAGATCCACTTGAATTCTTTGTCATTTTTCTATAGCATTTTTATATTCATTAATATTTTGTATACACTTAGATGTTGCTCTTGGGCACTGTGTTTTAGAGTAATATCATTGTCATCAAAAACAACAACTTTAATTTGTATGCATGTTCAGTTGTGTTTGTGGATGTTGGGGTCTTACCATGAGGACCGGATGGTGGTTAAATAACTGCAGCAGGCACCCCAGCCCAACACCAAAGAGCATGTCTGAGAACGACCAGTCAAGTGGACTTATATTTGTTCAAACGTTTTAAAAATACATTTTTCTTCAAAGTGATTGAAATCCTTCATAAAGATGAGCAAAAAAGGCTGCATAAAATAAGCAATAGATTTAAGCCATGCACACTGAACCTCTTTCAGAATAACCTTCCATTAGTAGATCTTTAGTCTATGTCAAGGGGTATACAAAGGATACTGAAGATTATGCCACCAAAACAGGCAGAGATGGCCATCCGGGGATACCCCTGCCGTGCAATGGTGATGTCAGAGAAACAATCTGCAGAAAAAGTAAAATACCTTCAAGAACAGCAGTTACTAAAAACTATGATGAATTCAGATTGCAATAAAATATGTATAACGGGTGCAATAAAAATATACAGTGCCATGGTTCCTTGAGCATACCATGCCAGAGAATATCGATCATTATTATCCCTAGACTACAGAGTATTACCAGCACAATTCCCTAACCATGATGAATAGAATGTATTCTAATAATATGAATCAAATATTAATTTATTTTATTTTATTTTATTTAACCATCATCTAACCAGGAAAACCCCACTGAGATTGAAATCTCTTTTGCAAGGGGGACCTGATGTGAAACACAAAGTTACCCAACAAGACTTACACCTAACAAAATGTACAAACAGCAAATGTGGAATGAGACAGAGGTGTAACAATAATAAAAAAGAGAAGAGGTTAAAAGAGGTTAAAAGCAGGAGCATACTTTGGTCACAGAGTCATGAATTGCATGTTTAAAGTCCACAATTGAAATTAATTTGTCAAGTTTAAAATTATTTTGCAGATTGTTCCAGCTGTAAGGTGCAAAATATCTGAAACCCATCTTACTGAATTCAGTAGAGGGACGAGGGACTTTAAAGAGTATCACGTCCCTAGAGCGGAGGTGATAACTATGTGAATTTCTAATTAGCAGACAGCTGAGGTAGGAAGGGAGTAGACCAATTATTGTTTTGTAGATGAATATGTACAAAACAATAATTGGTCTAGGCTGAATCGTGTTTCTGTTCATCAATACTTCTGGTTTCTATCATTAACAGTGGTGCTACAATTTTGGAACAATGCAACTAATGAAACAATTGAAATCCCTTTTTTGTTGTTGTTTTTTTTTTTTACTATGAAAGGGGTGCAAGATTAAGCCATTTAGGAATAATTTAGAAATATTGCTGAGTATACCTATTACGCCCATTACCCGTGTTGGATCCAAATGAGGAAGAATGAGGAATTACCATTTGTCCTGTTTCATGTCTTCGCCAATTCCTCAATTTGTTATGCAGATTTTATTCAAAGTAGATAAGATTTATTGTTACTGAATAATGGCAGGCCATGTGCATACACATTTGTTTTCTTTGGTAAGTGCAGGTTTTTAATGTAAAATTGAGATTGTTATAATATTTGTAAAAGACATAACATTAAGCAGAATAATTGCATAACAGTAGATTATGCATAAGAAAGTTGTCTTTTATCTGAAAAAATATGGCTATCCCCTTACCGGTACAAATATATGTAAAAAGATGTGCTGAAAAGATTAAGAACCAGATAACATTAAAATTTAAAAAGTGGTGGAGCACTGTGTTACAGACAGCTCAAACACCAACTTCTATTCAACAGTCTATTCATCTAATCATTTAAGGTAAATGGTGCACTACAGATGGCTCTGATGCTCTCTCTATACAACATAACCACTGGCTCTACACATTGAATGCATAGCCAGTGTTGTCCACCTTTACAGCCTGTTTTCTTATTAACCAGTGTGTATAAACACCAGGAATTTTCCTTTTCTTTTTTAACCCCTTCGTGCAATCTCCCTAGGGGTTGGCACGCCAGCGTTCCAAGATTGCTCAACTCAGACATAGAGTACAGACACACTGTGTTACCAAGTAATCTCACGTAGAGATGTCCCTTACGAGACAGTCTTGAGAGTCTTGGAGAATCCGTTTGTGAAATATACGCTTATTTGTGATGCCTGGGTACCTTCCAAAATAGCTGCGTGTAATACCACACATTCTGTTTACGGTGTTGCCGCCCTTTGTAGTACAATCTGGCTTGATTGACAATTAATCTATCCAATAGGTGACAGTATAACATTAAGCACTAACTATGTATAACATGTCTAATTTTACTTCTGGAATAGCGTTTTATAAACCTGCGCAATCGAAAAGTGTGAAGCATCAACACCACTTCATGCATTCACTCTATAGTAGCAGTAACAGACACTGCACCCGGCAAAATGTTATCAATCAGTTTCGTATTTGTAAATTATTATTATTATTGAGCACTTCTGAGCTTAGCTAAGCCATATGTTTGCTGATAGACCAAGCTGATACAGTTTTCTTGACTAAATCAGAACAGGAGAACTATAGCATTGATCCTCTGTCTCTGTCTCTGTCTCTATCTACTGAACACAAATACCATTTCATCATCGCTATATAAGTATTACTGCCCAAAATATTTTGGTTAAATACGTTATTTTTTAAATTGAGTGACTTTAAACAAGTTAGTGGTATTTTATAATGAGGATATTTCATACTGTAACGTAAGAGTTCTTTGGTAGCTTAGTAGTTTTTGTGTTTCATGCACCGGATGTGATGCGAGCTAGAACATTGCCAAAACAATATTGTTTTAATGTCATCCCATCCCCATACAAGAAAACATTACATACTGTTTGTATGTATTGTATGTGCAGAAAAACATACAAGAGTGAACGATTACACATTTAGGTACTTTACCACATTGTGTGATAATGTTTTTACGTTACGTTTAAAATCTGATATCAATGTTTCATCTTAAACCTTCATAAGGGGCTCATGCATATGCTTATAATGAACAAAAATAATTTTTTTCATTTTTGGAGAGATTTTTATATGTTTATGGACCCCTAAATATTTTAGACCACTGTATGGATGGAAAGCTTGTAATTCCCACTTGACAATGATGCAAAAGTGAGTTTCTTGAGTCAAAACAGTTGATTTGTAGTATGTGATTATGTTGTAATTTACAGCAATAGATCTTTAGTACTTTTGCATAGATTTTACACACTTGTGGTCAAGGAGTTTTTGATCCAGGACATGTATAGTTTAACCTGTTTTATATATGGGATCTCTCAGTATTTCATTGCAAACTTAAAAAGAGCAAATTAATTTTTGATTTTTTGCCTAGACAACTGCATTTGTGGCACTATTTCTATAAATAAATAATAACTATTATTATTATTGTTATTATTATTATTATTATAATAAATAACATCAACCTAAACACCACAAAGGTTTGCTTTTATGTCATGGAGGTTCATAGGTTGGCGCACATGCAAAATCTGGCCAATCCTTGTCCATTTAGGGGGTACCCTATTTAAAGCTTTATAACTCCAGATGTGAGCATCACAGAGACTTGAAAAATGGTTTAAATGAAGCAATACGTTTGTACCATTTACAATACTACATTAGATTAGTTTATATTCATAATTTAGGAAGAAATAAAGTGCAACAAATGCAATTGTTCAGGCAAAAAATATAAAATGAATTTGCAAATGAGTTTACAAAGAAATACTGAGAGATCCCATATCAGCAGGTTAAACTATACATATCCTGGATAAAAAAACTCCTTGACCACAAGTTCATAAAATCTAAGGGTGGATATGTAGAATTACTGAAGATTTATGAAGCAAAAACTAAGTAGTGTACCCAGGATCACCAAATCTATCCAAAATGTCTAAATTATGCATTGTCGTAAATAACAACATATTCACGTATTTCAATACAAATCAACTGTTTTGATTCAAGAAACTCACTGTTGCATCATTTTCAATAGGGAATTACAAGCTTTCCATCAGTACAGTGGTCTAAAATATCTAGGGGTCCAGAAACATATCCAAAATCTCTCCCCAAATGATGAAAATTCTTTGTCCATTATAAAGCATATACATGAGCCCCTTATGAAGGTTTAAGATGAAACATTCATATCAGATTAAAAAAATAATGCAGAAACATTGTCACACAATGCCATACAGTACCTAACTGAGTAATAATTAACCCTTGTGTTGTATGTATTTCTGTACTCTACAGTATGTAATGATTTTTTGTATGGGGATGGGACGACATGAAAACAATATTCAACTGTCCATGTTTTGGCAATGTTCCAACTGTCACGCCATCACTGTTGCATGCATCACAAAAACTACTAAGCTACCAACGAACACTTACATTACAGTATGAAATATCCTCTTTATAAAACACCACTAACCTATTTAAAGACACTCAATTTAAAAAATAACATATATAACCAAAATATTTTGACCAGTAATACTTACATAGCGATGATGAAATGTTATCTGTGTTCAGTAGATAGAGACAGTAAATCAATGTTGTAGTTGTCTCCTCTTCTGTCTTACTCCAGAAAACGATGTCAGCTAGGTCTATCAGCAAACATATGGCTTAGCTATACACAGAAGTCCTCAATAATAATAATATTTTCCAAGAAATTATGAAAATCATTGATAACGTTTTGTCGGGTGCAGTTTTCTTTTACTGCTACTACACATGCTTAAGTGAATGCGATGATGAGAAAATGTTTGGTTAGGCTGACCTATAAAACGCTATTCCAAAAGCAAAATTAGACACGTTATACATCGTTAGTAGTTTATACTGTCATCTACTGAATAAATGAATTGTCAATCAAGCCAGACTGTACTAAAAAAAGCGACAACACCATAAATAACACATGTGGGATTACGCACAGCTATCTTTTTACTGTTTTAGTAAATGCTTTCAGTTGGTACAGACCATTTTCTTCTGTGTGACTAAGGATATTTAGAAACAGTATTTGCAGAAATTTATGAGGACCTGCCAGCTTTACAATTTTATCAGGCACTTCCTGTTGTAAAGGAAGAAAATGTGTGTTAAATCTCCAAAAAACTGTCTGTAGCACTGTCAGTTTTTAAATTCCAAAACATCCTTATATAAGTTCACATAAATAAAGAAAATGTTTTGATAACTGAACATTTTGGAGTATACATAAGTGCATAAAAACAAGTGAATAAAGAATCGAATGTCAAACCAAAAGTGCGATTATACTAGTAGTTGTGCAACACACCTTGGGGCAGCCCTTTAAATGAGGGGTTTTAATCCTCTGAAAAACATTTGAGCTAAAGACCTGACCACTACAAAATAGTTAACTGTCTTTTACCTTTATCTAAGGCTCATTACAAGCTGGAAAGCAGTGTCTATTTAACAATACTAATCACTAATTGGTAGCATGTCTCTAAAAGGACATCATACATTCAGTCCAATTCAATTTTATTTGTATACAGCCTTTTACAGAGACATTATCACAAAGACGCTTTACAGAGGAAACAAAAAGGAAAACTGAGAAAGAAAAAACAGGCCATGTAAGTATAGTGTAAAATATGGCATTTATGAAATTTGTTAAATATTCTTAAAAAGAAAGCTTTTTAAACTTCACTGAACCCCCTGAGGTTCCCTTCAAGTCATTAGACCCCTTTTTCTGCAAAGCCCTGCTCCACACTTCAATAGTTCATATTATAATTTCTATCTGGATCTGGATATTCATTTTCTGGGAAAAAGTTCAATCAACAGAGTACAATGCACACAAATATATTATTTAGAAATAATTCTCCAAGCAAAGCATGCCCTGTGGCCAAAAAAGTGTGACGGAATAGAATTACCCCCAATACTGTTGCCCCAGGCCAGCAGGGTGAGGCCCAGAACGGTGTTACTAAGGCTGAAAATCACTCCAACTGTGTGCAGCAGGCTGACCACCTCTGATGCCGCCATGCTGATCCATGTAGCACTAACTAAGAATCCCAACAGGGAGAAGATCTGCAGGATGAGATTGGGGACATTATGATGTGACAACATTGGCGCACACATTTACTGACCACTGTATCTCAATGGAATAAACATACTGTAGTTTAACATTGTGCCAACAAGAGTCACAACTAATGCCGCGTTTCCACCAAAAGTGCCTGGAACTTTTAGTCCCAGGAACTACTTTTCAAGGAACTAAAAGGTTCCTTCAGCCCATTGTTGTCTGCGTTTCCACCGTGGTCTAAAGTCCCGTGAAGATTAGGCAAATTAGCCCACTGACGTATGAAAAAGCGACGTTGTCGTCGGTCCATCTGTCCTATGATTTCTTCTGTAACCCCATACTACCACTGAAGTAGCCTACATTATTTTCTAATAACCGGGACAGCCCGGAGGGGTTTATTCCACTTATATACAACGGGTTACCAACAATGACTATATATGGTTACTTTTGTATTTATTGATTTTTATCGATTTAATCACCTGGAACTGAAATATTCTTCTGCAGCCGTTTGGGCATATTTTACCGTTGTCAAGCAAAACTGTCGTTGGTAGTTGAACTTGGACCGTTGTTATGCAACAAATAGGATATAACAGGCCAATAGTCAGATTGTAACTGTTTTATATATCCTCAAACACATTCATTATGTTTTAATGCGAACATTCACTTTCATGTCTTGACATCCGAGGCGACAGAATGCATTCACATTTCCAATATAACTGGCAACAACAGCAGAAAACATGCACACGTTGTAAACAATTTGCTGTTTGATTACTTTCTCATCGTCAATTCCATATAGGCTAATCGCAAAATGACAAGAATAGAACGAAAACTTGGACTTGCGTGAAAATTTAAATTAGCAGTGGTACAGCCACCGTTTGCTTTCCTTCAAAGTTACTGCTAGCCGAGCAGCGAAGTGTGCCCTCCAGATGCGAACCATGCACCATAAATTAGTCCATAGTCTTCCTGGTCTTTTTGTGGAATTGAAGAATGGCAGAGTAAAATTACGGCAGTCTGAAAAAGCTAAAGGGACGATTACTAGAATTAACCTGTTATTTTACCCTGACAAAAAGTGCGGAAGGTGATTTCCAGTTTGCTTTTACTGTATCACCAATGTGAATTACTAACCCTAACTACCGCATACCTCACATAACTGTATCAAACATTTTGAGTCAATTACAACGGGCTAACAAAGAAAATCCGGAAGAAAATATTCAGCAACTGAATGAATCCGTTTGAATGTTTTGGTACGTAATATGCTGTCCCAGCACGAATGCTTGGCATTTTATAAAACGAATACTAAAGCAAGAAAAGAACAGAAGAGCACACGTTATAATTCCAAGACGTTGGCAGGCTATAACCAAAACTAGGCTACTGCGCCGCATAACATACAAGTTAGATTTGAAGTTATTATGAAAATAAATCGGTTTGCGGCTGCAGATTTTTAAACATGGCGGTTGAAATAAAACACTGCAAGTAGTCGACCAATCAGAAATTTTCAGCGCTTCCCACCCCAAAGGTTCCGGTACTTTTGGAAAGTACTGAGTTCCTCAAAAGGTTCCTAGTTCTGGGGTAAAGTTCCTGCGGTGGAAACGCGGCTTAAGTGTCCAATAGTCCTCTGAATAGAATGGGCATATTTGTAAACAAGTGCAGAGTACGTAAGCTCAGTTCTGTGAAGTTGGCACCTCCATATGTAACAGACGTCAAGTTGTCAATCATTTCTGCTGTGTCTGTACCATTTTGTGCATCATTTCAACAAGAAACCACATTAAAGAAAGCAAAATTAACAAGGTGACACCGAGGTGACCAGGAGTTGGAGACAAGGAGGCTGAAAGCAAAGAGGTTTCACACATCTTCAAGGGTATCACAATTCACTTTGTCAAACAAGGAGGGAAGACTGAGAACACCTTGCAGAGATGACCACAGTGAGCCCTTATTCCTGGAAAAGAATGGAGTATTCAAGCTGACCACAACTGTCGGCTCCTGGTGTGCTACAGCCAGGACTGTACTCATTGAGCTTACCTTCCCGTGGGAGGGGGGGATGGAGGCAGCACATGACAGGAAGAGAGGTAAATTCTCAGACCTGGCTGCTGAATGCAGAGAGTCAGGGTGAAGGCCTATCATCTATCTAGTATAGGTGGGAGTGAAGTACATGAACACATCATCTAATCAGGGACATGGTAATGGTCATAACAAAGCAAGAAATTAAATGAAAGAAACTGGCTGAGGAGGCAGAGATCAATTTTGGGTTGTGGCTGAGGAGGAAGGACAGGAGTTGGGAAAGCAAGTAACTCCCACATATCCTAAAGCCAGCTCAAGGGGGTGGCAGGGAGACATCCCTGGTGGTTTCCAGATGATGACCCCGCAGCAGACCAGTGGGCACTGTTGGTGGTGCAAAAGGCAGCAATGGATATCTGTAAATCTACTATCCTTATAGCCCAAATGTAGCTAACAGTGTGACAAATGGGGCACCAACATCATGGGGCTCTTAAGGTTCCACAACAGGCAATTTAGATAAAGATTCTAACTAAAGTTTAGTTAAATATTACGCCCAGGAAACCTCCTGGTAGCACACCAGTTGATTCCAGTTCACTGGGGCTGCTGGGTAGCTCATCCAATTAAGGCACTGTTCTAATGCATAGATGGGCTCCATGGTCTGAAATATGCCAGTGTTGGCTGTGGCCAGTAACCCCACAGGGTGACACACAACTGGCCATAATATCGGCAAGGGATGACAGCCAGGATGACAGTGTCCCATCTCTCACCAGCGACCCCTACTGCCTACTAAGCTATACTGAAATTGTTTTTTCCCCAACTCATGTCTGTGCAAGCCCAGCTTATGAACGGCGGTGTGATAAGAACTCCAATGTGCTTTGAAGAACTCTAAACATGCTAATCTGCACTCTTTCAAATTGACAGGAGAAATCAGTAGATCAATGATGGCCAATGATGAAAAATACGACTGGGAATTCCAAATTGGTGAGAAAACCAGGGCAAAAAATGTTTAAAAAATAGCCTGGATTTTTTAAATTTTAATTTGTATGGAGAAAGTAGTTCTTGGACATTGGAGCCTTGAGACTAAAATTATGCACCTTAGATTTTACAGATTTTATAATATGGAGAAACCAAGATTTCAGATTATGACCCGTTTTTCAGAACTCATAGAATAGTATTCTGTTTTATGAAATGTATCACACACTGATTTTTTTAACACATCAGTGATCATATTATTATAGCTGCACTTCTAGAGTAAACGCTTGTTCCACTTGAATAATACTGAAAAGTCATAAACACAAGAAAATACAATTACATATTCAGAAACCGCAAGCCAGAAGTGGGAAAATGACTGCACACTCTAATCATCGGGTTTCACATAAAACCTGGTGTTATATTTTGGCACCAATCACATGCAAAATGACAGTTGTAGGGAAAATATTATTCATAATTTATTCCATGCATGAAACAAAGTACCCTGAGACCAAAATGGTGCAGTATATGATGCAGAATTTGTAGATTATTTGCTGCTTCCAGTAGAAAAGAAATCTAGTGAAAATGCTATTAACAGGGTTAAAACTGACTACAACCACTTACTTCAGTAAACTACTCATGTACTTTAGGAATTATTGTTAGATCCATGCATCATATGCATGTAGGCGGAGCCTTGAGGGGGAAAACATATCCGCATCTACCATTGTTTTGAATAGGAACCCATCATAGATAATTAATATTTTATTATTTTAATAAATAATGTCAGCACATTACATTCAATCATTATTTCCTAAAGACCAGCGATAAAACTAAACTGAACACAACTCTAGTGCTATTCTTATGCAGTTACGGAGGGGGAAAATGATCCAACTCAGTGGCCTGAGGTATCATTCCTTGACATCATCTTCCATCTTATTTAATCCCCTGGTAAGGAACTATGTCAATTACATTATGAGCCATAACCATGAAAAGTACCAAAAACTCAACTAACTAACTAGACTAGCTAGTTTACCATAATCTATCAATTTCACTTTTCCTGATTTCCTCAATTATTGCATATTTGTCACAGTGAATGGTTTCAGATCTTTCTGGTACAGAGCAGAATTCATGGTTCCTGCAATAATGCAAATCATCTAGGTCCTGAGGCCAGAAAGACATCTCCACACCATCCCACTAGCACCATGTTTGACTGTTTATAACTGATAATTGTTCTGCAGCATTTGCTTTACACCAGACATTATGGGACCCTTGTCATCCAAAAAGTTCCACTTTTGACTCATCTGTACATCGAACATTATCCCCAAAGGCTTGAGGATCATCCAGGTGTTAATTTTTTCTAATGTGAGGCACTGATGTTTCTCTTGGTTAGCAGTGATTTTGACTTGCTACTCTCCCATGAATCCCATTTTCATCCAGTCTGTTTATTTTTGTGGAGTCATGAACACTGACCATAGCTTTTGTGACTTCTTGGATGAGTTGTTACTGCACCCTTGGAGAAATGTTTTCCAAGTGTTCTCCCTTTGGAGATAATGGTACTCTCTATGGTCCCAGAGTCCCACAGCCTTAGAAATGGCCTTGTAACCTTTGCAAGACTAATATATTTCAACACCTTTTTTTCTCATCTCTTGTGGAATTTCTTTTCATCGTGGCATAGTGTGCTCATAGAAACTTTATGGTGACTACTTCCCTCTGACAGTATGTTTCAATATGAGTGAGGTTTAGACTGCTGGCTGCCATCAAGTCTGGCAGTGTTCCGAATCTAATTATCAATTAAATTTGGTTGATTGATTGAGTAACTAAGGGGGGAATTACTTTTCACACAGGCAATATGGGTGTTTGATAACTTTTTTCATTAAATAAATAAAATAATAATTTAAAAAATGTGTTTTGTGCTTACATAGTTTCCCTTTGTCTAATATTACATTTTGTCTAAAGATCTGATAAGCATTCAGTGTGACAAATATATGACAGAGAATC
The DNA here is from genome assembly GCF_013347855.1 of Anguilla anguilla. Taxonomy (NCBI): domain Eukaryota; kingdom Metazoa; phylum Chordata; class Actinopteri; order Anguilliformes; family Anguillidae; genus Anguilla; species Anguilla anguilla. Next base: position 28,322,065 of record NC_049210.1, on the reverse strand, counting down.
AGGAAGGGGCAAATACTTTTTCATGACTACTTCATTGATTTCCAAATTTCGGAACAAATTTTCCCCCTCAGGGTTTGGGCCTGGACAGTTTATGACGTTTTTGTGGGAGTGCTCTCACTTGCCGACTGACTCTATCAGTCCATGTTAACCATAATTTCATAACCAATCCTGCAATATATAAACCCGCTTAATTCTTCATGCTCATACTACACAAAACACACAGTGGTAAAGTGGGCCCTTACAAAGTGATACCGCGGTGGCTGCTCATTGGTGGTAGTGCAGAAGACGATGGCAGAGAGGAAGAGACCAGTAATCAGAGTCAGCGCCCACACTGGAAACTCCCCCTCTATGTAGAGCAGCCCATCTGCAAGGATACAGTAACTGTTACCAAATGTCTGCTGTGGCACGTCATTTCAGATTGGCATTAATGCTTCTCCCCATAAAGGACTGGCCACCAGGCATTCTAGTATGGCAGTCCGACACACAAACACACAGGTTTCAAAGTCTCAAAATGCTTCTTACATTTCCCAGAGAGAAAGGTCAGCACACACACTAATGGCCCAGTGACAAGGTGCAAGCAATTCAGTGGGCGTTTCCAGTTGCGGTCATCCTTGTCAGGGTCAACCACTGGTACAGTGAGCAGCATGAGCACCTCCAGTGGGAGCTGATGGATGAAGGACAGAATTTCTGGACATTTACTCAGCATTAGGCCCACAGAAGGCCCACAAACAATCGATCAGTGAACTGGAAAACATTTACCCTGTATTTCTTATTATCCCTTATCCTCAAGGTGTCAGCACTCTAACAACAGTAATCCGTGAACACTGATAAGAAGTCAAAAGAACAAGACCAATAATACAATTAATTATTATTTGAAGAGCTTGCTGGTACCGACCAATCTTATCCACACCAGTGTGGGGATTTTTTTTCTAGCCAAACACTAAAACACCCGATTCAAGTAATCAAAGTCTTAATTGAAGACAGTGGGCTCTATTTTCCGACTGGTGCATGGTGTGTTTGTGAGCTGTCGCACTAGCATAATGCTATTTTGATGCACCTCATTTTGGAATCGAAGTGGGAGGGGGGCAGTCAATATCGCATGACACAGCGCAAGTTTGGCAGCGTATCAGAATTTCAACGTGGCACTGTCATAGGATGCCTCCTTTCCAACAAGTCAGTTCTTCAAATTTCTGCCCTGCTAGAGCTGCCCTGGTCAACTGGAAGTGCTGTTATTGTGAAGTAAAAAAATTCTAGGGGCAACAACATCTCAGCTACGAAGCAGTAGGCCGCACAAGCTCACAGAACAGGACTGCCTAGTGCTGAAGCACACAGCATGTAAAAATCGTCTGTCCTCAGTTGGAACACTCACTAACGAGTTCCAGACTGCCTCTGGAAGCAATGTCAGCACAAGAACTGTTCTTCGAGAGCCTATGATCACCATTGTCAAATAGCAGCTGGAGTGGTGTAAAGCACACTGCCATTGGACTCTGAAGCTGTGGAAATGTCTTCTCTGAAGTGATGAATCATGCTTCGTCTGATGGACGAATCTGGGATTTTTTTTTCAAATGCCAAGAGAACGTTGCCTTCCTGCTAAATGCATAGTGCCAACTGAAAAGTTTGGTGGAAGAGGAACAATGGACAGGCCCATTTTTCATGGTTTGGGCTAGGCCCAACTTTGTGGCATCAGTTTGGGGAAGGCTCTTTCCTTTTTCAGCATGACAATGCCCCTGTGCACAAAGCAAAGTCCATAAAAAAGGGTTTGCCGGTGTGGGCAGAACTTGACTGGCTCGCACACCTTTGGGAAGAATTGGAATGCCAACTGAGAGCAAGGCTTTGCCGCCCAACATTAGTGCCCAGACCTTACTAATGCTCTTGTGGCAGAATGGAAGCGAATCCCTGCAGCCATGTTCCAAAATCTAGTGGAAAGCCTTCCCAGAAGAGTGGAGACTGTTATGGCAGTAAAGTTGGGATCAACTCCATATTAATGCCCATGGTTTTGGAATGAGATGTTCAACAAGCACATAAGGGTGAAAACTTTAAAATCAGATTGAACATGGCATTTGAACATTGGTTTATCAAAAGAAAAGTTATTTTTGGCGTTTATACTTTATTTCATATTACTGATGGTCATAGAACGTTATTACCACTCATAGTCAAAATGATATTTAGGCGAGAACCCCAAGAATTGTAATAATTTTAACTTTTTACTGAAATACCTAGAATTAATGTCATTAAAAGCTGTGAAATTGCACTACAAAGAGCATACACTTGTCTGACACAACAAATCACATTGTTTGATGTGATAAAAAACGGTTTGTGTACAACTTAAACAAATGTTGAAATAGATGTTACGAATGTGAACTCTGTGCGGGACAGTTTTAACAGAAGTAACGAAAAATAACTGCACTTTATATATCTGCAGTATTTATGGGACAAAACTCTATTGGTTCTAAAGAGCATACTGTGTATGGATCTTTAAACCAGCATCCAAGGTCATGTTTTTTCCCGTTTATTGCCAAAAATAGTACGCATGTGGGCGTCGATGAGTTGTAGTTTCGTCATGTTTTAAATATAATTATTTTGTCAAGTAGCCAGGTCAATAGGTAAGAGTAAAGAAAATTTTTTCAGCCAATCTTGATTTTCAGTATGCTTTACATCATTTGTAGGCCAGTTACTAATCATGCGTGAGGGTTTCTTCTTCTGTACTCTTCTGTATGTATGCTCTATTTACACAACTCATCCAATCCTGCTTAGTTCAGCTAAGCCATACCATTATAATTTTTCTTTCTTTCAGCAACAGCAAGTCAATCCTTTGAGAACACCTAGTCACTCCCTTGGTTTTATCTTGTTTAATAAAACTTCCAAGACACTGCTGTCATTATTTCTTAGTTACAGAACATTTAAGCAATTTCAAAACAGGTTTAATGGGAAATTAAAACTAACCCATAATAAATGTTCTAATGCTGAAGGAAAAAAATTCAAACTTGTTTATGAAATTCGTTTGAACTCAGTTTTTGATAAGAAAAGTGATAAGCCCAACTCTGCACCTCCCACAAAAGAACATCTTGGGAGAAACATCTAATTAGTACATCATTATCCTTGTCTTCAATTGCAGAGGAAATTGGCAGCATGCCCTGTACAATGCACATGGCTCTTAAAGGGAGTAAAAAGAGGTCATTTGATTGGCTATGAACAAATGCAGCTGCACCACACCCACTGATAATATATGCAGTATAACCCCACCTTGTTTTCAGATGGACCATGCACTATACCTATGCACTGCTCACCTTTGGTCCCAAAAATTGCAACAATCACAATCCAGTGCATCAAACGCAGCACCACTGATTACACCCATGCACCGTGCGACATTGATTCTGGAAAATAGAGCCCTATGACTACTCATTAAGTTGAATTAGGTACCATAGTACTAGGCAAGAAGGAAAGCTCACACTAAAATGTGCCGTTGGATAATATTAGCCAACTCTGTAAGTGATCGAATAATTGACAAAGCACCACAGTACAGATAGCTCAACTAGTGGCTTCCGTATTGACTGGTTGGTGTTCAAGGACAGAACTAAAAAAGAAGTCAAAGCCCAAATTATATCAGATGAAAGGTTGACCAATTCAAATTAAGAGATTATCACATAGTTTGTACCAAGAAATAACTTTGTTCTACAGAAAGTAATGAGGATGTCCAATAATCAATAAAAGCATTTACTGGCTACCATATCTGTCACAGTCCCACAAAGTTTCAATTATTCGAAATAAAGCATATGGGCATGGGCAAACAACTCAAAATGAGATTTTCTAAAAAATGTATGGAAATATGCTTTTTAACCTTTATCATCTTAACGGCTTTCCAAAATCTGGGCATTCTCCTCCACTTTCTACTGTCAATGGGGTTGAGGGAGCTGAAGAAGATCTGAGTAGTAGTCATTGTGTAGGGAAGCAAGGGCTGGTACTCACTCTCTGAAACACAGAAACGTATGCATGAACGAGTAAGTATCAGCTCACTGCAACTAATAAATTACTGGATTAAGAAGCAGATGCAAGTACCTTAACTTTCAGTGTCACTGCCTATAGCTTGATATAACTGATAGCTTGACCACAGAGGAAACCTTTGCCCAGGAGTAGTATATAAACTCAAGTATAAACTCAAAATTTTTATTATGAAGTACTCACCTAATTCTTAATTTATTACTGAAAGTACATGTCATTGTCATGATTATGTCTTTATTTGATGACTTTTTGTTTTGCTTTATCTTTTGGTATACAAAGGGAAACGTGCAATGGTTCAGAGAGACTCGTCAACAGTTTTAAGATGCTAAAAATACACAAAGAACTCAGGATATCTGCACCCTGTAGTCACTCGCCTACACACTAGTGTCGCAGCAGGATACAGAATTGTATTTATGCAGGCTACACAAGCCAGAGGCATGTCTGCATCCACAAAGATAGATAGTGATCCGTATAGAGCCACACAACTGGCAGAAGCAGTCTCCTGCTTCCATGCATAATTGTTAGGACAGAGGAAAGGTTAAAACATTATTTTGGAGTCAGATAATCGAGATATCATTTAGTTAATCCGATTCCAGTAGCACCGGGTAAGACTACACATTCTTTCGCCACTCTGCTGCTTGGTGTCAAAGGGGGTTCCTACAGTTGGCGACCTCAACGTGATAAGTTCTGGCTTCTTACAGCTGGTGACCTCAATGCTGTTTGAAGTAGCTGAGGAGTTTTGTACAGTTGATGACCTTGACGTGATAAGTTTTGGCCACTTACAGTTGGTAACCTTGACACTGTTGGCTGTATTTCATGGGTTTCTTACATAAAGGTAAACTTATATCAGTGATGGCAGAGTAGACAGGAGTAACGATATAGGTTGTTATATCCATAGTTATCTATGGAGGGTACCGTAGTCTTGGATGCTCCCACTGGGGTAACTGGGGTTCTCATCATCCGAGTCGGACCTAAAGTCTGTCGACAGAAATTGTATCCTTAATATCAGTTTTGCAATAGTCAGTCTTAACCAGAATAATACATAGTCTCATGTACAAGATCCAACCATTCGACTGGGGTATTCATTATAGTGAGTCATTCCAGTCGACAGGAAGAGTGCTTTCAGGTTTGATCAGGAACTGTATTTGTGCATCTTTAGAAATACAAACATGTTTGTAAAATGAACAGCTCAAATAGCAGTTTTTGACATCAGCCCAGACCAAATAAGGTAATCATGTGCATGCTTACAAAATGCTGTATTGTCACCAAAATACACCATTACAGCTGAATTGAAAAATAATGAAATGATCAGAGGCCAAATCTACAGTCATACTTCCTAAATGTTCACTCTGGCTGTGTCCCAAAACAAAGTCAGCTGCCTTAGAAGGCAGCATTTGAAGGATGCATTTTCACTATTTTTCACACTTGTCCTTCGTAGGCAGGTCCCAAACCGAAGTCACCAAAAAATGCATCTTTTTAAGGTGCCTTATTTAGATTAAATTTAAAGGCAGTGTCTGATGCATCCTTCAGCTGGAAGGCTATCCCATAGGTCTTTGCGATTTCCTCAGACTTCTCACTTCCGTTAAATTAATGGCGGCTCAAGACAACGAAGCGGTGGTGGGGGAGTGTGTTTACAAATGTGAGTATACAGTGAACTCGATTATTTGTTGTAGTTATAAAAGAACATTTAATTATTTATTGCACTGGAATAATGTATTTGATGTTTTTAAGCATCTGTGAGCTCTCCCTGAAGTAGCCAGCTAACTTGTTAGCAATTACATTACTTACTGTCCAATAGAACAAGACAGACGAACATAACAGTAACTTGGTTATCTATCGAACAAAGGTTAAGTTTTTTTACAGCAAACATGTTAATTTGGTTAGAAAGGAAAAAAGTAACTGAAATAATGGATAGTTATGTAGTTGGTTGAACGTTAAACTAATTTTGTTTTACCTTCAGGGACAAAGGAGGCTACAACAGCCTTTATAAAGGCTCGCGAGGAGTGCAAGAAGTTGTTCACTGGCCAAAAAAATAGCGTGCAAACTGGTTGGCTGTAAGTCAACTTCAACTAATAAGCAGTGCATTTTGCGGTGGTACTACACTCGCTTGCTCTTCATCCTTATTTACATTTTTGCAGGACTCTGTTGGAAAACCAGGAAGCTCTAAAAAAAGCAATTAAAAAAAATACAAGGTAATGATTTTTCATTTAGTTTATAGAAAATGTTGCCACATTAATAAAACTTAACACTTGATGAATATTTTTACATCTTTAAAGAGAGCTGGCAGATTAGAATTCTAATGTTATGATTGTATTTGACAATCAGCCATATAAAAAGGTACTAGGATGATAGAAACATTATTTGCGTAATGAAACTGGTACTTAATTGTAGATGCTGTACATTTTAGGAATTGAAATATCCTCAGTCGGTGAGTGGGACCGATAATGGAGAGGTCACTGCAGGTAGCTGGCCTCGGTTCATCCTAATGAATGAGGTATTAGGACAGAGACATTCCATCGCTCCTCCTGTCCTAATTTCCTCCATTCCTGAGGAGAAGCCAGTGCCATCTTCTGTGGTGACCTCTCCGGTCTCAAACAGACCAAGCAGAAAGAGGCGGGGGGACATCCTTCAGTGACTGAAGGATGATGCAGAGAGGGAGCAAGAGAGAGAAGAAAGGAGGGTGAGAGTAGTGGAAGAAAGGAGCCAGAGATTGTTCTCTCTTTTAGAAAAACTAATTTATAAAATATAATAAATTAAATTGTATTAACTCTTCAATTGACTCCTCATTTATTTATATTGCTATAGTTGCTATAGACATTTTAAATTACTGACAGCAGTTGTAATTTGATACAATTCATAGTTACTGTAGTGATGCAGCAGATTTCTAAGTTGTGTGTAAATAACTGCAATAGAAGTAGTTGCATAAATTATATTTATTTGCAAATATAATCTAACACCAATTCTAATCTAATCAAATATAGTCCAGCATTAATTATTTACATACTTTAAAAACATGTTGATACTGTGATGACATTTTTGATTAAAAAATTAGTCAAAATATTATTTTCTTAGTTTAATTAACCTTTTAATAAGCTTATTCATACATTTTCCGAGTATTAAAACAGAATTAATAATTAGAAAGTGAACACATTTAAAAAAGGAGCTGCAATAAAAGGGCTTTGAAATATTTAAACATTTTAAATTGTAAATCTATAACTTTACATTAAACTGATTAGACTACAAATTTTTAGAAATGGTCATTTACTTGTAAACAAATATGATCTCTGAGAACATTTCCATTGACCGCCCCATGTGCCACTTCAACCTCAACATCCCTCTCTTCCCTTTCTTCTTGGTCTGACTCTTCTTGTCTTTCTTCAGCTGGGAAGATGTCCCCCACACCCAGGTAGATGTTATGAAGGGTTGCACATGCAGCAATCATTTCCAGGGCAAAGGTCGGATGGATTTCAAGGGCTTTGAGGAAGATGTCTCTCCACCTTGTCTTCATGATTCCAAAAGCTCGCTCAATGACACAGTGAGCTTTGGAATGCAGCCGATTAAACTTTGCTTGATCGTTGCTCCTCACCGGCTTTTTGTAAGGGGTGATGAGAACAATTGGGTTGTCCAGGCATGGGTACCCTCCATCTCCTAGCAAGAATCAACCACAGCTTGCTATGTCGCAAAACCCGTGCGTCATGCAGAGCCGGGGAAACCAACATGAATGTCCACAAAATTACCTTCATGGTCACACACTGCTTGCATTTGTATTAATGCACATTTCTATTTTTATAGCATTGGGCTTCAGGCTCTCCAGGGGCTTTGCTTCACACGTGGCAACCATCCACGGCACCTACAGCATTGCGGAAAGCTGGTGGTTGCCAAGGTGAGCAAACCGCACTCTGATTGTTTCCAGCTCTTCCTCCGTACTTGGAAGCCTTACAACACTCTAGAGTACTGCCTTCAGCTCACCGGCCGCTTTGTGGATTACCCTGTGGACTGTTGAGCGGGGCATATCAAAAGCCCTTGACAGCACCTGGAAGGAGGTCCCACAAGTCAACCAAAAAGTGAATGCTAGTGTCTCCAGCCATGATGTTCTTCCTGGTCCAGGAGGAGGAGCAACACCTCAAGTGATTTTATGCTAAGCTTGAAGTCACGTCTGGTGTCTTGCGCTACATCCAGAAACACCTGGAGTAGGGGTACAGACCTGTTGAGGCAGCAGTAAGTCCTCAGGCCATCCTCCTGTTGAGATGGTAAAATTGAATTGAAGGACTATAACTACTGTTAGCTTGTAAACTGTATTATAAAAAATAAATTAGTATTTATTGCAGCTGTTTTAATTGTTAATTTAATTTAGAAATGTATTATAAATAGTTTGTATTGACCAATTGTAACTGTTTAACTGTAATATACCTTTAAAAATGTAATATAATGTAAATGTAAATAAATGTAATTCTGTAGTCAAAAAGTGATACTGATGCAATTAATACTTTCTCAATTCAGTCTGGTCTTATTGCAGAGTGCAGTTGATAATTCCAGGTACTAAGATGTTATTTTGCCGATAGTTTACTATATAAAAAAATATCTGTATTACGGAAAAAATAGTAAATACAGTGGGTTCCAGAATTATTGGCACCCTTGATAAATATGCACAAACAATGCTAAAAAAAATGCTAAACAAAAAAATATAGTTATTGACATCAGCTTTATTTTCCAAAATGTGTAAACTAGTGTGCTTGATTAATGATTCATTAGAATCAACCAAAGTCTTAAATTTTTTAAATAAAAAAAATATTTCCCCAAAAACCAAGTTCCACAATTATTGGCACCCCTGGTTTAATACTTTGTGAAAACACCCCTGGCAAATACGACAGCCATGAGTCTTTTCCTATAATTTGTGAAAAGGTCAGAGAACACATTTGGAGGGATTTTTGACCATTGCTCCATGTACTTTTCAGAATCATTAATATCTTTGGGTTTGCGCTTATGGACCCCCCCTCTTCAGTTCAGACCACAGGTTTTTGATGTAATTTAAGTCTGGAGTCTGAGATGGTCATTGGAAAACATGGATGTTGATTTCACTTAAGCATTTCTGTTTAGATTTTGATGTATGCTTGGAGTCATTGTCCTGCCGGACAATCTACCTATGACTAAGTCCTAGCTTCTTAGCAGAGACAACTAAATTTTCTGCCAGAATGTCCTGGTACTTTGTTGAATTCATTGTGCCATCGATCTAAAATAGTGCCCCAGGACCACTGCCAGCAAAACATCTCCAAAATATCAATGAGCCACCTCGATATTTGACTGTAGGTATGAGGTGCTTCTCCTGTATGCATTCCTCTTTTGCCACCAAACATGTTGATGGTGTGTATGGCCAAAACGGGCAATTTTGGTCTCATCTGACAATAGCACTCTCTTCCAGTCATAATTCCAATGAGGTTTGGCAAGCTCCAGATTCTTGGTTTTGTTATTGTGCTCAGTAAGGGCTGTCTTCGTGCCACCCTTCCAAAGAGTTAGTTGGTATGGAGGTGCCATTTTATGTTTTTTTTAGACTTGATGACCGCAAGAAACAAACCAATCTCTGCAATTCTTAAACAGTGATACTTGGGAAATGAATGGCCTCTCTCACTAGCTTCCTCACTGTCCGTGGGGACACCATGCACTTACTTTCTCTTCCTGGCAAATTTGCAACCATTCCATATGTTTTACATTTTTTTATTATTGCCCTTACAGTGCTAAGTGGTATGTTTAACCGTTTATGTCTTTTTTTGCACCCATTACCAAACTTGACAGTAAATTACCATCGGTCTCTTCTGAATTGACAGTTATTTGGCTTTTCCTATGCTGATGGATGACAAAGGGGATTTTCTATGCTTGTTACCTCATTTTTATTCTCTAGTGAAATTGGAAGTGATGGAATGACACAATATAGTTCCTTTAGACTGAGATTAACTAAATTAAGTAAAAATGTATTGCCAATTTCATTTTGTTTGATTTTACATACAATAATTATTAAGGGTGCCAATAAATATGGCACCTATGGTTTTCAGAAAAAATTAGATTACTTAAAAAAACACTGAAGCATGAGAGTAAATGTACTGAAATAAAAGTATATAGTTCTCCCATATGTTTGAACATAACATATAGATTATTATTTGTGTCATTTATCATATGCAATCTTTTTTCTTCATTTTTATTAAGGGTGCCAATAATTCTGGAGCCCACTGTAGATAACCATGAACAGAAAAAATTGACAATCTTTTTTTCCCAGTTTAATTAATTCAGAGTAAAACCAGCCAGCTAGCTAACATTATAGCTAACTGTTGCTGGAAGTAACAACATACCTGCTCATATTTGGCAACTAGCATTTTAAGTCGCCGGATCCTCCTTCTCGTCCTCAGTAGTCGTCAGTGCTCGGCATTATAATATTCCTCATTAATTAAATTGAGAATTATACAAATCACAGTTATAATGACTAAATCAAAGCTTGTGGATGGGTCTCTCAGTTGGAAAGTGAATGCCCTCAGCTGTAATCGCGGTAATTACAACAACAGTAAACGCTGATCTCATGAACTCTCTGTGACGTCATCCTGCAAAGTGCGTGCCAAATTCCTTGCCTTTCGAGATTGCTTTACCGTTAATGCCTGCAGAGGGAGCTGCCTTCTAAGGCTGCAGGCACCGAGGCAGCTGACTTCGTACTGGGACACAGTCTATGTGTTGCAAGTACTGTACGATGAGAGTAGTGAAGAAGTGAAATACACAAACACAACACTGCTGATCACTTTGAAGCTTCAACTTGCTTGTATCAGAGTAATATTAACAGCTACCAAAAATCAGTGTCAAATTTTAATCCTATTCAACTGGTTTACTACTAACAAAATTCCAGCGCAACTAACTGAGTATCCATGTCTCTTGATTCCATGGGGTCTTACCAGGGGTTTGGGTCGAACCACTCTGCAAAGACCCATGCAAGGAATGTTTCTGCCGACTGTAAATGTAGGCACTGATGATGACCGTTAAGACATATACCACATACAAGCCAATGTATCCTGTAGGCAAAACCAAAGTCAGTATGAATTATTTTGTTAATGAGCATTTAGTTGGTACATACAGGTCATATAAAGCTGTACTCTTAACATCTCATTCCTCATTTATATTTTCTCCCTAGGAGAACTGGCGCATCTGGTGCATGTTGACAGCAAATGTTAAAATGATCAGAGGTGCGGTGCGGTGGGGAAAACCATGTAGTGCAATGGGAATAACCTGACAACCAAATAGCTCCTAATGGGATGCTACTGTATGTCACCTCTTCTTGGAAGAATGGAAAATTCTGAATTGATCTGCTATTATTTAACAATTGCTGTTTCAAAGGTCTCCTAGCCACAGACACTAGCACAGTGAGGATTCAATACTATAGACATTGGTGCAAATCACTTCACTAATCTGAAGTGCATCGGCTGATTGTGCCACACACACACAAAAAAAACTAAAGCTGTAATTTTTGATGGGGAAATTCAAATTGATATTTTCCTCTTAGGAACAGTGTCCATCTCACCAATGAATTAAATGAATAATATATGGTAACCTTGATATACCACAGGAGGATCTTAGGAGGAGGCTGAAAGGTATAAATAGAGGCCCTTAAGCTTACCCAGAGCCTCCAGTAGTGTTATCTGATGCTTGTAGAGGATGACAAAGGTCCAAAAGACAGCAGCCATGTAGAATATGACATCTCGCAGAAAGGGGCGGGAGGCCACTGTGAATGGCTTCACCAGAGCGACACATCCTGCTACTACAGTGGTGACAAAGATTCCTGCTCCTGGATGACAAGAACAACAAGAATACATCATCAGTGTCAAAGAAGCTGAAAAGCTGTACCCAAAATGGCACTTCAGAAAACAGGAAGGAAGCAATTACAGAAGTACAAGACAAGCCATTCAAAGTGGTACATCATTATAATGTCCTTCCTTTTTCTGAGGGCTCTCTGCCAGGCACATTCCTGTTTCTGTCGCTTAAAAACAATTTCTTCAGTAGATGAGAGTATAAGCTTTCTAATGATGCATAACATGTCTAATTTTGCTTTTGGAATGGCGTTTTTTAGGTTAGCGTAACCAAAATTTGTTTTGTCATCGCATTCACTTACGCATTCACTTTGTGGTAGCAGTGAAAGATGCTGCACCTAACGACACTTTGTCAACGGTTTTTCGTAATTTCTCGGAAAATGCTATTATTATAGAGTTCTGAGCATAGCTAAGCCATATGTTTGTGATAGACCTAGCTGACATCGTTTTCTAGAGGAAGACAGAAGCGGATAGAACCATATCACTGATTTACTGTCTCTGTCTATCTAATGAAAACAGATAAGATTTCATCATTGCTATGTAAGTATTACTGCTCAAAATATTTTGGTTATATATATTATTTTTGAAATTGAGTGTCTTTAAATAGGTTAGTGGTATTTTATTATGAGGATATTTCATTTTTTGCTTCATAGATCTTTAGTAGTTCTACATATCCACCCTTAGATTTTATGAACTTGTGGTCAAGAAGTTTTTCATCCAGCACATGTATACTTCAACCTGCTGTATATATGCAATCTCTTAGTATTTCATTGCGAACTAAAAAAGAGCAAATTAATTTTGGATTTTTTGCCAAGACAATTGCATTTGTGGCACTTTATTTCTTCCAAATTTATGAATATAAACTAATCTAGTAAGGTAAATGGTACAAATGTCGTGCTTCATTTAAGCCATTTTTAAAGTCTCTGTGGTGTCCATATCTGGAGTTATAAAGCTTTAAACAGGGTACCTGCTAAATGGGCAAGGATTGGCCAGATTTGGTATGTGTGATAAGGGGTTAATACATGTCAGTTGCTTCATTCACAATTGCTAAAAATGCTCTCTGTACCAGCTAACAACATCAAGCCAGCGTTTGCTACAGCACACAACTCTGCTTGCCTGCACTGATGCACCCCACATTATAACAGAGGCTAGTACTGGCTACGAGCCAATTCTTATTCACAGCGGCTATATTTAAAATGAGTTAGAATACAGCTATTTCTCACCTCATTTTCATTATTAGAAGATTTTAGTAACATTTATTGGTGAAATGAGAAAACAAAAAAATTAATTGTGAGCTTGTCCCGTCTCGTCTGCCATCGCGCAATGAATGGTGGGATATTAGGTTTGTTCTTGTTGGGCAAGGATGCATCGGATGCAGACTTGATATTTGAGGGGAATCAAGACCACTTCCGAGATTATTAACCGTTCTAACTTCTATGTGTTCTTGCTTTTGGAACAGGACTTGGGCCGTTAAATATGATGTCACACGAGTTCACAAGACTGCAAGAATGTACAAGCACAGACATTGAGAAACACCCTTTATCTACTGTGTTTTTACTCAGCTCTAACCTCATCATAAATAATCCTTTGTAAACTAATACCATGGTTACCACTATAAAACCTCTCTGTGATCAAATTTCAAAAAGAAATAAAACAAGCATGTATCAACACAAGACAGAAAGGAGGCAATATACAGGACTGCTGAAATGATGGCAAACCAATTCAGCCATTTTTACAAGGAAATATGACAAGGCATTTAACAAGGGCTGTGTCCAAGTCCGATCTACTGCATTTTTGTCCTGTGTACTACCATCATACATCATAATTATGGGAACAAAATGTTTGTTTACTTCCTAAAAAGTATGGTCCTGAAAATACTTGGCAAAAACCCAGAAATAAGTATATCACCAGGGGATTTTAAGTACAATACATTTAGAGAAAACTTTGCCTAATGAACAACTTTCTCATCCAGGGTACTCAACAAGCATGCTCAATAGAATGGAAGGTTACTGATTCGTACATAGCCAAGGACCTCTATTCAGAAAGAATAGACACTCAGAACATATAAAAACCTCACCGAAAAGAGCTCCTACAGCCAAGCCTGCAGTATGGGGCCGTGAGAATGCCACCATTGCACTGAATACATCTGGTGCCCCATTCCCAAGAGCAAGGAATGTCACCCCCTAAATCAGGAGTCAAAGAAAGCAGGAGAGGCATGTTGGGGAATAATGTGATGTGTGTGCTCATAATGTGAATGAACAGTGTTAATATTATAACTAATATTCATAAATGATGGTTCATGGTACACACATTGGCATGCAAAAGTTAGGCACCCTGAGTGAAATTCCATGTTTTGTTTATTATCTAAGTGAAACAACCTCTAAAGATAAGAACCTCTGCAGAGAACTTAAATATGACATATTTCTGTAAATATTGTATGCACAATTCAGCACTTTTTTCTTGAATTTAAAAGACTGAAAAAATTAAAACGGCAAATGTGGCATGTGCAAAAGCTTGGGCATGCAGTCAGTCAGAACTTAGTAACATCTTCTCTGGCATAAAGCTTAGCTTCCAAACATAGTCACATGATACACCGTTTGAAAGTCCTAAAACTCATGGTTCTATCTCTATAAACTATTTTACAATGCCAATGTTTCAGTGACAATGAAATGTAATTTGTAATGTGGGGTGGCAGTACAAGCTTGGGCAGTCCTGAACTTCTTTGCATTTTAGAAATCCACAGACGAAACGAATCACGACAAAGTCAGTATGTTTGTCTCAAAAAGAATCCAGTAAACAAAATCCAAAGTCATTTTTAGTCCCAATAAACATTCTAACTTGGAGAAACCTTGATAGAATGTCCGTTGTTTAATTAGAAATTTTCCATAGGAAATATCATTGTTGTCCGCTTCACCATTGCAAGCACACTGAAAGGATTGTGTACAAAATAATGTTATCTCCGGTTTGTATAGATTCTGATTCTCTGGAACAAATCTAGCCCACCAATAAGCTTCTCTGACCAGTACTGGTCAAGTAGTCCCTCAGCATAGTCAATGGGACCCACAATGACTCAACATGGACAATACAACTTCTGCCCAGTACACTGCCAGCCAGTGGATCACTATTATAGTGATGACAGAAGCATTTTAGATTATGAAATTACGTTTCTAACGGTATATCAGTTGTTAGGCATGCATGAAAAGACACACAGTGTTTCTCAAGTGTAAACAAGCCATACTTTCTTCAGTGTGCATGCTGAAAATGTTATGCATGAGTCTCAACATGAGACCTTACATGCCTACAAAGGTTGTTTTAGAACAAAAATTTATTTTTCAATGTTTAAGCCTAAACAGAAGATTTTGTATTTAGAGGCCCTGAAAGAAATACGTCTTGAGTGTATAGTTCTGAGGAGGATGGTGAAAACAGCTTTGACTCCGCAACAGAAAGCATGTCCAATGAAGGACTTCATCCAATTTTATATCAGCGAGCATCTAAATACATTCTCAAAATATTTTCATTATTATTCAGTCCTCTTATAAATAAGGATTAGGCACACTGAATAATCATAAAAATATTTTGAGAATATTGAGAATAGAGAATATTTTGAGAATATGTTGACAGGGTGAAGTATTTGTCAGACCTTAATCAATGGACCTCAATCAATGGATTAGTAAAATAATGCAATGTATTTATTTTCTACAATTTTCCAGACCTGCTGCTGCCAGAGGTTGCAAGGGAGAGGGAGGTGGGGGGGAAGGAGAGGAAGTGGGAGGAACATACTCTTTCCATGAGCATACAGCATACAATATATTGAATTTTACACCTCTAAAGGCCCATAATGCAATTTGGTTAGTGTCCCTTTGGAGTCTCCTGCCCAGACATAGCTCAGAAAAAGCAATGTAGAAAGCTCATTTTGGTGGTATTGTCATGCACATTGAACCAGGATTTGTCCAGCATTGTGGCTGCATTGTGTTTTCAAGCTCACCAGGAACATCTGTACCCGCTCAAAAAAAATAAAAATAAATAAATAAATTTAAAAAATCATTTTAGGTGAGAAAAAATCTTCCACTTCTGTTACTTTGTTTCAGCAAAATTTAGAATTGTGACTCTTGGAAAACAAAATTACAAGGCTTGCGGTTCAGAAGATACCAGGATTATGTGTGTAGCCAAAAGGGTTAGTAACCATTTTATTAACCATTTTATTTTTGGAATTTCATTTTCAGGCATGTGTTTAAGAAATGGTGTGATACAAAATTGGTTAAGTAAGTAGCTCATGGTTGATCTTTTGATATGTTTCGTATCACTGTCTAAATATACAACCATTTTACAGCTTCAATTTCTTCACTGACTCTGGGACATTAGCTTCACGAATTTGGAGATATTTCGTTGAATCCATTCTTTCTTCCAGCCGCACCTTTTTCCTCTGCCACTGGCTGCCACATATTTACAAAGTATAATAGGTCCACTCCCATGCTTAATAGTTGGCAAGGTGTTCTTTTCTTCAAATGCTTTCCCTGATTTTCTCCAAATGCATCTTTGGCGGTTGTGGGCAAAGAGTTCAATTTTTGTTCATGAGTCCACAGCACTTCCAAAAAGTTCCAAAAATTCTCTGGCTTATCAAATTGTTGTGCTGCATACTTCAGACATGAGATGAGTTCACAGGAAAGGTTTCCTTCAGATAACTCTGCCATGCAGATAATTTTTGTGTAAGCAATACTGCACCGTGGACTGGGGCACCACTACTCTGCTGTCAGCTGAAACTTTCAGTAGGACATTTGCAGTGATATGTCATTTTTGTGTTGAATACCGACCAATCTATGAGCAGTTCTATCCGAGATTTTTCTCACTTCTTCAGATTTTGCCTTGATTTCAGCAGTTCCCTTTAACTTCCTTTTCTTAATGATGTTTCTGACAGTGGAAAATCCAAGCTGAAAGCTAGTTATGTAAGTTGCTCTGGATAAGAGCGTCGGCTAAATGCCTGTAATATAATGTAATGCAATGAAAGTGTTTAGAAACCTTATAACCTTCCCCTGCTTTGTCAATTATCTTTATTTTCAAATCTTCAGTCAGCTGCTCTGAGAGGTTAGAGGAGCACTCTGAGAGGTTGGAAGCGTCAGAGTATTTAATAAGCTCTAGAATTTTCTGCTTTGCTCTGGTTTCATTTAAGGTCTAACAAGTTAATCAAGTTTTAAGACCTTAAAAACATTAAATGATCATCTGGAAGGGTGCCAAAATGTTTGCACATGCCACATTCACTGTTTCATTTATTGTTTTAGCAAATAAGGAGTAATCACGCATTCAAATTTGCAGAAACATGAGTTTGTACCCTGTAGAGGTTGTGTCAACTTATTTTCACTCAGAGTTTCAAAAAAAATTTGCAATATGACCAGAGGACAAAACATTTGTATAGCACTGTACGCTAGATGACAGTACAGTTGTTCTATAAAATGAAGAGCTTTGTTCCTTTACAGACAAGCTGGTCTGTTTTGTATGCTGTAAAACTGAATAAGCACACTTTGCTACATTTTCCAGATGGCCAAATGTCTTATTAGTTTAGTGGGTTTAAAAGCATATATATGGTCAATAATTGTTGGGGTATTTCTGTGAAGGATACAGCCACATTGTGGGTCAAGCGCAGTGTGGTGGAGATGGCAGACAAATTTGGACAAAAGCTGTGGAAAAAGAACAGAGACAGGACCAGTTAACTGCAAAAATAACTACAACAATAAATATAGCTGCAAAGCAGCAATTCCGGGGTCCAAGCAGCTGGGCCAACATTACGCTGGAATCAGCCAACTGCGAACCAGGCTTAATTGCCCGATCGGTGCCCGACCTCGCTAATGATCTTCTGACTGAATGGAAGCAAATCCCTGCTCCAACATGTAATGTAAAACCTTCCCAGAGGAGTGGAGGTTGTTATAGCAGCAAAGGCTGGACCAACTCCATATTAATGGCCATAATTTTGGATGAGATGTTGGATGCCAGATGTCCACATACTTTCGGCCATGAAGTGTCAAAACATGTTTCAAGGCCAAAGACTAAGTCTGGAATGCATCAGACTAAGAATTAGTGCAGTCACCTAGCATCATATGCATATTTACATATACTAAAATATGATTGCTGTCCTTCTGCCATCTTTGAACATTGAAACTTTGATAGACCGGTGCAGATTTAATCACTTTGGTCCATCACGAAGAGAGCATGCTTTGCGGGATTTAAGAATGTGACAGACGCATTAGGCCTACTAAATAATAAAACAGGGTTGGGGTACTGTGTGTCTGTTTTTATTTCATCACAGTTTATTTTGGTACAACATGGAAATCGTAAATATTATAATTTTTTAAAACGGGAAAAGCAACAGAACTGCCAAAAATGACAATAATCAATGGCAATTGTAAACTGTATTCCTGATGCTAGAGCGACATAATGGCAAATCTGAAATTGCTGGCTAAGGGAAAACATAAACAAATTTTCTCAAATTGTTATTCATGCCGGTACTAAAAACATCCGTATGAGGCAATCAGAGGTCACGAAAAGTAATTTTGTTTGATGGCAAAAACGATGTGCCAGTCAGTAACTTGCTCCACGCCCTACCCTATTCAGTGCAGTGATGAAATATATAGCAAATTACTGTTGTTAAATCACTGGTTAGCCAAGTGGTGTGCATCAAACTTTAATTGGCAAAGTTTTTGGGGAAGAGATGGTGTTCATCCATCCTGTGAAGGCACCGCCCTTATATCTAGAAGGATAGCCTCTAGTTTCAATTCTTGAAATTGACTATTCAGAGTCAAGGCCTGGTCACACACAATCTGCCCTACACAGATGATCCTCTTAAATCAGCATTTGTGAATCCATCAGCTTCACTCAAAATGTTGTCTGTCCCACACATTATTGGGGTCATACTTTAGATATGGTCTTAAGTTTTGGTGTTGATGTCAGTGATGTTGTAATCCACCCACACAACCCTATTTTGTCTGACCATTTCCTTATAACACTACACCTACAGTTGGCACACCCCATAACATCTGAACTTAAGATGTACTTAGGTCACACTATTGCTACCACTGCTACAAACTTCATTGATACAATTCCCGAATACTTTGACTTTGATTTTTCAGCTTCCTCCCTGTCTATTGATAATCTATTAGAGCGATTGGCTATTGCACTACATAAAACCCTTGATGTAGTTGCTCCATTAAAAAGTAAAAACGTTATTGAGAAAAGTTTTTGACCCTAAATTATACATGTCCTGGATATGAAACTCCTTGACCTGGACATTAAAGCATTTTATTCATTTCTGGAGAGATTTTGGATATGTTTCTGGACCCCTAGATTTTTTAGACCACTGTACTGACGGAAAGTTTGTAATTCTCACTTGAAAATGATGCAACAGTGAGTTTCTTGAGTCAAAACAGTGTATTTGTAGTGAAATACGTGAATATGTTGTGATTTACAGCAATGCATAATTTAGACATTTTGGATAGATTTGGAGACGCTGGGTACACTGCTTAGTTTTTGCTGCATAAATCTATAGTAGTTCTACATATCCAGCCTTAGATTTTATGAACTTGTGGTCAAAACGTTTTTAACCCAGCACATATAGTTTAGCCTGCTGTGTATATGCAATCTCTCAGTATTTCATTGCAAACTAAAAAAGTGCAAATTTATTTTTGATTTTTTGTCTAGACAATTGCATTTGTGGCACCTTATTTCTTCCAAAATTATGAATATAAACGAATCTGTGTTATTATTGTAAATTTCAAGTCTCTGTTGTATTCACATCTGGAGTTATAAAGCTTTAAATAGGGTACCCCCTAAATGGGCAAGGATTGGCAAGATTTGGCATGTGCACTAAGGGGTTAAATGCTTTTTGTCCATTATAAAGCATATACATGTGCATCTTATGAATGTTTGAGATGAAACATTGATATCAGATTACAAAATAATGCAAAAACATTGTCACACAATATGGCACAGTACCTAAATGTGTAAGCATTAACTCTTGTATGTTTTTCAGTACTCTACAGTATTTAATGTTTTCTTGTATGGGGATGGGATGACATTAAAACAATATTCAACCGTCCACAATTTTTTGGCAATGTTCCAGCTCACGTCACATCTGGTGTTTCAAACACAAACCCTACTAAGCTACCAACTGAACTACTTATGTTACAGTGTGAAACGTGCTCATTATAAAATACCACTAACCTATTTAAAGACACTCAATTTCAAAAATAACGTATATAACTGAAATATTTTGAGCAGCAACACTTACAGAGACAGAAAATCAAAGCTGTCATTCTCCTCTCCACAAACGGATTGTCCAAGACAATATATGACCACTCAGCCTCGAAAGGGACATCTCTACACGTAAAACCAATGGTAAGGTTGTACATTTATTCCATATTTAGTCCCATATATTGACAGTAGAATGACATAGTATTATTGTATAAAAATTCCTTGTTTATTTCAGTGTTCAGTGAGCAGCGTTTTTCACAGCTGTACTGGCATACCTTTGGCTATTGTTGGCTTTATCTTGCTGCTATGACCGAATACAAATTTTTAGTGGTGAAAGAATGTTTTTATAAATGCACAGATAGACACTATCGTCCAATGTGTTGTGGGTGGGGGGTGTAGTTGCAGATGAGACTGCAGGGAGGGGGTGTTTGGTTAATGGACGACGGGTACAACAACGGTGGCGATTGGAAACTCTGTCTTACTTGTCCTGAATCATCTACTAATATAGCTAGAACACAGAGTTTGTGTTTTCAACTCAAAGTTTGGTTGCAGGAGAACTGAATGTCAACAATCTAGGCACGTCGGCGTGCAGACCACTAGGGGGCTTGCGCAAAGAGGTTAACATAGAATTCACGTTACCTACCTCCCATTACGACTTCCTTGCAAAATTTGCACAATTTGAATGATTTTTAAAGACTGATATTGTAGCCTACCTATTCAGTCATCTGATTGCAACCTACTGAGTCTACTGGTTAGTAGGTACCCACTGAATGATTTGAATAGGTTGATTTATTAAAGACAGGGCATCATTAAAAGGAATGATATTTTCTGTATCAGGTGGACTTGTTGACTGTGCTAAATAGACTTTCTAAATGAAAGTACATGGCGAAGGTTATTGTTTTGGTACAATTGTGTGGGGGGAGGGGGAGGGGAGGGGAGTTTAACGGTTTCCAATATTTGGGGGGTTATAGAAACATTATAGGTTATAGATTATAAGTAACAAAACACAACATAACATAATATAATGGGAATAATGGGACAGGCCATTCAGCCCAATGATGCTTGCCATTTTCCTAACTAAATTAGTGCTCTGATTACCTACAGACTAGATAGTATCTAACACTGTATAAAGCCTAGTCTTGAAAATCCCCAGTTTCTACCTCTATCACGTGACCTGGCAGGCTATTCCACACATTGACTACTCTGCCTGAAAAAATGGAATCTACCTTTTGTTAATTTCCATTTATGTCCCCTCGTTCTACTAACATAACTCAACCTGAAGAATCTCATAGTTCACTTTGTTGATCCCCTTTATGAATTTAAAAACCCCAATGAAATCACCCCTGAGTCTCCTTTTACGAAGCATGAAGATGTTAAGCATCTTAAGTCTTTCCTTAGCTTTTATCTATCATCCCAGGAATTAATTTTGTTGCTCTTCTTTGAACTTTTTCCAGAGTCTCTATATCTTTCGTGTAGTAAGGTACCCTACAGCAAAGAGCCTAGAACATGAAAGACTTTTATCAACCATTATTCCCAAGTTTTTTTCAAACTGAGCATGTTCCAATTTTGTTCCTTTCATAAAGTAATCCTGCCTAATGTTTTTTATTTCCCACATGCAGAACTTTACATTTGGCTATACTAAATTTCATTTGCAGAGTTTCAGCCCACTTCTGGATTTCCCTTAGGATGTTGCCATTTCCAAGGAAAACTTCCAACTTGTCTCTAATATTAGATGGGACAGACAACATATTTTACATATGATGCAAGTCAAACTTACAGGCTTGTATTTTCCTGGATCAGTACGTCCCCTTTCTTATATATTAGTATTATATTACCTCGCTTCCAGTCCACAGGAATTGCTCCAGTTTCTAAGGACTGTCTAAAAATACCTGCCAGTGGTTTAAAAATACTCTCAGCTAACTCTTTGAGTACTCTTGGGTATATGCCATCAGGACCTGCTTTCTTGTTTGTGTTTAGTTGAAGTAATTTATGCAGTACTTCTTTATCCTCTATTTTTCAATATCTGATAAGACATATACTGAATATGTCTTCCAGTCTATTAGTAACCTCTTCTCTAGAAAATCTCTCAACAAAATGACTATTTAAGGCATCAGCAATATCTTTACTCTTAGAAAGCAATGCTCCTCCTTCATTCCTGATGCACCTGATATCCTCTCTGATTTTCCATTTCCTACTACAGTATTGAAAGAAACATTTATGATTACTTTTTGCATCATGGTCAATTTGCCTTTCAAACAGCCTCTTGCCTTCCCGTAGTTCTTTTTTAACCTTATCACACATATTACAATATTCAGCCTTATTAATCTTTGTGCTGTCATAGTTATATGTCTAATACAGTTTTGTTTTTTCTCAAACTCTCCCATATGCTTTGTTCATCCACTGGGGGGAGAGCTTCTTCAACTTACTTTTCCTTACCTTTGGAATTAATTTACAATGCGCCTCAAGAATAACCCTTTTGAACCTACGCCACTTTTCATTCACAGTCTTGCAGATAAGAAGTTTTACCAAGTCAATATTACATAAATGTTTTCACATCTTGTTGAAATTGGCTCATCTAAAATTAAAAATTCTGTCCATAGAGGAGGCCTTGTTAATTTGCCATAATACATCAAATCTAACTGCAGAATGATCGCTAGTCCCAAGTGGCTCAATTACCTCTATGCTACAAATTCTGTCTGGATCATTACATCGCACCAAATCCTGAAATGATTTCCCTCTTGTGGGCTGAAAGACATATTGTGCCAAAAAAGGTCACTAATAACATCTAAAAATTCTTCCTCACTTTTTCCTTGTCCTATCATCATTTCCCAATTAATAGGAGGGTAATTGAAGTCACCCATAATAGTCTCACAATCCTGACAAGCTTGTTTTATTTTTCCAAAGAGCGTTGAGTTCACACTACTGTCTAAAGCCGGCAACCAGTAACACACTCCAACCATAAGGCCCTTTTCATGTTCCCCTATGAGCTTTATCCAAATACCCTCATTAGGCATGACCTGGTCGATTTCTGGAATTTTCTGCACATTAACATATTCTTTTACATAGAGAGCTACACCACCACCTCTCTTACTGGATCTATCCTTCCTAATGAGTTTGTACCCTTCTATATTATATTCATCCCCATCCTCATCTCCAAACCATGTCTTTGTAATCCCAACTGTCATAACCTCCCCTATATATAGCAGCCTCAAGTTCCAAAATTTTTTAAAAATACTTCTAGCATTTAAGCTAAGACATTTCAGATGATTACTTCTATACATCCTCTCCCGTTCCCTCACCCCTGCCGTCCCAATACACCCTTACTACAACTTTGCTTTAACAAAACTTCATTAATGTTCACACTATTATAGGCCTCCTAGTGTCGCCCAAACCCACTGCCAGCACTACACCGGCCGCTCCATTGGCCGGCAGTGCACAGAGCCTCCAAGCACCATTAGCTGCCTGCAATGCACAGAGCTCTCTGCGCCCTCCGCCCCCTGTTTCTCCACGTTTTCTCTCCTCACAGACTCTGAAGTTTCCCAGCTCCTGCTCGCCCACTGCCCTACCACCTGTGCCCTCGACCCTATCCCCTCATCTCTCCTCCAGGCAATCACACCAGACATCCTCCCATTTGTCACCTCCCTCGTGAACTCCTCCCTATTTTCTGGATGTTTCCCCTCATCCTTCAAGAGGGCCCACATCACCCCGCTGCTGAAGAAGCCCACACTAGATCCTTCAGTCGTACAGAACTACCGCCCGGTATCTCTCCTCCCTTTTCTATCCAAAACACTTGAACGTGCTGCATCTAACCAACTCTCTGCTTTCTTCTCTCAGAATAACCTGATTGACCCCCACAGTCTGGCTTCAGGCCTGGCCACTCGACAGAGACTGCACTCCTCTCGGTCAGTGAGTCACTCCATGCCGCACGAGCAGCCTCCCTCTCCTCTGTCCTGATTCTTCTAGACCTCTCCGCTGCATTCGACACTGTGGAGCACTCCATCCTCCTGTCCTCCCTGGCAGCAACAGGGATCTGCGGCACAGTCCTTGACTGGATTGAGTCTTACCTCTCCGACCGTTCCTTCCAGGTTGCCTGGGCGGGAAAGGTATCGCCACCCCGTCCCCTCGCCACTGGAGTTCCCCAGGGCTCAGTCCTCGGTCCCTTTCTCTTCTCCTTATACACCAAATCCCTTGGCCCTGTAATCTCTGCCCATGGCTTGTCCTATCACTGCTATGCCGACAACACACAACTCTTTCTCTCCTTCTCCCCATCGGACACACAGGTCCCTGCCCGCATCTCCGCTTGCCTGAGGGACATCCAGAGCTGGATGGACAATCACCACCTGAAGCCCAACCCGGGAAAGACGGAGCTAATCTTTATTCCTGCTCTAACCTCTCCCCTCCTCGATTTTTCCATTTCCCTAGGGGACACCTTAGTGACATCATCACCCTGTGCCAAGAATCTCGGAGAAGTGATGGACAACAGGTTGTCCCTCTCCAAGAACATCGCAGCAGTAAGCCGGGCGTGCAGATTTTTCCTGTATAACATCCGGAGAATCCGCCCCTTTCTCACCACCTACTCAACCCAGCTCCTGGTCCAAGCAATGGTACCATCCCGCCTGGACTACTGCAACTCTCTTCTGCCTGGACTACCGGCATCTGCCATCAGACCCCTGCAACTCATTCAGAATGCTGCAGCTCGTCTGGTCTTCAACCTCCCCAGACACTCACACGTCACTCCCCTGCTCACTACCTTCCACTGGCTGCCTGTTATAGCTCGCATCAAATTTAAAACATTGGTCCTAGCATACCAGGCAGTCAAGGGATCAGCCCCAGCATACCTCCACAAGATATTCAAACCCTACATGCCAGCCAGACCCCTCTGTTCTGCTACCTCAGGACGCCTGGCACCTCCCCCTCTTCGCACCTGCGCTTCCTGAACACATCTCCTGTCTGTTCTGGCCCCACGATGGTGGAATGACCTCCCCGTGGAGGTCAGAACAGCTGAGACACTGACCCGCTTCAAGCGACGACTGAAGACTCACCTCTTCAGGCTGCACCTCTCCCCATCCCTCCCTACCTCCCTGTAAATGACTGTAAACTTAGGGTTGTAACTAGGTAGCTGTTTTGTAGGTGACTTAGTTAATGCACCTGTTTTAACTACTGCTTGTATTTTGCATAGGCTGCGTTGTTGCTATTCTCGTTTGTGTTAGTGTTAAACAGTTTAACTTTCAGGGTCCAAGTTGAACTCTGCGGTTGTTCCCTGCACTTGGACTGGTACTTCTCTCTAGGGTTTTCGTCATACTTGTTCCTGGTTATGGTTATACACTTTGTTGTACGTCGCTCTGGATAAGAGCGTCTGCCAAATGCCTGTATTGTAATGCAATGTAATGTAATGAGCCTCCAGAGCCACCAAGCTTCATCCACATCAGCTGTCTGTGCTCCACTGGCCCAACCAAGGATCCAATGGCCCCAATCCACAAAGAAAGCTGAGTGGCAGCAGGTTGATGAGGACGTAGACCGGATCTTGGAAGGGACTACCAATGGGGACGTGGACCGCCGGCTGAAAACTATGGCCACCATCATAGTGAACATCGCAGCTGAGCGATTTGGGACAGAGGCAGCTAAGCCCGCACCATTGGCCTACGCTCCAAATGACCGAGCAAGGAAAATCCAGCGTCTCAGGGAAGAACTCAAGTCGCTCAAGAGGCAGTACAAGACGGCAGGAGAAGTCGAGAAGGCCGGCCTAGCAGATCTTCGGGCAATCCTCAGGAAGGAGTTCCTGACCCTGCGGAGAGCGGAGAGCCACAGAAGGAGGCAGAGAGAGGGCAAGAAAGAGAGCGGCATTCCTGGCCAACCCTTTCAAGTTGACTAAGCAGCTCCTTAGCCAGAAGAGGATCGGCCGCTTGACCTGATCCAGAGATGCTATCAAGGACCACCTCAAGGGCACCTACAGCGACACCAGGAGAGACCAACCACTGGGTCCATGTAATGTGCTGATAACACCTCCAGAACCAACAGCAGACTTCAATCTGAAGGAGCCCTGTCTGAGTGAAGTGGAGGAAGTGGTGAGGAGGGCGAGATCTAGCTCGGCACCAGGCCCAAGTGGATTGCCCTACAAGGTCTATAAGAACTGCCCAAAGCTACTCCATTGGCTTTGGAGGGCCCTAAAGGTGATCTGGAGGAGAGGGAAGGTCGCCCAGTCATGGAGATATGCAGAAGGGGTATGCATACCGAAAGAGGAGAGATCCAAGAACATCGACCCATTTCGGATCATCTTCTTGCTCAACGTGGAGAGTAAGATCTTCTTCAGTGTTGTGGCCAAGGGACTCTCCAACTTCCTGCAGAGTAACAACTACATCGACACGTCGGTACAGAAGGGAGGCATACTGGGGGTCCCTGGTTGCCTTGAACACACAGGCATGGTGACCCAGCTCATCAGGGGGGCAAGAGAGGGCAAAGGGGACCTGGCTGTACTGTGGCTAGATCTTACCAATGCCTATGGCTCAATACCCCGCAAGCTGGTCGAGGTTGCACTGGAGAGACACCACGTACCCCAGAAGGTGAAAGACCTAATCCTGGACTATTACAGCATGTTCAGCTTGAGGGTCTCCTCTGGCCTGCTGACATCTGACTGGTACCAGCTGGAAGTGGGGATAATCACCGGGTGCACCATCTCGGTGACCCTCTTTGCGCTGGCAATGAACATGCTGGTCAAGTCAGCAGAAACAGAGTGCCGGGGCCCCCTCAGCAAGTCTGGAGTGAGGCAACCACCCATCAGAGCCTTCATGGACGACCTCACGGTGACATCAACAGCAGTGCCAGGAGCCAGGTGGATCCTCCAGGGGTTAGAGAAGCTCATGTCGTGGACACGCATGAGTTTCAAACTCGCAAAGTCCCGGTCTTTGGTTCTGAAGAGAGGGAAGGTCACTGACAAGTTCCGCTTCAGGTTGGGAGAAGACCAGATCATCTCAGATCGGCCATCACAGAGAAACCAGTGCAGAGTCTTGGGAAGATCTTCAACTGC
Organism: Anguilla anguilla; assembly: GCF_013347855.1. Lineage (NCBI taxonomy): Eukaryota > Metazoa > Chordata > Actinopteri > Anguilliformes > Anguillidae > Anguilla > Anguilla anguilla. Next base: position 28,294,966 of record NC_049210.1, on the reverse strand, counting down.
AGCCTGAAGGACACAGACTCCATCAAGGCTACCAGTGCAGACCTGGAGGCCTGGTTGAGAGCTGTGGACAAGTCTGGGCTCCCCGGAAGATTCAAGACCTAGGTCTACCAGCACGGAATCCCCCCAAGAATCCTCTGGCCCCTGCTCATCTATGAAGTCCCCATGACTGTAGTGAAAGGCTTTGAGCGCAAGGTGAGCAGCTATCTCCACAGATGGCTGGGCTTGCCACGAAGCCTGAGCAGCATCGGGCTGTTGTGAGAGAAAAATTATGCTTAGCCACAGCAATAAGAAACAGTAAATGGAAAATTACAAATGTACCTTACCCCTCCCTTAAAAGATGTGTTGTGCTGAACCGAAGGATGTAAGGGAGGGGGAGAAGATTATACTTCATGCGAGATACGCCTATGAAGTGTAAGCTTATAAAAGAGAAGGCTCTCAAGTGTTCAGAGAGCCTTCATGCAGAAACTGTTTTTTTCTCTGTGTGAACTCTCCTATTTGGCCAAATAAATGTTTGAACTGAATATTGTGTGAAAGTCTATTTGACCCTTCTCACCGAACTTGGAGATCTAGAGAATTTCCACCACAGTAATTTGGTGTAGTCGGCAGGATCGCTAACTTGATTTACTCTTCCAGACGCTTGGACAGGGGAAACTGTGCACAGCCGGGATTTTGGGAATCCCGAGGTTCGACTCTCCGTGGAGTTGTAAGTGAAAGGACCGGAGCAGAACAAACACCTGAACCCGAGGTATGTCTGGTGGAGGTGATCAATACACAATCCGAACAAAAGAAAAAGGTGAGAACATAATATTCATTCTTAGGTTGTGGACCTTGGGGTTGGAGTCCCCTAAACTTAGGTTGCGAACCTTGGGTTTGGAGTCCCCGAAACTTAGGTTGCGAACCTGGGGTTGGAGTCCCCTAAACTTAGGTTGCGGACCTTGGGGTTGGAGTCCCCTAAACTTAGGTTGCGGACCTTAGGGGGTTGGAGTCTCCTAAATTTAGGTTGCAGACCTTAGAGTTGGAGTCCCCTAAGCCTTAAGGTTTAAGGTACTGATGGGTTTTGCTAAATATTTTCGAAGAGAAACTATTAGTAGTATCAACCACTAGCTGGGGAGTTTGAGGAATTCCAGAAACTAGTTACAAAGTCACGGACTTTGGAAAAGTACTTTCGAGAGATAAAAATAAAAGAAAAGTCATGCAGTGGGCTCCAGAATTATTGGCACCCTTAAGAAAAATGAAGAAAAAAGGCTGCATATAATAAATGACACAGATAATAATCTATATGTTATATTTAAACATATGGGAAAACTATATACTTTTAATTCAGTAGATTTACTCTCATGCTTCTGTGTTTTTTTATTAAGTGATCAATTTTTTTCTGAAAACCATAGGTGCCATAATTATTGGCACCCCTAACAATTATTGTAAGTAAAATCAAACAAAATTAAATTGGCAATACAATTTTACTTAATTTAGTTAATCTCAGTCTAAAGGAACTATATTGTGTCATTCCATCACTTCTAGTTTCACTAGAGAACAAAAATGAGGTAACAAGCATACAAAATCCCTTTGTCATCTGTCATTCCATCACTTCTAGTTTCACTAGAGAACAAAAATGAGGTAACAAAAATGAGGTTACAAAATCCCTTTGTAATCCATCAGCATGGGAAAAGCCAAATAACTGTCAATTCAGAAGAGACCGATGGTAATTTACCGTCACAAGTCTGGTCATGGGTAAAAAAAAGACATAAAAGGATAAACATACTGTGGTGTGGGGATGGCTGGTTTAAGCAGCCACACCTGCCCTGGGTCAAGCTAATTAGACCTGGCCAATTGGACCCAGGAACAGGAGTGGCTGCACCTGTGCGTAGTGAGGTAATCACTGCGCACAGGTTAAATCTGCCATCCCCACCCACACCAGGGAGCTTCGGTCATGACTGGGTTACATCTGCTCACTTTGGCTGTTACCATCTTGCCAAACCCTCGTGAAATAAATCTGGACTGTTTGAACATCTTCTCCCTGTGTCTCTGTGCTGGAGGGCCCCAAGGAAAGCCACTTCGGTGGCCTGTGGCAGGCGTGTTTGCCACACATACCACTTAGCACTGTAAAGGCAATAATAAAAAGGTGTAAAACATATGCAATGGTTGCATATTTGCCAGGAAGAGGAAGCAAGTGCATGGTGTCCCCACGGACGGTGAGGTAGATGCTGAGGGAGGCCATTAATTACCCAAGGATCACTGTTTAAGAATTTCAGAGATTGGTTTGTTTCTTGTGGTCAACAAGTCTAAAAAAAACATAAAATGGCACCTCCATACCAACTAACTCTTTGGAAGGGTGGCAAGAAGACAGCCCCTGCTGAGCACAATAACAAAACCAAGAATCTGGAGCTTGCCAAAACTCATAGGAATTGTGACTGAAAGAGAGTGCTATTGTCAGATAAGACCAAAATTGTTTTGGCCATACACACCATCAACATGTTTGGCGGCAAAAGAGGAATGCATACAGGAGAAGCACCTCATACCTACGGTCAAATATGGAGGTGGGTCATTGATATTTTAGAGATGTTTTGCTGGCCATGGTCCCAGGGCACTATTTTAGATCAATGGCACAATTAATTCAACAAAGTACCAGGAAATTCTGGCAGAAAATTTGGTTGTCTCTGCTAAGAAGCTAGGACTTGGTCATAGGTAGACTGTCCAGCAGGACAATGACTCCAAGCATACATCAAAATCTAAACAGAAATGCTTAAGTGAAATCAACATCCATGTTTTCCAATGGCCATCTCAGTCTCCAGACTTAAATTCTATCAAAAACCTGTGGTCTGAACTGAGGGGGGGTCCATAAGTGCATACCCAAAGATATCAATGTTCTGAAAAGTTCTACATGGAGCAATGGTCAAAAATCCCTCCAAATGTGTTCTCTAACCTTATCACAAATTATAGGAAAAGACTCATGGCTGTCATCTTTGCCAGGCGTGTTTTCACAAAGTATTAAACCAGGGGTGCCAATAATCGTGGAACCTGTTTTTTTGGGGAAATATTTTTTTATTACAAAAAATGTAAGACTTTGGTTGATTCCAATGAATCATTAATCAAGCACACTAGTTTACACATGTTGGAAAATAAAGCTTATGTCAATAGCTGTATTATTTTTTAGTTTAGAATTTTTTAAAGCATTTTTTTTTAGCATTTTTTGTGCATATTTATCAAGGGTGCCAATAATTCTGGAGCCCACTGTATGTATAATTTTATAATTATTGTATGCGTAATAATCAGAGTAATATATACAATAATTGAAACGTGTGATAAAACATTGAACAACAGATTGAAAGAGCGTCCTGAAAGAGTTTGTGTAACATGGGTTCGTACACATTTAAGCATGAGTCGGGTGCAAATCCGTTCTTGGAAGGACCGGTAAAAATAATGTACGATAAACTTGGACCAGGGGCTGTGTCTCAAATGCCTGAATGGGTGTCTTTGGGTTTTCTTGAGAAAGGAAGTTCCTCAAGTTCACAGAGCCTATAGATCCAACTATGTTGAAAGAAGTGAAGGAGTTCATAGCTAATAGTGTGAATAAATGCTTAAATGAAAAGAGTGACCGAAAAGCGATTGCCACGGGTATTCAAAGCTTGTGGTTTGATCATTAGGAGTGGAATGTTAGGCGACTAGTGGGTTGAGCAAAATAATTCTATGAGGAAGCGAAGCTGAGTGACACCAGGAGAGATGTGTGGCAACGTGATGCAGAGGCTGCAGCATAGTGTAAATGAGGAAGTTAAAAATGGAGATGAGATGTGGGAGTGAGTAACATGTTTGAAGAAGGAAATGGCAAGTTTAAAAATGGAAATGGCAAGTTTAGAGAAAATAATACATGACCAACAGCGAGAGTTGGATGAAAGGCAACGCGTAGTATTAGATGTAAGAAAACACCTAAAGTTATTCGTACAGAAAACGGGTGATGGGGTGTGAGTAGCAGCCATGTACAGTATGTATCCTTGGCTGATTTGCAATCTTGTCAGTATCGCAGTAGAAATAACCACAACACACAGAGTTGCCGGCGCGAACGCAACAACAGTTGAAAATACAAAAAGATCGATGTATTATGTGTAAAAGGATTTGGCCATTGGGCCAGACAGTGTCCAAATCGATTCATATAGCCTGGTGGAACAGTTGAAACCAGAAATCTATGAGAACCAAAAATAAGAATATTTTAGCCAGCAAATAGCGAGCATTTGTGGGGCGCACACGAAAATAGAAAATAAACACCCTAGATACAATAGAAAAACTAAATACAAATTACAGGAACAATTAAGAAAGAGTAATAACAGTTGAAATTAGATAAACAACATTAAGCAGTTCTTTTTACAGTGGTGTAAGCAGCGGTTCCCAAATAAAAATAAGGCGCCATCATATGTTTCCCTTTACTCAAATAAAGAAAATACATCTGCATTAATTGAGATTATAAAATAGATTATGTTAATGAACTGCTGTCAAAAATTATTCAGCATCTTAATATATTTGCATTTTATGGAAACAAAATAACTTTTGTACATTGTGGGAAGAGTGTCAGTGTCTTAGAGAATAGCATTGTGTACATATGAGTGGTGTGGACTGCATGGGTGAGTCTGATGCTAGAAGTGTTCGAACACGCGCACCTGCATCTGTAAACTGTTTTAGCCTGATTGTAACTGAATCTCTAATTATACACTCCTGGGCAAAAAAAATGGGCCAAGCCCAAAATGGCAAAATATTAAGCTTTTAACAGTCTTAACAACAAATCACCGGTCAGAAAACGAGCAAGAATTAAACAAATGTAGTCCTGAGACCTCCTGTGCCACCACTTGCTCATTTACTTTTGCTGCAGTGAACTGTTTGGGGAAAAGCTAGAAACAGGGAAATTCACTTATACAGTAGACAAATTAACATAATGTCAAATAAAAAAGTCATAATGTCAAATAAAAGTGTTTTGTATTTGGTTGCATATCATTTGCATGCCATGACTTCCTGAAGTCTGTTTCCCAAAAACATCATCAGAGTCTGGATATCTTATTTTCAGGTTGTCCTACAAGCAAAACAAAAACTCTTTGCATTTGAATTGATCTCTATGGGAATTGGGGGGTGGGACTAGATTCAGCTGTAAATTATGCTGATACAGTATGGAACACATTTGTTGGCTAAATGGCTTTAAGTCATCAAGGGTCCAAGGTATCAAATGAGCCTCAAACCACCATGCTGCTACCAGATATGCAGTAGATACTACAAGCATTGTTTCTCCTGAATATTTTTTCCATTGAGTTCAACAGGAAAACTAATCAGGAGAAACATTTTTGTCATTACATTATTTAAGAAAACTACATGAAACCATAACTCAATCAAATTAATCTCCCTATTTCGGTCTTACTTTTTAAAATGGTGCGGCCACGCAGTGTAGACATAGTGTTTTTCCAAGACCCTCTGAAGCCAGGTTTGAATGCCAGCTAGCTTTATGATAAATTTGCCGTCACTTGTCACCTAGCCAATATTAAAATTTAGCTGGGTTTTAGGTCAAAATGGTCTCACGGCATGCTTTTTATCCTGACTAGCTAGCTAGAAAACAACTGAATTATTTTCAAAACAGTGGTTACTATAATCGCAATGGTTAACAAACATACAGAAGAAAATGCTTCCCGCAGCCATGAGTTAAATACGGAACACCTATTCTACTATCCAAATAACAGACCATTCAGTATTTTGCGGGATGGCTGGCAACCCTAAATGAAGCCAGTAACTAAAACCGTGATTCAACGTTGCCATCAATTGCGAAATTGGACATTGAAAAGGGGAGGGGACGTAACAACAATTCAAAATCGAAAGAACAATGTTGCTGTTTTAACTGCTTTAGAATACTGGATTATGTAGTACATTGATTTTATAACTGTTAAAAGGCCGAGGTGTCCCTTTACTGAGAATTAATGCCCACCCTTGGACCAATCAGAATCGAGTATTCAGCCAAGCCATTGTATAAATAAAAATAAGGCACTTTTAACTATCAAACATTAAGCGTTGAATAAATAACACTGAAAAGAAGTACCCGGCGTGGAATCAACTATCTTAGCTAGCTTTTTACTAAATAGCAATGACTGGAGGAACCCCTGTACTAGGAAATGTTTTGTTTATCTCAGAACAAACTACAACCAAATTTACCCAGAATCAGATTGTAATATTATAATAAACTACAGCTAATGTTAGCATGTAACAATATGGGCAAACTATCTCACTACAATAATATTTTGCTCCTGAAGGGTTCAGAAACAACACAAATAAAAACATGCGTTCAGCAAGAAGGAGGCCAAATTATCTAACTGGCTAGATTGCTAGCTGAGTGCTTAACAGAGGAGGAAAAGTGGAAAAGCCCCCCCATCCCCTAACGCCAACAAGATTTTCACCTTAGGAGCAAAACCGTCTTACTTTACTTGTAATATGGGGGTTTTGTTTAAAAAAAAAAAAAGCCCAAACTAATATAAAATACACACAATACAATCCTGTAACAAACTTTTTCAAACACCCCTCACTCTTTCCACCACAAATAGGAAGTGCGTGTCAGACACAAGCAATCGAGCAGGAGACCATCAAAGTGTGTCCAAATCTATGCAAAATGTCTAAATTGTGCACTGCTGTAAATCAAAACAATGATATTTCACTACAAATTAATTGTTTTGACTAACGAAACTAACCTTTGCATAATTTTCCAGTGAGAATTACCATCTTTTAAAATATCTCAGGTTCCAGAAACCTATCATAAACCACTCCAAAATGAATAAAATACTTTTTGCTTTACAAAGAAAAAAATTTGCCCCTAATGATGGCTTTAGTTGCATCAGGATGGGATATATGAGCACTACAAGGGAAATTTTACATTCATCAGGCACATATCAGCACACAGTAAATTTGAAAGAGTATTTGAAAGAGCCCCAAGTGAAAAGTATAGCCCATGGGGATACTAATACACCACACCATTTACAATAAGATTACAATTAAATAATATTCCACTATCAGAAAAATGTTGGCAATGTTCTAGCTTCACAGTAAGCCGGTGCATCAAACACATGACTGAGCCACCTATGAATGTTTATACCACAGTATGTGAAATGACTGCATTAGAAAATAGTGCAGACCTCTTGAAAGACACTCAATTTCATTGTGAGTTGTATGAATTCCAATAAAGCAATCCACAACAAGCCACTATGCTAACTTTGCCCAGGGTATGCTAACAGTGTCCCTGTACTATCATTCATTAGTTAGCCCCCAAAACAGATATGCTGAGCTTTATTAGCAAAGGCTAACAGTTGCACATTTTCGCCTGGTTTTTAAGTATCTTTGTTAGACTTAATGCTTCCTCCTCGTCTGAAGACCCACTTTCCAAATGCATGTTAGCATGGTGAGAATTTTATTTAGCCATGCTAATGAGTTCGCAAAATGAGTAAAATCTGCCAACTGAAGGAAAACGATAATTACACCTCAATGAGTGCTTGTATATGACTGCGTAACACAACTGATGACTGAGCAATGAGCAACCATTCACACGCCTGGCTCTCAATTGTTGTTATAAATTCCAAATGAGATGTGCAATACACTGGGGAAAAAAGCTTTTACTGTCTTTTACTGGAAAAAAGCGTTATCAACTAAACCAGAATAAACTGAAAAGTTACGATGGCATAGAAAGCAGGTGAGGTTTTGCGTGCAGCTGATGTAAATACCTACACCCTCATAAATAATATGAAATAAATTTTTCATGAACTCCCTGATGCTATTGTCCAGTGTGTCATGGTTGGGGGGTATAGTTGCAGATGAGACTGCCGGGAGGGGGTGCTTGGTAAATTAATGACTTATGCGACAATGGTGGCACTTAGAAACATATTTGGCATAACTGTCCTGTATCATAATAATGTTAGATATAATACTAATAATGTTAGAATACAGAGTTTATTGTTTCCACTCATAGTTTTTGCAGCAGTACTGAAAGTCTGAGCTAAGCAATCTCAGGATGTCAACATCGTAGCCACTGGAGGGCTTGCGTGACGGGGTTAACAGAAATAATATCAATAACAATGACAATAAAATACGAAAATGCAAAATCAGAAAAAGAAGAAAAGACTACAGAGTGCCTTGCAACTTCTGTTTGCCTCTAGATGATAATAATTGTATCAATCACATATTAATATCTTTAGCACCCTATATGCCAAATTACCATGGAGCAGAAAATTATGCCATAATTATGTATTGGAGTTTAATGAACTGGCACCCCTTCTAAACCTGAATTTCTGCATCCAACCTTTCTAAACCTGAATTTCTGCATCTGTTCCCTTCTAAACTGAGGCCAACTAACTGCTAGGGGTGTACAAATAGTTGGAAAATTCAACTATTGAGATTAATTTGGACACTTTTATAATTACAACTACCATATGATTATTGAATTCAAAATAAAATAGAAAACTGCCATGACTCATCCTGTTAAGGCACCGTTTCAGTGCGTGGATGAGTTCCACAGGCTGGTATCAATTCCACTTAAAAAGAAAGAAGGGTCGCACACTCTGTTTACTCCAATGCAGATTTTTATCGCCAACGTTTCGGCAGCAAGCTGCCTGCCTGACGAAGGCAGCTTGCTGCCGAAACGTTCGCGATAAAAATCTGCATTGGAGTAAACAGAGTGTGCGACCCTTCTTTCTTTTTAAGTTTTACTTCCATGTCCTTCTGGTCTGCACCTCGCTAAAACAAGGTGTGCGTTTTCTTTTTCACTTTTGGTATCAATTCCACACCATGCCAGTGCTGAATGTGCCTAGGAACCATGCATAACAACAGTTTGCTCTAGTGTTGCCCAGGGATAGAAGGATTTCAGTTAGCTGGAATAAGTATCACATTATACACCACTGACCCTTGCTGGTCACTTCGGCATAAATAGCAAGTCCACGTTATTTTGCACATTAACCATATTCCTCCGACATGCAAGCTTGCTATTTAAAAAGTGGCAGCTGATATCACATGCTTCAGAGGAGAGCACATGCTTGTCTGTGCTTTTATAAACTACAGAGGTAGACATAGTGAATGCTGATAAATACAATTGGATATTTGAAATTTGGGAGAAAAAGGGATTTAAAAAAAAACATTTTTAAATATAAAACCAGCAAGCATTTGTAATCCAATTTAACTCTTTCATGTATGGTATCCACTACATAGGGCACAGCTTCCAAAGTCTATTTTCACCTAGTCAAAACATTTCTGATCTCCAAACTGCTTGATGGAAGGTTACTTTGCCTAAAATTTGATATGCTTCATATTGTTACATCTGAGTTTTGATACATTGAAGGTAAAAAATGTTGGGTGGAGGTGGAAGCAGTCAAAGTACCAAAGCACCTGGCATAACTGTGAGCACTATAAGTTATGTTTTAAACAAAATATGACTTTAGTTCTTATACTGTATATGAAAAATCTGCTGTAGACTTTAGAGGACATCCTGCATTAAGAATTGTAATCTGCATGTCTGGCCTATTTTTTCAGGGTGCTAACAATTTATTTATTTGTCCTTAAAATAAAAAATAAAAAACTATGTAAAATTGGATAGCAATGCTGATAATTAATATATGAATAGTGTGACTTTTATATATGCCTCCTCTGTACTGTGTAGGCCATTGAACTCCCAGGTAAACACATACTTAAATGATACATGAGTCAGCTGATTATCTCACCATCTCTCACCCATCTTATGAAGCAAACAAAAATACATTGCAGATTCCAGACTATTTTCCTATGCATCTTTCCATATTGAATCAATCTTTAGACAATATATAACATAATGATGAGAACAAGCCATTCAGCCCAACAGTGCTCGCCATTTTCCTGCCTAAATGATCAACATTATAGACAAATTATAGACAAACAACCTGTCTGTCTCATCGGCTTGTGGTTTCTCCTCGGGATGTGAAAGCAGTATTATGCGGAAGAGCTACAATCTCACTGAGAGAACAAAGAGAAAATTGTAGTCAGGTGACTGTCAGAATCATATGGCCACTGTCCCTTAAAAGATGCCCAAGAAAAGCTGGGGAGCCTGTCATTGTTCATGCAAGTATACTTTTGGAATAAAGTAATAAAACTGGTAGTCAGTAACATAAAAGCAACAAAAAAATGTACGCCATTTAACAACAGGCTCAACATGATGACAGTCAGCAAGAGCATCTTGTTTGTGTGGGAACTTCTTCTCCAGTAACAACCATATGAACAAAGTCCTCTCGGTATAAGAAAGGAGACCTATGTACTTGGTGTGTTTGTGCTGCTCAGGCTTTTCCTGCAATGCAGGTGAACTCCGGTGATCAGGTTACATGATAAGAAAGGTAGCTAAAAGTAAATTTATGGCTTCCAGAGCCAGCTGCCTTTATAAAATAGGTTTGAATAGCCTACCATTAAGAAGAATGATGTAAACTTAGGGATATGTATCACAGGATTTCTGAATTGTAATCAAAACTAATAACCACAAACACCAGACTAAGACACAAAATCAATAGACAGTGTATTAGGGTTGGGTCGGTTTCCGGTTTTACCAGTCCGGTCCGGTGTACGAGCTTAAACCGGTTTTATTTTATGCTAACCGACTGAACCGGCATTTGTCATTATGAGACGTAGCCTACATCAGCAACCTGTGCCGACGGCGCTAAATCAAACTTGTATTGCATTAGTAATAAACAATATGACAATGTGATTAACATAATATTATGTTTGTTTATAAACGGAGCCACTAGTGTCTGAGTGCAAAAAAAAAAAAAAACTGACAGGCCAAAGTGCTCCTACACAATTAGCGGTGGTCAAAGAAGAACTAGGAGAGCCACGCATGACGGACGCATCCTGCAGAGCAAGTCACACGAGGCAAGCGGCAAGAGCCACGCACGACAGTTAGCTTTTTGAACCTTAGTAAGGTTACTTCACTGCTCACACTTTATGGATATGACGTGAGCTGGAACATCGCCAAGAATTAATGATTGCAGATGATTTAGGTACTGCACCACATTGCGTGGACAATGTTCTTGCATTATTTATAATCTGATAACAATGTTTCATTTTAAACCTTCATAAGAGGCACATTTATATGCTTTATAATGGACAAAAAGCATGTCATTCATTTTTGGAGAGATTTTGGATATGTTTCTGGACCTCTAAATATTTTAGACCACTGTAATGACAGAAAGCTTGTAATTCCACCTTGAAAATGATGCAACAGTCGGTTTCTTCAGTCAAATAGTTGACTTACAGTGAAATACATGATTATGATGTGATTTAGAGCAATGCATAATTTAGACATTTTGGATAGATTTGGAGACATCACTGCTTACTTTTTGATTCATAAATCTTTAGTAGTTCTGCGTATCCACCCTTTGATTTGACGCACTTGAGGTCAAGGAGTTTTTTATCCTGGACATGTATAGTTTAACCTGCTGCACATTTGAAATCTCTCAGTATTTCATTGCAAACTATAAAATAGCAAATAGATTTTTGATTTTTTGTCTAGACAATTGCATTTGTGGCACTTTAGTTTATATTCATAATTTAGGAAGAAATAATCTAATAATGTAAATGGTACAAATGTCTTGCTTAATTTAAGCAATTTTTCAAGTCACTGTAATGCTCCCAACTGGAGTTATAAAGCTTTAAATAAGGTATCGCCTAAATGGGCAAGGATTGGGAAGATTTGGCATGTGCGCAAAGGAGTTAAGCCATCCGCCGTGCTGCGTTAGTTTTAATATACGTATATCACGCACAGAACAGATCTTGCATGTGATGAACTTTAAATGCTAACTGGTCCTAACATGACATGTTGACCTCTAAAAAAGGCATACCGATAGCCATTCAGCCAATATCCTTTATCTGTTTGGCACGCTCCATGCGCCATTGGTTAATCACTACCTCCAGCTAGCTTCAAACCCCGCTCCATCTTAGTTCGTTTGTTCTCCTTGAACACGTGTCTGCGGTGCGCAACCCCACACGCAGGAGAACATACAAGACTCTTCACATAACATACCCAAGCTAACACACACATACGCACATGCACACACAACACCCACACGCACGTGCACTCACATAGTTTGTTGCACATTACAGCAGTAAATTCTGCTTTGCCCCTCTTGGTACTTTGTGTTCAATAAACTATATTATATTTCCAAGGTTGTCTGTATTGATATTACTCGTGTTGAATTGAGCCAGCCTCTGCTAATCAAAGAACTTCCTAGAATGCCTTCACCTCTTAGCTGAGTCATTTATATGAATTTGGTATTAGCTGAATATAATATTATTTTTTAGTTAAGATGAACTAATAATGTATTATTTTAATAATAATTAATTTAATTTTTAATTGAAATTGCCAGTTTATAGTTTGTATATTCCCTTTATGAGACTGATTGCATGCTGGTGCCACCTGTGAGTATATAGATGTACATCTTCTACATTTTGGTGCTCCCCTACAGTCACATACAGTAACTACAAAGTAGTGATCCCTATGAACACATTGACCATCTTGTGAAAAAGGGCACAAGCAGTTAACGTGTATGCATCAGAGAATCCCTGTAGACACGGACAGCTTACAACTTAGATGCAGTGAGTCCCAAGGCCATGAATAGGAAGAGAAGCCACAGGATCTATAGGAGAAAGCAAGGAGATATCACAAAATTTTGGAGGAGTTTCCAAGTTGACATTTTGTCACTTTGCAACACGGATTAAATCACTGCTTCTCTTTATGCATTCATTTTCTTAGCAAGTGTCAGGATGGCATACGTTGCATACATTTCACATCGACTCCTTTGCACAGCAAAATGTATGGTGAATTCATTTAGACAAGTCCCATACAACCCACTAGCAAGGATTTATAAGAAATACTTTGACTATTACATTGCTGTTTACTATCATCTGCCATCAAGATCATCATGGGCTACGGAGGGAGATCTTGTCGCAATAGTGTCCAGTATGGTTTCAAACACAGAATTACTTATTTATGAACTATGCATCCACATACAGTCACAGTGAAAGGGAAAGACCACATCTCTCCAAACTTACAAAGATAAAAACAGCGATGGGCAAGAGATGGAAGGGGAATAGACAAAAAGCAATGCGCAAGTAGTCAACAAATCCATCTTCCTGTGCGCAGTCAGGCGTGGTCTTGACAAAAATGCAGCGCTGGTCTGCACTCAGGTTCATAACCAGATGGCACTACAGGTAAAGAGAAAAGAATAGTCTCTTAGAAGAAACCAAGTGAAGACTGTGGGCATGAACTGATTGATTGTTTTGTAGAAGAGTGGGATCAAGAAACCTCTAAGCACTGGTAGATTACATACCATGGCAAACTGCCCATTAATTGTGGTCCGACATCATATTCAAGACCCTGTGTAATTCCTTAAAAAAAACTTTTAATTGTTCAGAGAGCCATAAGAAAATTTTGTATGCTTATGTTTTACAAATTTAAAAATGGAAAAAAAAAAATGTAATTCCTTCAATGTACAGAAAAATATTTCTGATCCAGAGAGCTGGAGAATTGAGGGGACGTGTTCCTTCAGTAACAAATCTTGATAAGTTCACTTTTGATAGACAGCCCACTGAACAGACTCAGGCTAGCATTTAGTTAGCTAACTAGCAGAATATGAAGAACTAGCCTATTTGGAACACAACACTAAATCTGACATCGATAACACCAAAGCAAACAGAATCCGCAGTAGTATCTGAGCAATTCGGCTGTACATGTACAACCCAATATTAGTCAATCACATGGGAACATCTCTGGCTTCGGACTGGGATCTGAAGCGGTATGTCAGATGAGTCAGCATTTGTCAGAATAGAGAATAAAGTTAGCTGTCTGGGCAACTAGTCCGTTATCTAACAAGTTATCTAAATAACTAGCTTGAAAGCTATTTATAGGCCTGTCTGGCAACTGATTTTGTAATTTTTAATTTTAAATGCCAATCAACAAGTTAGGAAGCTTGGTAGTTAGCTAATTTATTTCTGATAAAGCCTTAGGCTAACATACTAGCTTTTTGAACCTTAGTAAGGTTACTTCACTCCTCATACTTTGGTACAGCATAGTGTTAACTAGTTAGCTAGTTCAGACAACAATGTGTTCTACCCTGCACAGCTATGTCTTACTTTTTTATGTTACTCTTAATTTTTGGCATGCCCCACAGACACTTAAAGAACATGCCATGACAGAACAGTCCCTATGGCACATATACATTACATAGCCAATAGTATGTGGACGCCTGACATACAACATCTCATCCAAAATTTGCGTTGTCGCAGTTTCCTTTCCAACTGAGGTCAGGGCTCTGTGCAGGCCAGTCAAGTTTGTCCACACCATTCTCGACAAAACTATTTCTATATGGACCTCACTGTGTGCCCGGAGACACTGCCATGATGAAACAGGAAAGGGGAAGCACAGAATTGTCTAGAATGTGATTGAAAGCTGTAGCATTAAGATTTGCCTTCACTGGAACTAAGGGGCCAAGCACAAACCGTGAAAAACAGCCCCAGACCAAGGGTTGTCCAGATACATTTGGTCATATAGTGTATTTAAATAATGACCTTGTTTTCAGTCACCACTGATTGGTGACATTTTTGTATGTAAATCACCTTGTTAAGGAAGTCATAATTAAAGTCTTCAAAAAGTACTTCCAAACCCACCATTACTGGACAGGTTAAGGATTTTGCTTTCAGAAGAAAAATACTATTAAACTTTCAACAAAAATCACATTGATGATATCACAGTACCGTATTCATTTCAACCATTTTAATTATCTTTGGTTCTTTATTCATAATATAACCATATAAAATGACTGTTCTGATTTCACAGGGTCATTCAATGACTTCAAATTTGTTTCAATTATTTTGTTCACTACCTGTATGCAGCATTTTCCTGTCAAAAATTCCATCTTAAATCAGCCTAAACTGGTACGAACTGTGATTTCAACACTTTTAGCTGGTCCATTATTTGTTCACCAGCTGACCAGCCCATATAGTCAGCTTGTCCACCAGTTTGATCACCAGCTTACTCTATGAACTTAACCAACTTTGTCCTGCTACAGACCAGCCACAGATCAGCTATTACAACCTATAGCTAAGTGTTGAAAACCATCTTAGAATTAATAGACCTATACTGAGCTGTTCATATTAAAATTTTACTCCTTTACAATGCAAACAATGCTGCAATGTCCAACTGTGACTCGGAATAATGGTTTCTGTAATAGTTTCAGTCCACTTTACTGTGTGTGTGTGTGTGTGTGTGTGCGCGTACTAGCATATAGCCCAAAACTGCTTTAAAGAAACAGCTGCAATCATGCAACTTACTTCGTCAGCAGTCCCCTTCAGTAGCATCCCTAGAAGTTTTCTTCAAAGAACCTCAATGTTATTCCTGAAACCAGTGTAAATTATTAAAGAAGCAGCTTTGAACGCTATTATTTATCCCATGATTCGACTCCAGATACGCAAAATGCATGGTCCTGCAGATCATTGAGGCAGAACTAAAACTTATATTAAAATATTAAATAAATGCCGTTATTCAGAAGGAGGTTAGCGTTTTGTGGCAAAACTAGAAAACCTATATTAACTGCTGATTGCAATATTACTGGCGAAACAACTGTAAACTAGATCACAGGACTTCGTATTTGGTACACTTACTAGTTCGTATCGAATCGATAGCAACAAAGAGTGTTAAATGGGTCTTTCTTATACGAAGATCGACTCAAGTATTAAATTAGATGACACCGTCATAAACGAGGTGTAAAATTCTCAGAAATATAGGTTAAGTGTAAGCTACCTGTAGACCTGAAGCACAGTGAAATCATGTCATCACGCGTCACGGTTGTAGTCACACTCTTTCTCTAAAGTATCCAGGTAGTTATGAAACATAGATTTGTGCTCACATCCAACAATGCGTTATTATATTCCCCATTAAAAATATATCTCGGTAAATGTTTAAAGCATAACATAAAAAAACGACCATTGGGCATTTCAATACCTATAACAGCGTAACTCTCCTGGCCAAGCTTCCTTGTTCCATATCTGCTGACATGAAGACAGTTAGAGCACGCCCTCAGCCAAAGCTGCGAAGCACCCGGAAGTACGCCTGTACTGCGCATGTCCATAGTCGCCGGAACGTAGACTCATGATGTTCTATGATCAGAAGAAAGTAAGTGTTTGGATTTTACTCAGAAAATATTAGGCCTACCACCACGAAATCTTATTTCAAACAGCTTCGATATGTCAGAGGTCATGTCAGAGGTCATTAGACTTGAATTTCGTTCATAACTTAATCGACTCGGCTTCCGATGTTACATTCATACTATGGAGGACCACATGTGCCAAAATGAAATAAATAAATAAATAAATAAATAACCAAATAATTAAATTGGTCAATAATTAAATAAATACTTCATTTTATTTCTAAATAAGAAAGTATTTATTTAATTATTGACCTATTTTATTATTTATTTATATATTTCTATATTTATTGAATTATTTATTTCGTTTTTTATTTTTTTATTTCCGAACGCCCTTTTTCATTTCCTAATGACACTTTTCAAAATGGAAAGACTTCCTATCACTCAAACCCAGTGGTGCTGGACCTGCCCACTGATTGGGCAATCTTTTGCGATTGATTACTTGGTCTTGTTCTGAGCAGCGTCTGGGTGAATGGGTGGAATCTGGGGTCGTTTCAATGTTATAGCATAATATTCAGATAAAAGGCAGTGTTGCCATATTGGGCGGGTTTCCGCCCAATTGGGCTGCTTTTGATTACGTTGGGCGGGGTAAAATAGCGTTGGGCTGGTAGATAAAATTTGGGCTACTTTTGTCAACATTTGGCAGGGTTTAGAAACTATTGTGAAAACAAGCTGGAAAAAGTAGCACTGACAATACCAGTACCGTTTCTCTAATGCAGTTTACTGCCAGTTGATTTAATTAGCGGTATTAATGTGACGAGAAGCGCTTTGTCATTTGAATGCATAACACGCAATTCCTCGCGCCCACACATGCCAGTCCCTAGCCAGCCCAGCCCCCCCCCCCCCCCCCCCCCCCCCCCCGTCCCCGTCCCCGTCGACATCATCCGCTGGCTTCATGTTCTCCGACAACATAAACATAGATGAGATTAAGCTAACAACAGAAGAAGAGAAATATAGAGAACGATATGATCCCAAAATACTTTTTATAAAGACAATGTACGCAAAGAAGATATGGAATCAGATTGCCAGGTGATTGTAATCAAATAGCAGGTGATTATCATTAAATGACAATCGTGGCCAACGAGCTATGGAATTGCGCCATATTGTATGGCAAAACACGTCATGATAATAGCCTACGATGAATAGATTAGCCTATCTGGGATTATTCACTTTATGAACAACAAACAAACCACCGCAGTGCTTGTATTGCTTCCTAAACTAACGTTAATGCTATATGAAACATCCCTTTTCCAATAGTCTAGCACAACATTTGGTAGCTATCTACCAATTCATTGGGATGTCTACGTTACTTTCACATGGTATCTCAGTTTAGACTCTACATTAATTTTTAAAAATTAGCCGTGAAAGTCGGTAATGATGGCAGGGTTTGCTGAACATTCGTTACTTGGGTGGGATACCGAGTAGAATCTATTGTTGTTCCTGGTTGCTCACTAGCGCCACTACGGTTGGCGCCAGTATAGGTGTTTTCATATCCGGTTTCCATGTACGGTACAAATGCGGTCAAAATACAAAGTCAGTAATTTTTTCTCATGAGAACAAATAGTCACAATATGTGTATTTTATTCGTCTTATGACTGTCTATGGGTCGATTTCATGATTTATTGTGTCATTTGGGCACTGTTATAATATTTGTTGTGGACCAATGAGGTACAGTTTGCGTCACTTCCTGATTACTGCAGAGGACTAAGCTACAGTCTATGGTCACTGGGGTGGGAGGTGGCGACATTACGGCTCCGTCCATGGTCCACCTGTGCGAAGTCAGAAAACGCAGGCATCCCATTTCGCAGTGATTTCATTATGGCGTGTGCTATTTACAGCTGCACTAGACGACCATCCTCCTCTGTTGTTTTTCGGTAGCTGAGTCATTTTTACTATTTCCTTTAGCCTACTCAACCAAATAATTAGTTGGCAGAAAGCGTAATCAGCTTGCTATATTTGGTAGTCCAATAGCCTGTGCTAAAACAGTTCGCAACTTCGGCTACCAAGCTAACCCTAAACTGCAAATATTCAATCTGTCAAACGTGTTTGACGGCTTGTCAGTCGTGTACATTCCGGGCCATGCTTCACGCATGTGACAAAGCTACTATAATCCTGATTTTGGGATAAACACTGCAACATTTTCAGTTTCACGAAGCGAATTAAGAGTCTTAAGGTTTATTTGCTGAATAGCATACAGCACACGATGAAATCACACACACAGAATTTAACGAAATTAACCATCTTTGTAAGACTGGCATTTAGAAAGGAACATGTTTTTAGCATTTAAGAGACCGACAAGAGCATTTAAGACAGTGGTTCTCAGAATCGGTCCTGGGGGCTCCTTGCGTATATTGGCTTTTCTCCATTGGTTTTGATAATAAAAATAAAAGTCTAATAATAATGAGAAATTCAATGTAGGCTACATTATTTTTGTCTTCATGCACCAGGTGGAAAACTTGCTGTACAAAGTGCGTTGTCATATTTACACGCCTGCAGATCAGTTATTAAAATACTTGGTAGATCTGTTAATCACCGCTGACAGTGTTAATTTTTATTCGGTAGAAAGTGACTTGCGAACAATCGGTCAGCTAGCGTCACCCAGCAAGTGAACACCACAAACGACGATGGAGTAGCTAGTAGCAGTTACTGGCTCATTAACTGACTGTGGCGAAAACCTACGACGATAACTTGCTCGGTTAACAGCAGGTCTACCAGACAGTTATACGAAAATGAGCCTATCGATGTTCTTCCCCTGTGGTTCATATTGCTAATGCGTGAGCTAACCACGGATAGCCTACCTAGTTCACTGGCAAGCTGATATGCTAGCTAAGCATATTCGTTTTGCTGAGAAACATAAATTGAAGATAACTGAACATAATTGTATTATTAAGACCATACATACAACGTGATTACATGACACAGTACAGTCACGGATGGAAATTAAACTCCGTAAACATTTGATAATATATTTCAAAACATAACGGCAGACAGTCAGCTAGCCTCAAATTCGTTCTGCAATCGTTCGTTCAGGTTGATGGGCTTTTCCGCACCGGACTGTCAATCACATTGTAAAAATCACAAGACCGCTTAACTCTATGGTTTTGGCTCCAAATCGAGAACATGGCCGCGCCTGCCATTGAGCTTCAAAACGTGTTTTACAGACCCACGGAGAGGCAATGGGTGACGTCACAGTAGCTTTGTCCCAGAGACTGTAAAAAATATGGACAAAGCTACTGTGACGTCACCCATTGACTCTCCGTGGGTCTCTAAAACACGTTTTGAAGCTCAATGGCGGGCGCGGCCATTTTCTCGATTTGGAGCCAAAACCATAGAGTTAAGCGGTCTTGTGATTTTTACAATTTGATTGACAGTCCGGTGCGGAAAAGCCCATCAACCTGAACGAGGCTACCTGACTGTCTGCGGTTATGTTTTAAAATATATTATCAGATGTTTACGGAGTTTAATTTCCATCCGTGGCTGTACTGTGTCATGTAATCACGTTATATGTATGACATTAAAAATACAATTAGGCTATGTTCAGTTATCTTCAATTTATGTTTCACAGCAAAACGAATATGCTTAGCTAGCATATCAGCTTGCCAGTGAGCTAGGTAGGCTATCCGTGGTTAGCTCACGCATTAGCAATATGAACCACAGGGGAAGAACATTGACTACACTGACGGTCAATCAATCAGAGATGTGTAGGCTACTGGTGATTTGACTAGGCTAATTTTCGTATAACTGTCTGGTAGATCTGCTGTTAACCGAGCAAGTTATCGTCGTAGGTTTTCGCCACAGTCAGTTAATGAGCCAGTAACTGCTACTAGCTACTCCATCGCCGTTTGTGGTGTTCGCTTGCTGGGTGACGCTAGCTGACCGATCGTTCGCAAGTCACTTTCTACCGAATAAAAATGAACACCGTCAGCGGTGATTAACAAATATTAAAAAGTATTTTAATAACTGATTTACAGGCGTGTAAATATGACAACGCACTTTGTACAGCAAGTTTTCCACCTGTTGCATAAAGACAAAAATAATATACATTGAATTTCTAATTATATTTTCTTGCTAGCTTCTAGCTTTGTCACATTCGTGCAGCATAGCCCAGGTAGACATTTACGGAATGTACACGACTGACAAGCCGTCAAACACGTTTGACAGATGGAATATTTGCCGGTTAGGGTTAGCTAGCTAGTCAAATGGCTTGGTAGCCGAAGTTGCGAACTGTTTTAGCATAGGCTACTGGACTACCACATATAGCAAATAAGCGTTAGCTGATTACGCTTTCTGCCAACTAATTATTTGGTTAAGTGGGCTAAAGGAAATAGTAAAAATGACTCGACTACCGCAAAACTTCAGAGGAGGATTATTTTATGGTCGTCTAGTGCAGCTGTAAATAGCACACGCTATAATGAAACCACTACAAAATGGGATGCCTGCATTTTCTGACTTCGCACAGGTGGACCGTGGTCGGAGCCGCAATGTCAAGGCCAAGAGACGCCACCTCCCACCCCAGTGACCACAGATTGTAGCCCCTACTGTAGCTCAGTCCTCCGCAGTAATCCGGAAGTGACGCAAGCTGTACCTCATTGGTCCAGAACAAATATTGGCCCTGTGCCCAAATGACGCAATAAATCATAAAATAGACCCATGGACAGTCATAAGACGAATAAAATACACCTATTATGACTATTTGTTCTTGTGAGAAAAAATTAGTGGCTTTGTATTTTTATTGCATTTGTACCGTAGACTTACATGGAAACCGGATATGAAAACACCTATACTGGAGCCATCCGTAGTGGCGCTAGTGAGCAACCAGGAACTACAACACCAGGAAATGAGCTTCAAAAACGAAGTCTGGTTTTGGCCGCTTGCTTTGTCCATATTTTTTACAGTCTCTGGTGTCTGCTCGCGTTATGCTGAAACCACACTATACGCGGCCCCGCCGCGCGGCGGAGCCGCCTCCATTCATTTTGAATGAGGGGTGGCGGCCAGCCCCCGCAAGGCATTTTGGGATTGCCGGCGGCGCGGCGAGAGGCGGCGAGCCGCGGGGGAGATGGCAAAAATTCAACTTTGACCCCCTCGCCGCGTCGCGGTAACCAATCTGATGTGATATAATGATCCGTCAAGTAAATTGTCCCTATTTTTTTCTAATTTTAGTTCCACATTTTATCGTTCCACAATGGAGGACCTAACTCGTAATTTCCACATCGGGTTTCCCGACTTAATAAAATATCCTACAGAGACACTGATAAGAGGAAATAGCGTGGAGAAAAGTCTCTTAAATTGTCGGTGGCTCTGCAATCTAGTTATCGCCGTTAGCTACTATCACTGTCCAGTCTGAATAAAAATCATTTTTGCAGTAATCTAGCTCTGAAAATGTTAATAAGCTGCCTAGCTAGGCTAACTAATGTGTAGTTATAGTGAGTAACAACAAACAATAACAAACAAAAAAATCTTCCTAATGTATTAGTTGCTAGTTGTTCGTTTCTACCAGCCACCTAGCTAGCTAATCAGATACAACTTTGAAGGCATTATCTGGCTAATTAGCCAGACAGTGTTTTTGTTTTTGGTTGTTACTCACTAGCTAGACTTTAAACAGCCTAGTTAGGCAGCTGACTAACATCTTTCAGATCTAGGTTACTGCAAAAATGATTTTTATTCAGACAGGACAATGAATATGAAACACGATATTAAACCCGGTCAACATTTAACGAACACAACTGTCTGTCAAAAATAGGTGACACGCCCACAAACAGCCGACTGTGGGGACGCGGCGCGGCCACAGGCGGCCGTCGCCGCGTATAGTGTGGCTTCAGCCTTACAGTAACAGAGAAGGGAGGGGTTATGGAACCCTATAAAGCCGGGGTATAGATGGATCAGGGCTGGGTCTGATTTCTGTGTAAAGATGTCAAGCTGGAGAAAACTTAATAAAAGAATACGGCAGTATGGATTAGCGTTGTTATTATTTTATTACGCTTCCTCATATGATATGTTTCTTCAGCCTTGATGCCCCTTTTTGATGAAATCTCCTTTGTTTTTGTTTTATTCTTCTTGTTCTGGTTGCTAATTTAGCACCCAGCTCAGCTTTAACATCCAACAGTTTAGCTAGCAAAACCAGAAACACCAGGGGTAACATTTTGCAAGGTAGTTGTTTCAAAAATATCACACAATCATTCACGAAAAAGACTGTTTATTGTGCACGAGATACATAATTGCACGAGCCACAGCGAATCTCGCAAATTCTTCTCTGCAGTGTAAAGATGTTCATACCGGGCAAAAGGTGGATAAAGAACGTTTGTGGAAATTGATCATCACTAATTCTACCCCAGGTCTGCTACAGCATTTTAACCCGGCTCGGCAGTGTAAAGACAGCTTAAGTTAGCCTAATGTTAGACAATGAATGAGTATGTACATAACGTAACTTTTATAACAACCATTTGTTATTCAATAAATAATAAGTGTTATAGTTGGCGTGGCCCAGGTGCCAACTGACTGACGTCACACAGGCGACACTGGTTGGATCCGGTTGGATCTATGGGAAGTGAGGTCCAAAAACACACAAAAACATTACCGCTTCTCGCCATTGGTACCGCCAAAGAGAACGAAACTGAAATCTTCAAGATTGTAACTTTAAAGTACGTGATTGGCCACCGCAGCGTGACTCGGGTTGCGTTACGGCAAAAGTTGATTCTGGTTCTGCTTTCTTATCGCAGGCCGCTGCGTTTTTTTTCGGCACCCCATGCGGTCCCCACTGCCGCAGCCTGAACGCACTACCCCCATTCAAATGAATGGGAAGACTGCCGTTTTTGCCGAATTGCCTGATCTGGTGTGAATCCAGCCTAAGCGGCGCACAGTGGCACGGCGCAGCGCGTGTCTGCACAGGTTCTATTTGTGTCGCGCAAAGGCTTAGTTAAAGCACTATATTTCTAGTAGCTCTCGCAGTCTGCAGTGGAATTACATTGTGTATTTCACGTTTGTTCACGAATGTTGATTATGGGTAGGTGAATACTTGGTGAGAGATCGTTTTCAGTTGTAATATTTTGTTAACTCATGTAAATACGTGAGAAAGTTTGTGCTGAAGCTACCGGGACGATTTGCTACCTTAATGCTGTGTGTAGATTGAATGAAAGGAGCCACACTCGCTCATTGGAAAATACATGTTTACTTTAGGCCTAGTCTACTATTAAAAACATGACCTTATGTTCTTAATAATAAAGTTTTGTTGCGTACTCGTGTGTTATCAGTATAGACCCCTGCACCCAAACCTGATGAAACTGGATAGGGAAAAAGATTGCTTACTTCAAATCCAAAAATATGTAAATGCTTAAAAGAATTACCATAAGCTTAAATCGCAACGTAGCCTACATAATAATCAATCACAAACTGTATTAATTTATTTGCTTGGTTAACAAGCGTGCCAACTTTATGAAGAATATGTCATGATCATAATAATAATAATAACAATAATAATAATAATAATTTGTAATCAACCATTGGGAATTCCCGTGTCGTCTTGTTATTCACGTCAAAACATTTAAATGATCAGATAAAATCAGTATAATCATCAAAAAGATAGCGTAACAGTTTAAACTTGAAGGGAGCGCCACAACGCCATGAACACCGGAAGCTCTGAAGTACAAGAGAAATATGCTTGCTTACAACTTCATTTATAAAATAGGTGCATTTTCATCGGCAAGACCACTAAATAATCCGCTCTTTTTAAACTCTGTGGATTATCTTATTTTTATTAACAAGCCCTTTTTGAAAGCACAGCGAATGAAGAAGTCAAGTAGGCTGAGCAATGGTTGGTTAAAAACTACCTTCCAACACTTCAAGCTAACAAATCGCTGCTCAGTGCATTCACTTCTACATCATTCAATACGTCTGTGGTGTATTTTCAAATTTACCCCACCCCCTCCGCAAAACAAGATAGCGAAACTAAGTTTGCCTTTTTCCCAGGTTCCAGTTTAAATTTTTTTTTCTGCCAGGACAATACAAAAACGAAAAGGCTTGTATTTTTTAGCTGCTTATAAAATATCTGGTTTTATCTTGTTCTCCACTACTGCAGGAGGGAACTATGGACACACCCCCAGTAATATAAGGATGAAATATAAATCAGAGCATGTATACCTAGCATTTTAGAGCATATTTCTGTGTATAAACAGGTCATCCTGCCGCGCGGCAAGCCGAAAAACTGAACTGAACTGAACAGAAGTGGAAAAACTACGCATCAGTTTGCTTGTGTCACACAAGTTTCGCACCCGGGTCGCGCCATGTTTGCAGCTGGTGTAGAGGACGTTGCCTGCAGCTGGATTCACACCAGATCAGCTTGCCGCAGGGTTGTGCGGCAAAAACGGCAGTCTTCCCATTCATTTGAATGGGGGTAGTGCGTTTAGGCTGCGGCAGTGGGGGACCGCATAGGGTGCCGAAAAAAAACGCAGCGGCCTGGGGCAAGAAAGTTGAACCAGAATCAACTTTTTCCGGAACGCAACCTGACGTCACGCTGCAGTGGCGAATCACGTAAGTTGTTTAAATTACCATGTAGCAGTCCGCTGTTTACCGAGCAACTGTGAGATGAATTACTGACGCGATTCATTTCCTAAGATTTAATTTTATAATCGTCATCGTGATTTGACAGTACCGGGTAATGGGACGAGTATCGAAACAATAATTACTAGCTAAATATCAATTCCGAACCTCGGAATTAAGCTGTATAAAAGATTCGCTATTTAGAAGTTCTTGCATGTTAGTTTATTGGACCTAGCACTATGGAGTTCATGAACCAAACGATGATACTCTCGCAGTTGTGTCCTCGCTTGGTTTATTTCGTGTACCCAGCTTCGACGTTGCGTCTGGCTGGCAGTCTACGCTGCAAAATAACGATAGCAAGAAGCTTCCTTCAGTTTGCGTTTGTGTCCATTTTTTTTAGCGGACGGGAGTGGGTGTAACTTAAAGTTCACAACATGACGTCACACAAATGGGCCATGTAGTGACATGCCCACACAGCCGCACAACCCTGCGGCAAGGTGCTGCATTGCTTGATCTGGTGTGAATCCAGCCTTACGCACGTAGTTCGCGCATCGTGGGCTCGCGGCCGCTACGCGTGCGGTGGGTGACCGGCTTACAGCAGGCTAACGGTGAAGCCACACTATACGCGGCGGCGCTGCCTCCGTTCATTTTGAATGAGAGGTGGCGGCAGACCCCCACAAGGCATGTGGGCTTGCCAGCGGTGCAGCGAGGCCGGGGGGGAGATGGGCAAAGTTCAACTTTGACCCCTACACCGCATTGCGATAACCAATCAGATTTAATCTAATGATCCGTCAAGTAAATTGTCCCCATTGTTTTCTAATTTTAGTTCCACATTCTATCATTCCACATTCTTAAAAAAATGGAAGACTCACTCATAATTGCCGTGTCTGGTTACCTGTCTCTGTATGATCCTGCGCTGCCCTCCTACAGACACCAACAAGAAGAACGCAGCGTGGAGGAAAGTCGGAAAATTGTCGGTGTCTCTGGTATGTCGATATCCATTACCGTATAAATTTCACAGAAGATGCACTGCTGTCGATGAGCTTGTGGCTAGTAGCTAGTCGATGTCAGACAAGCTAATGAACGTTCGCCTGCATGAATGCCCATGAATGTGTATTTTGCTATATTGCAAACAATTATATAAAAAGAGGTAACAATAAATAAATGATAACAGCACATACGTTTTACCCAAGATAATTGTCATTCTGAATAATGTTTATCGGATCCAGAGACCGATCTAGTTGTGTCATGGTTCTGTATTTTCTGTGTCTGTTTTTCCTTTTTGGGCCGCCAGATGGCTGCACTGCAGATTTGTGTTTCTGTTAGTTCTCCCTCATTGGTTTCCCCTTTGTTTAATTGTATTATTGTTTTCTATTATTAAATCATTGTTTCTGTTTGTGCCTCGTTATCCTATTCCCCTCTGATCTGATTGTGAATTGTGCCCTCCTGTGTCTTGTTAGCTTTGTGTCTATTTAAGTTCTTTGCTTCCCTGACTCGGGTGCTGGTTCCTTGTGTTTCCACATGTTTTTCTGCCTCTGTGTTTCCGCCCGTGAGTTCCTGCCCTGCCTGAGTTCTGTTCTGCATGTTTTTCTTTTTGGATTTTTGGTTTCTGTTGTCAAGGATTTCTTTGTGTTTTTTGAGAGTTGCCCTGCGAGGCCCTTTGTTCCCTGCCTTTGTTCCTGTCTGATTAAAGTCTTTGTTTGGATTTGCCTTTTGGAGTTTTGTGTTTTTCACTCTGCATTTGGGTCCTACCTACCCGACCGTTACAAGTTGTGAGAGAAACTTAGGTTAAGTGAAGTCAAAGTGACCATAAAACTAATAATTTATTAGTTACTAGCTGTTTGTGATAGTTACTACCAGCCTCTTAGCTAGCTAACCAGATCTAACTTTGATTAAATTACGTGGCTAATTAGCAATAAAATGTTAGTGTTGTTATTGTTGGTTGTCTAGCTAGACGTTAAAAGGCAATCTAGCTAGGCAACTGATTTGAATGTGACATAATGTGACTGTATATACAGGTCCATCTTATTTTGTTCAGTTGTTGGGCTGATGTTGCCTGCTATAGTAGGCTACCCCAGTGTGATTATTGATTAGAACAATTGCATGACAATTATTAATTATTTTCATTGTTTTACTTTCATCAGAGGAGGTTTGCAGACGCAGGTGGAAAAACCTGCACGATACTTGTATGAAGGAAAAAAGAAAAGAAAAGGAATTGATCAGGAGTGGGGCTGTGGGAGTCCATCGACAGCCATGGAGGTACATGGCTGTCATGGGCTTCCTGGCCCCATTCATAGAGTGCAGGGCAGGGAGCTCTAATATTGAGCCCCCAAGCCAGCCAGCCCCCTCAGCAGCCAGCCAGCCAGCCCCAGCAGCAGCCAACCAGCCACCCCCATCAGCAGCCAGCCAGACAGCTACCCCCAGCAGCAGCCAGCCAGTCAGACAGCCAGCCACCCCCAGCTGCAGCCAGCCAGCCAGGCACTCCTGTCAGCAGCCAGCCAAGCAGCAGGCCCTTTATTAGTGCTGCAGCCATCCCCGCCAACCTGACCTTCCATAGGGAAAAGAAAAAGGCACAACATGTGGAAATGATTCCAGGAACATCACTGAAGATGTGTCCAGATCAGAGACTGTAAAAAATATGGACAAAGCTACTGTGACGTCACCCATTGACTCTCCGTGGGTCTCTAAAACACGTTTTGAAGCTCAATGGCGGGCGCGGCCATGTTGTCAATTTGGAGCCAAAACCATAGAGTTAAGCGGTCTTGTGATTTTTACAATGTGATTGACAGTCCGGTGCGGAAAAGCCCATCAACCTGAACGAACGATTGCAGAACGAATTTGAGGCTAGCTGACTGTCTGCCGTTATGTTTTGAAATATATTATCAGATGTTTACGGAGTTTAATTTCCATCCGTGACTGTACTGTGTCATGTAATCACGTTATATGTATGACATTAAAAATACAATTATGTTCAGTTATCTTCAATTTATGTTTCTCAGCAAAACGAATATGCTTAGCTAGCATATCAGCTTGCCAGTGAGCTAGGTAGGCTATCCGTGGTTAGCTCACGCATTAGCAATATGAACCACAGGGGAAGAACATTGACTACACTGATGGTCAATCAATCAGAGATGTGTAGGCTACTGGTGATTTGACTAGGCTAATTTTCGTATAACTGTCTGGTAGACCTGCTGTTAACTGAGCAAGTTATCGTCGTAGGTTTTCGCCACAGTCAGTTAATGAGCCAGTAACTGCTACTAGCTACTCCATCACTGTTTGTGGTGTTCACTTGCTGGGTGACGCTAGCTGACCGATCGTTCGCAAATCACTTTCTACCGAATAAAAATTAACACTGTCAGCGGTGATTAACAAATCTACCAAGTATTTTAATAACTTATCTGCAGGCGTGTAAATATGACAACGCACTTTGTACAGCAAGTTTTCCAACTGGTGCACGAAGACAAAAATAATGTAGCCTACACTGAATTTCTAATTATTATTAGGCTTTTATTTTTTTCTTGTAAATCATCAAAACCAATGGAGAAAAGCCAATATACGTGAGAACTGAGAACCACTGTCTTAAATGCCTAGCTTGTCGGTCTCTTAAATGCTAAAAACATGTTCCTTTCTAAATGCCAAGATGGTTAATTTCGTTAAATTCTGTGTGTGTGATTTCATCGTGTGTTGTATGTTATTCAGCAAATGAACCTTGAGACTCTTAATTCGCTTCGTGAAACTGAAAAAATGTTTATCCCAAAATCGGGATTATAGTAGCTTTGTCACATGCGTCAAGCATGGCCCAGGTAGACATTCACGGAATGTACACGACTGACAAGCCGTCAAACACGTCTGACAGATTGAATGTCTGCCGGTTAAGGTTAGCTAGCTAGTCAAATGGCTTGGTAGCCGAGGTTGCGAACTGTTTTAGCATAGGCTACTGGACTACCAAATATAGCAAGCCGATTACGCTTTCTGCCAACTAATTATTTGGTTAAGTAGGCTAAAGGAAATAGTAAAAATGACTCGGCTACCGAAAAACTTAAAAGGAGGATTATTTTATGGTCGTCTAGTGCAGCTGTAAATAGCACACACCATTATGAAATCACTACGAAATGGGATGCCTGCATTTTCTGACTTCACACAGGTGGACCGTGGCCGGAGCCGCAATGTCAAGGCCAAGAGGCGCCACCGCCCACCCCAGTGACCATAGACTGTAGCCCCTACTGTAGCCTAGTCCTCCGCAGTAATCCGGAAGTGACGCAAGCTGTACCTCATTGGTCCAGAACAAATATTGGCACTGTGCCCAAATGACGCAATAAATCATGAAATCGACCCATGGACAGTCATAAGACGAATAAAATACACCTATTATGACTATTTGTTCTTGTGAGAAAAAATTATTGACTTTGTATTTTGATCGCATTTGTACCGTAGACTTACATGGAAACCGGATATGAAAACACCTATACTGGAGCCATCCATAGTGGCGCTAGTGAGCAATCAGGAACTACAACACCAGGAAATGAGCTTCAAAAACGAAGTCTGGTTTTGGCCGCTTGGTCCAGATGCATCAGCAGATGTATGTACACAGTTGTGCGTGCTCTAGAAGAGCCAACCCCCATCCCAAGACCTTCGGATGAAGATGAGCTCTTCTTTCAGGGTATCCTACCTGAATTCTGGAACCTCCCTCCCTCCAAGAAGCCACAGCTGAAATTTTTAATTCACAAACTTATATTTAAGGCAGGAGGGGGAGAAAAGGAATAATTTACCTGATAATTGTGTTTATATGAAAAGAGCCATTCCACACTGTTTTTGGTAACTTCTTTAATAAAAAAACAATTCTTTGTTCAAATCTGTGTCATCTGATTGAGTATACATTTCATAAAATTATTAAAGCAAGACTTTTAATTAATTACTTAAAATAATGGTGTGGGGGGAGGGGTTATACTTAACCGCTTTCTGGAATACATTCTGATGTGCATTTATTTTGCAGCCTTTGCATAAGAGTGCATTAAAATAAGTGATGTGGTGCAACTGGACATAGGGTAACTGTAGTGTAAGTGGGGAAATACTTTTTATTTATTTATTTCTTTGCTTTTTAAAGAGAAATGAGTGGCTCTTAAAAGAGCCATTGGTTAGTAGACTGGGCCAGACCGGAGGCTACACCACTTGGTGCTGCCAAGCAACAGCACCCTCCTCACTGAAGTATGCACAGAAGGCTTCCCTTGCTTGGATGGCTTCCCTGGGTGCATTGTTGCTCCCCATCCTCCCCATACGTCTGAGAGCATCAGAGACGGTGTCGGGGCTGAGTGCTGATGCTGTGTCTCTCCTCGGGCCTCTCATAGTTTTCACCCGCAGGAAGTTGTGGAGGATGCAGGAGGCCTTCACACAGAGCTCCACCTTCTCAGGTTCCAGCGTGATGACATGGCGATACATCCACCACTGAGCAGACAGGATCCCAAAACTGCACTCGACTGTCAGCCTGGCTCGGCTCAGCTGATAATCGAAGACCCTCTGCTCACTGCGAATGTTGGAGCCTGGGAAGGGGCGCATGAGGTACCTGTGGAGGGGGAAAGCCTCATCTCCTACCAGGACATAGGGGAGGCTGCCACGCTGCTCTGCTCCCAGGATGATGGAGTCTTCAGGGAAGTCCAGTGTTCCCTCCAGGAGGCTCTTGCCAAAGTTGGAATTGGCTAAGGTGCCACCGTCACTGTTCCTCTCAATAACCTCCAACATCCACAACCATGAACCAGTAATCTGAATCCACAACAGCCAATAGGACAATGGAAAATGTCCCCCTGTAGTTCTGGAACCAAGAGCCAGAGTTGGGTGGAGCCTGGATGACCACATGCTTCCCATCGATGGATCCTAGACAGTTTGGAAAATTCCAACGCTGACGGAAGCCTCCTGCAATGGACCTCCATTCCTCCATGGTGGGTTGGGGCATGAACTCCTCCACCAAGCACTCAAAAATTGCTCCAGCCACATCAGGGACAATGTCAGCCACAGTGCTCCTCCCCACTCGGTAGCTGAACGCGATTGTTCGGAAGGAGTCCCCAGTAGCAAGGAATCTTTAGATACATAATATAATTAACAATGATTTATTTGTGTGTGTATATATATATACACACACATATACAGTGAGCACCATAATTCATTGGACAGTGACACATTTTTTGTTATTTTGGTTCTGTACTCTAGCACTTTGAGTTTGAAAGGATACAATGACAATGAGGTTGATGTACAGACTCTCAGCTTTAATTTGAGGGTATTTTCATGCATATTGGATGAACTGTTTAGAAATTATAGAACCTTTTGTACATAGCCCCATTTTCGGGCATCAAAAAATATTGGACAGTTTAACATAATGTAGAATAAAGTAATCATTTTTAATATTTGGTCGCATATCCAGACGCTGGGTATCTTCCCTGGTGATGCTCTGCCAGGCCTGTACTGCAGCCATCTTCAGTTCCTGCTTGTTTCGGGGACTTTTTGCCTTCAGTCTCCTCTTCAGCATGTAAAATACATGTTCAATTGGATTCAGATCTGGTGATTGACTCGGCCAGTCAAGGATTCTCCACTTTTTGGCCGTCAAAAACCCCTTCGTTGCTCTAGCAGTATGTTTCAGGTAATTGTCTTGTTGCATGATGGAGTGCCGTCCAATGAGTTTGGAGGCATTTGGTTTTATCTGAGCAGACAAAATATTTCTGTAGACTTCAGAATTCATTGTTCTAATTCTGTCTGCAGTCACATCATTGATGAAGACAAGTGAGCCCGTTCCACTGGCAGCCATACAGGCCCATGCCATAACACCCCCTCCACCATGTTTCACGGATGAGACTTTCCTCTTTCCATCACTCTGGTACATGTTAATCTTTGTCTCATCTGTCCGCAAGACTTTGTTCCAGAACTCTTGGGGCTCTTTTAGGTGCTTTTTAGCAAACTGTAATCTCGCCTTTCTGTTCTTCAGGCTTATCAGTGGATCGCATCTTGTAGTGTACCCTCTGTAGTCTTGCTGGTGTAGTCTTCTACGTATGGTAGACTTTGACACATCTACACCTGCATCCAGGAGAGTGTTTTTGATCTGTTGGGCTGTTGTCAGGGGGGTTTTCTCTACCATAGAGAGTATTCTCCGGTCATCCACTACAGTGGTCTTCCTCGGTCTACCGGGTCTTTTGACATAATTGAGTTCACCAGTTGTTTTTTCTTGTTAATGATGAACCAAACTGTTGACTTGGGCATGCCCAGAGTTTTTGCAATGTTCCTGATTGATTGATTTTCATTTCTGAGCCTTATGACGGCCAGCTTAATTTGCATCGACACTGGTGTCTTCCTCATGTTGTCACACCCCAACAACAATCTCCAAAGGGAATTGCAAAGACTAGAATCAAGACTAGACATCAACAGCTCTCTTCTGCATATAATGACACAAATGAATACACCTGCCTAACGAAACACATCTGTGAAGCCAATTCAACAAATACTTGTAGTACCTTAAAATGGGTGGACCATGTACAAAAGGTGCTGTCATTTCTAAACGGTTAATCCGATATGGATGAAAATACCCTCAAATTAAAGCTGACAGTCTGCACTTCATTGTCATCGTATCCTTTCAAACTCAGTGCTAGAGTACAGAACCAAAATAACATAAAATGTGTCACTGTCCAATGAATTATGGTGATCATTGTATATATATATATACAATGATATATATATACAAGTATATATATATATATATATATACTGTGTGTGTGTTGTATAGGATATTATTTATTTGGCCAATACAATACGGGACTGAAAAATTTAACGTAATTATTCTTAACATCATTATGTAATACCTTATAGGCATACCCAATTTTGTCAAGACAACATTCTATAGCTGGTCATAAGTGAATACATACCGTAGGCAAATGGCAAGGCGTTCAGTTGGGCCAATTGCCTCTCTGAAGGTGGTGTTCTTCTTTCCAATTCGGGGCCCCACTCAAGAAAGCAGCTCGTCAAACTGGGCTGTGTCCAGTCGAAAATACTGCTGGAACAGCACCTCATTCAGACGCAGCTCCTGCGCCAATCGATGGAACTACCCGTGCTTCTTCCGTTTCAGCAGAATAGGGTGAACCCAAACGCGGCAACGATGGCGGCATTTTCGCACACAGATTGCTGCAGCGATCGCAATTAGCTTCCTCCAGTCCATTTCAGATAATGATAAAAACCAAAACGGCGACTTCTATTTATACAGTGTTCTCCTTCCAAATATTCGAAAAAAGCGGGAATGACATTAACATTTAAATTACAAAACTAAATAGGCAGCCTAGTTTATCATAATAATTCAAATACAAAATGCAATCTTACGTTTTCATATTTTTTAAATTTTTTATTCAAACTGGATAATGATAACATGAAACACGACATTAAACCCGGTCAACATTTAACAAACACAACTAGTGTTGTGTCGTTCGCGAACGATTTGTTCAAAAGAACAAATCTTTTGGGTGAACAAACTGAACTGAATCACTTCCTGAAGCGATTCATTCGCGAACGTGAACTGGTCGTTCACTGACTGACTATCGTTTGCAGACTATCAGTTCAGTGATTCGTTCACTGAACGTACTAGGGATGTGACGGTACACTGAACTGACGTATGCCCGAATCGTTTGCGAACGACACAACACTAGCCCGAATTGTTTGCGAACGACACAACACTAGCCTGAATCGTTCGCGAACGACACAACACTAGTTCGTTCCTCTTACTGTAGCGAATGCAAGGATCGAGGAGTCTCTGGGGAGGAGAGTGGGTACGGAATGGAATAATGGATAATATATGGATAATAATCGAACATCACTGTCAAGCGTTCTGTTTATTTTCAATGAAATAACAAGACCTTTTTTTAAACATACCTCAAAGTAGGCTAGCCAAGGCTACTATTTTATCGACTACATTTTCTGAGAAAACGATCTATTTACTTAGCCAACGTATATCTGCACTTTCTCTTTCAAGCAGCCGTTGGAACAAGTCATGGTATAGAAATCAGCATCTTGGGCTAAAATAACCCTTTTTGGGAAATTTTGTAAAATGAAATAGCCATATCAAACATTGTTTGAAACTAAATTGTTTAGAATAAAATCAAAACTAAAACATTTTTATTAAGAATCGGAAAAGAAAGTGGTTGGTTCTTTGGCTATTAAATATTCTGTAGGGGCGACATAGCTCAGGAGGTAAGACCGATTGTCTGGCAGTCGGAGGGTTGCCGGTTCAAACCCCGCTCTGGGCGTGTCGAAGTGTCCTTGAGCAAGACACCTAACCCCTAACTGCTCTGGCGAATGAGAGGCATCAATTGTAAAGCGCTTTGGATAAAAGCGCTATATAAATGGAGTCCATTTACCATTTACCATCTGTAGAAAAATGCTCTGTCTATAGAGGCACTGTCACGTGCTAAGTAGCTAGTTGAAACTGGCTTTCTAGCTTGGGTTAGTGCGGAGATAGTCTTGCTGGCTGGAACTGCGAATAAGCTATAGTGGCATTTGCTCCACTGGCTTGCTAGCTAGGTAGTAAGCAATATAGGTTCTTCATTGGAGGTGTTCTTAACTAGCTAATGCCAGCTGAATAATAAATAAAGAGTGGTTAAGGAAACGTTTAAATGCTGAATGAAAATAACTGCATTGGCATGTAGCTAGTTAAAACTAGCTTTATAGCTTCTGTCAGCATTCGAAGAGACAGTAATAAGGGAGATAGTCTAGCCCTGCTGGCCGGGAACTGTGAGTTGGGTGGCTAGCGGCATTAGGCTGGATTCACACCAGATCAGCTTGCTACAGGGTTGTGCGGCAAAAACGGCAGTCTTCCCATTCATTTGAATGGGGGGGGCGTTTAGGCTGCGGCAGTGGGAGACCGCATGGGGTGCCGAAAAAAAAACGCAGCGGCCTGCGGCAAAAAAGCTGAACCAGAATCAACTTTTGCCGGAACGCAACCTGACGTCATGCTGCAGTGGCCAATCACGTAATTTGTTTAAATTACCATGTAACAGTCCGCTGTTTACCGAGCAACTGTCAGATGAATTACTGACACGATTAATTTCCTAAGATTTAATTTATAATCGTCATCATGATTTGACAGTACCGGGTAATGGGACGAGTACCGAAACAATAATTACTAGCTAAATATCAAATCCGAACGTTGGAATTAAGCTGTATAAAAGATTAGCTATTTAGCAGTTCTTGCATGTTAGTTTATTGTGCCTAGCACTATGGAGTTCATGGACCAAACAATGATACTCTCCCAGTTGTGTCCTCGCTTAGTTTATTTCGTGTACCCAGCTTTGACGTCTGCCAGAGCCGTAGATAGAAATCTATCTACAGTTCTGTGCCCTGCTAGCTGGCTAGCTACCAAACAGTACCCAGCTTCTGTTTGTGTTCTGGGAGACAGACATGAAGGCACTTCACCAACACTGCTAAGCAAAAACTACGAGTGGGACAGCTAGCCGCATTAGCCTCGCTAGCTACCTAGCAAGCGAGCAATGATCTTAATCACAGGACTGTTAGAATTGGTTAGAACCAGAGACTGTAAAAAATATGGACAAAGCTACTGTGACGTCACCCATTGACTCTCCGTGGGTCTCCGAAAATACGTTTTGAAGCTCAATGGCGGGCGCGGCCATTTTGGAGTTGGAGCCAAAACCACAGAGTTTAAAAGCCGCTCTGTGATTTTTACAATTTGATTGACAGTCCGGTGCGGAAAAGCCCATCAACCTGAACGAGGCTAGCTGACTGTCTGCCGTTATGTTTTAAAATATATTATCAGATGTTTACGGAGTTTAATTTCCATCCGTGACTGTACTGTGTCATGTAATCACGTTATATGTATGACATTAAAAATACAATTAGGCTATGTTCAGTTATCTTCAATTCATGTTTCTCAGCAAAACGAATATGCTTAACTAGCATATCAGCTTGCCAGTGAGCTAGGTAGGCTATCCGTGGTTAGCTCACGCATTAGCAATATGAACCACAGGGGAAGAACATTGACTACACTGATGGTCAATCAATCGGAGATGTGTAGGCTACTGGTGATTTGACTAGGCTAATTTTCGTATAACTGTCTGGTAGATCTGCTGTTAACCGAGCAAGTTATCGTCGTAGGTTTTCGCCAGTCAGTTAATGAGCCAGTAACTGCTACTACTAGCTACTCCATCGCCGTTTGTGGTGTTCACTTGCTGGGTGACGCTAGCTGACCGATCGTTCGCAAATCACTTTCTACCGAATAAAAATTAACACTGTCAGCGGTTATTAACAAATCTACCAAGTATTTTAATAACTGATCTGCAGGCGTGTAAATATGACAACGCACTTTGTACAGCAAGTTTTCCACCTGGTGCATGAAGACAAAAATAATGTAGCCTACGTTGAATTTCTAATTATTATTAGGCTATCGTTTTTTTCTTGTAAATCATCAAAACCAATGGAGAAAAGCCAATATACGCAAGGAGCCCCCAGAACCGATTCTGAGAACCACTGTCTTAAATGCCTAGCTTGTCGGTCTCTTAAATGCTAAAAACATATTCCTTTCTAAATGCCAAGATGGTTAATTTCGTTAAATTCTGTGTGTGTGATTTCAGCAAATGAACCTTGAGACTCTTAATTCGCTTCGTGAAACTGAAAAAGTGTTTATCCCAAAATCGGGATTATAGTAGCTTTGTCACATGCTTGAAGCATGGCCCAGGTAGACATTTACGGAATGTACACGACTGACAAGCCGCCAAACACGTCTGACAGATTGAATGTTTGCCGGTTAAGGTTAGCTAGCTAGTCAAATGGCTTGGTAGCCGAAGTTGCGAACTGTTTTAGCATAGGCTACTACTGGACTACCAAATATAGCAAGCTGATTACGCTTTCTGCCAACTAATTATTTGGTTAAGTAGGCTAAAGGAAATAGTAAAAATGACTCGGCTACCGAAAAACTTAAGAGGAGGATTATTTTATGGTCGTCTAGTGCAGCTGTAAATAGCACACGCCATAATGAAATCACCACGAAATGGGATGCCTGCATTTTCAGACTTAGCACAGGCGGACCGTAGCCGGAGCCGCAATGGCAAGGCCAAGAAGCGCCACCGCCCACCCCAGTGACCATAGACTGTGGCCCCTACTGTAGCATAGTCCTCCGAAGTAATCCGGAAGTGACGCAAGCTGTACCTCATTGGTCCAGAACAAATATTGGCACTGTGCCCAAATGACGCAATAAATCATGAAATCGACCCATGGACAGTCATAAGACGAATAAAATACACCTATTATGACTATTTGTTCTTGTGAGAAAAAATTATTGACTTTGTATTTTGATCGCATTTGTACCGTAGACTTACATGGAAACCGGATATGAAAACACCTATACTGGAGCCATCCGTAGTGGCGCTAGTGAGCAACCAGGAACTACAACACCAGGAAATGAGCTTCAAAAACGAAGTCTGGTTTTGGCCGCTTGGTTAGAACAGGGTCCTGTGAGGCCCTTGGGCACATGTCTTTTGGAGGCCCCCCACCCCGCCCCCAACACCAATATTAAATGATAACCACTAAACAATGTGCTAGTGTGTAACAACACCACAATGTGCATTTAGCATACTTGTTTATTTGGGCTAGCTAATAAGCTCTCAATGAGGTTTTTATTCCCACGGCCACAGCATCCCATGTTTTGAACAAATAATAGTTTTGAACTAATAATTAGCTAGCTAGTAGCTTTGATTTTAGCATCATGAGTGGCATGCTGTTTTGACATTTATTCAACCCACTGTAGCTAGCTACCCCTTTATCTTATACCCCTTTCACACAGATGATCCAAGAACAAATGCCACCTAACTAACTAGTTAAGTTGTGTGCCACCTAACTAGTTAGACAGCTAAGTTTTAGGCTGATAGTTAGTGAACTAGCTGGCTTTTTAGTGCAGCTAATTTGGTTGTAAGGGCAGCTAGCTGGCAAAAATGGCAGCTAGCTAACTCAGTGGCATAGGTTTTGTTTGAATATTGGGGGGGACACACATTATGTGAGGGGTCTGGGGGTCCTCCCATTCTGGTGAATTTTTATGCACCAATTTGTGCCTTTTCTGCATCAATTTACAGTGGAAATGCTTCTTTCATGTTTTTATTGTGGGGGACAAATGCACGTGTTCTAAATATTGAGGGGGACATATCCCCTGCGTCCCCCCCGAAATCTACGCCTATGAGCTAACTAATTTCTGTTAACAAGCTGAATCATATGGGCAGCTAGCTAGGGAAAATGGGCAGCCAGCTAAAATAAAGGGATAGCTAGTTACGGTAAGTCAAATAACGAACGGCTTGCCATAATATGACGCCCTTCAAACTGTCCTGTTATGCAGAATTAATTGACTTGTTGGTGAATATTGTATCATGCCACAGCATATTGTAGTGTGCCAACCAGTGGCTCAGTTGTACAGCACTGTACTCTCCGAGAGGCTCTCGTTTTAAGCATGCACTGTATGTACCAAGGGGTCCAGGTGTTGCGCTCGATGTATGCACCGAGGGCCCTGGCTAGCTCAACTCCCAGCCAAGCGATGCCCTGGTCCGTGGTCTCTGGGGGAAAGCATAGTCGTAAGCGCCTGTCTCACCCATCTTCACCAAAACTCATTCCGCTGGCGAACAGATTTAACATCTTGGACTTGCAGGATTTCCCCTCTTTGGCTGGCCAGACCCAACGTTCCTTTCCTTCCGCTCCTGGGGCTAATCTGTCTGTAGCCAGGCTATCTCCACTGTCCACAGTTCATCGCACCGAGCTGTCAAAAGGCACCCGGCCCCTAGCCCGGCGTCGCCCACCGCCCATGGTCCATCGCTCCGAGCCGCTAGCTTGACCCCCTGGCCACAAAGCTAGGGCTATGGATAGCTCGAACCCTCGGTTGCTTCCACCCGTCAGCAGTCCCGGTCCTCGGGCTGATCCTACAACGGTCATCATCGGGGACTCCATTATTAGGAATGTAAAAACACAATCCTCCACAACTCTCTGTTGCCCCGGCGCCACTGTAAACGATATCTCTGCTAAAATCTGTGACGTACTGAAAGTAAAACCATTCGTGAACACACTAGTAGTTCATGCGGGTACGACTGATATTCCGCAGAAACAGTCAGAAATTTTAAAACGTGATTTTATCCAGCTCTTCGACATTTTAAAAGAGTTTAGAGTGAGAACCTTCATCTCCGGACCTGTCCCTACCCTCGGCCACGGGATGGGGCGTTTTTCCAGGCTTCTGAGCCTCCACACATGGCTTTCCATTGTCTGCCGTCCATTGTCCATCTCAGATCTCTATGCACACATAAACCACCAGCTGCTAATCCACCCCTGAAGATAACTTTTCCAGTGTCCACTTTTGAACGTTAGATCTCTTTTAAACAAGACATTTCTTATTAATGACCTGATTTTAGATAATAATATTGATTGCATGTTTTTAACTGTGACATGGTTTAGTACGGATGGATCAGCAACTTCTATTGAAGCCTCACCATCTAACTACAAATTTTCATACTCCTCCAGGAAAGGTAAAAAAAAGGTGGGGGTACAGCAACCATCCTCTCAGCGTCACTTGGTTTAAAAGACATTACATTTGATGAATACACATCTTTTGAATATCATTCCATTATTTTTAGCAGCCCTCCTATACTGTGTATGATAGTTTACAGGCCACTCAAATGATGCTCTTCTTTTATTTCAGATTTTTCAGAAGTACTCTCAATTATATACACCAATTATGACAGAATTATTATTTTAGGTGATTTTAACTTGCACGTAGACAATCAATCAGACTCTTTTGCTTTGGAATTTTTAAATTTGTTAATCAGCCTACTCATAACAAAGGCCACATGTTAGATATTGTAATAACCCACAGCCTGTCTGCTAATATCTCTTCAGTTGTGGATGTAGGCATCTCTGATCATTTCTGTGTCTTTTTTACTGTCAATGGTTTCAACGGGATATTCCAGAACGAACTGTTAGGAAGCGCTATCTTACTACTGAAGTGGCTGCAACTTTTATTGATCTTTTACGTGACACTGCTGCATACATTTTACCCTCTTCTTGTGAGTTTTAACAGTAAATTAAGGTCACAGTGGCCCCACTAAAAATGAAAAAGATTACTTCTAATCCGGCACCTCCCTGGAGAAATGAGGAAACTAAACAATTAAAGAGAAACTGTCGAACAGCAGAAAGAAGATGGAGAAAGAATAAATTAATGGTCAACTATCAAATTTTCCGTGAACAGCTGACTATTTATAATAAGGCAATTAAACATGCAAGACAAGCACACTTCTCAAAATTGATAACCGACAACCAGAATAACCCCAAAATCCTCTTTTCAACCATTGACCGTTTAATTAACCCTGTTTTAGGAAGTCTAGCAGTATGTTTACCAACTCCAAATGTGAAGAATTTTCAGTCCACTTCAGAGATAAAATAGACACTATTAGATCAAACCTGTCAATCTCAGCCTATGAATCTTAATACCCCAGAACCCTTGTTTTTACCTGAGGAAACGCAGGAGAGATTTGTCCTGGTTAATGCTGAGATGCTTGGTAAAGTTATTTCCCAATTAAAACCCACAACCTGCTTTTTAGACCCCATTCCCACATCCTTTTTTAAAACAGTTTATAGCTTTTTTGATGAAGATTTACTTAACGTTGTAAACTATTCTCTTCAGATGGGCGTCTTCCCTACTGCTCTAAAGACCGCCATTGTTAAACCTCTCCTGAAGCGAAACAGTTTCAATCCTTAATAACTACAGACCAGTATCAAATCTTTCATTTTTAAGTAAAATTTTAGAGAAGCTTGTTTTATAAGCTCATTATAATGATCGGGATAAAGCCGTCTTTACACAGAGCGTTAACCCCGGGGTAGGCCTATAGGTGGAGCAGAGCCGGGTCTGATTTCTGTGTAAAGATGTCAAGCCGGAGAAAACTAAATAAAAAATACGGCAGTATGGATTAGCGTTGTTATTATTTTATTACGCTTCCTCATATGTTCCTTCAGCCTTGATACCCTTTTTTGATGAAATCTCCTTTGTTTTTGTTTTATTCTTCTTGTTCTGATTGCTAATTTAACTCGGCTTTATTCTCGAACAGTTTAGCTAGCAAAACCATAAACACCAGGGGTAACATTTTGCAAGGCAGTTTTTTCAAAAATATCACACAAGATTCACGGGAAAGACAATGTTTATTGTGCACGAGATACATAATTGCACGAGCCACAGCGAATCCCGCGGATTCTTCTCGGCAGTGTAAAGATGGTCATACCGGGCAAAAGGCGGAAGAGCGTCTGTGGAAATTGATCATCACTACTTCTACTCCAGGTCTGCTACAGCATTTTAACACGGCTTGGCAATGTAAAGACGGTTTAAGTTAGCCTAATGTTAGACAATTAACGAGTATGTACATAACGTTACTTTTATAACAACCATTTTTTATTCAGTAAATTGTAAGTGTTATAGTTACCGTCTCAGAAGACATCATTCCGTTTTCGCTTTCATGTGTAATGTAATTCATCATGTAATGGTGACCTCGAATTGTTATGGAGGCGTAACAAAGTGAGGTCCAAAAACACACCAGCAATTACCGCTTATCGCCATAGATGCCGCCAATTACAACGAAACGGAGATCTTCAAGGTTGTTACTTTAAAGAAGCTTCAAAACGGCTTACAAGACTTTATGAGAATCAACTGAAACCCCGAAATGGTCAAAAATTATCTGAAAACGTCTCAAATGTAGGCTATTAACCGAAAGAACTGGAGAGAAGAATCCTTCGAATAGCGGTTACTACAGTTCAACGCAGCACACAACATTTTTGGACCTTGGATAAGACCTTAAAATGGTGAGATTGTATGTAGCTAGCTAATCAGAATAAAACGACACAGCATCACACCTGCCACTGAAGCACTCTGCCTGGCTGCGAGGATGGGTAATTTTCTTTTATGGTCATACGGTAGTAAGGCAAGCTACATTGCATGCACTGAAATTAACCCAGATTTGGGAATTCTGTCAGAATTATTTTTTAAAAATCAGACCCAAGGGAGACATTACAAGGGATGGGATTAACTAGTTAAACCACCATTTCTTATGTAAAAAATGTATTTACTTTATATTTCCTCAGAGAAAATTGGTCTCTTTTCAGGCTTTCCCCATTGACTTAACATTGGGTGGGCGGAGTTTCAGGTTCTTTTTGCAACCAGGCGTTGCAGTTCACTCTTTAGCCAATGGGGAGAAAGGCTTCATTAATAGAGGCGAGTTGTTGACGCTTGCTCTTTTCATTTTTTAAATTTTTTTTATTGAACACACATTAAGGAACATACAAGAACTCGTAGAGAATACACACACACACACACACACACCCACTTATATATATATATATATATATATATAAACCTTATCAAAATAAATGAAGAAAAAAACAAAATAAAATATGGGGGATTTATATAAAAAAATATATAGAAATATATAAATAAACAGTAATTTCTTAATCACTAGACATATATAAGAACAAAAAACACAAAACAAAGAGGAGCCAAGACTTCAAAAATAAGGGGCATCATTCAAAACAACAAGAAACAAGATATATCCCCAGAAATCTTTCTTGCTATGTTACTGGAGTACATTTTTTTAAGTGATGAGGAAAACAGTTTGAAATCATTAATAAACCAAACAAAGGAGGGCTTACTATTTCTCCACTTGCTACAATGAATATGATAATTTACCCAAGAGAATGATCATATTAATCATGTCAGAAATAGATGAGTTTAAATTATCCATATAAAAAAATATGAGAAATGTCAAAAGTTGGAATATCATTTACCTTAAGTGATATCCAATTTTTTATATCTAACCAAAATGTTTTGGACACAGGACATAAGAAAAACGTGTTCTAGTGTGTCATCTGTTACATTACAAAAGGTACAAGGGTCCACTTCAAATTTAAACCTTTATTTTAAGAAATTCTGAAACCGGGTAAACCTTATGAATTATTTTGAAATGAGTTTCTTTGACCTTTGGGGAAATAGGCCATTTAATAAATTTAGAATGTGCTTTATCCATAAAAGTTTCCATATCAGGAACTTGTACATACAACCCTCTATTATAATCATGAAACACTTTGGATTTCAGAACAGCACCAATAAATTTATTACATTTGTTATCATTTAAGTTACAATCATTAATCACTAAATTTGGCAATACTGATTCAACATTTGAATACATTAAAATATTTTGGATTAACTGACTTGGATTTGGATTAACTGGGGATTGCTTTACAAATCTTACTATACTCTCTATGAGTACTATTTAAATTATATTTATCTAAAAAGGCCATATAGTCCAAAAGGTTACCATTGCAATCCAATAAATCATTTACAAACAAAATACCTTCCTCACACCAGTCACTCTTAAATATTGATTTTCTATTAATTGTAATCACTCTTTTTTTCCATAAAGTTGATCCATGAGGAGAAAAATTATGAGTAAATATCATTTTTCAATACTGAAGAATCTGTCTGTGGAAATTATACAACTTAATAGGAATCTTGCTTACCTCAAAATCACATTTAAAAATAAACTCAATCCCTCCTATTTTTTTTTTAAACAATGACCTTGGTATATGAAACCACATAGAATTTGGCTGTGACAAATATGCTTTTAACCATTTAATCTTAAGAGTTCCACCCATTGATTCGAATTCTAAAGCTTTGATATCACCCTTACCATACTCTTTAGCTAGCTGTGATCTTTCAATATAATGGGTTTTATTTTTCCATAAGAATTAGAAAATAACTGAGATGGCTTTTTAAATAATATTGGAAGAGACATACAAGGAGTGACATGGATAAATTAATTTGGAGATACTTTCTGCTTTAACTAAAATAACTCTACCAAAAATAGTAAGGTCCCTGGTTAATGACTGAGAGATTTCTTCATATCTATTAAGCGGTTAGAAATATTGATGTCTTCTCTTCTAATAACATTTTTAGACATCATTATTCCTAGATATTTCACTTTGGATTCAAGCAATAGCGGAATCTGCGTATGTATGAATGGGAAGTAATTCACCTTTTTTAATATTAAGGGGTAATCCTGATGCTTTGGAGAACATATAAATTGTGTTAAGGGCTTTATCTACCATGGATTTATTTTTTAAG
The DNA here is from genome assembly GCF_013347855.1 of Anguilla anguilla. Taxonomy (NCBI): domain Eukaryota; kingdom Metazoa; phylum Chordata; class Actinopteri; order Anguilliformes; family Anguillidae; genus Anguilla; species Anguilla anguilla. The sequence continues at coordinate 28,251,058 of NC_049210.1, read as the reverse complement.
AAAATGGATGTGTCATCTGCGAATTGACTCATTTTAAATTCCTTGTCAAAAATTTTAACACTTTGTATTTCGGGATTGTTACTAATAAGCATTTCTAGTAATTGGGTGGTCAAAATAAATAATTTTGGAGTGATTGGGCACCCTTGCCGAATACCGTGTAGCACCTTGTACCTAGGGGTCATTCCAGGGTTCAGGGATAAAGAACTATACACGGATCAGCCACAACATTAAAACCACCTGCATTTTTCTGATTTAATATTTTATTTTCTGTTTGTAATCAAACAATTCACACATCGTCAAAGCGCAGACTCGGAGCTTTTATTAAAGGGTATTCTTATACATTTTGGTTTCACCATGCAGTATTTACAGCACTTTTTATAGTAGTCCCCCATTTCAGTGTTTTAGACAAATTAACATATTGTCAAATAAAAAAGTAATGTTTTGTATTTGGTTGCATATCCTTTGCATGCCATGACTTCCTGATGTCTGTGACCTATCAACATCATCAGAGTCTGGATATCTTATTGTCAGGTTGTCCTACAAGCAATACAAAAACTCTTTGCATTTGAATGGATCTCTATGGGAATTGGGAGGTGGGACTAGATTCAGCTGTAAATTATGCTGATACAATATGGAACACATTTGTTGGTTAAATGGCTTTAAGTCATCAAGGGTTCAAGGTATCAAATGAGCCTCAAACCACCATGCTACTGCCAGATATGCAGTAGATACTACAAGCATTGTTTCTCCTGAATATTTTTTCCATTGAGTTCAACAGGAAAACTAATCAGGAGAAATAATGCTTGTAGTATCTACTGCATATCTGGCAGCAGCACGGTTTTTGTTTATATTGTGTTCTTAACTTCTATTGTTGCTGGAACAACAGGTGTTGCCTGTGGGTGTTGACACCGGGGAATCGATTCTTAGTAAAGCGGAGTTGTCCCCTTTTAAGACCGAGTGTCCCGTTACTACGACTGAACTGAATATTGAGTTAGAAATGAAGCGCTTAGAGTTGGAGGCTCAAACAACGCTGGCCGTGAGAGAGAGGGAACTGGAGGCTCAGGTGCGCCTGAAGGAGATGGAGATGAAATTGCGTTTTAGAGAGATGGAGTTGGAAACCATTCGGGTTAGCGGCGGCTGCAAAACGCAGCAGGCCGAATTTGATGTTACCAGGCACATTAGGGTGGTTCCCCCATTTCGTGAGGCAGAAGTGGAAAAGTATTTTTCCATGTTTGAGCGGGTTGCTATCACGCTTAAGTGGCCCAAAGACACCTGGTCGCTGCTGTTACAGTGTGTGCTCGTGGGTAAAGCTCAGGATGCTTACTCAGCATTGTCCTTGGAGAAAAGCCTTGACTACGAGGAAGCGAAGGCTGCTGTGCTCAGGGCATACGAGTTGGTGCCAGAGGCTTACCGTCAGAAGTTTAGGCGTTTTCGGAAGACCGACAGCCAGACTTTTGTCGAGTTTGCTCGCGAGAAGGAAAGTTTGTTTGATCGCTGGTGCGCTGCACAGGGGGTTAAAACTTTTGAGCCACTCCGTGATTTAGTGATCATGGAGGAGTTTAAAAATTGTTTGCCTGAACGTGTCGCCACCTATTTGAATGAGCAGAGGGTGACTCAGGTCGCGCAGCCTGCTGTTTTAGTGGACGAGTTTACACTCACGCATATAAGCCCGTCTGCTGGGAAACCTCCGCCACGTCATAACGACGTCACTCCTCGGAGGGAGTTTCCCAATGGCTCTGTCGGTCCGTCAAAACCCAGTTCTCCTATTTCTGGTAGAAGGCTGCATGATTCGGACGCGAAATCGGAGATTGTGTGTCACTTTTGCAAAAAACCTGGCCATATTATGATTAACTGTTTTGCCTTTAAAAGGAAGAATAACTCCTCAAAAGGGGTCTCCCTTGTGAAAACGTTGTCGCCTATAATTGGGCTCGGTGAGACTTCACCATATGGGAAGGGTAGTGCCCTTCGGGACTATGCCCCATTCATTATGGATGGTTCTGTGTGTCTAACTGGTGAACCTGATTCTCAGAGGCCGGTTAAGATATTGACGGATACTGGTGCGGCGCAGTCTTTTATCTTGTAGGATATCTTGCCCCTGTCTGAAGAATCCTCCTTAGGCACCAGTGTCCTTGTGCAGGGTTTTGAAATGGGTTTTACCAACGTGCCACTGCATGCTGTTTGCTTGAAGTCCGACCTAGTGACGGGTCGCGTCGTAGTGGGCGTGCGACCTAGTCTACCAGTGGACGGAGTATCTTTCATTCTGGGGAATGATCTAGCTGGTGGGCGTGTGTTGGTAAACCCTGAGGTGACGCCTGTCCCTATTGTTGATCGCCCTGACGAACTTACACAGAAATACCCTGACGTATTTCCTACGTGTGCTGTCACTCGTGCCATGTCTAAACGACTGACAGGTAGTCCCGACTCCGCTACGGCTAGCGGTGAGTCGGAGATAGATTGGTTAGCTGGCGATCTCGGTCTAAGCGATTTGTTCGCTGTGAAGCCAGAACCCGATGTGCAAACTCCCCTTTTCGCTGCGTCGGGGGAGGAACGGGCTGAATGTGTTGCGGAATTTGGCAAGTTGTCTCTAGCTCGGGAGCAGCTTGTTGAGGAGCAGAAGAAAGACACAGAGCTTTCTTCTCTCTTTGAAAAGGCAATTCCCGAAGAGGAAGTTGCTTTAGTGCCGACGGCGTACTTTTTAAAGGACGACGTACTTATGCGTAAGTGGAGACCTGTAGACGCTTCAGTTCAAGATGATTGGCGTGTTATTCACCAGATTGTGGTCCCAACTGCATATCGCGGGGAGATACTTTGTCTTGCTCATGATAGCTGCCTCGCTGGACACCTGGGCGTCAATAAAACACATGACCGTGTCTTAAAGCACTTCTTTTGGCCGGGTTTGAAAAGAGACGTCGCTAAGTACTGCGAAACATGCCATGTGTGTCAGGTTACTGGGAAGCCGAATTTAAAGATACCGCCGGCTCCACTGTACCCCATTCCAGTGGTTGGGGGGGCGTTTGAAAGGGTTCTTGTTGATATTGTGGGCCCGTTGCCACGGACTAAGTCTGGTAATCAGTACCTGCTCACCATAATGTGCGTGGCTACTCGTTTTCCCGAGGCGATACCTTTGCAGAAGATAACCGCTCCGGTCGTTGTTAAGGCGCTCGTTAAATTATTTTCTCTGTTCGGTCTCCCTAAGGCTATTCAGTCTGACCAGGGGACCAACTTCATGTCCAATATTTTCGCTCAGGTACTCGACCAGTTAGCAATTAAGCATTTTCCCTCCAGTGCTTACCATCCGGAATCGCAGGGGGTGCTTGAGCAATTCCATCAGACTCTCAAGTCTATGCTACGCGCATACTGCCTTGAGTTTGAAAAGGACTGGGATGAGGGCGTACATTTAATGCTTTTTGCTGTGCGGGAGGTTGTACAAGAATCGCTAGGGTTCAGTCCTGCTGAATTAGTTTTTGGTCACACTGTACCCGGCCCTCTGAAGCTGCTCAAGGAGAAGTGGCTGACAGAGGACAGTCACATGAACCTGCTTGATTTTGTATGCAATTTCCGTTTAAAATTGCATCGAGCAGGCGAGTTAGCGAGGGAGAATCTAGAGTCCTCACAAAAGAGGATGAAATGCTGGTTCGATCGTGGTGCAGAGATGCGAACTTTTTCGCCTGGCGATAAAGTTATGGTGCTCCTGCCCATCCCGGGGTCTGTTTTGCAGGCGCGCTACAGCGGCCCGTACCTGATTGAATGTCGGGTAGGTGATCGTGATTACCTGATAGCCACTCCTGACCGCAGGAAAAGGAGTCGCCTGTGTCACGTTAACATGATCAAGCCCTGCTGGGATCGTCAGCCTGGAGAGGAAGGTGAGGTAAAAGGTGTGGCCTTGTCGGGCATTACCTTTACTCCTCCCGAACAGGAGGGGGGGGATGTGCTTATACCCCCGAAGAGTGTGACAGAAGGCAGGCTGCAGAATTATGAATTTCTGCGCAGCCTTGAGGTGCAGCTGTCTCATTTGTCTAGTGATGAAAGTGCAGAGATTGCAAGACTCATTCGTTCGCACCTGACCCTGTTTTCTGATGTGCCTACCCGTACTCACCTATTAGAGCATGACATCGACGTGGGTGGGTTTTCTCCAATAAAACAGCACCCATATCGCGTTAATCCAGAAAAACATTCACAGTTAAAGAAAAAGGTGGATTATATGTTAAAGAATGGCATCGCTGAGCCCAGCTCGAGCGATTGGAGTTCTCCCTGTCTGCTCGTTAACAAACCCGACGGCACTTTTTGTTTTTGCACCGACTACAGGAAGGTGAATACAGTCACTAAACCTGACTGTTACCCTCTCCCTAGGATGGATGACTGTGTAGACCGGGTGGGTTCGGCTGCTTATGTAAGCAAATTTGATTTGCTTAAGGGTTACTGGCAAGTCCCCCTGTCAAAACGCGCGAAGGAGATTTCCGCTTTTGTTACACCAGACACTTTCTTGCAATATACGGTGATGCCTTTCGGGATGCGAAACGCTCCGGCTACTTTTCAGAGGTTGGTTAACCTCGTTGTGTCCGACCTGCCAGGTTGCGAGGCGTATTTGGATGACCTGGTAATTTACAGTGCGACTTGGGCCGAACACATTAATCAGATGGGAGAACTCTTTGATCGTTTGTCTGCTGCTAATTTAACCGTGAATCTGGCAAAGTGCGAGTTTGGCCAAGCAACTGTCATGTACTTGGGCAAAGTTGTGGGTCGGGGACAGGTACATCCAGTTGACTCGAAGGTGGAGTCCGTGTTGGCATTTCCGGCTCCCAAAACCCGCCGTGAGCTGCGGAGATTCTTGGGAATGGTGGGTTACTACCGCAGTTTTTGCAAAAACTTCTCTGCGGTTGTTTCGCCGTTAACGGACCTCCTCAGCCCTAAGACTTATTTTACGTGGACTGATAAATGTCAACGGTCATTTGAGAACGTGAAAGCCTTGTTGGTCAGCACACCTGTTCTCTCCGCACCCGATTTTATACGCCCTTTTAAATTGCTGTGGATGCAAGTGACTGTGGTGCTGGAGCCCTTCTCATGCAGGAGGACACTCACAGTGTTGATCATCCCGTGTGCTACTTTTCGAGGAAGTTTAACTGACATCAGCGGTTATACTCCACGATAGAGAAGGAGGCTTTGGCTCTGGTTCTTGCATTACAGCACTTTGACGTTTATGTAGGCTCCTCTTCACGCCCCGTCGTGGTGCAGACGGATCACAACCCACTTGTCTTCCTTCACCGCATGCATAACAATAACCAGCGCCTCATGCGGTGGAGCTTATTTTTGCAGTGTTATGATTTAGACATTCGGCACATCCAAGGGCGTGATAACGTTGTTGCCGACGCATTGTCCCGTATGCACGAATGTGACAATAAATAGAGAATTATTTATTGTCTTAAGGGTGGGGGTGTTACATCCCTGTGTATTATTTAGAACATTATTATTATTAAGGGATGTTACTTTTCTGTGTTTTTGGCTGGGTATTGCTGGTTGTTTGTGTTCCCCTATACAGGTGGTGATAAACATGTATCCTGTTGCCGGGTGACCTGACTAGGAGGATGCGCGGTGACGAGGATGCCGGTGTCGTCGCTCGGAGACCGGACCAGATGCGGCCGTAGCTAAGGACGCCGGCGACCGTTGCGGAGCAACGGTTAGAAGATGCGGGTCTATATAACAGCTGGACGCCGTCATCACAAGAGAGCCATCTTTTCGTCTGCTACTGGAAGCCATGCTTGACTTCGCTCTGCTCCGAGAGTTCTATTCCAACCTTAACAGTTTTTAATAGTAGCCCAGTATTAGATTAGTCGCGCTGTATCCGGCAGTACAGTACTTGACCAGCAGAGGACGCTAACATCACGTAATCCCTGCGATTGGACCTGGTGGAGAGGACCGGCCTCACGGAGGACTTGGACCGCTGTACTGGCTGCCCGGTGAGGCTCAATTAAATAGCCTTTGTGTCACGGACATTTTAGCTAGGTTGACACTTTTAGTTTATAGGAAATCATTAAGTTGTATATAATAAATAATCATTTTCTCTCTTTAAACATCTGCGCGTTGGTTGGTATTGTGTAGATTGGTTGTGGTGGTTTAATGTTACGAACCGTTCCACCCTCTTTGTTATTGCAACACTGAAGGGTATTTCCATTCGTAACAGGTAGTCACGAGTAATCACATCCTAATGTAATCTTTATGACTTTCAGATACCACAGAATCAGGCAGCAAGCACGACGAGAGGTGAATATCAACAACTGACAGCATATCATAATGTTCAATGTGTTGTCATTGGAAATCCACTTGCAAATAAGCGTTTCAATGTTCTGTCTATGTAGCTCCCTCCAGTAATCATGAGCACAAGGGTTCTTTAATTCAACTGGCAGTTTATTACGATTGCACCAATCATGGATTCATCCAGAATCACCATGCCGTGAGAACTTAAAGAAAATAAAACACAAAATACATAAACATCTTGCAATGCACTTTGTATTCTTAGTTCTTTCTTACAGATTACTCTTGACTTCAAATGAAATTTGCCATAGACCCTTTCATATAAACAGTATACATGAAATGTGCAGTATTTAGCTTAAGAATGAAATATGAAATGCTTCACATAAATATTACAACATGAAAATGCCAAGTAAATCACATACACATTCGTTGTGTCTTAGCAAACAATTAAGCTACCTTGCAAGTGAACACGTGGAAACATGTTTCATGCTCTCATACATCGCAAGCTAATTCTCCCAAACTTCGCCAACGTTACTGTTTACCTGAACACATAATACACCTTGTAAAAACGATAGAAACACTTCAAAACATACCTCATTGGCTGCTAATACAGAAGGGAGGATGGTGTGGCATGAAATCTTCGTGTTTTCCCCGAAATTACAACTTAATTATCTTGATTCACTTGTGTTGGAGTTATACATGTTTCTGCCGGGAAGTGCACAGCTTAACTTTACCGCGACGAGGGAAAAAACTAAAGAGGACAGCATGCACGAATCAAAGCCACAGCCCCTCACGTCCTATTTTCGATGACGTTAACTCAATATTATTAATTTAAACATCACAAATACGAACATATATACAAAATGACAGAATATTTAAATAAAAGGTACTGCACATTACATAAATTAAGATGACCAAATAAAATTAAAGGGTTAATGAATTGTGTTTCTTCCTGTGAGTGTGATTGTGTCAATTAAAGGAATAATTCACATATTATTTATGCCAGTACATGAGAATTAAACATCCTTGAACCTTAACAGAAATATTCAATCCTAGAAGACAATTTGTACAGTGAAAATCACATACACCTGATCAATAACAATACACCATCCTGTAAACATTGTTTTACATTACATGGTGCACAATAGTCCACTCATTTGGAGCGGATATTGTGTTTTGTTTGTTTGTATATATATTAGAGCCCGACCGATGCCAGATTTTTCGGTCCGATGCCGATCCTGATTTCGAGAGTCCTAGCCCACCGATTGCCGATGTTTTGACCGATATTTTGTCAAAAAGTGCCACATTTTCAAATCAATTTGAAAAACTTATATTTTATTAAAGTTCTATATTTAAGAACATTTAACTTATAAGCAAACAAAAATAAAAATAAACACACAGAACTTTTTAGATAAAAAAAGTAAAATATGATATTAACTTAAATATATTAACACCATCTTTAAGTGTGTGAAATCAAAATAACTCCACACCTTACTTTTACTCCTTTCTTTTCCAGCCATCTATAAAAAATAAATTTAAAAAAAATCAGTTTTCCAGTTTCAAACATGTATTTTTATGAATATTATTATTATTGTTGTTGTTATTATTATTAATTTATTATTTCTTAGTATCTATTCTCAGTACATTAATTATATTTTCTTATTTTATTCCTACTACATGATCTCAAAGAGTAAGACTATCTAGCGAGCTTCCCTGTCCATAAGAATTAGGCGGTGAAAATAACTACAATGCGCTCTGACGCGTGACTAGATGACACACTCGCTCGCAATAACGCATTAGCTATTGACACAGCCTCGTTATTTCTTATTATATATTCTCAGTAAGCTAAATGAATTATATTTTCTAATTTTATTTCTACTACATGAGACATTATCTAGCGGAGCTAAAGAGTGAATCAAGTGTAACGTTAAAATTAAATTGACTGGATGAAATACGTGAAAAAAATTACAATGCGCTTTCGTGCAGGTTACCCGCTAGCTTGCTAAAGTGAACCAAATATGTTAGCTAGCTCGCTCGCTTGATAATGAGGATTGATAAACATAGTGGTCGTATAAACGCATTTAATTAAAAAAACTTTCACTAAATATGCATACCTTTGTTGCGGCAATCGAACCTGTGCAGACAAGTTTTGCAGTGGAGAATATTGGATGAGGCACGAGTGACAAACGTCTCAGAGAAGTAGCGCGTCAGCTGCTGCAGTTCACACTTGTATTAGAGCTCCCTCTACTGGATAATTATAGTAAATAGCAACTACAACGTTCGAACAGACAAGTACAGATAAATAATCATTGTTTTTTTGTTTATTATACTTACTAAAATATCGGGACACGTCGGCGGCATAACTGCCGATCCCGATGTCGTCAAAAAAAGTCGAATAATGGCCGATATATCGGTCGGGCTCTAGTTAAATTTGAGCCAGGTGTGGATTGGATTGGATTGACAGAGCTGGAAAGGTAGTGTGTGCTGACCCTGGACAAGATGGCCATCACACCAAGCGTGGAGCTGCACATGGGGACAGGCAAATTATATGGTGAAGTGACCTGGTGCAACACATGCTTGTGTGTTTATGTTGGTGGGAAACACAACACGGTGGAAGCAAGTAGTGGCTTACCACTACAGTGGTAATTCTGCTAATGGAGCAGAGTACAGACCAATCATTCTGGAAATAATAGAGAGAGCAGCATCCATAGGGCTACATGTGCTTGATGTCACCACCGACATGGGAAGTCTTTGGGGTGGACCACAATAAAACATCGGTGCCACATCCAGTAACGCCAGACAGGCAGCTCTATTTCATGCCTGACGTCCCCCATCTGGTCAAAAACCTAGAGAGTGTCCTCGTCCGTGAACAGGCGTTCATAATTCCTGCGGATATTGTAGAAAAAGAGAATCTCCCCTCTAATGAGGTTTCAGTAGCCCCTATTAAGGATCTACTGGACTTTCAAGAAGGGATGGCACTGAAAATAGCTCCCAATTTGTCAACTAAAGCCATCGAGCCCAGTCATTTTTAAAAATGAAGGTTGCCCTGCTATGAATGTATTCAGTAAGGCAACAAGTGCCGGGCAGAAATACATGGTGCAGCAAGAACAACGCCCCCTATCCTACCTGACTACAGCGTGGCTCCTGGAGCAAGTTGATCATTGGTTTCCTCTCGCCATCCGATAACAGCACTGATCAGGCTCAAGATGGAGGAGTATCAATAGGCCATCAACTTCCTCCAGGACATGGTCCATCCGTTCCATGGGATGAAGATTGGTCCACAGGGAGGTTGGAAGCCTGTACAAACAGGGGTGGTAATGGCAGCAACATCTATTCTGGCAATACAGGAAGATATGCTGACACAAGGACACAAGTTTGTGTTGACTGCAAGGTTCACACAAGATATTCTGAATTGAGGATTTGATTATTAGCCATAATCTCGTAACCATCCAAGGTAGACTTACCACGAGCTATCATATTGTGAAACGATGGTATTTGCTCCTGTAGAAGCCACAAATCCGTATGACATCAACCTTGTTTCAAGAAAAACATGTTTTATTCGCGATGTCATGCAGAAGTACTACACTACCCACAATCCTAAAGTGTAACAGCGACGTCTCTGATTGGTGGAGCTCGCTGTTCCAACGGAGATGTTCGCATGGCAGCCATTGAACTATGAACTTTCTATGAAACGCGCGAAATAGTCTCCATCGGTTAGAAACCTGTGGCGCCTTCAGTCCCGACAAAACGTAGCAAAACGTTTATTTAAACGGAATATATTGCAACACTATTATTAACAATATAAACACTATATTAATGACACTATAATAATTCAAGAATAAGCGCGCTAAACTATCGTTAGGTTGGAAGGTATCATTCGCGATGGTTTGTGGGATGAGTAGTTCATCAGTTAAAATAACTCTTATGTACACAGTCTTGTACCTTTGCCCTTTTTTCCGTTTTTCCAATTTTTTTTTTGCTTCGAATCAAATATTTTATGGTCACGATTCATCTGGTAGTTGGTTGGCTTGTTCCAGGCTTACGCTTACAACACTTTACATAAGGCTTTTCTGAAACGTCAATTGAGTAACGGAATGGAGATTCACTTCCGGAACCGGAGCCGTTCAAAAAGTGGGCGGTCACTGTTGAGCTCTATGAGAAGTGGCGGCATGATCAGGTGTTCGAGCCGTCTATTAAAAAGTAGGCTGTTGGTCCCAGTGCCACTGTCGTATTTAGCCTTTAGCAGCGACTGAGCTGAAAATTGTTGGGGCGCAAAACCTTCCTTAACTAATCATTGATCTCAAACTGTTTTAATTAATTTTCAGTGATTAACAAGCATGCAAACGATCTTACTAATCAATTGAAAAGTGACACACAGCTTCTTCGCATTGTGTTAGGGAAATGATAAATGCGATTTAGAAAAATCAGTTTTAATCACTAAGCAGTGGCGGAAACTTCCCCTGATTCTCTTGAGTATCATACAATTAATCCACAAAATAGGCTACTCAATACTATCATACATAGCCTGCTCTCCCCAAATAGGCAGTTCTAGCGAGTAGCCGCATAGCCTACATTTATTTTCATTTGCAGCACGAAATTGTGCACATTTTTAATCAACATTATTTGCGGATACATGCACTTCTTTCTCCGCACTCGTATTCATGGCAAACATTTGCAATGCGCAGATTGTAAACAATCTTGAAGTGCAGGTTTGTTTTGCTGGTTATTCTGTAACCTAACACTGGTAGATAACAGACTGGTGTATCTTATTTGTTAAGTGTAGACTACTTGGTGATTAAAACGGATTTTTAACGGATAGATTGAATTTATGATTTCATCCCCCTAACACGGTATGAAGACACTGGGTGTTAGGCTACTTGTCATTTGATTAGTCCGATCGTTGGCACGCTTGATAATAAAGGAAAATTAATGAAAACAGGTTGAGATCAATGATTAGTTTAAAGGAAAGTTGTGCGCCACCCATTTTCAGCTCAGTCGCCGCTGCTTTAAAGGAGTACCATGGTGATTTTCACACTTTCTCGGTTTTATGTGCTATTTGCACAAGAGGCATTGAAGAAACACAATGAGCAAAGTATTAAATATGTCCGTTCTGTATTTTTGGAGAAATATGCGTTTTAAATTCATTGTCCTATTTTCAACCGGTTGAGAAAGTTGTCATTTTGCTACGTCACTAATACAGTAACTACTCCCATTTCCACGCCCCGTAAAGAAATCTGACAGCACACACCGTCCTGCTGTTCAGACAATGCAAATATTTGACTAACGTTAGGTTCACTTAAATTAGAGTGCCTTTAGATTATTTCTGGTTATATTCATTTAGCTAGCTAGCTAACGTTAGCTAGCTAGGAGGTTTGCTTTCATAAGACAATGTTATCGATAACGTTAGCTTGCTAGTTTGCTTTTATGAGGACGTTATAGTTGTGCTTTTATCTTAACTTGGCTAGCTAGATATCAAAAATTATAATTGGATATAAGTCAACGTCCTTACCTTAGCTATCTACCGATACTTGATATACTAGCCCTACTAAGCTAGCTAGCTTGTGAAAATTCAGTCTCCCAAAGAGAGCGCGTATCATGGGGGTAGCTATGGAAACGGGGCACGGTCTGTCAATCATAGCTAACTGACAGTTATCATTACCACGCCCAGACGGTTCGGGTGAATTTTTATCTTGGGAAATTTAGGCTTAGAAAAATACGTTTTAAAGTGCATTAAAATGACTGAAGAATTAAAAAATTATGCACATTTGTTTTGTTGTTGCCTGAAGACAACTGGGAAGTGTCACGTTCAACCACCATGGTACTCCTTTAATACTGATTTTGAAAATGTGGCTGGTAAAAAAGTTGAGTGGCTGGTAGAAGTTGAGAATCTACCACAGTGGCTAGTGCATAAAAAAAGTTAATTTTACACCCTATCTTCAAGCCTGCACTCTCCCACCCATATCAACAGTCATGCATCACAAAAGTAGTCTAAACAACAGCTTTATCCATTCCTTGTTATTCTTTTTTATTCTATTTCAGATAACGCGTCGTCCAAATCCTTGGATATCCTCATTTTACCATCACCACCCACCAGACTACTAGCACACGCTCCAATGTTACATTTAACTAATAAATACAACCCCCCCCCCCCAAGACATGTTTACAAGCCTTTGTCTCTAATTTTGTAACGTTATGAGTGAAATGGGATTAAGAGAACGTAATTTACGATTAATATAGACTGTTATGTTGCTAACTTTATCCATTTTCCTAAGCTAACGTTATCTGTTAACGTTAGCTAAATCTACTACTTTGGTGGAAAATAATGAGCTAACATGCTTTCACTCGGTTAATTCGGTTTGACAATGTAATACAATGACCTTACCCCGACGTTGTGATTACGTCGCCAGGCAGTCATCCGTCGTAACGTTATAGATTTAAGTCGCTGACACGTTGTTTAAACTTCTTTATTACGTTATTTACCTTTCCACAACGTTGCGGAGTGGTCACTTACTAAACCCTGACCATACATTTTGATTTTGTGTGTTAAAAAAAGGTATATCATGGTGTTGTAATTTTGATCTCCATTCTATCCTACCAATGAAATGCCATTGCTTCTGTAATTAATATCTTCAAAATTTAAGATACTTTAAGTGCAGCAATAAAAAATGTACACATATCAAGCCCAAATAGAATAGAAAGCCTTTATTGTCATTGTATAGAATACCATTGAGATCGGGTTCAAGTTACATTTCTAGGTAGGCAATATTTGCAAGCATAATTATGGTACAGAAGATGAGACAAACATACAAAACTAGATACAAAAACATAAAAAGGGCAAAGGGTCGTTTCAGGACAGTAATAACCATAGACCAATGATTTCAACATTAATAGTGTTGAGTATTTTTGTCTTTTTCAAGAACTACATTTAAGTTAGGATCACCTTGGATCAACTTGGAATACAGTCACTCTTGTCTCAGGCATGTCTTGAGTGGGGAAAGCTGGACCTCGGGTTCTTCACCGGGGCAACAGTCATGTGTGGGAGCTGAAAGGATATGAAATTGGACCAAGTAAGAAAAATACATCGAGTAACACACGCAGCAGGCTAAAATCGTAATTGTGTTTTGACAATGAGCAAAGAGCTGTTTCCATATAATATCCATAACTACCTTCATTCTGATCTTGTGCTCTAGTTTCCATTTGAGCTGTTGGGCCAAATGTAGAGAACTCTGCAAAAGAAAATCAATTTAAGTCAGTATTTGGTGAAAATACAGAGAAATACTCTTGATTAATATTGATTACACAATGTACTGGCGCGAAGCCAAAGCCAATTTTTTTTTTTTAAGGCCACGATTACACCAGGTATAGAGTAATAATGCTAGAGGATTTTGACGAAAAAAAGTTGAGTTTTTGTATTTCTAATGGAAATAATGTTTAGCTAAATACTTTCAAAAGAGCGCAAAAATAGCTTTCAAAAAAGGCGCCAACAATGCTAGCTTGAAAAGGCTTGCTAGCTCCAGTTTGTCAAACACCAAAAACCAAATGAAGACCACACAACTATTTTATATCATATTTAGGATGCATATTTTAACCAACACGTTGATATCTCATTAGGACGTGGACAAGGTGAATTACAGCTTTCAAAAGAGCGCCACATGCGTTAGCTTTAAAAAGAGGCGCTGGCAACAATGCTAGCTAAAAGGACATGAACAAAGGTGCTTTACGGACAGCCGTTTATACATGTCGAATTAGCTCAATTGTTAGCTAACTAAACAGGCCATCGCCGAGATCAGCTAGGTAATGTTAGCTGGTCTTACATTACATTTGCACTGGGCTATTAGCGTTAAATACTCAAAGTAGCAAATATGATATCTAACAGAACACTAACTCAACTTAGTCCCAAACAGACGCCATTTCACCTACTAACTTAAAGCATTAGCAACATTCAGCTAGAACTGCAAACATGCATGTTGAAAGTAGGACTCCATCATTACATTGCAAATACTACTAACTGAACAGGTCTCCAATGCATTCAGTTCTTCTTGTTAGCTTTTACGGCGGTTGGCATCCAGTATTGCTGCATTAATACATTCAGTTAAAAATATAAAGGCATAATGAAACGCTTACCTGCTCTTGAACGCCCTCAAACCCAGATTTTCCCACGGAGAATTTGAAATTACAACGACCTTCTTCCAAGAGCACGTCACAGCAACATGCGCATGTGATTGGATATACCGTCTTCTTGTTTTACAGCGGGTGTGCACAGCTTATTGGTGAATTACCGCCACCTTCTGCTCCGGAGTGTGTATCAGACAATAGATTTACACTCAAAAATCCCTTCACCCTAAGCTATTTTTTATCCTCCATGCTTTACACCGAGCCCTACTATAAAATCCCTATCCATGTCAGCCACCCTAGAACCCTATACCTGCATATCCATCATATCCTATATTAAAATAAATAATAATAATAATAATAATAATAATAATAAACCCTGCATTGGATATAACGTGTTAACGGTCCAAGCGTAAACGCGCAGACAGACAGATAGATGTTTTACTGTAACCAATACGTCCATTTACAAACGTTCTGACAACCTACCAGTAACGTTTCGAATTAAGTAAGGATGAGGATTGTGATATAACGTAATTGTTACGTTATTAAATTACATCGTATTTACGTAATTCCATAACGGTTACTGCAACGTTGCAGAACAGTCTCCATGAGGTCTGGTATTTTGCGACCATAGAGCAATGCTGTCACAACGTCACCTGTTGGTAATGTTGCGACTTACCAAATTACGACCAAAGTGTAACGTTGGTCATTACGTAGTGTGTTCTCTCCGAAGGTAGCTAATAAAGCATCTCCTCCCCTGCCCACTAGCACCACACTCCAGTACATTCTCCAATGCTGCTCCTGTTATCCCCAATCTTCCCATCTCCTCCATCATGTCCTTCCTTTTCCGACCTATATTTATTGCAGTTAATGATAACGTGTTCTACAATTTCTGGTACCTGACAGATTTCACAAAGACCGGTTGGATGTTACCTATAACATGAGTGTGCTGCGTAAATCGCTGTGTCCTATTCTAATCTTGTTATTACGACCTCTTCTCTTCCGTTTCCTCCCCTCTTTCTTACACTGCCTACTCTATTTTGTATCAGATGTAAATGTCTCCCCCATCTCTCCTGATCCCAGTGCTGCGGCCATTTTATTGATATTTCCCTCTGATTTTGATAACTTAATATTGATTTCAACAACTCCCTTTTGACTGCTTCTTTTGCCAACGCATCTGCTCTCTCGTTTCCGGGGATATCTGAATGTGCTGGGACCCACATGACTGTAACACTTTCCCCTTGCCTAACCACTCTTGAATTGGCAAACAAGATTTCATACAGCAGATCCTGGTGATTCTGGCTGTACCTGTCTTAATACTTGCAAAGGCCGACACAGAATCACTACATATTACAATTTTTTCTAAACTACCCTGTTCAGCCCATTCTAATGCCATCAATATGGCAAACAATTCAACAGCATACACACTTAAACAGTCCGATGTTCTCTTGCTAATTTCCACTTGGTAACTAGGCACAGCACAGCAACTGCAGCCCCTGTCGCATTTGTCTGCGGATCCTTTGATCCATCTGTAAAAATCTGAACACTGCCTTTATACTTACCTATAATAGCTTATAGTATTCGCTAACTAAATCAGCATTCTTATTACTGTGCTTAATCTTAAATAATTCCAGATCAACACCCACACTTTCTTATTCCCAGACAGGTCTAACAGGCCACACCACAGTTTCGCCAACTCTTTATCATAGACTCCCATGTCTCTTGCCACTTGATCTCCTGCCCATCCAAAACTAATTTTTCCATCCTCCCCTTCTAAGTGGACGGAGTTGACGCAACTCTCTCTTCCTATGGCTCTGGATCCGTCCCAATTTTACGGCGCAACGTAACCCGGAAGGGAATAGGGGGGATGAAATGTGGAACGGTCGTAACCATAGACATGTGGTAGTAATTCGCATAGACATATGTCTATGGTAATTCGCCATTTAAAAAAAGAAGGCGGCGAATTAGGAGGTAGTTGTTCCGGGTTATTCAGTTGTGCCAGTCGCATGGTCAGTGTGATATCAAACCTGTAGCAAGTGTTACCTCCAAAAAAAAAAAAGCAAAGTAAAATGAGTAAAGCACACCCTCCAGAGCTAAAGAAGTGAGTATTTGTTTTTCATTGCAGCAAGATAGTCCATTCTATATTTTTCAACTTAACCTAGTGTTAACTAGGACAACGTGCTTGTTCCGTAGCCTTGATAACGTTCGTGAGATTCATATTGATTTTGGCCATGTTTAGCTATAGTCTAGGTAGCAACCAACTAAATAATTACTGATCGCTGGCATATTATAAGACACTATTAGCTACTTAAATCACTAATGAGTTCAGGGTATTGTGTTGTGGTGGGCTAGCTGGCATATTTTGATGTTTTCAATGTTCTGAATTCATACGTTTTCTTTTTAGATTCATGGATAAGAAGCTTTCGCGTAAGTACCTGAATAACATATCGATAGCTACCACACACCCGTTCAATGTGTCCAACAACGTTAGCTTCTGTAATATAACCCACGCGGCAAAATGAGTACATTTTCTCTCATTTCTCCTCAAATGTTGATTACTTGTAATGCCTTTCCTGGTCTTTAGGACAACTTATAATGCTCACAATGGACACGACTTTCAAAATCATGAAGTCGCTGTACTACTCAGATTACAAAGCCCACAAATTAAGCCGCGTTTCCACCGCAGGAACTAGGGTCTAAATTAGTTCCGGGGGCTTTATTTACCCAAAAAAGTTCCTGCTCGGGGGGTAGTACTTTCCAAAAGTACCGGAACCTTTGGGGTGGGGCGCAAGCGCTGAAAATTTCTGATTGGTCGACTACTTTCAGTGTTTTATTTCAACCGCCATGTTTAAAAATCAGCCGCAAACCAATTTATTTTCATAATAACTTCAAATCAAACTCTGAGCCGCGTTTCCACCGCAGGAACTATACCCCGGAACTAGGAACCTTTTGAGGAACTCACTGCGTTTCCACCGCAGGAACTAGGGTCTAATGTAGTTCCTGGGGCTTTATTTTACCCCCCAAAAGATTCCTGCTCGGGGGGGGGGTAGTACTTTCCGAAAGTACAGGAACCTTTTGGGTGAGCTTGCAGCGCTGAACATTTCTGATTGGTCGAGTACTCGCAGCATTTGTGTTGTATTTATTTTCCGCCATTACCCGCCATGTTTGAAAATATGAAGCGGCAAACCAATTAATTTCATAATAACTTCAAATCAAACTTGTATGTTATGCGGCGCAGTAGCCTAGTTTTGGTTATAGCCTGCCAACGTCTTGGAATTATAACGTGTGCTCTTCTGTTCTTTTCTTGCTTTAGTATTCGTTTATAAAATGCTAAGCATTCGTGCTGGGACAGCATATTACGTAGGCCTACCAAAACATTCAAACGGATTAATCGGTTGCTGAATATTTTCTTCCGGATTTTCTTTGTTAGCCCGTTGTAATTGACCTCAAAACGTTTGATACAGTTATGTGAGGTATGCGGTAGTTCTGCGTAATTCACATTGGTGATAGCCTACAGTAAAGCAAATTGGAAATCACCTTCCGCACTTTGTCAGGGTAAAATAGCAGGTTAATTCTAGTAATCGTCCCTTTAGCTTTTTCAGACTGCCGGTAATTTTACTCTGCCATTCTTCAATTCCACAAAAAGACCAGAAGACTATGGACTAATTCATGGTGCATGGTTCGCATCTGGAGGGCACACTTCGCTGCTCGGCTACCAGTAACTTCGAAGGAAAGCAAACTGTGGCTGTACCACTACTAATTTAAATTTTCACGCAAGTCCGAGTTTTCGTTCTATTCTTGTCATTTTGCGATTAGCCTATATGGAATTGACGATGAGAAAGTAATCAAACGGCAAATTGTTGTGTGCATGTTTTCTGCTGTTGTTGCCAGTTATATTGGAAATGTGAATGCATTCTGTCGCCTCGGATGTCAAGACATGAAAGTGAATGTTCGCATAAAAACATAATGAATGTGTTTGAGAGGATATATAAAACAGTTACAATCTGACTATTGGCCTGTTGTATCCTATTTGTTGCATAACAACGATCCAAGTTCAACTACCAACGACAGTTTTGCTTGACAACGGTAAAATATGCCCAAACGGCTGCAGAAGAATATTTCAATTCCAGGTGATTAAATCGATAAAAATCAATACATACAAAAGTAACCATATACAGTCATTGTTGGTAGCCCGTTGTATATAAGTGGAATAAAACCCCACCGGACTGTCCCGGTTATTAGAAAATAATGTAGGCTACTTCGGTGGTAGTATGGGGTTACAGAAGAAATCATAGGACAGATGGACCGACGACAACGTCGCTTTTTTCGGTATGTCAGTGGGCTAATTTGCCCTAATCTTTGCGGACTTTAGACCGCGGTGGAAACGCAGACAACCAAGGGCTGAAGGAACCTTTTAGTTCCTTGAAAAGTAGTTCCTGGGACTAAAAGTTCCGGGTAATTTTGGTGGAAACGCGGCTTTAGATTGTGCAAAGCGGATAGGAGCGCACACCAGGCTCACTGCACTGTCCTTCCCTTGTAATATATGCTGTGGCTCACAAACGGAGGTTCCTCCATCCTCATTGGATTTCTTGCAGAGTTTCGTACTCTTTTTGGTTGTTGGGACTACATGCGATGCTCGCTTTCTGGCACTGTGAAAACTGCTGAGTTTACTTGAAACAGAAAGGGTCTGTCTTCGGTGGGGGGAAACGGATGAAGTCTGTCTATTTCCTTTGTTTTTACTGTGGAACCCTGAAATCACGATTCATTAAAGTTATCAGCGTTTTTGGATTTATTGTTAGTGCAACCAACTACACAGCAACTCTTCGGCATAGCATTATTAATTTAAACCGGTTTGTTTAAAGTAGAAGTTTTTAGAACATGTTTCAACTTCCTCTTTCTACGCTGTTGCCGTATATGTGGGACGCGGTATTGTTTTCCCCCAAAAGGGGCGTGGTGATGAGAGCCTACTCTGGATGACGTATTGCCGGTCTGATGTATTGCATGAATCGGGCAGCGATTGACGGCACTCTGATCCAATGGCGTTGGGCGTTATCAGATTGACAGTACTCTGCCCAATTGCGTTGGGGGGGCACCAGGGGGGCCAATCATATTTTGGGGGGGGTTCCACCCCTTTACCTTAAATCGGTTGCGTTATATGATTGGATGGTTTCGCGGTCTTCCTTGTTTGCAAAGGCTATAATTTGCTTCTAAAAGTGAGATATGGCTCAAGAGAATTTAACAAAGGTGGTGATGTGAAATTATTATTTTTGAATTATTTTTATTTTGTTAACTTCACATGTCTTTTAAGACTAATATGGAAAGATCAGATCACGCATTTTATTTTCTCCTCAAAATTTAATCGTCTTCAACATTGCGTGTGTATGAGAGGAAATAATGTACATCTGAAATGGTGGTGGATGTAATATCACTGTACCATATGCAAATAAAACTCCAAACTGTCTATGAACAAATAAAATCCTATTGAAAAATGGACATATTAAGAGCAATTTTCTCCTCAAATTTAAAGGTCTCAAATTTGACATTTAATTATGAGAGAAGGGGTCCTGAAACAGTACTGACCAGATTTAGGTTAAATATTCCTGAAGCGTTTTCAAATAATCCCACCCCAAATATGTAATCCAATGCAGGCTGAGTGGGGAAAAAAGCTACAATTTGGATTGGGAATATCTCCTGAAATTTAGAAGGTCTGAAAAGAATTTCTCTCAAAATGTAAAAGTTCAGAAACTTCTGACACTTGTTCCTGGCAGAAGGGGTCCTGGTCTACTCCTACCCCATTTTTAATAATCTTTAACTTTCCATGTGATCCAATAGATGCCAATTGAAAAATATGAAAATTTGGATAGGAATCTGGAGTTCAGGATGGGAGGTGAAGCTAGGACCGGGGTGAGACTGACAGCTGGTGCGGTTTCTTCAGTGCGCACAGTGGTTTCGTCAGGCCCACCATCAGCAGCAGATATCTGGTTCTGTCTTACTCCAGAAAACAATGTCAGCTAGGTCTATCAACAAACATATCGCTTAGCCATACCCAGTCCTCAATAATAATAGTATTTTCCAAGAAATTACGAAAAATCTTTGACAACGTTTTGTCAGGTGCAGCGTCTTTTACTGCTACCACAGAGTGAAACGCTATTCCAAAAGCAAAATTAGACATGTTATACATTGTTAGAAAGCTTAAGCCGCGTTTCCACCGAAATTACCCGGAACTTTCAGTCCCAGGAACTACCTTACCAGGAACTAAAGGTTCCTTCAGCCAATGGTTGTCTGCGTTTCCACCGGGGTCTAAAGTACCGCGAAGATTAGGCACATTAGCCCACTGACGTTGTCGTCGGTCCATCTGTCATATGAGTTCTTCTGTAACCCCATACTACCACCGAAGTAGCCTACATTATTTTCTAATAACCGGGACAGCCCTGAGGGGTTTATTCCACTTATATACAACGGGTTACCAACAATGACTATATATGGTTACTTTTGTATTTATTGATTTTCATATATCCTCTCAACACATTCATTAACAGCAGAAAACATGCACACGTTGTAAACAATTGGCTGTTTTATTACTTTCTCGTCGTCAATTCCATATAGGCTAATCGCAAAATGACAAGAATAAAAACGACGAAAACTCGGACTTGCGTGAAAATGTAAATTAGTAGTGGTACAGCCACCGTTTGCTTTCCTTCGAAGTTACTGCTAGCCGAGCAGCGAAGTGTGCCCTCCAGATGCGAACCATGCACCATAAATGAGTCCATAGTCTTCCTGGTCTTTTCGTGGAATTGAAAAATGGCAGTAAAAATTGAGTAAAATTACGTATCAAACGTTTTGAGTCAATTACAACGGGCTAACAAAGAAAATCCGGAAGAAAATATTCAGCAACCGAATTAATCCGTTTGAATGTTTTGGTAGCCTACGTAATATGCTGTCCCAGCACGAATGCTTAGCATTTTATAAACGAATACTAAAGCAAGAAAGAACAGAAGAGCACACGTTATAATTCCAAGACGTTGATAGGCTATAACCAAAAGTTGGCTACTGCGCCGCATAACATACAAGTTTGATTTGAAGTTATTATGAAAATAAATTGGTTTGCCGCTGCATATTTTCAAACATGGCGGGTAATGGCGGAAAATAAATACAACACAAACGCTACGAGTACTCGACCAATCAGAAATGTTCAGCGCTGCAAGCTCCACCCAAAAGTTCCTGTACTTTCGGAAAGTACTACCCCAGAGCAGGAACGTTTTGGGGGGTAAAACAAAGCCCCAGAACTAAATTTAGGACCCTAGTTCCTGCGGTGGAAACGCACTGAGTTCCTCAAAGGTTCCTAGTTCCGGGTATAGTTTCCTGCGGTGGAAACGCGGCTTTATACTCTCACCTACTGAATAAATGAATTGTCAGTCAAGCCAGACTGTACTAAAAGGGCTATTACACACAGCTATTTAGAAGGTACCCAGGCATCACAAATGCTTGTATATTTCACAACGGATTGTCCAAGACAATATATGACCACTCAGTCTCGAAAGGGACATCTCTACACGTAAAACCAACGGTAAGGTTGTAATATTTATTCCATATTTAGTCGCAGATATTGGCAGTGGAATGACACTATAATTTTGAAAAATTACTCTTGTTTATTTCAGTGTTCAGTGAGCAACATTTTCACAGCTGTACTGGCATACCTTTGGCTATTGTTAGCTTTATCTTTTTGTCTTCGACGGAATACGATTTTTTAGTGTAAAAGAATGTTTTCATGCATGTCCAGACACATTATTGTCCATTGTGTCATGCATGGGGGATGTATTACAGATGAGACTGCAGGGAGTGGGTGCTTGCTGAATGCACCACCAGCGAGACAATGGTGCGCTGCGAAACTCCGTATTTGGCATAGTTGTCCTGATCATCTATAATAAAGCTCAGGGTTTCCGCCAGTGTATTGCAAGCCCGGCGGCCCGCCGAGGCCTAAGTTGACCCCCCGCTGGGCCTAAGCATCGGGGAATTAAAAAAAAAAATTATGTATTTTAATATTTTTTAAACTTACAGTTACAGTGGGGCGGCTCGGTTGGAAAGCACGCCCAAGCAACATCTGTTGGTTTAAAAAACGTGAACGCATATTAAATATGTCCGTTCTGTATTTTTGGAGAAATATGCGTTTTAAATTTATCGTCCTATTTTCAGCCGGTTGAGAATGTTATCAACTTAGTGCTTCACAAGTACAGTAACCACTCCCCTTTCCACGCCCCGTAAAGAAATCTGACTGGACACACCGTCCTGCTACAAGTGAAGTTTAGGTAGCAAACAACAAGGCTGAATCCTTCTGACGTAATTTAGGCCTACATAGAAACTATATGCTCAGATCGCCTAGTTTCACTCACTGCCAACAGGAATCGATAACATTTCAGAAAATATGTAACTTTAAAAGGTTTAATTCCATCATCTACTGGGACTTGTGCCCTTATATTGAGGGTGTGAAGAAAATTTTGGTGCCGCTGACTATAATCAAATGTTTTTCAGATTTACCGTTCGATTGAGCAAGTATCATTCCAAGTACATTTTTATGGGTTAGTGCTGTCCGATTGTGCTAGCTACTTTACATTAACCTTGTACGGCGATCAGTAAAGGCCAACCGCACAGCACCACTTAATTATTGTCACTTCTATCACCACTGTAATGAACTAAATAAAGGCGACAAACTACCTTTTCTGTGAGAAATGTATTGTCGAGCTCACGCGCATACACTGCTGGCGACATTCTAAAACTACGTTTTGCCATCCCTACAGTCAGTCGGATTATATTATATTAATACGGTTATATTAATTTATAGCTAGCTAACGTTAGCTAGCTATGTAGTTTGCTTTCATAAAGACATTACAGTTGTGGTTTTATCTTAACTTGGCTAGCTAGCAAAAATTATTATTGGATATCAGTCAACGTCCTAGCTGTCGATACTTGATATACTAAGTTAGCTAGCTTGTGAAAATTCAGTCTCCCAAGATGAGCGCGTATCATGGAAGTAGCTATGGTAACGGGGCACGGTCTGTCAATCATAGCTAACTGACAGTTCTCATTACCATGCCCAGACAGTTTGGGTGAACTTTTATAGTGGGAAATTTAGGCTTAGAAAAATATGTTTTAAAATACATTTAAATGACTGAATAATAAAAAAAATTATGCACATTTGTTTTGTTGTTGCCTAAAGACAACTGGCAAGTGTCACATTCAACCACCATGTTACTCCTTTAAGCAGTGTTTAGGTAACGTTAAACTAACTGCAATGAATCTGATGTTCGATACATTGTAACATTACATGACTTATTAATCGCAGATGAGACTGCAGGGAGGGCGGTGAGTGTTAAATGAAGGACCAGAGCGACAGTGGTGGCGCCGAGAAACATGGTATTCAGCATAGTTGTCGTGTATCGTCTACTAATGAAACTAAAACAACGTGTTTCTGTTTTTAACTCATACTTTGGTTGCAGTAGCACTGAATATCTGAGTTTAGTAATCTCGGCACGCTGGCGTGTCGACCACTAGGGGCTTTGCGCTAAGAGGTTAAATTAGGGTACATTATCTGCGTCCGTTCCGCTAGAGTAGGCTATCAGATTACATAAAGATTCAAATTAATTAGAACTAATTCCATCTTAATTGGAATTCGTTCAAATGTCATTTTGGGGAAAAAGTGACAGCCCTATTAGCAGTCTCTTCCTCATCACCATCACCTCCAGTATTTGGCTGTCTGAAAAAACTGTCTAAGGTTTTTTGGCTTTTACTTTTCCTCCTTGACATTATCTCTAAATGTCACAAAGGAAGCAGCCTATCTGTGTTACTGACTGTTTGGCTAGCTAACTAAGTTAGCTAAATGACCACGTTGTCATGCACATCAGTGTCAACAAGCTAACGTTATTAATAAACAAGTGAAGTTGTTATTTCTATGGCGATTAATAAGTCATGTAATGTTACAATGTATCGAACGTTACATTCATGCTACTAGTTTAATGTTACCTACACACTGCTTAAGTTAATATAAAAAGAATGTACTTACCAACGAGTTGAAGTGATAACACAGTTTGTAACTAGGTTAGTTAGCCTAATAAGAAATGGACGCTTGCTAGGTAACTTTAGCTTGTGCTAGTTGGAAGCGTCAAGTGTTGAACGTCACTACGCACAATGAAGGTAAAGAACACTGATCTCAGACCTGCTGTTTTCCTATAGTGCGTTCACTTTTTAACCGACAGATGTCACTGGTGAGCTTTCCAGCCGAGCCGCCCCACTGTAACTGTAGTTTAAAAACATCTTAAAAATACATTAAAAAAAAAAAAAGATTCCCCGATGCTTAGGCCCGGCGGGGGGTCAACTTAGGCCCGGTGGGCTGCCGGGCTTGCAATACACTGGCGGAAACCCTGAGGCTCTGGAAAAAGTTCAGAGAAGAGCAACCAAATTCATTCCAGGTATGTAAGATAAAAGCTATGTGGAAAGAATCAAGATGCTTCAAGCTTAGTAAAAGGAGACTCAGGGATGATTTGATTGAGGTTTTTAAATTCATAAAGGGTATCAACAAAAGGAACTACAAGAGATTCTTCAGGTTGAGTTCTGTTTGTAAAACAAGGGAACATAAATGGAAATGAGCAAAAAGTAAATTCCATACAGACATGAGGAAAAAAATTTCACGCAGTGTAGTCAATGTGTGGAATAGCCTGCAGGTCATGTAGTAGAGGCAGTAACTCGATGGATTTTTAAGACTAGGTTTGATAGTGTTAGATACTATCTAGTCTGTAGGTAATCAGAGCACTAATTTAGTCTGGAAAATGGCAAGCATTGTTGGGCTGAATGGTCTGTTCTCATCCTTATGTAATGTTATATCAACGATAACATTTTCCCATCATTATAAAGTCTTAATGCTTAGTTTGTGTCAGTACACAGTCAGTGTCAGATATGACACATGTTGCACACCCACAAAACCAACATACAATGGCTTGGATGAACACTCTGTTCTGATTGGCTGGAACTTGTGTATTATTTCTCCATATACATTTGACTATGGAGTAGCTCCTGCAAAAGTTCAATCACTGTTCTAAATGAATGTGCATCAGTCTGACTCTATAAATGAAGTGGAGCTTTGTAAGAGCAAGCAAACCAATAGTGGTAATGTCATAGCTTGATGTCCATGAGTGACTGTATAGAGAGTAGCTAGTCTAGTTATAGCTTGACTATAAGTTTATGGTTTTTAGCCACTTTTTAAAATATATTTCAACTGTTGGCTATCTAGCTATCTGTAATAACTGTGCTGTGAGGCCATTTTGACCTAAAACCTGACCTGGAAACGCGGCTTATGTGTTCTGGGATAATTCTGGTATGAGGAACCTGCTAATGGTGAGACCAGCAGCTGAGAAGACACTCTTAGATGGCACCTATAGCCGCGTTTCCACCGCAGGAACTATACCCCGGAACTAGGAACCTTTTGAGGAACTCAGTGCGTTTCCACCGCAGGAACTAGGGTCTAAATTTAGTTCTGGGGGCTTCGTTTTACCCCCCAAAAGGTTCCTGCTCGGGGGGTAGTACTTTCCGAAAGTACAGGAACCTTTTGGGTGGAGCTTGCAGCGCTGAACATTTCTGATTGGTCGAGTACTCGTAGCATTTGTGTTGTATTTATTTTCCGCCATGTTTGAAAATATGCAGCGGCAAACCAATTTATTTTCATAATAACTTCAAATCAAACTTGTATGTTATGCGGCGCAGTAGCCTAGTTTTGGTTATAGCCTGCCAACGTCTTGGAATTATAACGTGTGCTCTTCTGTTCTTTTCTTGCTTTAGTATTCGTTTTATAAAATGCTAAGCATTCGTGCTGGGACAGCATATTACGTAGGCTACCAAAACATTCAAACGGATTAATTCGGTTGCTGAATATTTTCTGTCCGGATTTTCTTTGTTAGCCCGTTGTAATTGACTCAAAACGTTTGATACAGTTATGTGAGGTATGCGGTAGTTCTGCATAATTAACATTGGTGATACAGTACAAGCAAACTGGAAATCACCTTCCGCACTTTTTATCCGGGTAAAATAACAGGTTAATTCTAGTAATCTTCCCTTTAGCTTTTTCAGACTGCCGTAATTTTACTCAATTTTACTGCCATTTTTCAATTCCACGAAAAGACCAGGAAGACTCATTTATGGTGCATGGTTCGCATCTGGAGGGCACACTTCGCTGCTCGGCTAGCAGTAACTTCGAAGGAAAACAAACGGTGGCTGTACCACTACTAATTTAAATTATCACGCAAGTCCGAGTTTTCGTTCTATTCTTGTCATTTTGCGGTTAGCCTATATAGAATTGACGATGAGAAAATCAAACAGCAAATTGTTTACAACGTGTGCATGTTTTCTGCTGTTGTTGCCAGTTATATTGGAAATGTGAATGCATTCTGTCGCTTCGGATGTCAAGACATGAAAGCGAATGTTCGCATAAAAAACATAATGAATGTGTTTGAGAGGATATATAAAACAGTTACAATCTGACTATTGGTCTGTTAT
The DNA here is from genome assembly GCF_013347855.1 of Anguilla anguilla. Classification (NCBI taxonomy): domain Eukaryota; kingdom Metazoa; phylum Chordata; class Actinopteri; order Anguilliformes; family Anguillidae; genus Anguilla; species Anguilla anguilla. The sequence continues at coordinate 28,224,157 of NC_049210.1, read as the reverse complement.
ATCCTATTTGTTGCATAACGGTCCAAGTTCAACTACCAACAACAGTTTTGCTTGACAACGGTAAAATATGCCCAAACGGCTGCAGAAGAATATTTCAATTCCATGTGATTAAATCGATAAAAATCAATAAATACAAAAGTAACCATATATAGTCATTGTTGGTAACCCGTTGTATATAAGTGGAATAAACCCCTCCGTGCTGTCCCGGTTATTAGAAAATAATGTAGGCTACTTCGGTGGTAGTATGGGGTTACAGAAGAAATCATATGACAGATGGACCGACGACAACGCCGCTTTTTCATACGTCAGTGGGCTAATTTGCCTAATCTTCGCGGGACTTCAGACCCCGGTGGAAACGCAGACAACCATTGGCTGAAGGAACCTTTTAGTTCCTGGTAAAGTAGTTCCTGGGACTGAAAGTTCCGAGTAATTTTGGTGGAAACGCGGCTTATGTTCTAGGAATGGACAAATAGCATTTTGCTGCCATTCGAGGGAACCCTGACTTGTTATTGACTTTCCACCAGTCGAGGGGATTTGTGTCTGACGGTGAAATGTCATTCTAATCTATAATCTAATCCCTGGCGTTGGATTATTTATTGAAATGGTATGTTGAAATTTAACTGTTTAAGCTCTGATTTTTATTAATTTTGCTCTCAAAAAGGAAAATATATTGCAATCCCAAACTTTGCTTGAAGTGAAATTGTCTAATAAAAAAATAAAATACACAAGAACACTGTCACAGGCAAACACAAATAGAATAAAGGTTCTCAAAGCTCATCTGTCACTAACGTTCTATAGCCTAATAATTTTCAGGGATGCACAGTAATATTGGTGAGTGTTGGTACCTCAAAGGGATAATTCTCCGCCTGGAGTTTAAGTCTGCATGTTTTTATTGGCCTTGACATTTTTTATGTGCAACGAAGAATATTTGAGGTATTTACAGAGAGTTTCATAAAGCATTGGTCATGGGCCTGTGGTTTAGAGCAAAAAATATATATACTTCATTCTAATAGTTGCATTAAGTGTATGAAAGCGTTTTTGCTATTATGATATGTTTCTTTTAAATCGGTGAAAGGCATTTATCAATATCAGCAATACATTGAATTCCTTTGCCCTTGAGGACTATCAAAGTGCCCTATTTGGGACCGACAGCCACACATTGTTCCAAACAACCATTTTATGAGGGATTGTGTGTGCCAGCATGAACTGTTCGGTGTAATTAGTCTTTACATGTCTTAACCTATTTTCCACCCCCCCCCCCCCCCCCCCCCCCCCCCCCCCTCCAAATTTTGATCCCTCCAGTGAAACTGAATGGTGGTCGCCATGTGCAGGGAATCTTGCGTGGCTTTGACCCTTTCATGAACCTGGTTATGGATGACTGTCTGGAGATGGCCTCTGGAGGGCAACAGAATTCTATCGGCATGGTGGTCAGTATTACTTTTTCTTCTCTTTTTCATTTGACAGCAGAACGAAACTTCTATTGGTCTGCTAAAAACTGGTCACTTTGGTTAACAAAACAAGTGTGCAGAAAACAAAAAAGGCAAGTAAAGGTGTAAAATTCTAAAGTGTATTCTATTGAGAGAGGAAGATAGACGCCTCTGCTGCCCAGCCCTACTTTCAAGTGGTGTATAAGCATTATCACACTTGAAGATCCCTGCTTCATGGTACATTCTTGTCCCAATACTGGTTTAATGGAAGGATCCAAATGGGTGAATGTATAAATAAAGAACCAACTATCTGAAGGGACAATGTAGACTTTTGTCAGGAATGATGCGCAACTCGTGCTCGTTGGATTTAATGCCAATTGTTGTAGAGAATGAGGATGCGAAGTTAGCCAAAGTGCATATGGGCATTGACAATTTACACAAAGAAATGGCAGAGATGTCTAATGATCATTTGAAATCCATTGTGGAAGGCTGTGATCAGAAGATCAGTGTCTACAGACTTGAACTGGAACAAAGGAAGATGAATAAATATCAACGTGATACCCGTGATAACTGGGATGATCGGGTGTATCCATGGCTTACGGGCAGTACCAAATCGAACACAGGATGTGTCAGACTGACCTCCTCCAGTGCGTCCACAGAGGCAGGGCTCCAGATTAACTTTTTACATTGGTTGCACTGGTGCGCCTAACATTTTAATTTAGGTGCACCCAAAAGTTTTCACCGCGCCTTTTGGTGCCGCAGTAATACATTTTAAGCGTTACCTTTTTTGTCAGTTCCCATACACATTGATAATTTCTTAACACAATTATGTAAATGATTGTAAACAGGAATAAAGATGCAGATAAATGTTTTTTCTTTATTTAAATCACAGCACAAACAATAAATCGCAATAACCTCAATTGTTTAAAAAATAAACTTAAAAAGTGCTGATGTTTAAAGTGCTTGACAAACTCAAATAAATAAATCAAACTCAAATAACTCAAACAAAAAAAAAAAGCGGTTTCACACACACACACACTAGTGATGTGCGGATTGGCTCTGACGTCATCCAAATCGCATCATCCACCCGCCACCCACCTGAATGAATTATTTTCTCCAATTTGGAGACCCACACCCCTACGATGGAGTATCGGGGCCACATTGAGGGGGGAAAAAATCAGAGATTTTGAGAATAAGGTCGTAATTTAATCAGAATAAAGTCATAATATTTCAAGAAAGTTGTAATATTATGAGAATAAAGTTGTAATTTTACGAGAAAAAATCATAATGGTACGAGAATAAAATCGTTTTTAGGAAAATATATAACCAGCAACCAACAAAACGGGCAAGAGGACAGTAATGGCAGCCTGAGCCTGCAATTTCCTCCAAGTCCATGTGGTCCCTTTTTCGGAATTGGAAAGTTTCTTGCACAATCTTTCCAAAATCCTGTTACTTATGATAACGTGGTGCTGATGTGCTAAAAGATTAAGTATCTTGTTATTTGTGAAACCTATACTAAAGCATAACTTCACAAGATGCTCCACGTTCCTCATTTTAACGCAGGCGGCAGGCTGCTCTTCTGATATTTCCCCACATAGCCTAAAATTACGACTTTATTCTCATAATATTACAACGTTATTCTCGTAATATTACTACCTTATTCTCGAAATCTGATTTTTTTTCCCCTCAATGTGGCCCTAATACCTGATCACACTTTACTGTTATTTCGCAGCTGTTGCATATGACATACCCAGCACTTGACTCGTCATGGTTAAGTATTTCACTAAATCGCTCCCACATGAACTTTTCTGCTCTTCCTTTTTTTTTTTTTTTTAATTCTAGAAATTCTAAAATGTTTAATTTTCTCTAAGACAAATGGATGCCGCAATTGGCGCAATGAGAGTCTAGTCTGCTAATTTGTGCCTGACGAAAAATGTAGCTTAAAATATGTTCACATTTTAGAGAATGTAATTAATATTTTCCTCATTTGATGTATTATTTCACAACCCATCCACTTTTAATCAGAATGTTAATTCTGTGCCCGGGGGTATAACTGCGATCCCCGCATCACTAATACACACATTCCATATTTTTCCCCACCCGCATTCCGCGAAAAAGAATATCACAGTCAGAGCCAATCAGAGGCGGAGTAGGGGCGGGTCTTCGCAGAATGCGGGTGGGGAAAAAAAAAACGCTACACACATGCACACAGAGACAGACCTGCTAAATGTCAGGCGCACCGGTGCGACCAATGAAAATATTTAGTCGCATTTGACAGATTTTTGGTCGCATGTGCGACCGAAATGGTCGCACTCTGGAGCCTTGCACAGGGGGCTTGAGCATGGACACAGAATTATCGACCACCCTTTTTTTTTTTTTTGTGACCAAAGAACCCTCTCTTGCACCGATCAACAAAAGGAGACAAAAGACAAGGAGGGGGAAGAAAAGGTGCAGCACTAGCAGACCATGGGACACCAACAACGTGATTAATATTTCTTACATTCAATTTAGTCCAGATCAGAATGGTGTGTTGTCACGTGGTCTCTCTTTTGTTTGCTGTAAGAAAGTAGATCCAGTTACTTCCAGGGTGGAACTGTTTTAAGTTTTATAGACTTGTCAAACTTAAAGCTTTTTAGCTGGACCGCAACAGCAAGGCCAGCCCTACAAACGCGAATGTCTGTGACTGAGTGATGCAGTTACACCATTGGTCGACCGGATCACGTGCGTTAGGTCCAGCCATATACTAGGTTTTAACCTGGTCTTGTTACCTGAGGGATTAAGTTAGAAACGCCACCTCCCATGAGACCACGAGTGAGCCACAGCTGCAGTTTTACCTTTAGGTAAAAAAACAATTCGAACCTTAAAGCACCTTTATTCCACAGGTGTAATGCATCGGTGGTCACCTTTTGCTGCCTTGTGGAGCAGGAGGTGATGGATTTATGTACTAAAAATAAGGAGAGATTGTATTCAAATTAGGGTTGGGTCGGTTTCCGGTTTTGCCGGTCCGGTCCGGTCCACGAGCTTAAACCGGTTCGATTTTATGCGAACCGACTGAACCGGCATTTGTCATTATTATGAGACGTTCTGGCAAATTTCAAAGTAGCCTACATCAGAAACCTGTGCCGACGGCGCTAAATCCAACTTGTATTTCATTAGTAATAAGAAATATGACAACATGATCAACAGCGGAGCCACTAGTGTCAGAGTGCAAAAAAAAAAAAGATTGACATGCCGTGCGCAATTTAGCGCCGAGGCCGGCAACAAGGAGATGAAATTTCAGTAGACCAATCAAATGTGGTTGGGGGGAAGACGATGCGCACGGTGTGTTGTTAACTAGAAAGTTCATGTGTTTTTTGGGGTGACGAGACGAGGCATGGCAGAGTTTTGTGTCAAAGAAAACGAAAACTGCGCCAATATGGCAACATTTTGGATTCGAAGACGAAAGAGGTGCTGCTACACATTCATGGGCTCTCATTATGTTCTGTCATGCCTATTTTGATCCGGGCTGCTAAAATGATCCGGGTGATGCAATTGCATTCTAAGACAGTTGTTATACCCATTGTACCGTACTTAGTTTCGTTGCAGCCATAGACTGTAGCGTCCGTTGCTAAGCCGATGCAGCCAGCCTTGCTACATTCTTTGGTGATAAAGATTCTAAGACAACTCAGCAATTTTTCTGGTTTAATGGGTTATTGTCCAGCCTGAAATGCGATTGTATTAGTAAATGGCTACACGTCATCTAACTTGCAAGTAGCTAGTTAGCTATCTCCCTGGATATGAATGAAATGTTTTAACAGAAAATAATAATAAATGCAATTTTATCCATGGAAATGGCTAAGCAAAAAGGCAAAATAAATGTTGTGGTCGCGATCGCCGTCGTAGACGTCAGAAGAAAATGTCACTGACACAAATTTTTTAATTTCGCTCTTTTTGTTGGTTTGGGCTGGAAACGAGCTGTAAGAGCGGAATAAGCCCCCGAAGTGAAGCACAACACTGCCTACAGATCGTAGATGAGATCGCTGTGAGGTTGATTTCCGGCATTTTAAGTACTGCACAGTGGTTTTAGAATGTCATTACCTCACCCGGGTCATTTTTGCAGCCGACAGTTCCACTCTGGAGCGGCTGAGTCACCTAGTGGTAAAATTCGGTATTACCGGTCCGGTCCGGTATTTGGCTTAATATCAAACTGGTTTGAAAATTTTTTCATCGGCCCAACCCTAAACCCTGGAATCCAAAAGACAAGCATTATTTAAGCTGTTGAACATGGATGATATAATTTGTCAGGCTGATAAAGGTGGGGCAATCGTGGTTCAGAATAAGGCAAGGAAATTGAGACAATTAAGAGAAAATACGGTTTATGTTCCTCTACATTCAGACCCTACCATATCATTTGGAGCCAAAATTAAAACTGTTCAAATGTGCCTTACAATCTGGCCAATAAATGATAATGAATATAAATAATTTCATAAATTCATGAATCAGCAGCATCCAATTTGCCTTATTTTATATTTCCTTCCCAAAATACATAAGGACTTAATGAATCTGTCTGATTGTCTCTGGAATTGGTTCTCTGAGAAAGGAATTGCATCCTCTGAAATAATTTTTGTTGTCATTGACGAATGATATATTGACCAAGAACTATTTTATTTTTCAAGATAGGTATTCTTTACAATGTCGAAGTACAGCCATGGGATCTCCTGTGGCTCGTTATTACACCAATTTGTTCGTGGGTAAAATTTGAGATTTCATTTACTCTAGCAATCCTTTCTCTCCATATATCAAAACATACTGGAGATACATTGATTACTTATTTTTCATTTGGAAAGGGGGTACTTGGTAAGGGAGTTTCATGAGTATTTGAACACCAGAAAAGAGTATCTTACATTTTTCATCGTAACCCAAAGTAAATTTATTTCCTTATTGGATGTTTTAGTTAGGAATGAAGGCAATGGATTGCAAACTATATTGTAAGAAAATGGATCGTAATTTTTACTTCACATTAGCTATCAACCTCCAGCCCTCAAAAATAGTTTAACCCCTCTGAGCACGTGGCAAATCTGGCCAATCCTTGTCCATTTAGGGGGTACCCCATTTAAAACATTATACCTCAGTAGCAGGTGGAAGAACCATACGCAGCCACAACACTAACCCCATTCTCCAAGATGACAATGCTCGCCCCCACAGAGCCAGGGTTATCACCGACTACCTCCAGAATGTGGGAGTAGAGAGAATGGAATGGCCTGCCAACAGCCCAGACCTCAACCCAGTTGAACACTTGTGGGATCAGCTCGGGCGTGCTGTACGTGCTAGAGTGACCAATGCAACCACGTTGGCTGACCTGCGACGAATCCTGGTTGAGGAATGGAATGCCATTCCACAGCAACGCGTGATCAGGCTGGTGACCAGCATGAGGAGGAGGTGCCAGGCTGTTGTGGCTGCGTATGATTCTTCCACCCGCTACTGAGGCTCCTGACTGTTTGTTCAATGAATAAAGCGTAAAATTACCAATATGTCTTGTTTGTTCCTTGTTACTGATAGAGAGTTCAATAATCCAATCCCCAAACAACTCAAAACAATAGTCAATACCAACAGGAGAATGCACTGTTTGACATTGGCAGGGAAATTTGCCACATTTCACTTGGGACCCCACCCACATAAATAGCTATGCTGCTCATCCGACAAATGCATGATCGTTACAAATGGGACATCATTGTAAAGGGAAATTAACAGGCTTTCCAATTATATGATACAATGCTAATAATACAGTGACAACAGATCTGATTGACCAAACACAAATTTCAAAACTTTTTTTGAGGAGTTTACTAAAGATCTATTAAGCAAAAACTAAGCAGTGTACCCAGTGTCTCCAAATCTGTCCAAAATGTATAAATTATGCATTGCTGTAAATCATAACAATCATGTATTTCACAACAAATCAAATGTTTTGACTCAAGAAATTCATTTTTGCATGATTTTCCTTTGGGAATTACAAGCTTTCCATCAGTACAGTGGTCTAAAATATCTAGGGGTCCAGAAACATCCAAAATCTCTCAAATGAATAAAATGCTTTTTGTCTATTATAAAGCATATATATGCGAAGGTTCAAGATGAAACCTTGATTATCGTATTTTAAAATAATGCAAGAAAATTATCACACAATGTGGTACAGTACCTAAATGTGTAATCATTACCTCTCGTATGTTTTTCTGTACTCTACCGTATGTAATGTATTGTATGGGGATGGGACGACATTAAAACAATATTCAATGGTCCACCACATTTTGGCATTGTTCAAAGCACACATCACATCCAGTACATGAACACAACACGCTACCAACAGAGCTTACCTTACATTGTGAAATATCCTCATCATAAAATTACACTAACCCACTCAATAAAAAAAATTACGTACATAACCAAAATATTTTGAGTAGTAACACTTGCCTATCGACAAATAAATCTTATCTGTGTTCAGTAGATAGACAGAGAATCAGTTTGTTGTTTCCTCTCCTGAAAACTGTCAGCTAGGTCTGTCAGCAAACATATGGCTTAGCTATGCTCAGAAGTCCTCAATACTAATAATGTCTTACAAAATTAGACTAAACTGATCAAAATCATTTTGCCTGGTGCAGTGTCATTTACTGCTAACACAGAGTGAATGTGTAAGGCAGCGATGATGATTTACAACTTTCAGTTAAGCAGGTTTATAAAATGCTATTCAAAAAGTAAAATTAGACATACATTGTTAGAAAGCTTATAAATTGTCAATCAAGCCAGACTGTACTAAAAATGGCGACAACGCCGTAAATTATACATGTGGTATTATGCACAGCTATTTTGAATGTACCCAGGCATCACAAATGCACGAAATATATTTCATAAACGGGTTGTCCAAGACAATATATGACCACTCGGTCTCAAAAGGGACATCTGTACGCGTAAAACCAATGGTTAGGTTATGTATTTATTCAATATTTAGTCCTAGATATTGACTGTAGAATGACATGGTATCATTTTTTAAAACTTTGTCCCGTTTATTTTGTTATTCAGTGAGCAGCATTTTCACTGCTGTATATCTTATGGCTATTATCGGGTTTATCTTACGATTTTTGATTGGCTTTTTTATTTATATTAGCTTCTCCACCGACCTAGCTTACGAAAGAGGACATGAAGAGACCATATGCGGAGTCACAAAACTAACGTAATGTGAAACCAATCAGTGAATACGTCATTAAGCCTGCCCACCCGAACGGTTCTGCTGCACTGAGCACGGTTGTCTAACCGTGCCGAAAATATCGTGCTGGGCACGGTTTGTAATCGTTCCGCGCCAAACCGTTTCCAGGTGTAAACACCATTGGAACCGTTCCTCTCCGTGATCAGAACCGTTACTTAAAAAAAGAGAAGAAAAAAAAAGAAACGGTTCGGTATTAGAATTTTCCGATGTTCGGTACTTTTAGGTCAAATGTAAAAGCCGCATTACTGATGAAAGGTTCACTTTGTCAGAATCTTCGCTAGATGGCAGTAGCAACTAAGGTAGCCAAGTCAGGTGACGTGCGCTTGTGTATTCAGCTCGTTGATACAGCGCAAGCTTCGACTCGGTACACTTCAGTAGCAATAGGTGTTCTAATTTGGAAATATTTTATTATAGGAAGATGCTGTATTGTTATTAAAATATGCTGTTTTTAGATATATTTAAAAGTGAAAGACCTGTTTAAAGATGATTTTGTTTACAATTGTTTAATTTTTGAAATATATTTTTCTTTTGTTTGGTGTTGTAACACTATAAGCCTATGCTTATTAATATTTTGAACAGGCTTCAACTTAAAGGTTGTTAATAAACAAGGTTGTCAATAAACTGTGAATTCGAAAATGAGGTCATCCCTTGTGGACATTACGTTTCTGATCTATTAAGGTAATTTCAGTATTGTTAGGTACCGAGTATCGAATCAGTATCTTAAGTTTCAAGTATCATTTCGGTATCGGTATCAAAGTCAAAATTTTGGTATCGTGACAACACTAGTCTGACTCCTTTTTTAGTTGCGTCATGAAAGTGCTGCAGCTCTACATACACGCCGGGCTATCTAAGTATTATGACATGCCATCTAAGTGTTACGACATAGTAAAGACCTTTACAGCAAGCAGCCAGGACACATCCATGGCGACGCAACTAAGTCATCCGACAGCGTCTTTTAGCACAAAATTGGCCATAAGTCATCAATATTTTATACAATCATCATGATATTCAGTAGATATGTTGGGTGAAGGTATATGATCATGAGGACAAAACCATTTTAAAATCTCTCCATAAGGGGCACGATAGTGCCAATGCTTGGACCCCTCCCATCGCCGCATGCGGCTTTGTTTGCATTATTTTTAAATCTGATAGCAATGTTTTATCTTAAACCTTCATAAGGGGCTCATTTATATGCTTTATAGTGAACAAAAAACATTTTATTCATTTTTGGAGAGACTTTGGATATGTTTCTGGACCCCTTGATATTTTAGACCACTGTACTGACAGAAAGCTTGTAATTCCCTCTTGAAAATGATGCAACAGTGAGTTTATTGAGTTAAAACAGTTGATTTGTAGTGAAATATATGAATATGTTGTGATTTGCTGCAATGCATAATTTAGACATTTTGGATAGATTTGGAGACCCTGGGCACACTGCTTAGTCTTTGCTTCATAATTCTATAGTAGTTCTACATATCCGCCCTTAGATTTTATGAACTTGTGGTCAAGAAGTTTTTGATCCAGCACATGGATAGTTTAACCTGCTGTATGCAATCTCTCAGTATTTCATTGCAAACTAAAAAAGTGCAAATTCATTTTTGATTTTTTGTCTAGACAATTACATTTGTGGCACCTTATTTCTTCCAAAATTATGAATATAAACCAATCTGCGTTAGTATTGTAAATTGTACAAATGTCTTGCTTCATTTAAGCCATTTTTTCAAGTCTCTGTGGTGTTCACATCTGGAGTTATAAAGCTTTAAATAGGGTACCCCCTAAATGGGCAAGGATTGGCATGTGCGCTAAGGGGTTAAGTAATTATTTGAAGTCATACTTATTTTATAAAGCCACCAAATTTTTTTGTCACATTCCCAATGGTGATTTTGGTAATTTGCATCAAAACATTTGGGAGTTATTAGCATCTTTGTGATAAGCCACGCCCATATACATTTTAATTGGCTTAAAATGCACATGGCCAACTTTATTTATTAGTGCTTTTTAGAAGACCTTCCGGTATACAAGCTGGTGAAAGATACCTGTTAATACATTTTAAAGGTTTTTCGACAAGTTCAAAATGGTGGACATTATGACTTAGAAAAGCATTTGCGTTGTCCTTGAGGAGAGACATCTTGTCTTGAGTGTTTTTTTTAATTGACTTCTTGCAGCCATTTTTGGAATATCAACTTGTGTGAACAAACTTATTGGAGTTGCATGTTGATATAAGTCATACGGCCTCACATTTATTTTTTAAAGGTTTTTCAAAAAAATGAAATGGCAAAAAATCCAATATCATGGACTTCAATGGTCTTTGAAGCAGATTTGTTTGGTATGAGCTCGGGAAACAGACAAAAAAAAGAATTTTGACAAACCAAATGTTTCAAAATGTCATGGCCCAATAAATGTCAATTTAATTTTCTTCCTTTAACATTAACATTATCATCTTGTCAATATGGGTAAGTTTTCTTCCCTGAGTTGCATGTCGGCCTTGGAATCACATGCCAAATTTTGTTGCTGTACAATGTTTGCTTATAGAGCAGAAAAATAAACAATAAAATAAATTTTTTTAATCAAAATCCGAACAATCCCAAATAGGGTTCCAGCATGTGCGGAACCTCAATTTTCTCTTAAACCCCCCCATAGTTAATTTCTTCTTGACCCCACCCACAACCTGCAGTGTTTTTTCCAATATCGGAACAGCAAAACTGCTGAATTTCTTGCAATGCTGCTACATTGTTTTTAAAGTTGTGCTTAGCGGCAGACGGGCCAATTGGGTCAGAATTACTTTGTTGAAGCAAATGAGTAAAGCTGTGGCCTATATTACCTTTCAAAACATTTATCCCTGACACTACTGTCAGCAGAACATTCATCTTTTGCCATATTCTTCACATTCAGGCATGAACCTAGTGTTAATGGTTGCACTCATTTACTTTAACTTAAGTCAGCTTGTCATACACTCCTAGGAAAAAAAATGGGCCAAGCCCAAAATGGCAAAATAATAAGCTTTTAATGGTCTTAACAACAAATCATTGGTCAGAAAATTAGCAAGAATTAAACAAATGCACTCCTGGGACCTCCTGTGCCACCATTTGATCGTTTTGCTGCAATGAAGTGTTTGGGGAAAAGCTAGAAACAGGGAAATTCACTTATACAGTAGACAAATTAACATAATATCAAATAAGAGTCATGTTTTTTATTTGGCTCCATATCATTTGCATGCCACGACTTCCTGATGTCTGTGACCTATCAACATCATCAGAGTCTGGATATCTTATTTTCAGGTTGTCCTACAAGCGATACAAAAAGTATTTGCATTTGAATGGATCTCTATGGGAATTGGGGGGTGGGACTAGATTCAGCTGTAAATTATGCTGATACAGTATGGAACGCATTTGTTGGCTAAAGGGCTAAGTCATCAAGGGTCCAAGGTATCAAATGAGCCTCAAACCACCAGATATGCAGTAGATACTACAAGCATTGTTTCTCCTGAATATTTTTTCCAGGAAAATTATTTAGTTAATTCATGGGGGCATTCTGAGAGTCTTTTTTTCTGTTTGGACATCGATGAATCAGCTGTAGTAAAGTTCCAAGAATCAGCTGTGTCTGCACATGCACCTTGCAAAACAATGCACTGCTTATGGAAGAAAATCCTGGGGGGAACACTGACTTTGATTACATACACAGTACAAATTTGAAAACTCCACACTCAGTGCCAAGGGGCCTAGACTGCTACAGGATCTACTGGATTCACTAAAAAGTAGTCCAAATGTGGGATGGAATTTGTTTTGCCCTTTTGTTAATAGTTGTAACATCCCAGAGACTATAACAGCTGGTGTGATAAGACATGTTGCATGTCTTCAACGGTTTTCCCAGTGATTATTCCTAACAGTGTAAATTCAGAGTAAGGTTCACTGTATATTTAGGCTCTGATGGGAAATGTATTTGCTGTTGTACATATTTTTTGGCCTTTTATTTTCTGTTGCTGTTTCCTTCTTGTTTGAGAGTGTCAACAGGGAGATTAACTTGGAGACCGAGTTGAGTGAGAGAGGATGAGCAGAATTTGTGCAACTGCTGCTTACCACAGAAAATTGAGTCCATGCAGTAAAGCACTCTGTTTTTCACAATAGATAACATGTACAATAAATGGTAATGTTATACTGTAGAACCCTAAAATATTGTGATATTTAAAAATCAAGTCACTGATTGCAACATTCTGCAAGCTGATATCTCCATTAACCTCATGTACTAATGTTTTTCTTTGTCTCTAGGTAATAAGGGGAAACAGCATCATCATGTTGGAGGCTCTAGAGAGAGTATGAAGGCAGTTTGGACCCATTGGGATCACTGTCCAAAAGGGGTGAACAGTGATCATACCCTGCTTTTTTCTCAGTTGTATAACTACTTTTTATAACTTGAAACCCATATAGAACACAAACTGTCACCTCTCTTTAATTATTGTTTGTTGCTTCAGAATCTTTTTATGAGCTAGGTACCACGCCTTGTGAATGATCAGTGGACTTTGATCATTTATCTTTTTCATATTTGCGAGAAACATGCAAGATGTGTTAAATAGTGGAAAAATGATTGGACAATTCTAATTATTTGCCTGTAATAAACTGGTATCTCTCTGGGGTGTCTTGTTTTTAGTCTTTAAAAATGGTACAAAATGTTAGTATTCTGCAGTATTGAGGTGTGTTTTTGGGATATGTAATTTAATAAGATAGGCCTTCTTGATCAGCTTTGCAGTAATGATATAGAAACTGGTCTTAAGGTAATGCACCATGACAAATCCTACTGATGAGATGGTAGCTTGTCTTAGCTCACTGTAGACAAGGATATCATGGTGTTTTGTTGTGGAAAATCAATACAGTTTATTAAACTAAGGAAGAGAGACTGAGACTGCTTCAAGCCTTTTATTATATCTGCAGATAGGAGACTGCAGATAGGAGTTCTTGCAGGAGCTCGGGAAGCAAAACTCAAATGTACTTTATGGGAGGAAGAAAATTGGAATGTGCTCAGTTTGAAAAAGACTTGGGTGTAATGGTTGATCAAAGTCTTTCTGGTTCTAGGCCCTGTGCTGTAGGCCAACAGGATGCTGGGATATATAGCCAGAAATATTGAGTATAAATCCAAAGAAGTTTTACTCATCTTATACAATGCATTTGCTAGACCACACTTGGGGTATTATGTGTAACAACTGGTGGCAGCTGTGCCTGGATGGGATCTGCAATATAAAGATGCATCTCATCTTTATATTTGTGCTTACCCTTGATTTTTTAAACATACCTATTCCCCTAATTTCATACTGGCTCTCTCAAATTTCAAACAACCTCTGAATACAGTTAGGAAGCAAATTATTTTGTGCTGGCATGAAGTTTGTCCTTGGTGATGAGGAGTGGGATGTGCTGGGGCTTAACATAAAAAAGTGTTTGCAACAGATCATACATAAAAAATACAAGCAGGCCGTCACATACACAGAGGCACAGTTTAGAACATACACAGTACATAATGCATATGCTAAAATTTTTCATTAACACCATTAAATCACAATTTCTATCACAACATTTTGAAGGAGTTAACCTCAATGTGTGGGTCAAATTATCACTAAAACACTAGCCTATACCTAGTCCCTGTACTTGGCTCAATATTCCATATTCCAAATTCCCAGGTTGTTGCTACAAATTAGAAATACGTCATTAGTTTACATACACAATAAAATGGTAAAATGCAAATGTAGAAATATGACCGGTGTAACGATGTTTAACTATACACTGGAACTTTGGCTCCCTGACCACAGGACTCTGCTGAGTCACGTTTATCATTAACTTTTTTTGGTCAACCAAATGCCTGCCCCCTTCCTCTTGTGACCCTACAATAAACTGTGTGATCAATTAAGCATCAACTTGGGGCAAGGAACACCCCATTTTTGGAGGAAAGGGGAGCCCAGTTTAATAAGCTTAAACATTAACGCAGTAATCAATGGTCTGTCTATCCGTGATTCATTGACTGCTCCAATAGCACAAGCCAGTCAGATGTTCATGTGGCCAAAATAATAAACCATAACATTACAGACATCACACATGGGGTTCTGTTGCGTCAGTGACTTTTGAGCATAAAACTCATCCAAGAACCTAACAACTTTGCTCTGAGGTAAGGCATTGCCTAACTGACCAGGCGCATCTCCTTAAGGACATTGCTGGACTTTGCTGTTCTTCCCAACTCACACCTCGCTGGAGACCTGGCTGAGCTGGCTTGCCACCGCTCGTGAAATAAACAAAGCCGGTTTGTTTCCCATCGACAGCTGTTTGTGGAACTCGTATCTACATACGGAGTAAAAGTATCTCCCTTGCGGCCGGGGCCCAAGTGGAAGATTTGTGCACATCCGTCATCTTGACTGGAACCCGTCACGCCCCTGACTTCACAAAAGTTTCTGCACACCTGCCACAGACCCTGGGATGAGCTGACTAAGCATCACCAGAATTAAGGACTGGCCTCCCTTATTGTCACCGTTAAGTATTGAAATGCATTTTAACACTGACATCAGATTATAGTATATCATAAAATTTGAAATACCTAATTAGGGTATTTTACTGCTGTTTGTTGTTGTGTTTTGTTTATTGTGCGTATGTCGATTGAGAATAGCAGATTCCCTGACCTTGTAGTTTACGTTGTTAAAACATTATTTTATGAGACTGATTTCACTAATTAACCACATAACAGAGTAGCATGTCACTAACCCATAACAAATTCACCCTTCGTTAAATGGTAGTACTGCCAACCTCTTATGTTTAGCTATTGCAAAATAATAATTTCCTCGTTAGAAGTGTATACTATTCATATTATACAAATTATTGTTTTCAATTAGCCTGTTTACTAATCTATTATCATAACCAATAAATGTATATCCTTTATTTCCAAACCGTTATCGTGTCAAATTCTGATTGGTTGTTGAAGCTCCATTCATCTGAATAAACCTCACTACACCTGATTAGATTAGGATTAGATCCTGTGCTACTATGGTGGGAAATCAACTAAATGCTGTTTCAATCAGAATGTCTGAGAAAGAAAGGTTTTTAAGGTCCATATTGAATCCTGACCATGCCTCTGACATCTGTGGCCAAGGGTCCTGCATTTTTATGCATAACTGGACATAGCATGCATTCTGCCTTGAGGGAGGGGTGTTCAGTTGGCTTGGTACAATGTTAGGTGAATTAAAAATGTTATCTGTTCCGGATTACTAATTACAATATAGCAGCAAGCGGCAAGTAGGTGATTCAAATCCTGTAATTTTAAATGTTATCTGTAATTTTAAATGTTATCATGCATTTAAACTTCAAAAGCTAACACTTCAGCCAACATAACCAAAGCGACCAAAACCAGCAACATCTTGCTATTAATATTCCTACTGACATTTAAAGATGCTATCTCTCAGCTAACATTACTCAGTAGCATGCAATTTCAGCATGTGTTCAAAGTGCAGCTAAACTGTTGTTGCCTAGTAAACTACGATTTTATCAAAGTACAATGCTAACAAAATTCAAGCATTAACCGCAAAGCCCCTAGTGGTCAGCACGCCGGCATGCCTAGATTGTTCAACTCAGACATTCATTGTTCCTGCAACCGAAGTATGAGTTAAAAACAGAAATGCTTTGTTTTAGTTTGATTAGTAAATGATACGCGACAGCTATGCCGAAAAAGGGGTTTCGCAGCACTACCATAGTCCCTCTGGTCGTGCATTTAACAAGCACCCCAACCCTGCAGTCTCCTCTGCAACTACACCCCCCACCCATGACATAATGGTCAATATTGTCTATCAGGGCATTCATAAAAATATTCTTTCACCTCTCAAAAATCGTATTCCGTCATAGCAACAAGATAAACCCAACAATAGCCCTAGGATATGCCAATACAGCAGTGAAAACGTTGCTCACTGAATAATGACATAGTATCATTTTTGAAAACTTTGTCTTATGTCATTCTACAGTCAATATCTGGGAATAAATATTGAATAAATATACAACCTTACCATTGGTTTTATGAGATTTCCCTTTTGAGACTGAGTGGTCATATATCGTCTTGGACAATCCATTTGTGAAATATATGTGCATTTGTGATGCCTGGGTACCTTACGAAATAGCTGGTGGTGTTTACAGCATTGTCGCACTTTTTAGTACAGTCTGGCTTGATTGACAATTCATTTATTCAGTAGGTGACAGTATAAGCTTTCTAATGATGTTTAACATGTCTAATTATGCTTTCGGAATAGCGTTTTATAGCTCAGCGTAACCAAAAGTTTTCTCATCATCCCATTCACTTACGCATTCACTCTGTGGTAGCAGTAAAAGGCCCTGCATCTGTCAAAACATTATCAATGATTTTCTTAATTTATTGGAAAATATTATTACTATCGAGGACTTCTGAGTAGGGCTGTGTATTGGCAAGAATCTGGCGATACGATACGTATCATGATACAGGGGTTACGATTCAATATATTGCGATACTGTAAGCAAGGCAATATATTGTGATATTTAAAATCTAATTTAGAGGAAAACTGTCATAGTATAAAGAACACCACCATATGCATAAAATCTGAGTAAAAAATGTGTACTTTTTTATGCAATCAGAACAGCGGGATCTGCTTTTGCATTTATCACAGTCCCTGTAACATCCAACATCATAGCACTACTTCGTTTTTACCTCCTTGTACAACTTGGGCACAGCGATGTCAGTGATGTGTTGTCGGGAGGGTATGGTGTAACGAGGCTCCATAGTATTCACCATATTACGGAAGCCTTCATTCTCTCCAACACTTGAGAGGGCGCATATCTTTGCAAATGAAATAAAGTATTGACTGAGTTATTTTGGTTGCACGAGTTGAGGTTGGTGGTGACTTCGGTGTGTGAACTTGTTGTTCCAGAGTGAGTTGAGAGGGATCCACTCGTTGTTTAACGTTAGCCCCATCAGAATGGTGTCTTGCTAAGTGTGCTCTCAGATTCGTTGTGTTCCCTGAGTATTTGATTTTGGCATAGCACATTTTGCAAACAGCATGGCTCTTGTTGATCTCCTTAGTGCCTTCTTTATTGTGGAAGCCAAAATGAGCCCACACTTCAGCTCTGTGAGCCGCGGGAGCCGGTCTAACTCTTTCCGATTCAGCTATTGGTGGTAACGTTACTAGTCAGCTAGCTTTGCTAATGCTAATGTTAGCGGTGCGCCCTTATGCTACTTCCTGTCTCAGTTTACATTGTTACGTTGGAATGGAAGAGTCAAATGGTTGAAGATAGGTTAAAACACTGCTATCTAGTGGCCGGGGTTTAAACAGAACACAAAATGAACCACTGTCTGCCACAAATCTTTGCATGTAAACTATTAATTAAAAATCTATACAGTGTTTTTGAGAATCGATACAGTATCACAAAACATAACATCGCAATACTCAAGTGTATCAATATTTTCTTACACTTCTACTTCTGAGCATACCATATGCTTGCTGATAGACCAAGCTGACATCGTTTTCTGAAGTAAGACAGAAGAGGAGATAACGACAGGATTGATTTACTGCCTCTGTCTATCTACTGAACACAGATAACATTTCATGATCGCTATGTAAGTATTACTGCTCAAAATATTTCGGTTATATACGTTATTTTTTAAATAGAGTATCTTTAAATAGGTTAGTGGTATTTTATACTAAGGATATTTCACACTGTAATGTAAGCGTCCGTTAGTAGTTTTTGTGTTTTATGCGCCAGACGTGAAATTTGGAACAAAACATGGTGGCAGTGTTGCCAACTATGGAAGGCCATTTGAGCAAATAACGTCTTAGAAATTTTGTGTTTACAGGACATTAAAATGCGTGTAAACACATAGAGTTTGGTCATGTTAACACATAATATTTTTGCGCGTTAAAACAACAAAAATTGACACGTTAACATGTCAGGTAGATTTTCTACGCCTTAAGACATCTCATTTTGGCGTGTTAAGAAGCAAATACCTGTCACAGCCAACGGGTTGTTCCATTCTTGTCTAATAGGGGTGTTAATCCTATTAATTCCTGTGTTTTCTAAAAATCTGAAAATAGCCCTGTACACTGTAAAAAGTAACTTGTTGTTTCGACTTAAAAATTTGAGTGACCAAGCTGCCTTAAAATGTTATGTTAAGACAACAAAGACGATAAGTTAACAAGTAAATTAAGCTATTTGAGGCAACTCCATTCAACATTACTTGAAATCCTTTGTTTATAATTGTGAATATTGCTGCCTATGTTAACGACTCTATCTTTATACATTAGGCCTCCTAATTTGTATCTGTTTATCTGCCGACCGGTTGAGATATAATTTGTATGAGGACTCAGCTGTTTTCATCTTTATACTTGGGTTAAAGAAACGATTATTATACACTTTGGAGATGCTTACGTTCCAACGTTATTGACTACATGGTCACATCTACTGACCAACAAAACTCTTTAATCTGTTTTAAGTATCGAATGGTTCTTTTTGGGGAAGCCAGTTGCTCCCCAGCATTTTTTTAGTTTTTATGTGTACACAGGGGACATTTTTTGTTTTAATTTCTATTATATAGAGGTGAATTGGGAACCCGCTATTATGATTAGGA
Source organism: Anguilla anguilla (assembly GCF_013347855.1). Classification (NCBI taxonomy): domain Eukaryota; kingdom Metazoa; phylum Chordata; class Actinopteri; order Anguilliformes; family Anguillidae; genus Anguilla; species Anguilla anguilla. The sequence continues at coordinate 28,204,888 of NC_049210.1, read as the reverse complement.
TTATAAACTATGTCACAGGTGGATAAATCACTCTTGAAACAAGTTGTTGTCATAGCTTGGAATGTGGGCGGGGCTAACGGGTCGGTGAAACGTTCCAGAATATTACGTCATCTCTCAAAACTACACACTGAAATAGCCTTACTAAGCAAAACCCATTTGTCTAATTTAGAAGCCAGTAAACTGAAACAAAAATGGGTTGGCCGGGTATTTTATTCCTCATCTAACAGTCGTAGCAGGGGAGTTGCCATTCTTATACATAAAAAAACGCCATTTATATTACAGAACTCAACGGTGGATACAGAAGGTCGTTATGTTCTCATAGAGGGGCTTTTATATAATGAACAGGTGGTCATTTTGAGTGTGTATGGCCCCAATAATAATCCTACTCCTTTCTTTAATAAGATAAGTTCTGAGCTTGCGCAGTATGCTGGGAAACCAATTATTATGGGGGGAGATTTCAATGCAGTTCCCAATCCTCCTCTTGATAGATCTGGAAAACCGCTTCCATCAGATTGAGCCATTTCAGCCACACTTGTCGATGTTTGCAGTAGTGCAGGACTATCAGACGTTTGGAGGCTACTGAATCCAGATCTTGGAGATTATACCTTTTATTTAAATTCATATAAGTCATACTGCAGAATAGATTCCTTTTGGGTTACTCAAGACATACTGTCCAATGTATGGGATACAAAAATCCATAACATGATTTACAGTGACCACTCTCCAGTTACTTTGTCATTCTCTCCCTCCATTAATCATATTAGGCCCTCCATGTGGACTGGGCCTAATTAACCCAGAACTGATTGAATATATTGAAAAAGAGACTCAGAGTTTCTTTGAAATTAATAGTGATTCTGTGGACTCCTTTTTAACAGTTTGGGAAGTCTATAAAGTTACTTGTAGAGGCTGGCTTATTAGCTTTACATCAAACCAAAAGAAAAAGAGAATGGACAGATTGAACAACCTCACTATGGAACTGTCTAAATTGGAATGTGCTCACAAAACAGACCCCAAAAATGTCTGAAGGATATTCAGCTCCAGTTGTCGCCTACCTGCCGGCCCAGTTTGTTTTCATTCAATCGGCAGCTTGTATTCAGCTCCAGTCGAGGTCCACCTGCTGGCCCGGTGTGTATTCGTTCACACCGGGCCAGCAGGCTTGTCTGCGCACCTGGTGTTCGTGCACTCGGCCGTGTGTTCGGGGCCACGCGGGGTCTGCGTGTGCTCATTTGTTTGGTCTGGTTCGCCGGCCTTGGGTGTGTCGCTGCTTATCTGGGGGCCCGATGGGTCATAAATTAGAATAGTTGCTAAGGAGCCTACGGGATGGCAGGTAGAGTAACTGCTAAGGGGCCTAAGGGACGGAATTTAGAAGAAACAGTAATCAAGCAATACACACGCAAGGGCATACAAGTGTTTTTGTTCTCTGGGCTGTCGCGTTCGTAGTGTTGTGGATAGCAGTCCTCAGATGGATGGTAAGTCATAAAAGGGAAATATAAGGTGTGCCTACACTCTTATGTTTAGCCCAAGAAGGGTTAAGTGGGAAACAGATGAGTAGGCGGACATTAAAAGGGTGAAAGGGTCTGATAATTCAGAAACAATGACCTTTGAGCCAGATTCGCACAGAAAATATAAAGCTGGGGTCACAGTTGGATCGATTAAAAGCAGAATTAGAAAAGCAAGAAAATAAAACCAAAAAGAGAGGCAGGATATATGCGTTGTTTGTCAAAGTGTGACGTTTTTAGTCTGGTGGGCCCAGAATAAATATTGTTTTATATTTTAGAGACATAAATATTTTAATTGTGTAATAAGTATTGTTTTATATTATAGAACTATAATTATAATAACTGTGTAGTGATGGCGACAGGTGGCTCTCCGGAGCCGCTGAGTAAAGTAGGAGAGAAGTGGCATGAAGAAAGAAAAATGAGTCTATATATCCAGCTATGTTGAAATAAGTGAAGGAATTCATAGCTAATAGTGTGAATAAATGCTTAAATGAAAAGGACAGGCCCTTCCCCGTGAAAAGAGTGACCGAAAAGCGAGAGCCGCGGGTATTCAAAGCTTGTGGTTTGATCATTAGGAGTGGAATGTTAGGCGACTAGTGGGTCGAGAAAAATAATTCTATGAGGAAGCGAAGCTGAGTGACACCAGGAGATGTGTGGCAACATGATGCAGAAAGGCTACAGCAGAGTGTAAATGAGGAAGTTAAAAATGGAGATGAGATGTGGGAATGAGTAGCATGTTTGAAGATGGAAATGGCAAGTTCAGAGAAAATACATGACCAACAGCAAGAGTTGGATAAAAGGCAACACGTAGTGTTAGATGCAAGAAAACACCTAAAGTTAGTCGTAGAGAAAACGGCTGACGGGGTGGAAGTAGCAGCCGTGTATGTATCCTTGGCTGATTTACAATTGTCAGTATCGCGGTAGAGAACACAGCTGCCGCCGCAAACCCAACAGTTGAAAATACAAAAGGATCAGTGTATTATGTGTAAAGGATTTGAACACTGGGCCAGACAGTGCCTGACTCGATTCATATAGCCTGGTGGAACAGTTGAAACCAGACATCTATGGGAACCAAAACTAATTTTAGCCAGTAAGTAATAGCAAGTAAATTTTTATTACTAAAGGGAGGCGTTTTGATATTGCAAAGCATTTGTGGGGCGCACACGGAAATAGAAAATAAACACCCTAGATACAATAGAAAAGCTAAATACAAATTACAGGGACAGTTATGTCAGGAGTCACTTGCACTCCCCCTGCTACCGCTACCCACCACAGGGGCAAGGATCCATCGACCACAAACAACCAGACACAAGGATAAGGTAAGCAGAGTCTTTATTGAATTTATTTTAACAGTTCATGGACAGGCAGCTGGCCCACTCTGACCCCCCCCCCCCCCCCCCCCGCTTGTACGGTGGCCCCGCCAACGACTGACCCAGTGCCGCGCTAGCCAAGCCCCAGGAGAGGGACTCCCTGTCACCGCACCGCAAGCCGTCACACACACACAATGGTAAGTTACCCCGTGCCCCACACTCACTCCACGCAGTGCTCGTTCTCTGATCCTCTCGGGTCTGCCCGCGCAGCACAGACCGGACCCCACTTGGCCACCCCAGGGGGGGGTCAACACACACGGAGAGGGAGGTCTCACACACGCACAAACTGAACAAAAAAGGTGGAATGTGACTCGGCCCGTGCCAAGAAATTCCGGGCCTCCTCCAAGTCCCAAAATAAAAACACAATACCCAAAGAAAAATAGGCAGAGACTGCTCCTTCTCCCTGGAACCGCTGCGGCCGGACGTCGTCGTTCTCCCGGGCTTCGGAATCTTCCGGACAGGGGAACGGGGCCGTACTGGGGAGGGGAGAAGGCACAGCACCAGTTACCCCACTGTGGACTGGGCAGGACAGAGCACACTCATGCTTCACGGTGTTCCTTGGTGCACGTCCCTCACTCAGCTGGGGCTCCGCCCCCACTCGCCTCCTGCCCAGCCCGGGGCTCACGCTCCACTTCTCCCGCTTGTGTTTTCCCCAAGCCGCCACCACCATTCCTCTCCTCACTCGGCCACCAACACGGTTCCAGGTCCACAGTCCCGCCGCCACACACGCGCCACTCACACCTAAAAGAAATCTCCCCCACGAGATTTCTCCCAGAAGAAAATAATTAAGAAGAATAACGAAAGTAAAAACCAAATCCAAACCAAAATCCTCAACAAAAACCGGCCGCAATAACTAAAGGAAAAAAAAAACAGAAAAAGAAAATCTAAACACAAAAACAAAGAAAACAAAAAAAAAAAAAAGAAACCCCAAGTTCAAAAGTTTACAGAGCCTGTTCCTTCCTGGCTGCCTGAACCCAAACTGCCGCAATCCCCGCTCTCTTATCCCCTCCCCTGTGTCCGAGGAAACAAGCGGAAGCTGTGTGAGCTCGTTACCTGGAAAAGTGGAGGAAACCAATTAGCCCTAGTCCACATTCCCACATGTGCTCCCAATTACCAATTAGGTGCTCTTACCAAGCTGGCGGCTTGTCAGGCTCACCTCCTGACACAGTTAAGAAAGAGTAATAACAGTTGAAATTAGATGAACAACTTTAAATAATTCTTTTTACAGTGGTGTAAGCAGTGGTTTCCAAATAAAAATAAGGCACCATCATATGTTTCTCTTTAATCAAATAAAGAAAATATGTCTACAATAATTGAGATTATAAAATAGATTATGTTAATGAACTGCTGTCAAAAATTAATCAGCATCTTAATATATTTGCATTTTATGGAAACAAAATAACTTTTGTACATTGTGGGAAGAGTGTCAGTGTCTTAGAGAATAGCATTGTGTACATATGAGTGGTGTGGTCTGACGCTAGAAGTGTTCGAACATGCGTGCCTGCGTCTGTAAACTGTTTTAGCCTGATTGAAACTGAATCTCTAATTATACATTATACATGCAATTACCTCTGTACATGTAAAAGTAGTGTAGGGTGACTGTGCAGTGATCAATCAATCTACAGATTAGTTTACGTTGTGTCCACATTAATGCAGTTTAAACATTGTACAGTATGTTAAAAGAGAAATATGCAGTAATGTGTATTGTGATGAGCTGTGAGGCTGCAATACAGCAGGTGTCAGGAGAAGGCAGTGCTGAATTGTTTGGTTTTGGATGTGTGCAATGGTTTTTTCTCTGTTCCACTGCACCTGGACAGCCATGTTTGGTTTACCTTCACTATGGGTGAAAAATAATACAAGACTAAGTCAAGGATTCCATAACTTACACGTTGTTTAATCGAGCAATGGGTGATGTGTTGGCTTGATGCCCAGGGCTAGAATCTGAGGGGATTCAATATGTTGATGATTTCCTTTTCTCATCTCCTGACAAGGAGACTCACATGCAGGATCTTGGGATATTCCTGCAGCATCTGGCTAACAGAGGGGTAAAGTGTAATCCTCACAAAGCACAAATTGCACAGAGGAAGTATATTTGGGATATGTAATTTCACAGGGGAAAAAAAAACTGGCTGTTGACCACACTGAGGGGGGTGCATATGAGATTATTTAACTTTTGTTGGTTGCATATTTCAAATTACTTTAGAATTGTATAACCACTGAGTGATTTATTGCGCGGGGCAGGAGGGCCCCATGATGTAATTGAGTGGATGTTGAACTGTGAGGTGGCGTTCACCACTTTGAAGCAAAAACTGTGTGTGGCCGTTCACTTTGTTCACTCATGGTTTGGGGGGGCATATGTCTGCGGTGCTCACACAGAAGCACGTAGACTGGCAGCGGCTGGTTGCCTATTTTTCATCCAGGCTGGATGCTTACAGGCAGTAGATGGGGCTATGGATGCTCTAAGGCAAGTGCTGCCACTGATAGGAACACAAGATTTGGAAATTGTCGTGCCTCACGCTATCCTTGATATTTTGTCAGAAAAATCTTCTGTGGTTCATGTGGTCAGGTGAAATGACTAAAGTAAAACATCCGTAAAAATTGAGCGCACTTTGGAGGAGTTCTGTCATAAGTGGAGAATTTCTTTATTTAAAAATGTGTGAAACCCAATAAGAACCAGGATACGAAATGATTGCAGTTGTCTGATAAATTTTCCTTGGTTAAACATGCATCTAAAACAAATAGTGATTTTCTGTATAATCTTGTGCACCTGTAACCCGTGACTGATCCAGTTATTAATGTACTCAGGCTTAAGCACGCGATATGTATACATTAAATTGTATTCCTTAAAAGGAACATCAGACCACACTGAACCTCGTTGTGAAACAAAGGCCACGGTTTGTCCTGTTGGTGTTATTCAGGAAAATTCAGGCGGCGAAGATATAATCCAACCCATCGCACTCAGAAGGCGACATTCACGTGCGAAAGGGCGGCCACGTGACGCATGTTCGGGGGCATACCTGAGCAGCACTCTGCCTTACTGCTCATGTTCAGCTACAGTTGTGTGGCTGAGTACTGGACGACAACTGCTGGGCAAACTGGTTTGCTAGTGGCAAAATTAAGCAACAGAAAGGCCGTATAGGGAGTCTGTTGAATTGTTTACTTCTCAAGAAGTCAATGTGGGCTGAAAACATTTTAGTTGTAAGAAGAATATGTTATACTGATTGTTATGCAGACTATACTTATTATATTGCTTTGGATCTCTTGGGCCTGTGTGAACGGTGAAATGACAAGAACTGTGAGGGATATGAGCATTGTGTGGCTTTTACCCACTCCCCGCAAAATAGGGAGGGGATGTTTTCCACGCGATGCTCTGCTCTGCTGTTAGGTCTCCCTCCAGGGGAGTCATTTTGATGACTGCTGAGGTCATGAGATAGCGTTTTGCTGTCTGACCGGACAGAATCTGACAACAGATCTTAGGGAAAGGTTGCCAAATGTGATCTATACATGTATTAACATATACCAACATATAATCAACATATACCAAATACATATTAAATGAATGCTAAGAAACGCAAGAGTCCTAGTGCAGGAATATAAAGATGTGTGTTAGGATTAGGCTAGGCATAGGATGTGCCACAAGGGCTACCCACATGGGCTGCCGTGCAGGAGGCGGCACAAAAAGAGTGCTCCGTGGTTTCTGCATTGTTATTAGGGCTATGCACTAGCCATCTCAGTCTGCATATCGGGTTATGTTCCAGCACTATGTCAGTATAATCTGCACAGTTTATTCCAATAGTTAATCATGTTACACATGGAACTTAGAAGTTGCAAAGGGGGGAATGTGGAAGGGAAATGCACATAAGCTTACAGCCATCACCACTATAATGGTTCATATCAGGGCGTTAACATTACTTATTACTTGTAGAGTTTAGAGTGGTCAGACCATGGTCAAATTATAAAACCAGCAGAAACCTTAATATAATGTAAGCACAGTCTCCTATAATGTATACATGGCCTTTCAAACAGACCATGTCATGAGTGTTAGAACCGGCAGGGGAATGAGATGAGCACCTGATACCTGAAAGAAATGGGAGGTGAACACTTATTTTTTATATTAGAAAGGAAGGGGGCTTAGAACTAATGGTGTAAAATCTAGGCAGAAAATGAGAAACAATGGTGTATGGGAAAGAGTCAAGTAAAATGAGTGTGTTTTTGTGTGTGTCTTGTCTGTGTGTGTGAGTGTGTCTTGGCAGTGTGTGTCTTGTCTGTGTTTTGAATGTGTTTTGTTTGTCTTCGTGAGTGTCTTGTGGAGTGCTTGTTTGTACTGATATGCGCAGATCAGCCCGGGTTCTTGCATGTAATCTTTGAATCACCTGCAATAAATCCAGTTGCATCAGACTCTGTGAAGTGTATATTTTGAAGAAGTATTCAACAGTGTGAGAACACCCAGCACTTCTGGCCCAGGTTGGGGCCTTTTTTTCCCACACTGTTTCCAACCCACAAATACTCCTTGAAGCAGGTCCTAGAGACCACTGAATATTTTGGCGCTCTATCAGGGTATAATGTTAATTGGGAAACGTCTGAAGCCTTGCCATTGAATGTACACTGCACCAGAGCCCTTATTGGAAGTTTACCTTTTAGATGGACTTCTGAAGGTATGAGATATCTAGGGGTAATACTCAAAACTGATTTACAAGATATTGCCCCATTTAATATAAAGAATTTATTAACTGATTTCAAAAATTATTTGGAGATGGAAATCCCTCCCCATTTCATTATGGGGTCGGATAGGCACTCTGAAAATGAATGTGTTGCCCAGACTTAATTTTCTCATCTCTGCAATCCCCTGCCCAATAAATAAGAGCTTCTTTACATAACATAATATTGAGGAAATTTATCTGGAACTATAGGAAACCCAGGGTTAATCGTATAAAGATGCATATAGACAGAGGCCTGGGCCTACCAGATCTTTATAAATATTACATAGCCTTTAATACTAGGTATCCATTAAAGTGGGGTTATGGATCTAAATCCAGAGACACTGCATGGGAAATTATAGCACAGGAGATACTGGATAATCTTGAACACAAGATTTCCCTAGAAGGATCATGGTTTTCACCCATTGGAAAGAAAAAAATACAGAACACCCTGATTAATTTCTCCTGTGAAATTACAAAAATATTTCAAACGCTGGTTAGTTTTAAGTGTGACAACTCGCCGGATATCCCCATGTGGGATAACTATAGGTTTACTCAGGGGGGAAAGCCCTTGAAAAATGATAACTGAAAAACAAAGGGTATTGAAAGATTGGTGGATATGATGGTGCATCAGGGTAGGAAATTATTAACTTTCTCACAAGTCAAGGCCAGATATGGGTTGCAGGACAGAGACTTCTTAAATACATGCAGTTAAGGTCACAGTTATCAAGCTTTTTGGGCCAAGCAGTGACTATACCAAAGCTGTCAAAAATAGAGGCTGATCTGTAATCCACAATTGAGCATAAAGAAAGCATTGCATCCAAGATTTACAAAATGCTGAACAGTTCTGTGGGGGGTAAATGGAGTGCCATCCAAGACAACTGGGAGAGAGACTTGGGAGTGTCCCTAACTGCAGACATTCTTTGTCATTCATATATTGATACATTATTTACTGTTTTTATGTATTTTTATTTTATGTAAATTTTCCTTTAATTGATTTCTGTGTATGTCTGTGTGTATGTTCACTCTTTGAAAATAATAAAAAATTCTAATTGAAAAAAAAGAAGAAATCTTTTGTTGATTTAACTTAACCTCCAGTCAATATTACTTAAATTAATTCGCTCATTTAACTTCAATATTATTATAAGTAACTTACATTTCTTTGTTGATTTATCTTAACCTCCAGTCAATATTACTTTAATTAGTTCATTTAAATTCAATATCATTATAGTTACTTAAATGTCTTAGTTGATTTAACTGAAATAGTTGTCAGTTGTACTTACATTTACAAGTTGCTTAAATTTCAACTCCTATCAAGATTACTTACATTTTCTAGTTGATTTGATTTTTATTTTAGTTCCTTAACCTCTAAATCTATTTCAGATTGGCCCAGTAACTATAACAATTAATAACAGAATAAATGATGAGTCTTCCCCCACACATTTAATACAATTAACAACATCACTGCCCAACATTTTAACAGTTTTACTGAAGATGAGCAAATACTTTAAGAACCACAAACACCATGATTCAACTCCAACCTGTTTGATGACATCAATAACAGTTTCAATATCTGTTTGACTGGTAAAGCAACATCTGTCCACATTAAAAGGACTCCTGAAAGCCAGCAAAAGAATGTGCCAAAATTATCTGAGGAAATGTACAGTAGTTTTTAGAGGTGCCTAAAGGGTTACAGACTTTGAAGTCGTCAATATACAAGCTCAGAGAAATACTCAAGATCTTGACCAGAAAGTGGATTTTCTTCACAGTAAAGGATTTGTACTGGCCAGATTGTGATTTTTGGGTTTCTTCTAAAACTGTCAATTACATCACCCCTATTCAACAGCACTTGAACAAGATTGGCACATAAACACTTGTTTGTTTTGATGACATTTAAAATAACCGGGTCAATTACACAGAAATGTTCTTTAACAAACGATAACCTTCCGTTGTCAGTTCCCAGGGATAAACGTGTCCAATTCCTTTTGCAACATTTAGAAATACACTATATGGCCAAAAGCCAGTGGACACCCTTTCTAATTAGTGTTTCTAATTACTGCCCTTTTTAAAGGTCAGGGCTCTGTGCAGGCCAGTCAAGTTCTTCCTCACTGATCTCAACAAATCATTTCTGTATGGGGGAGTGTCGGGGGCAGGGGGGGTTTGTCATTCTATAACAGGAAACGACCTTCCGAAAACTGTTGCCACAAAATTGGAAGCACACAATTGTCTAGAATATGGGGGCATTCTGAGATTGCAAGGGGGCACTGGAAGCACGATGGATGAGAGGGGGGCGTTGTGACCATTAAGCGGGCGTTTGCCCTATATTAGTGTTCAAGCACGTGGGCAAACTGACAAGTAGCCTCTAAGGTCCAAGCGAAAAAAATCACAATGACCACAATTAAGAAATAAAATTCCGGCTTCACAGATGCCTGCGCTCCGCCCATAGTTATGTGGCTCCGCCGGTAAGAACACAGAGAGGATGTTACGCATACACAACATGGCAGAAAGTTCTGTGCAGGGTTGCCAGACTGGGTATTTACACCTTAATGTAGGGGGATTTAAAAATCTATAGGGTATAGGACTGGATATGGGGGATTTTGAGGAGTGTTTTAGGGGGAATTAATTCATGTGTCTGGCAATATTGCTAGCTTAGTAACGTAGCTACAGATACATTTGATATAAATAACCTTACATAAAAGAAAAACTGCCTTGTAATGCCAACCATCAGTGGTTGGCTGAGCTGAACCCGCAGAACTATTCAGCAGCAGCTGTCTTCCAGTCGTCACTGAGGGAAGGAAAGTGTCTTAGTCAGATACAACCATGAACAGTAGCAACTCTATTAGCCAACTGCGAGTGTGGCGGCTAGCGGGATTAGCCTAGCTGGCTAGCTAGCTCACAGGCGATAGGTTCTTAGAGGTGTTCGTAACTAGCTAGTTAACGGTAGTTACATTCGGTAGGGCAGGCTAATGTTGCAGGCCCTGGTTAAATTCAGCAGTCGTTGTTTTCACATATTTTCGCTGTACTTTGAATTTGAACATTGAATTGTCACAATGTAGCTTGTGTTTTTGCAACATGCTTTCATTCCCATTATTTTTCTCCTCTCAACCATTGTTGGCTTTGGTTCTTTATAAATATTTTTAAATAGCCTAATGCCAGTTCAGTGTCATAAGACTCAAATTGTGCTTTTTCACCAGCTAGTAGCTGGCTAGCCGCCTTTCACTTGCATTCTTTCATTGAGTTTATTTTGGAGTGCACCATCATGTCAGAAATCAGACTGTCCGTCACCATAACCAGCACCGGTACACAACACAAAGCACACTGACAACTTCACAAACTGAAACTTTATTACCGTAGCTTTGTGGGCTAAAGTTAAACAGGCTAGCAACTCAACATACCGTATAGAGTATACAGCAACACATATCACAGGCATATAACGAGGGCAATTCGAACTGACACAAATGTGTGCAACATTGCCCTCTCTAGTCAGACACAAGGAGCTGTGCTGAAATCCTGAGATTCCAACCCTGAATTAATTTAATGATTTCTGCACAGTCAGCTAGCTGCCACTGCTGGAGCAGGGGTTCAGCAAGTACCGCAGCCATCTGAATTTGACCACCTGAAAAAAACTGAAAAAACTGGTGGCGAAACTCACCTCTCTCCAACCAGCGGTGAAAAAACTGGCGGGGAACCACCAAGCACAGGGCTCACATTAATATTTCAGCCGTCCTCTTACTGTTTCTCTTTCTGTTGTGAAACACGTTTGACTGGTCTGTATCATTTTTCTGTGTCATTGTCTGTAGCGGTAGGCTAATTCATAGGCATATTTATGAGGAAATCATTTCTGGGCTATAGGCTGCTGCTATTGTGGCCAAAACATTTTTTCCTGTACAATCACCTAGGCTTGTTTAATCCATGAAAAACACAGTATATACCCCAAAATAAAAAGAGCCTGCCAAATTGTTACGAGATGGAGGCTACTGAGGTGAACAGAGAAACAAAAGGTACGAACCAGGATAAACAAGGAAGAGTTATTTAATAAACTATAATAAAATAAGCACGATTACAACGAGTAACAAGAAGCACAAGAGACCACAGCCAGCAAATGTAAGGCACTGAATACGAAAGATTAGACAAGACATAAGTCATTTGCATCTGGTGGCAGCCAAGGGTTATGACACATAGCTAAAATGTAGTTCTTGTCTGAAAATTAAACAGCATAGGTAGGCTTGTTTTATTAAAAGAAAAAATGACATAATATCACGAACATCAACAAATAATAACCTACATTTGGGGCAGTAATTCAATTTTTGTTGGTGGGGGGGGGGGGGGGGGGGCGGTATGGAACTTGAACATTCGACAGGGGGGCGTTGGTCTACAAAAGGTTGAGAACCCCTGGTCTAGAATGTCATTGTAGCTGTAGCATTAAGATTTCCACTGGAACAAAGGGCACTAATTAGAAACACTAATTAGAAAGGGTGTCCACTGACGTTTGGCCATATAATGTATGTGCAGAGAATACATACCGTATTGACTTGAATACAAGGCAAGGTTTTTTCCCTATTTTTTTGGCCTTATTTTCACGGACTAGTTAAATGGCTCGTAAAAAAGCATTGCGCTTCGTGAGACTAAATAGCACTAGTTGCTAATTAATCGGATCACTATCAGGCAGCGCGAGGTCTGAAAAGAGGGGATCGCCTTATTATCAGGGTCACCGTATATACAGGTTAATTGGGATGGCAGGTATGCCATCCCGCCAAGTTACGCCTTGGCGGGGGCATACCCCATACCTATACAGCACCGAGAGTTTGGCACTTTTCAGGGTTCCCCACAGAAATAACCACAACAGCCACAGACACTCAGCCCTTAAAAACATTCAATTCTGTACATTCTGACCCCATTTCAACAGACAGATTTCATAAACAACTTCACATGTCCACACAATAAAGCCCCAAACTAAGGGGATTTAGCGTTTTCTCCTTCTTCTTCTTCTTCTTCTTCTTCTTCTTCTCTTTCTTCTTCTTCTTCTCATTCTTATTTTTCCTGCCGCCTATCCCACTAATAACATGTCTCCCCATTGGACATTTTACCGACACCAGCCAAATCTTCACCTACACGAGCCAATCAAAAACTTTCATACACACGCAAAATACACATACCTTTTTACTCTGAAACATTTTCAGTACAAACACCTAGTCTGCCTGTGGCCTAGTGGGCAAGGTAACAGTCTTGGAAACACAGGGTCGTAGGTTCAAGCCCAACTAGGAGCGTGTTTCTTTAACCTGCTTTTACCCTCACTAATAATTGTCTACTACTTCTCAATTATTGCTTTTGCTACCCGCCGTTCACCGAACGTATACACTGCATTATGACGTACCGTCTGCACGTTCAATTATTAACCGGCTGCAATATTGCCAAGCCATATGGTTTCAACGGGAGCTCTTCTGTGCTTACTCGCCTGTGTTCTTCTTTAAAACCACGGACAGGTTTGCTAATGATATTTCACGCATTGCATAGCTATGTCATGGTGCTGCCCTAACAAAGTCACAGACTGGTAAACCTCCGGTTGAAGGCTTGAATCCCGCCTCGCCCTCAGGCAGATAATTTCCTCTTTTACACTAACGTTTTCTTACGCTTATATTTGCTTTACCAAAACTCACTCACGGCCACCCATATGCATTTCATGACGGCAAATGTATTCATTTTATTAAAAAGTTACACCAGTTCACCGCTGTGCCATTTCTACTAACTATATTTCTTCACTTGGCTACCGTACAAAACCTTCTTATCAGCAAACGCCACGTTTCTACATTCAGGTTACCTCGCCCTGTTCTCCATCTAGCCACATACAAACAATTACTACGTATGTACGTCCTGCAACTCCCCAATCAAACATTACATTTAAAATCATGATTCACTCATAATTGTAACAACTAGTACTGAACATGAGAAAAACACATCAGTGCAATAGATTTCACACGTTACTTAACCATCCACTTCTATAGCTAGCACTTCATAGCAACTGTTATATATACCATTCGATAAGGAAAATAAGCTCGCTCATGGTCACTCCATTTACTTCGCACTATACTCTGTGATCATGTTAACCTTCACCTACATGCCCATTCTGCTAAAAACATAATGTTTCAACTACGCAATTTCATCATTTCATCCAAATTTCTCTCACACTGTTGTTATTTTCTCATATGCAAAGCCTGCTGGGACATATGCGTCTGCTCCTATGCTCCACTATCAAGTTTTCCGGTTCTAGCTTAGCAAACAGCGAACAGGATTCCCACCTTCAGATAAGCCTATAAAAATGCCTTATAAACCTTACAAATACTAAAAGTGCATCTCCACGAAATAACAGACAACGAAGTAGGACAGCAGGGTACACAAGTTGCGACCTAGGCAGCTCTAATTCTACGGGCTTGCTGATTCTTTTGTCAATCAAGGCTCGTTGGATGGCCGTCAAATCCGTGAGTACATACACTGGCCATATTTCACCTGCGTTTCTCTTGCGTTTACATTTACGCCACCGCACCCTTTGTCACAGCCACTGTTTTACATATATAGCAAACTGAAACTGCTAAACGGTACATGCTCATCAGACTGTACAAATTCACACAAGGATAGCCATAATCCACAACCGTTTCTTACAGGCTCACTTCGCATTTCTCACTCTCATAATAAAACGCTTTGCAAAAAGAAATTATATCTCATAAAAAACATGTTTTCAACGTACAAAAATGCCAAGTTACTCACACTTACAAGACATACACTGTCTATAACTCATTCATTCAGACTGCCAAAATCCAGGCCTGCCATTTAAAGTATTGATATCAAAATGACGCTAAGTTACGGTACTACAAATAATATAGGCTATCTTGCCTCACCAAAATTAAATAAGATGTATTCCAAAGCAATGCTACCCAATATTTCCTCAATTCTTTCAAGTCACTTGGCCCTGTGTTTTGTAATCTTACCATTTTACAATGTCATGCAAACTTTGTGTCAGATCAAAGTGTCAAATATTTCAAATTGCCTCATGGAACACATTGAAATTCATGTAGAAAACTGCTGGTGAGTAACTACAGGAAGCATATTTCTCCAGAAAACATGTTTATACTTGCTTCTGAACTGAATTTGAGTAAATGTACAAGTTATTGTATATTTGCTACGTACAATAAATACTGCATGTAAAATACATATTGTGCAGCGGAGCACTCTGCCCCATCATTGCTAGGGGAACAACATGAACGTGATCTGCATAAGCAGGGAGACCTCCCGCAATTTATGTTTATTTCAATTATTTCAATTTATGAAATGTTTCTGCCCCTGCGAATTCTGCCTAACAACAGGTGAGCCACCTGAGATGGCGAAAAAATAATAAATGTAACCGTTAATTGGTTGATGTACGTCTATCGCTAATGCTAGAGCGAGAGCACCTATTATCTTCGACAGACAAGAAAACGTAAATAGATTTGAACTATATATGAAATAGGAGAAATATCGGTAACAACCTGTACCTAGTTATGTAGGAAAACATGTCCTTGTTATCCTTCAGTGGTTATTTTTTCAGTAGTTTCGCGATTTTTTTCTGTGCCGGCAAATAAGTCAGAGGTGGTCCAGCGCTAGCTATGGGGACGTGTATCGACTACCCCATATAAATGAATGGAACTTGACATAAATTTGCTAGCATTTTGTATAAGTGTCCTATCTTGCGTATTTGAGTTTAATATGAGAAAAGGTGGTAGCTATCAGCACGTCTAGGAATCTGTACATATTCACTGTTGTAACCCAAGGCGCAGGACGCAAAATAGCCGTTAGGAAAGCAATTTGAAATTATGAAGCAACCTCTGCGCCATTGCATTTAATAGGTCGCGATGAGATAATTCCAAGCATGTTGATTATCTTATCTTGTAAATAAGGCTGTATTAATATAACTAAATGTATATGTATGAAGTTGGTTTTTTACACATAGACAGTTTATTATGTGTATTTTTACAGGACTTACATTTTAACAGGTAACAATGTCCAGTTCTCTATAACAAATACGAAGTAAATACACAAGCGGTTAGGGTGGTCAATACACGCCCCCCCCCCCCCCCCCCCCCCTCGGGTGGTCGATAATAGGTGTTCTCACACTAGCTAGCTAAAGTTTTCAATTTCAAGTTGTGTGATTTTATTTAGATTTTTTAAGTTTCTTAAGTTCAAGTTTGAACGAGTCTTTATTTTATTATTCAGTTTGTAAATCTTTCTGCTCCCTGGCACTTACAGCGCAGCCCATATAATAGAATAGGCCTACCGTAGACTAATTGGCTACCTTTATTTTTTGTGATGGTGACGTCATACAAAACTGCCCCACCAGAAATGCCATGCTAAAATCGCCACTGGTTGTTATAATTGCAGGGAAACTCCGCTGCTATTTTGCCTTTTTGTGTTGCCCGTACTCTTGCCTTGCAGCTTGCGCTTAGAGCACGCTAGCTGTTACTGTCTTGAGTGTAGGGACGTGTCTACGGTTTTATGCTCCGCAATTGTTTGCCTTGGACTGCTTTCTATTGTAGTTTGTTCGTATCTCCTATACGCATTCTTGCTGCGCTCCTTAAGACACCCGGTGCGTGATTGGCTGAATTATCTCTGCACCCGCACTGAGCCCTGCACTGGAGCCTGACTGAAGAAGACAAACCAACTGTAACTGCCTGTTTTTGTTTTTGAAATATATTCCCTGTGTTCTAGATCTCCTTTAGAGCAGTGGGTGGCTGTGCTGTGGGGATTGCCAGTTTAGGGTTCCCCTCCTTTTCACATGCATGTGGCTGAGTATTGCACTACACCTTAAATTCACCATTTCCTTTGCAGTGAGTGTGTGTGGAAGAGCACGAGCATGTGTGCCGGTGTGGTAAGTAGGTACTCCCTGGTTCCCATAGTAACCCCCCTGTCATCTCTCAACCACCAAGAACTGCCATGTTCACTTCCAAAATGGAGAACTATTATGGTCCGGATCTCCAGTTGAAAGACAGGGTAGACTTAGTGCTGCTAATGTCATCAAAATGGTTCCAGGCCCCACCAGATATGCTAGCAGTCATGTACAAGGCATAAAGTGTGCATTTGAACTCTTCATAACACCATCAATGCAAAAGGATATTCTTGAGATGACAAACTTAAAGGGGAGGCATGTGTATGGTGACAATTGGAAAGAGCTGGATGTGACCCACTAGCAATCCTATGTTGGGTTGCTTATTTTGGCAGGAGTGTACAAGTCAAAAGGTGAAGCAACAGCAAGCCTTTGGAATACTGACACTGGTAGGGCAATTTTTCCAGCCACAATGTCTCTGGAGACATTTCATGTTTTCTCCCACATTATACGCTTTGATGACACGGAAACAAGGCAGGGTCGACAGGAGCGTGACAAACTTGCACCTATCTCGTCTGAATGAAGAATTGGTACACACGGGTACCTAGTTGAGCTGTTATGTTCATTTTTTTATCAAAACTCAATTCTGGTGATTCACTTTTTATTGGTGTTTCTTCATTATTGAATAACTGTGATATGTTACTTATTGATGTTCTGAAGTGTTTTCTGAACCTAAACATTTGAAATGTTTGACATTTTAAATATTTTTTCCTGGGGTTAAATTGACCTCGAACATAAAATGTTACTACTCTTGATAATAAAAGGTGTGTTTCTTTCCAAATGCTATTTTTCTTTTTTAATGAGCACTTAATACCAACATAAAGCCCTGCAAACACCAAAACATACTTTGTTTTCCATTTTAGGTCAATGAATGAGATTGTACAGTCATTTGCATATTTCGCAATAGTCATATAAAATCAATACTTGATGTATAAGGGGAGGATGGGGGGAGTCATGTTTTATTTACTGGGCTATTAAGATAGTCAGTAGAAAGGCCTAAAGTAGCTGAGAGAGAAACTTTGGTAACACTTTCAGTTACAATTATTTTCTGCAGGTTTATGTTGCTGGGGTCAAATTGACCCCAAACATAAAAGTTGTTAGTTAATTTGAACATAATAGGAGGGTGAAAAATCGCTCCATAGGGGGCGCGATAGTGCCAATGCTTGGACCCCTCCCAACGCCGCTTGCGGCTTTAATTTAATTTTTTATTTGTCAGCGCATAGAACTCTCACCATTGTTTTTACATTCATTCTGATGTCGCCTAAATGCCTTTTTATGTTCATTTGGCTTAAGGCGCTCCGCAAAAACACTTAGGCGCTGCCTTTCTATGGCAGGGAAAACCCTGCAAGTGGCTCATCCGCCACAATCTCTTTTCTCCGTAAAGGGAAGGTTCTGGTCGTCTCTTGAATTTGCTGCCAATCAGCCTTCCTCTTCAATTCGGCAACCATGGCTGTTCTTTCCTCGTCAAGGGATCAGTGTGTTCTTCCTTCAGGAATGTCTGGCAGGAAATTGACTTCTGATTTTCTGGCCCTCTTCAGTTTTCTTGTCCCAGGTGAACTAGATGTACACAAGTTGATCTTGAGCTCTGGGAATCCAGCCACTCGTAGCTTCTGTCTGAAGTTACCCATTTTTAATTTATAATTTAAAATTTTCCAGCAGTACCACCCATTCACAGACTCTGGTTCCTTCAGACATTGATGCTTGTTGATGAGAGCTTGTGCCACTAAGTCATAGTCCTCACTTGTTGGGTATGGGTTGTGGACATAAATGGCTTCTGCCAATTTATCCAAAATGTCTGATTTCATGTCTTTCGATGTGTCAAGAAGGGTTCCATCTTTTATTTCCTTGCTTCAACTTTAGCTCAACATCAAATTAAAAAGTAGGGATGTCAAATGGCCGAGGCAGCTGACGAGGAGGTCTGGTAGTCGGGCTGTCCTCAGGGAATGTGGAGGATAGGCTTGCAGTGTCCAAGGTTGAGACTATATGATACGATTCAAGAGACTTATTGTACACTTTCAAAGTCACTTTATCTTTAGGTAGCTCCGACATGCTACTCAAATTGCAAAGCTCGTTGTCGAATTCTGGATCTTGAAATTGCACCACCAAGTCCCCTTCCAATCCAAGCTTGTTCTTCAGGATCAAGTGTAGACCATCAACATTCTCTGGCATGTTGTCAGTGGTGATCCTCCGAATGTCCTCTTGCGTAAGGTAGCAACATGGTAACTCTAACTAAAAAGAAAAAACAAATTTTCAGTTATAAACATGAGATGTCATGATAACATATTATACCACATTGAACCCATCACAGCAGTAACTTCAACAGGTCTAAATCAATTTGCCAATAAACCATGGGAGAACAGGAGTGAGTAGGGTCATAGTTGCACTGGGAGGTGTTGCATTTTTGTTCATGTCACAAAGTATCTATTTATCCATTGAAGGCCTTGTTTAAAGGGACAGTCTGTGATTTGTTTGAGGACAGTGTTTGTTGTCATTTTAATCACAATATTTACATAAACATGCTTTGGTTATGTCATTCTTTTTCCCACTGGAAGCTATCCTATTCAGTGCTATGCCTGGCAAAGGCATAATTCAACTTGATAGGTGTGTTTGAAGTCAGTAAACAGAAAATTCTTAGTAAATGATCAAAAGAAAACTAAGTGGAGGGACAGCCGCTGTCTTGAAGAAATCACAGACTATGCCTTTAAACCTAATGTTAAACTTTAAAGAAGGTTATTTCCTTAAGAAGGGTGTTTCTTTTTTTTCTTTTCTCAAAACTAGGGCATTAAAAGGATGAGTTACAGAAAATAAATAAGGTAGTGTTGTAATGAACCAGCATTTTTTTTCTCTCCAGAAGACATGGATTCCCATTAACTGGTTAACTACACTACCCAGCTAACACAGAACGTTCTCACAATGTTGTTGCCATGTTGTGGCAATGTTATAACATTGACAAAACATTCCAGGAGAACATTGGGAGAACGTTGTGTGCTAGCTGGGTAGTTATGTATAAATCGAGTTGGGTATTATCAAACATTTCCCAAAAAGTAGGTGAAATCAGTAAATATAAAGTGTTAATGGAAACCCAGTTATACAATGAAAATATTTCAGTCTGTTTAGGACACAGTCACGTTTTACCCCATTCACACTTTTCAAATTCGAATTCTCCTTTAGCTTAGAAAGGTTCAGGTTGTGTGACTCTCTTGTTCGCAATACAAATGCCCCATTTCAGAACACGTGTCAATATCTGTTCGACTGGCAAAGCAAAATCTGCAGAACTTGTCCACATTAAAGGACTCCTGAAAGCCAGCAAAAGAATGTGCCCCCAAATTATCTGATGAAATGTACAGTACGGTGCCTCTGACACTGGTTCCTAACCTACTAATGTAAATTCCTTGATTTTCAAGTAGCTGTAGATATTTCAGAAGTGGTTCAACAATTGGCCCATGACCAAATTCTTTAACATATTGACTCTTGCATGGAGCAGCATGATATATAGTAGGCAATGATGATCTGTCTCTAACAGCTAAATTCGCAATAGATTGCACATAATTTGTTTCTTTTTTGAGGTGCTTAAAGGGTTACAGACCTCAAAGTCATCAATATACAAGTCCAGAAAAATACTTAGATCTTCACCAGAAAGAAGTGGATTTTCTTTACAGTATGATGCATCAATAAAGGATTTGTACTGGCCAGATTGTGATTTTTGAGTTTCTTCTAAAACTCTGTCAATTACAACCCCCCAATTCAATAACACCTGAAGAACACCTAAGATTGGCACATAAACAAATGTTTGTTTTGATGACAAATCTAAAACATGGATCTAATAAACAAATCTAATTCAACTGGGTTAATTACACAGACATTTTCTTTGAAAAATGATAACCTTCTGTTGTCAGTTCCCAGAGACCCACCTTCTGAACGACAGCTGAAAGGATTGGTCTGGCACAAAATATCTTGAACTACATTCAGAGTGTTTTCATCAATGTTACAACCATGCTGCCGCAATACTTTATCTAGAGTCTTTTTGTTTAGCTCATTCACAAAAACAGGGGTTCCCAACCTTTCTTCCCCAGAGCCCCCCTAACTTACACCTGATGGAATTTGTGCCCCCCCTCCAAATAGGCTATTAAACAAAAAAATTATACATTTCCGTCTTTTTATGCCTTTAGGCCATAACTCCCACACCATAAATCAGATCAACACAAAACTTCATCGACCGATGCATCTGAATGTGCTCTACAACTTTGCTATTGTTCCTATGTTCGCCATATTGTTTGCCCGCCATTTGGACTTTTTTATTAGTTGCGGCGCGGAAACGCTGCAGCTCTAGATCTAAGTGTTACGACATGCCGTCGGGGTGTTACGACATAGTAAAGGCTTTACGGCAAGCGGCTAGGAGACATCCATGGCGATACAACTAAGTAATCCGACACCGTCAGGTCTAGATTTTATCAGTGAGGGAAGGGTCTGAACTTCATAATGGACAATATTATCAATCTGGGCATTCATAAAAATATGCTTTCACCACTCAAAAATCGTATTCCGTCATAGCAAAAAAGATAAACCCGATAATAGCCCTAAGATATACCAATACAGCAGTGAAAACGCTGCTCACTGAATAACGAAATAAACAAGACAAAGTTTTAAAAAATGATACCATGTCATTGTACAGTCAATATCTGGGACTAAATATTGAATAAATATACAACCTTACCATTGGTTTTATGCATAGAGATGTCCCTTTTGAGGCTGAGTGGTCATATATTGTCTTGGACAATCCGTTTGTGAAATATACACGCATATTTTTTGAATGTGTAACGATAATGTGGAACTAAAATTTTTTAAAAAATGGAGACAATTTACTTGACGGATCATTAGATCAAATCTGATTGGTTACCGCGACGTGGCGTGGGGGTCAAAGTTAAAATCTCCCCCGCGGCCTCTCCGCCTTTTGCCGCGATGCCTGCAATCCCAACATGCCTTGCGGGGGGCCACCCCCACCTCTCATTCAAAATGAATGGAGGCGGTGTTGCCGCGCGGCGGATCACCCTACTGTTGTTGTCATTGATCAGGGTACACAAACTGATGAGTCTGTGTTTTGTAGTTCAGGGCTTACAATGGACAACAGCACACAAACGGCATACAGTGACACTGTGCTAAAGACTAAAATTGATCTGATGATTGAAAAGAAAAGACTGAAGCAGGCTGCCACCACTGTGGTTGATTCCAGCAGTAGACCCAAGAACCTTCTCCTCTCTTGAGTCTGAATGGAATCAAAAACAATGATAACCTGATGAGACATTTTACAGGTTTGACATTTCTACACTTCATGGCTCTGTTTAATTTTCTTGGGCCTGCTGTGAACAAACTTAAGTATTGGCAGAATAAAAAACAAGACTCAGAGGAATCAGACAGTGACAGCCGAAGCCCTTGTGGTACAAAACCTATTGACTGCCTTTTTCTGTGTCTTGTGCGTTTAAAACGTGGATACTGCATTCTGTCCATGAGTTACTTTTTCAAAATATCAGAGAAAACTGTTCGTAACATATTCACAACAAGGCTGCAGTTTCTGTACCATCACTTTAATGATTTACATGATCGAATGTTTCCCACTCGAGCTCATCTGAAAAAATGAATGCCCAAGTCAATGTTTGGTTTCAGAAATGTCTGATGTTCTGTGGACTGCACAGAATTCTTTGTTCAGATGCCAAGAGATTTCAAGCAACAGGGAAATCTGTTCTCCAATTATAAACACCATCACACATTTAAGCCTTTAATTGCTGCAGCTCCAAATGGGGCAGGTGTTTTTGTGTCTGATCTCTATGAGGGGGCAATAACAGATAATTACATTTTTGAACAGTGTGGTATTCTGGATCATCTCTGCCCTGGTGATCTCCTCCTTGCAGATAGGGGATTCACTGTTGAGGACTTGCTTCTTAGTCGTCAAGTGAGCCTAAGTATTCCTCAATTTTTGAAAGGGAGGAAGAGATTGAGTGCTGAAGAGGAACTACTTACAAAAAGATTGGCACGGCCAAGAATCCATGTTGAGCGCTATAAAGAATGCATCAAGAAATTCAAGCTTATCTCAGGCGTAATACCTTTGTCAATATCCCACCTTGCATCCCAAGTAGTGTTTGTTGCTTGCTGTCTTGTGAACTTTCAGGACCAATTAACCAAGTAGTGCAAGTAAGAAATGTACAAATGTTTCAATTTTCTGTCTTTATTTTTTGTTTTATCTCTGGTAATGTACAGTTGTGAACTTGGTTTTTAAAGCAATGTTTGTATGTTTTGATTGATGCATGCCTTCTTGGCCAGAGGTCAGTGTTGTAAATGAGAATTTGTTCTCAATCACTTTTACCTGGTTAAATAAAGGTTAAATCAAATATAACAATAAAACAATATAACAAATATAACAAGGGTGATTGTGAGGAATATGATGAAATGAGGCTGAATGCATGTTGTTTAAAACAAGTAAATAGCAATCTAGCACTGAATCTTTTGATCACACCTCCATCATACCTGACAAGTATATGTACACCAGCAGTATTTTAAATCAAATGTCATATTTCTGTCAAGACTTTTTCCCTCTTTTTACAGGAGGAAAGGCTTAAGATTTCTTGCAGTTTTCATTTCAAAGAACTCTGCTGAGACAACTCTATCCCAGAAGATGCATAGACTATCAGTTCTTCACATTTCACAAGGTTCTTCTGGATTCTCTCCACAGAAATTCCACCTTTCTCTGACCACAGAACAAAGTCACACCACTCACGGCTAGTCACAGCCATTTGAAGCTGGACTTGATGATAATATTGGTGCATTTATTTCAGCTTTAGAGTTCCTTGTTCTGTCAGATTAACACATGACCCTCGCAACTCCTGCCGAGTAACATCACCATTTTGAATGGCAGTGTTCAGGTCTGAATTTCTGTAGGAATTTAAGGATTTTGATTTCCAGCAGGCCACCAGGAGTGGTCTCGGAGGGGTCATAAACAAGGCCGTCAGGACTACACCCTATTTCGGGAAAATCCCTATTAACCCACATTCCAGTTTTTTCAACAGTGCTACCTGGTACCCTCTTGGAAAGGATGTGCTTGTACTCCTCCCTTGCACAGTCCTCCTTCTCTATTCCAAACAGCATGTCAGACGTTGATACATTGTTCATGTTCCACATGTTTTTGCAAAAAATATTTAATACGATCTGATGGTCCATCTTCGATATCTTTGATGACTCCTTAGTGGTTGAGGCAGTCAGTCGACAATAGCAATTACCATGCCATAAGTCACTGCTGTTTTGACATTCTGTACCTGCAATCATTTGGCACTGCTCATTGACACTGAGGTTCTGTTTCAGAATTTCCCTTAGTCGACCCAGTTCTTGTTTTCGATCATCTGTGAGGGTGTAATCTTCATACACATGCATCAACTGTGTCTGCCATATACTGATGACTCCAGTATTATAGTTAGCTGTTTGCAATTCACCAAGAAAATTGTTCACTTGTTCATTGCTGACTCCTATCTCTTTCTTAGGCCTGGGGTCAAAATTCAGAACACTTTTTAGCATAACCTTTCCTTTTTACACTTGCAAGGGAGGTCAGTGCATGCTGGTTTATGGAGAGCAGTGAGGAGCAGAGCAGCAACATGACTGCAGTAGCCAAGGGCAGAGGCCTTGCAGTCACAGTTGCCATCTATCACAGAGCCACTTCGTGCAGATAGTGTCACCAATACATTGTGTTGTTCATTATTCATTGACACCTTGCCTTCTCTGTCGTTTTCATAAAGATGCACTTTCCATCATTTTGGAGATAAATCTCATTAACAAAGCCAGAGTTACGATATTGCTCCCCACGTCAAAGGGGTTTCTCAGTAGTCTGGTCATTGTCTGAAGTCTCAATTGATTCCACCAACCAATGGTAGATGGTGTCCATAGTTGAATGACTCTGGTAGATCTGCAGTACCAGTCAGAGGTTTCCAATCAGTTATTAGTATGATGGGAGGAGATGGTTGTTGACCTTTCACTGCACACAGTTTGTCCTGGTACCACTTTCCATCAGCAATGGCAGGATCTATGAACTTTTCACGTCCATCTTCTATGCAACGTTTGATCCTGAAAATATAGGTAATTATTTTATGGGCTATCCATTTGCTGAAAAATGGTCAAAATCATAATGCTCTTTTAATTAAACATTGGGCTGAATTATGCTGTATACAGCTTTCATACTTCTTTTAATTACGGCATTAACTATGAATTAAGTCAACCCGCTTTTTTACTGACTGCTGTTATGAAGTTGTTTTTTTTTCATGAAGATGTAACTTTATTTAACTTTAACAATGTATGCCTCTGGATACTTAACACTCTGGTGGACTAAACGAGGAGTGCAACCTTACAGTAAGAAAATGGCAAAGACTATGCTTGGGCAAAGGCATTTGTTTTTTTCCTTGAAAGCAGATTCAGTCAAGGTTCAAGGTGTTTATTTGTCACATACATGCAATACAGCTTTTGTAACACTGAAGCAGTGAAATTCTTGTGCTACAAGCTTTTTCAACAGTGTGCAATGACAACAACAATAATAATAATAATAATAATAATAATTTATAAAGGTTAAAAAAGTAATAGTATAAGAAAAAGAAGGATAATGATAAAATAGAAACATAAGAACAATACAATAGCCAGCCAGCAAGGAAATGGGCTAGCATTTCCTTCCTATCCTGTACTACTTAACAAAAGATCTGCAACATCCTACAGAAGTAGCCTCTACACACCGTTAATTTGTAAGGCTGTAATAATGTACAGCCTATATACATATATCTGTGATAAATAACATATACACATATTTATATATGTGATAAAATAGAGCAGTCATATACAGTCTACAGTATATACATACAGTGAGCACCGTAATTCATTGAACAATGACACATTTTTTGTTATTTTGGTTCTGTACTCTAGCACTTTTTAGTTTGAAAGGATACAATGACAATGAGGTTGAAGTGCAGACTGCCAGCTTTAATTTGAGGGTATTTTCATCCATATCAGATGAACTGTTTCAAACTCAAAGTGCTAGAGTACAGTACAAAAATAACAAAAAATGTGTCACTGTCCAATGAATTATGGTGCTGACTGTATATATGTGTATCTATATACAATAAATAGGTAGTGCAATAACAAGTGAAGGTAAAGTGAGCAGTGCAGTGATATAAATAAATGCTGAATACTGTGGGTGCACACATGGAGTGCCAGTGTGTGCAACGATGAATGGGGGGGGGGGGGGGGGGGGGGAGGTTACAGTCTGTACAGCCTACGTCAGTGTTTTGCAATGACAATTGCATTTGTGGCGCTTTATTTCTTCCAGAATTATGAATAAAAATATTCTAAGCTAGTATTGTAAATGGTACAAATGTCTTGCTTCATTTAAGCCAGCTTTCAAGTCTCTGTGGCGTTCACATCTGGAGTTGTAAAGCTTTAGATAGGGTACCCCCTAAATGGGCAAGGATTGGCCAGATTTGGCATGTGCGCTAAGGGGTTAATGCCTTAGCGCACAAAATTTTGAGGTCTTTGTCGCTGTAAAAAACATTGACTGCTCACGGTGTCAACACAGTCATACCCCTCCACATTTTAATTTATTTCTGATGCTATAGTCTACTTTACTGCATAAAAGCATAAAAGACAGGAGCTGCAGCAGAACCATTTCTATGAGTGTATAACTCGTCCAGGTGCGTAGAACTGCCGAAATCCGTCCCGCTAGAGTTCGCTAAGTATCTGCGTTCATTTGCTAATTGCATACCGCGTTAGATTTAAACTTTTTCCCTGTGTGGTAACTGTTCTTTGTGTTAGGTTTCTATCTGCCGCTTTTTGATTCTTAGAATTGATAGATTGGCTACTTGGGCTTAGCGATTGTGATTATTGTATTATTACTGACTGTGAACCCGTGTAATCAGCGCGTTATTCGATTCAGGTTTTCAATTGCTAATTAGGTACACTCGGAGCGACGCTAGCGTTGCTCCCTCCTAGTTTATGTGTCAGCTCCCCATTCCAGTCTGCTCTCTCCCCCTCAGAACGCGCTTCCAGCGACGTGGCCCCCTTCGACAACGGAACCTCTCTAACCTCTGCTACCCCCCGCTGACCCCCTGTGAGAACTTCACGGTCACAGGGGGGCTATGAAACTGCCAGTCTGCTACACACAAGGCGGACTTCATTTCTGCCTATGCCTCCCTCCTATCCCTGCAGTTCCTTGCCCTCACAGAGACCTGGATCACACCAGACAACTCTGCCACTCCTGCTGTCCTCTCGTCCGCCTACTCCTTCTCCCACACCCCCCGGCGATCTGGCCGTGGTGGTGGTACTGGTTTACTGATCTCCCCCACTTGGAAATTCTCTGTTCTCCCCCTCCCTGACCTGTCTATATCCACTTTTGAATTCCATCCTGTCTCTATCACCTACCCTACTAACCTCTATATTGTTGTTATTTATCGTCCCCCGGGGCCCCTGGGAAGCTTCCTGGATGAGCTAGACACCCTGCTCAGCTCCTTCCCTGAGGACGGCAGCCCGCTGATCCTCCTGGGAGATTTTAACATCCACCTAGAGGCCTCCCAGTCTGCTGCCTTCCTACCACTGCTGCACTCCTTCGACCTCTCCCTACAACACTCTCCCCCAACCCACAAGGCAGGCAACCTCCTAGACCAGATCTTCCTGAGGAACTGCTCCAGCTCCAATCTCACGGTTACCCCCCTGCATACGTCTGACTATCACTTCATCTCCTTCTCCCTCCCTCTCGCTCCCCATCCTCCCTCTCCTCCTCCCACTCCCACTGTCACTGTCCGCCGTAACCTCCGCTCCCTCTCACCCTCTCCTCTCACTCCCAGAGCGACTGCTTCCCTCCCCCCTCTTCAATCATTCTCCAAGCTCTCCACTAACTCTGCATCCTCCACCCTAACTTCATCTCTCTCCTCAGCACTCGACTCCCTATGTCCTCTTGTCCCTAGGCCAGCACGTTCATCCCCTCCCAGTCCATGGATGTCTGACATCCTACGCACCTCCAGGGCCAGCCTCCGCGCTGCTGTGAGGAAGTGGGGCAAATCCAGGGACCCATCTAACCTTTCAGCCTATCAGTCTCTCCTGACAGCGTTTTCTTCTGCTGTCACTGCCGCTAAGGCAAACTTCTATCAAACTAAAATTCATAACTCCATTTCTAACCCTCATCAACTGTTCTCTATTTTCTCCTCTCTCCTCAGCGTGCCACCTCCCCCACCCCAGTCTTCCTTCACTGCAGATGAATTTGCAGCATTCTTTGACGAAAAGATCGCAGACATCCGCAGCTCCTTTGCGCCCTCCGCCCCGTTTCTCCACATTTTCTCTCCTCACAGACTCTGAAGTTTCCCAGCTCTTGCTCTCCCACCGCCCTACCACCTGCACCCTCGACCCTATCCCCTCATCTCTCCTCCAGGCAATCACACCAGACATCCTCCCATTTGTCACCTCCCTCGTGAACTCCTCCCTATCTTCTGGATGTTTCCCCTCATCCTTCAAGAGGGCCCACATCACCCCGCTGCTGAAGAAGCCCACACTAGGTCCTTCAGTCATCCAGAACTACCGCCCGGTATCTCTCCTCCCTTTTCTATCTATCACTTGAACATGCTGCATCTAACCAACTCTCTGCTTTCTTCTCTCAGAATAAACTGCTTGACCCCTACCAGTCTGGCTTCAGGCCTGGCCACTTGACAGAGACTGCACTCCTCTCGGTCAGTGAGTCACTCCATGCCGCACGAGCAGCCTCCCTCTCCTCTGTCCTGATTCTTCTAGACCTCTCCGCTGCATTCGACACTGTGGAGCACTCCATCCTCCTGTCCTCCCTGGCAGCAACAGGGATCTGTGGCACAGTCCTTGACTGGATTGAGTCTTACCTCTCTGATCGTTCCTTCCAGGTTGCCTGGGTGGGTAAGGTATCGCCGCCCCGTCCCCTCGCCACCGGAGTTCCCCAGGTCTCAGTCCTCGGTCCCCTTCTCTTCTCCTTATACACCAGATCCCTTGGCCCTGTAATCTCTGCCCATGGCTTGTCCTATCACTGCTATGCCGACGACACACAACTCCTTCTCTCCTTCTCCCCATCGGACACACAGGTCCCTGCCCGCATCTCCGCTTGCCTGAGGTACATCCAGAGCTGGATGGACAGTCACCACCTGAAGCTCAACCCGGGAAAGACAGAGCTAATCTTTATTCCTGCTCTAACCTCTCCCCTCCTCGATTTTTCCATTTCCCTAGGGGACACCTTAGTGACATCATCACCCTGTGCCAAGAATCTCGGAGTGGTGATGGACAACAGGTTGTCCCTCTCCAAGAACATCGCAGCAGTAAGCCGGGCGTGCAGATTTTTCCTGTATAACATCCAGAGAATCCGCCCCTTTCTCACCACCTACTCAACCCAGCTCCTGGTCCAAGCAATGGTACTATCCTGCTTGGACTACTGCAACTCTCTTCTGGCTGGACTACCTGCATCTGCTATCAAACCCCTGCAACTCATTCAGAATGCTGCAGCTCGTCTGGTCTTCAACCTCCCCAGACACTCCCACGTCACTCCCCTGCTCACTACCCTCCACTGGCTGCCTGTTATAGCTCGCATCAAATTTAAAACATTGGTCCTGGCATACCAGGCAGTCAAGGGATCAGCCCCAGCATACCTCCACAAGATATGCAAACCCTACATGCCAGCCAGACCCCTCCGTTCTGCTACCGCAGGACGCCTGGCACCTCCCCCTCTTCGCATCTGCGCTTCCTGAACACGTCTCCTGTCTGTTCTGGCCCCACGATGGTGGAATGACCTCCTCGTGGAGGTCAGAACAGCTGAGACACTGACCCATTTCAAGCGACGACTGAAGACTCACCTCTTCAGGCTGCACCTCTCCCCATCCCTCCCTACCTCCCCGTAATCTATTAAATGACTGTAAGCTTAGGACCGGTACTTCTCTCTAGGGTTTTCGACATACTTGTTCCTCGTTATGGTTATACACTTTGTTGTACGTCGCTCTGGATAAGAGCGCCTGCCAAATGCCTGTAATGTAATGTAATGATGTCACCAAAACAGGTCAAAGAATGTAGCTTTGAGAGCCAGTTCAACTTTAGGCAATTATTTTACTAGGACTTCCACTTTCACTGCTACTCCTCAAATACTTGGACAACTGTAATAACTCGTAGTACAACACACAACTTTAGCCTTGCATAAAAATCAATAAGGAAGTGTGATAGCTAATATGTAACAGAATTATAACGCAATACAGTCAATACTAAACAGAATGTTTGAACTGAAAGGCGCATCAACAAACATGCTTGTTGGAACAGTTGAATTAAAAAAATAATTGAAACTCAGTAGTATTGAAACTCAGGTTCAAATCCTAGTTGGAACCATTTAATTTTTACACATTTTGAACAAGGGGCATTTGAAACATCTGAAATTGTACCAACCAAAAACGAGGCAGAACCGTGGTGATCCCTCTCTGCCTACCAATGGACAAAGTGATGTCTCATACCTGTCAAAGTTTTTTCTGCCAAGACTTTTTTTGAGGTACGAAAGTAATTCTTTTAATCTACAGTATTTTCCTTATACTGTCTAAACCTTTAATGTCTATGAATTTAAATCTGTCTAGTTTTGATGACCATTCTGTTGGCTAACATTTGATGTCTTTGTCAAATATTAGCTAGCTTTGTTGTTTGTAGCTAGCAGGGTAGCTTGTGTCATGGGTGGTACGGTTGGGGGCAAGTTACAATTGCCCGTGACACCATCAAAATGGTGTCTGGCTTAGTAATGACATAAAAATAGATTATTGTTTTTTCTAATGATGTCAGAAAAGTGTTTTGTGTTCTGTTTAAATATTTAGTCCTTATACCAATTCCCCATGTGTATCACAGTCCTGGTCGATGCGCTATCCTTCTGTTGGTTTGGGGAGGGTGTAGACTACCACATGCCTCCTCTGATACATGTGGAGTCGCCAGCTGCTTCTTTTCACCCGACAGCGAGGAGTTTCACTGGGAGAGCGTACAGCGCGGAGGTTCAGGCTATCTCCCCCAGATCCCCTCCCTGCTGAACAGGTGCCCTGACCAACCAGTAGGAGTCGCTAGTACAACAATCAGGGCTCATACCCTCACCGGCTTCCCACCCGCGAACACTGCCAATTATGTTCATAGGAACGTCTGACCAAGCCGGAAGTACCGCTGCCGGGGATTGAACCCGGGTCTCTGCGATAGTAGGCGAGTGCTTAGAGGCCCAAGAGGTTAAAGTTTTTTCCTCTCAAACTGGTGACCAGGGTTCAATTCCCGCCAAGAGCCAATTTCTCATGCTTTCAAAATCTTAAATGTCTATGAATCAGAAGTTGTCTTAACTTTAAATACTGCCATATTGGATAAAAATTAGCATTTTTCAACTATTATTTTTGGTTTGTAGTAGTAGTATTGGCACTCAGATTCAAAACCTGGTTGGAACCATTTAATTTTTACACATTTTACAGAGTACATTTTACTCTCTGTTCACAGCATGCCTAGGTTCAGACCAAGGAAAACAGCAAGGGGAGTGCCACTGTCCATATTGGAGGTTGCGTCCAATGATGTGTCCAGGGGTAACTCAGTGATGGCTGTGGCAAAGTCCTATGACACCTGTCATGTGACCTTGTACCGCTTCATAAAAAAGGAGTAGTTTCAGGCAGGAGAAAGACAGGGAACAGCAGCCCCAACTGCAGGCTACAACCCAGCTAGTAGGGTTTTCTCAGTGGAGCAGGAGATCAAGTTGGTGGAGTACCTGAAGGAGGCATCAGAACTGTATTATTGGTTGTCTCCTAAAGAGGTGAAGTAGAATAGGTCTACAGTAGAGTTGGAGGCCACACAATGTATTTTATAAGCTATTTATTATTTTGCTGTGTGTGTGTGTGTGTGTGTGTGTGTGTGCGTGCAAGCGTGCGTGCGGTTGTGTGTGCTGGTGCCAAAACATAACCATGTTTAGGGCTACCATAAGCCTAGGGCCAGCTCTGGGTATACACAGTGAATGCAAAGAATACAGTAGCAACATAGCAACAGTGGAGTAAGATGCAGTTGTTATAACAAGAACTACCTTTAATAAATATATTAAAAACTGTGTGTATATATATATATATATATATATATATATATATATGCGTGTGTGTGTGTGTGTGTTGGAAGTAAATTCATATAACATTGAATTCATATAATTAATATAACAGTAAATTCATAAACCAAAAACCATGCTTAACATACAACCTTTTTTCCCCCCAGACACGCAAGCTTGCCTACCAATTGGCTGTGGCATATGATCTTAAGTTCTCAGCTTCATGGAGTGCCAATGAGATGGCAGGGCCAGATTGGCTTACTGGCATTCTTCAGAGGCACTCTACACTTTCTATCCGCAGTCCCCAGGCTACAAACCTTGCCAGAGCCACAAGCTTTAACCAAACCAATGTGGGAAGGTTCTTCAGTAATCTGGAAGAGGTCGTGGAGAGATACGGTTTCAGTGCAAAAGACATATGGAATGCAGATGAATCTGGAATAACTACAGTCCAGAACCCCGGCAGGGTACTGGCAAGACGGGGTGCCACACAGGTTGGAGCTGTGACCTTTGGGGAGTGTGGTTCTCTGGTGACCACTATGGTAGCCATCAATGCCTTGGGTAACACCATTCCTCCCCACTATATCTTCCTAAGGAAGAACTTCCATCTTCACTTTGTCAGAGATGGACCCCCTGGGTCTATTGGGATGGTCTTCCTGCACCACTTTCAAGCTCACACAAGATCCAGCCCTCAAGCCAAAGTCTTGCTAATTCTAGACAACCATGCCTCCCATCTGTCAGTGGAGGGGATTGATTTTTGTAAGAGACATGGCATTTTGCTCTTATCTTCCCCCCCTCATCTGGAACACAGTGTTCATGGCCCGATGAAGAAATACGTCAACCATTTCCAGGACAAATGGATGAAGACACACCCTGGGCACACCATAAGCATCTATGACCTCCCCAGGAATAGTGAAGGATGCCTTGCCACTGGCTGCCAGCACCACAAATGCCCAGGCATGCATCTGGCCTTTAAACAGGGATATTTAATCCAACCAGGAATATGCCCCCTCACGTGTCGCTGACCATCCATGCCCACCATTGCCCTCAACCTCTGCCTCAGAGTCTGCACCTCTGCCTCAGGCTCCTTCCCCTCTGCCTCAGGCACCTCCATCTCAGGCTCCTCTGCCCCAGGCTCCTTCATCTCAGGCTCCTCTGCCCCGGACTCCTCCATCTCAGGCTCATCTGCCTCGGGCTCCTCCATCTCAGGCTCCTCTACCCCGGGCACCTCCATCTCAGGCTCCTCTGACCCAGGCTCCTCTGATCCAGGCACCTCCATCTCAGGCTCCTCTGCCCCAGGCTCCCCTGCTTCTGCTTATTGAACTTACCTTTTCATCTCAAGGCCTTTGTGCTCCTTCCACTTCAGCACCAGGGCAATCATCTGAGGTTGTCTTCTCACCTGTCACAATCAGACCTCATCCAAAAGCTTTTCCACGAGTATCAAGAAAAGGAGAACCACAGCAGTCCTAACTGATGCATCTGTCCGAAACTCTCTGCAGCTGGAGAGGGATAGAGCCACTGGATCAATGTAGAAGTATCAAAGAAGAAGAAAGTAAATAACAGAAGAGAAGATGATGAGGAAAGTGAAGAGGAGGTATTCTGCATTGTCTGCCTGGAGAGCTACTCCAGATCAAGGGAGGTTTGGATTTCTTATGTATCATGCCACTCCTGGGCCCATGAAGAATGCACAGATGTGAGCAAATACTATTTGTGCCACAACTGTGAAAGCAGCTGAGATGTGCCCTGCCAACCTCACTTCAGAAAATGATAAGAATAAGAGAATAAGAGTTCCTCCATTTGTTTTAACTCCCATGCGATTGTGTCCCAATTTTCTCATTACATTACATTAAATTACAGGCATTTAGAGGTAGGACTCGATCCAGTCTAGTGCTGTGCCACAGATCCCCATAGCTGCCAGGGAGGACAGGAGGATGGGGTGGTTGACTGTGTCGAAGGCAGCAGAAAGGTCTAGGAGGATCAGGACAGATGAATGGGAGGCTGCTTGTGCGGCGTGAAGCGACTCACTGACCGAGAGGAGTGCGGTCTCTGTCAAGTGGCCAGGTCTGAAGCCGGACTGGTGGGGGTCTAGGAGGTTGTTCAGTAAGAGAAAAGAGGAGAGTTGGTTAGAAGCAGCTCGTTCAATTGTTTTGGATAAGAAAGGGAGAAGGGAAACAGGACGGTAGTTCTGGATGACGGAGGGATCCAGAGTGGGCTTTTTCAGCAGTGGGGTGATGTGAGCCAGCTTGAAGGAAGAGGGGAAACATCCAGAGGACAAGGAGGAGTTCACAAGGGAGGTGACAAATGGGAGGATGTCAGGTGTGATAGTCTGGAGGAGAGAGGAAGGGATGGGGTCAAGAGCACAGGTGGTAGGGCTGTGGGAGAGTAGGAGCTGGGAAACATCAGAGTCAGTGAGGGGAGGGAAAGTGGAGAAAAAGGGGAGGGAACAGAGACGGGGGAGTGGGGAAGGGTGGCGGTGGACGTGAAGGAGCTGCGGATGTCTGCAATCTTCTCATCGAAGAAAACTGCGAAGTCATCTGCAGCGAGGGAGGACTGAGGTGGGGAAGGAGGAGTGCTGAGGAGAGAAGAGAAAATGGATAACAGTTGATGAGGGTTAGAGGCAGATTTATGAATTTTTGTTTGATAATTAATTTTAGCAGAGGTTACAGCAGTAGAAAATGTAGCTAGCATAGACTGGTAGGCAGACAGGTCGGATTGAGCCATGGATTTCCTCCACTTCCTCTCCGCTGCACGTAGGCTGGCCCGGTTGGTTCGGAGGGGGTCAGACATCCACGGACTGGGAGGGGACGAGCGTGCCGGCCTGGAGACTAGAGGACAGAGAGAGTCAAGTGCTGAGGAAAGCGAGGAAGACAGAGCGGAGGATGCAGAGTCAGTGGGAAGGTTGGAGAAGGATTCAAGAGTGGGGAGTGAAGCAGTGACACTAGAAGCGAGAGAGGAGGGAGAGAGGGAGCGGAGGTTACAGCGGACCATGACAGTAGGAGTGGATGGAGGGGAGGGAGGGAGAGGAGCAAGAGGGAGGGAGAAGGAAATGAAGTGGTGGTCAGACTGGTGCAGAGGGGTCACTGTGGGATCGGAGGAGGAGCAATTCCTCAGGATGACCAGGTCTAGGAGGTTGCCAGCTTTGTGTGTTGGTGGGGAGTGCATCAGGGAGAGATCGAATGAGTGGAGTAGGGGCAGGAAGGCTGCGGAGTGGGAGGCATCAAGGTAAATGGACTGCATTTATATAGCGCTTTTATCCAAAGCACTTTACAATTGATGCCTCTCATTCGCCAGAGCAGTTAGGGGTTAGGGGTTAGGTGTCTTGCTCAAGGACACTTCGACACGCCCAGGGCGGGGTTTGAACCGGCAACCCTCCGACTGCCAGACAATCGTTCTTACCTCCTGAGCTATGTCGCCCCTGTCGTGGATGTTGAAGTCTCCCAGGAGGATCAGTGGGGTGGCATCCTCTGGGAAGGAGCTCAGCAGGGTGTCGAGCTCATCGAGGAAGCTTCCCAGGGGCCCTGGAGGGCGATAGATAACCACAATATACAAGTTAACAGGATAGGTGATTGAGACAGAGTGGTATTCAAAGGTAGAGATGGAGAGGTGAGAGAGGGGGAGAACAGAGAATTTCCAAGAGGGAGAGATCAGCAAACCTGTGCCCCCACCACGGCCAGACGGGCAGGGGGTGTGAAAGAAGGAGAAGGAGGAGGAGAGGGCTGCAGGGGTTGCAGTGTTGCCTGGTGTGATCCAGGTCTCAGTGAGGGCAAAGAAATGTAAAGAGAGGAGGGACGCGTAGGCCGAAATGAAGTCAGCCTTCCGCGTAGCAGACTAGCAGTTCCATAGCCCTCCTGCGACTGTGAAGTTGTCACAGGGGGTCAATGAGGGATAGCGAAGGTTGGAGAGGTTCCGTCGCTGCGGGGGGCCTCGCCTGCGGAAGCGAGTTCTGTAGGGGAGAGAACAGGTTGGGATGGGGTTGACACATAGCATAGCACCAAACACCAAAACTAATGCTGGGCAAACTACAAAACAGGTAAAAGTCTAATCTAGCTACACTATTGGCAAAAAACAGATACTTAGCCCGCTCTAGGAGAACTTCTGCGGGTCCTGCACAGCTGAGTCCAATTGCACTTTCTAACTAACTAACTCCAAACAGTTCTAATATAGCGTCGCTCCAAGCCAGACTACAAGCCCTAATTACCAAATGAATAGCAGCTGATGACTGAGCAATTACCCCACAAGCCAAGCGGCTAACTAGCTCCACACAATACCTGCCTAATGCAGTCAGAGCAAATGAGACTAATAAGATACTACACAAACAAACACCAAAACTAATGCTGGGCAAACTACAAAACAGGTAGAAGTCTAATCTAGCTACACTATTGGCAAAAAACAGATACTTAGCCCGCTCTAGGAGAACTTCTGCGGGTCCTGCACAGCTGAGTCCAATTGCACTTTCTAACTAACTAACTCCAAACAGTTCTAATATAGCGTCGCTCCAAGCCACACTACAAGCCCTAATTACCAAATGAATAGCAGCTGATGACTGAGCAATTACCCCACAAGCCAAGCGGCTAACTAGCTCCACACAATACCTGCCTAATGCAGTCAGAGCAAATGAGACTAATAAGATACTACACAAACAAACACCAAAACTAATGCTGGGCAAACTACAAAACAGGTAGAAGTCTAATCTAGCTACACTATTGGCAAAAAACAGATACTTAGCCCGCTCTAGGAGAACTTCTGCGGGTCCTGCACAGCTGAGTGTCAGGGTTCTGTTGTCTTCTGTTGTCTTCCCCCTTGTTGTTCTCCGTTGGGCCGCCAGATGGCGGCACCTCGGTTTTCTGTTCAGTTAATTGTTTTATTGTTTTTGATTATCCAATTATTAGTTGCGTTTTGTCTCGTGTTCCCCTCCCTCTCTGTGGCTTGATTGTTCATCGTGCCCTCCTGTGTCTCGTCTGTGTCTTTTCTATTTAAGTCTCTCTCTCCCCGACTCAGGCGCTGGAATCTTTTGCTTTGCTTTGCTTTGGTTTGTCTGATTTGTAACCTGTTTGCTACCTGCCTGTCTGCTACCGGTTTGTACCTGTTCCGGCCTGATTCCTGTTTCCCTGTTGCTTGTCTGCCTGTGCCCTGCCTGCCCTGTTTTCCCTCGTTTTTGTATTTTTGTATTTTTGTTTTCTTGTAAATTTTTGAGGATTTCTGTTTGTGATTTTTGCCCTGCAAGTCCCTTTGTTTCCCTGTTCTCTGTTTTATTAAAGTCTTGTTTCCCCATTTTTGGAACCTCTGTTTTTACTCTGCTTTTGGGTCCATCCCGTACCCACCCCTGACACTGAGTCCAATTGCACTTTCTAACTAACTAACTCCAAACAGTTCTAATATAGCGTCGCTCCAAGCCAAACTACAAGCCCTAATTACCAAATGAATAGCAGCTGATGACTGAGCAATTACCCCACAAGCCAAGCAGCTAACTAGAGTCCAATTGCACTTTCTCAGTTGTCCGTTTTCCAGTAGTTATTTTTTTTAATAACTGTTGGTTATAGTTTTTTTCTGCGTTGTTTTCTAGAGATAAATTTAGCAGGTTGGGAGCATTGGCAATTCTATGGATTATCAAGTTGAGATGTTTTTAGTCAAATGGTTTGTGACTCACTTCATTTTGTTGTCAGCTACACTGACTTTTTAATGTTGATGATGGGGAAACCCTTTGTGCGATGCTGTTTCTGTTGCTTATTAATTATAAATTGTTTTTTATATTTGTATAATTATATGATTAATTATACTGTTTTAATTAAACTGGAATTAATTGTTCAATGGATATTAAATTGTTTTATCTATATCTATATTCTTGGGAGTTTATTGTGGTCCTCGGTATTTATATGAATGTATTATGTGTGTTGTTACAATTGCCCCCATGTGCTGTTACAATCGACACTGCCTCCATTAATTTTGAATGAGAAGTGGCGGCACACACATGCAAGACATCTTGGGATTGCAGGTGGCGGGGGAGATGGCCGAAGTTCAACTTTGATCCCTAGGCGGGACAACGATGCATCGCGGTAACCAATCGGATTTAATCTAATGATCCATCAAGTAAATTGCTATTAGTTATCATTGTCCAGTCTGAATAAAAATCATTTTTGCAGTAACCTAGCTCTGAAAAATGTTAGTCAGCTGCCTAGCTAGGCTGTCTAATGTTTAGCTAGTGAGTAAGAACCAACAATAACAACAAAAACGTATTACTTGCTAGTTGTTTGTGATCGTTTCTACCAGCCACCATTGGTGTGACCAATGAACTGTATAAGAACTAGAAGGTAGTCATGTGGTTGCATTCAATTAAATTCTATTCAATACATCCACATGTGGCACCACCACACGATAGCTGCCTCGGCCCAGAAATACAATTATTGGTGAGTCTGTCATGTATTTCCTATGAATATTGTGGAAATTTATCAAACCAATTATGTGCCAAGGCTCACATTGTGGTAATAAATAGAAGAAGGCAATAACATGTAAAATTTTTCCTGGATCAAAACATTTTCTGGGCTGAACAGAATAGAAAAAATATGACCAAATATCACTATTCCGATTGCATTGACTGGGCGCACTGATCCCTGATTGATTAGGAGCAAAACCGATGATATTTGTAACAGGATCACGAGATAACCTTGTAACCTAACATAGTAGCTTCACAGCTTCATCATGTGATGGGGCCTGTCTACACAGTTGCTTCATTTTCTTCTCAGACCACATTTACAGAACTGTGGGTACAGCTAAATAGCTTGCTAGCTATTTGTTATTTAACACTAATGAATTTCGCTAGCTTAGCTAGCTCGCAACTGTTGCCTTGTGCACTAGGGGTGTGCAGAGACGTCATTATTTGTCTCTGTATCTGTATCAAAGAGATTTGAATATTAGAATCTCTTTGTATTCGGATAGAAGACCGGAAGTGGGCGTGGTTTATACCGGAAGTCATGTGTTGTATTTTCTAACATAATATTCATTTGGCAATGCAATTGTTGTGCCTTTAATGTATCAAATAGATTTAATATTGGCATATAATTATGAAATATATTTCCACATCCTCATACTGTACTTTTCATCTCTCTCTCTTTTTATTTTTAACTAAAGTAAGTTTTATGAACTGTCTGAACCCCCCCCCCCCCCACCCCCCCTTTAACTGGGGGACACTGAACAATCAGAAACTGAAAAAATGTTTTATAAATCAAAAGATTCTGTTTTGCATTGGAAATAGAAACTACAATAAAGGTATATAGAAAAATATCCTTCAATTGAAGGGAATAATCTTAAATTCCAATGGTGCTGCGTTCACGTTTCTTGATGTGTTAACGTTACTGCAGTTCGCTAGGGAAACTTGAATTACTGCTTTACAACAGTAATTACATAACAGTAATACATGAACTTTTTTGGACTAAGTTTGGATAGACTGCAAACCATCTGAACCCCACCACCATCCCTAAGCTTCATTTTGATGTATAGGTTGCAGGGGTTTGAAAGAAATCCAGCTACCACACCAGGCTTTTGTCTCGCTAGCTCTCGCATCTGACGTCTCCTCCTCCTCGATGCGAGAGTTTCTCTGAGTGATAGCCGGGAACGGTCAGCTCTCAGCTCGCTGCCTGCTGTGCGCTGACTCGG
This sequence comes from Anguilla anguilla, assembly GCF_013347855.1. Classification (NCBI taxonomy): domain Eukaryota; kingdom Metazoa; phylum Chordata; class Actinopteri; order Anguilliformes; family Anguillidae; genus Anguilla; species Anguilla anguilla. The sequence goes on along the minus strand of NC_049210.1, from coordinate 28,165,661 downwards.
TGGGGGGGCGACTACAGAATATAGCGATCGCTTTTCAATAATGTGTTGTAGGCTAAATGAAACGACTAGTTCGTGAAATCAAAGTCCTATGTTGTAAACAGAACGGGCATTTTTATCTTGTGGCCATCCACAATGATATGAATCGATTTGAAGAAACATAATGGCTGACGCACAGACCTTATTTATTAAACGTTTTGCAACGCAGTGGCTCAAAGTTTGTTGGTGTGTGTGTGTGTGTGTGTGTGTGTGTTAGTGAGAGAGAGAGATAAACTTAATAGCCTGGCTATAACAAACTATGCTTGTAAAAAATAATGACCACTGATTGGTCAGGCACCCCTTCTCCGCTGCAGGAGTCTCATGCACACACAAGAAGCGCACTCATTCAACTTTCAGCTTGAGCCACGTTTCCACCGCAGGAACTTTACCCCGGAACTAGGAACCTTTTGAGGAACTCAGTGCGTTTTGACCGCAGGAACTAGGGTCTAAATTTAGTTCCGGGGGCTTTATTTTACCCCCAAAAAAGTTCCTGCTCGGGGGGTAGTACTTTCCAAAAGTACCAGAACCTTTGGGGTGGGGTGCAAGCGCTAAAAATTTCCGATTGGTCGACTACTGTAGTGTTTTATTTCAACCGCCATGTTTAAAAATCTGCAGCCGCAAACCGATTTATTTTCATAATAACTTCAAATCAAACTTGTATGTTATGCGGCACAGTAGCCTAGTTTTGGTTATAGCCTTGCAACGTTTTGGAATTATAACGTGTGCTCTTCTGTTCTTTTCTTGCTTTAGTATTCGTTTTATAAAATGCTAAGCATTCGTGCTGGGACAGCATATTACATACCAAAACATTCAAATGGATTAATTCGGTTGCTGAATATTTTCTTCCGGATTTTCTTTGTTAGCCCGTTGTAATTGACTCAAAACGTTTGATACAGTTATGTGAGGTATGCGGTAGTTCTGCGTAATTCACATTGGTGATACAGTAAAAGCAAACTGGAAATCACCTTCCGCACTTTTTGTCAGGGTAAAATAACAGGTTAATTCTAGTAATCGTCCCTTTAGCTTTTTCAGACTGCTGTAATTTTACTCTGCCATTCTTCAATTCCACAAAAAGACCAGGAAGACTATGGACTAATTTATGGTGCATGGTTCGCTAGCAGTAACTTTGAAGGAAAGCAAACGGTGGCTGTACCACTGCTAATTTAAATTTTCACGCAAGTCCGAGTTTTCGTTCTATTCTTGTCATTTTGCGATTAGCCTATATGGAATTGACAATGAGAAAGTAATCAAACAGCAAATTGTTTACAACGTGTGCATGTTTTCTGCTGTTGTTGCCAGTTATAGTGGAAATGTGAATGCATTCTGTCGCCTCGGATGTCAAGACATGAAAGCGAATGTTCGCATTAAAACATAATGAATGTGTTTGAGAGGATATATAAAACAGTTACAATCTGACTATTGGCCTGTTATATCCTATTTGTTGCATAACAACGGTCCAGGTTCAACTGCCAATGACAGTTTTGCTTGACAACGGTAAAATATGCCCAAACGGCTGCAGAAGAATATTTCAATTCCAGGTGATTAAATCGATAAAAATCAATAAATACAAAAGTAACCATCTATATAATCATTGTTGGTAACCCGTTGTATATAAGTGGAATAAACCCCTCCGGGCTGTCCCGGTTATTAGAAAATAATGTAGGCTACTTCGGTGGTAGTATGGGGTTACAGAAGAAATCATAGGACAGATGGACCGACGACAACGTCGCTTTTTCATACGTCAGTGGGCTAATTTGCCTAATCTTCGCGGGACTTTAGATCGCGGTGGAAACGCAGACAACAGTGGGCTGAAGGAACCTTTTAGTTCCTTGAAAAGTAGTTCCTTTAGTAGACTAAAAGTTCCGGGTACTTTTGGTGGAAACGTGGCTTTGGTCTCTAGCTAAACTTGAGTCCCAGTTCTTGGCTAATGGAATCGGTGGAGTGAAAACAACATTAAGTGTGGATTTGTATGTACATTGCCGTGACAATTTCACTGTAACTTACTTGAAATTAAGATATTTGTATCACAAATTATATGAATGATTGTTTGTGTCATTAAACCTACGTATTCTTTAACATTCAACTCGCAATGAGTAACATTCACGCTACGTTAGTCTCAATGCAGGAGACCTTCCAAAACCTCCAGTCAAGAGTAGGCTAATGTCAATAAGTTAAATTAGCAATATATCCTCAAAAACATTAAGTTACAGTTTGTTTTTATAATTATGATTTATTTTGGTGGGGTGTTTGTGATTATAATCAGTCCTGTTAGCGGTTATGTAAATGAATCTGATCTCTTTAGCTAGCTAACTTTGTGCACATAGCAGCTGCAGTAGGCTAGTAATAATGGTATAATATAGCCTACTGCAGCTGCTATGTGCCGGAGTTCCAGATACAGCTAGCAGCCGTGCGTAACTGGTGCCGCTGCCCGTGTGACGTTAGATAAAGGCTATGAGAACTCAACATGGAGCTGACTTTTTCCCACGGCGCATAGGCAGGACTGCCGCCGTGGGCTATGCATGGCAAATTGTGGTCACTTGGACGCATGCGCAGGTGGTGCCAGCTAAAACGTGTCTGCAGAAGTGAGTCCTCGAATCTCTTTGAGTGAGTTGCGCCGTGGGTCTGGACCATATACATCTGTCTATGGTCTGGACGATTCCGTGCTTGTTTTTTTCCCCCCCGAATCCGAATAATAATGAGCAACTTCGGGTAGAAGAAATATGTATCCATCGCATTACACATTAGTCGTATGGTGAAGAGTGCATGACTGGCAACCGTGAAAATGTGTTAACACACCAGCTAAATTAGGCTATATCTAGAAATACCACCTTTGGGGGAAAAATGCTACGGTAAAGGGTCAGGCACTCTTCACGATAAGAAGAAATTTAAGGATTTTTTCGATATTGCTTGTGTCTAAAGTGCTGCGACGGAAACAACGATTGATTTACTATGTAGCCATATCTGTCCAAAATGTAAACAAGTCAGGCAGTTTTCACAGTCGGGAAAAATTTTCTGACAACGTTGTCGTTCACATCAATGTCATCAAGCTAACGTTATTAATAAAATATTCTGACAACATGGTCATGTAGCTAACTTAGCTAGCTAGCCAAACAGTCAGTAACACAGATACTTACTTTGTGCCATTTAGGGATAATGTCAAGGAGGATAGGTAGCCTACTGTAAAAGCCAAAAAACCTTTTTTTAAATGTTTAAATGTGCCCAGCATTCCAAGGCTTGTTGTAAGCTTCAGTAGCCAATCAGGACTTGAATACAAGTTTTTTTTAGAGTGCAAATACCTTGATATTATTTATTTTAATTTAAGTTCTTTTGTTGTTCTTGAAACCACAGCATTCCAAGACTGTACATTGTTGACAGATTCTTTGTAAGACTCTGCTATGCTGTAAATAGTTGTTGATTTTTTAAAATGTGTGTTGAATAAATGACTTATTTATAACAACATTCACATTACGTAGTCATATTTTCAAATCTCCAGTCAGCTTTTAGCACTGACTTAATGTAGGGCCCTATGGAATCTGTTATAGCTTTTTTAAATTCTCAATTCCGTGATTTTGTTACCATAGAAACTATAGGACCCTACCTTAATGCTGCCATCAGTCTGTCGCTGGCCTGCGGTGGGCCCCCATCAAAAACGACACTTGGCTGCCGGCCCGCGCCGGCCCGCTGGGCCCTGTCAAAAGATACTTGCCACCGGGCCTAACAACTTTTCTGGGGGAAACCTTGTGTTGTAATGAAATAGTCAGAAGACCCCAGTGCAGAGATCTGGTACTTTAATCATGCAGTCCAACAAATCCAAAATCAGAATCTCCAGGAATAGTCAAAAACACAGGCCAGGGTCAAAACAGCACAGAGAGCAAAACAGGTATCCGTACAAACAATCCAAATTGTAGAACAAAGAACAGGGTCAAAAAGCCAGGCAAACAGGTCAAGAATCAGGGACATAGTGACTAGTAGCACACCACAGAAACGGTTCAGTAGAGCACGCTCAATACCTCACAAAAAGGTGCCTGAACTGCAGTCCTTATATTCCCCAGTGGTGATTTGGGGAATTAGCTGCAGGTGTGGTTAATACTCAGGTGAATCAGAGCGGGGTGTGGCTGAACAGGGATTTGGCTGGAGGCAGGTCTGACAGTACCCCCCCCCCCCCCGCTACAGGCGGCACCCGATGCCCCAGACAGCCTCCTGGGTGGGCGTCCACGAGGTCGAGGAGCTGGACAATCTGGGCGGGTACGGTGGAATTCCTCAATGAGTGTAGGGTCAAGGATGTCACATGCTGGGATCCAAGACTGCTCCTCAGGGCCGTATCCTTCCCAGTCCACCAGGTATTGTAGTTGTCCTCCACGGCGTCTGGAGTCCCGGAGTGCATGGACTGAGTAGGCTGGTTCGCCGGCGACATTAAGAGGCGGGGGAGGATGGATGGGACTAGCTGGTGGATTTATGGAACTGAAGAAAACAGGCTTTAGTAAAGAGACATGGAAGGTAGGGGTGATCCGGTACTTGGGGGGTAGCTGTAGGCGATACGTCACAGGATTCACACGTTTAACAATCTTGAAAGGACCTATATACTTGGGGCTAAGCTTCTTGGAGGGGAGACGGAGCAAACCGTTGACCAGGGTGGAATATGGGAGTGGGAGGACGGCGGCGATCTGCAAAACTTTTCTGGTTCCGGATAGCTTTCTGGAGTTGCACATGGGCCGTCTCCCACACCTGACCACTCCGACGAAACTACTCATCAATGGCAGAAATTTCACTGGACTCTGCTTCCCATGGGAACAATGGTGGTTGGTAGCCTAGAACACACTGGAAGGGGGTTAGCTTTAGAGAGGTATCCGTGCAATACAAAGTTTTGGCGCCAGTTAGCTTGCGAGCCACTGGCTATTAACCTCGTAGCGCAAAGCCCCTAGTGGTCGGCACGCCGGCGTGCCGAGATTACTAAACTCAGACATTCGGTGCTACTGCAACCAAAGTATGAGTTAAAAACAGAAACGCATTGTTTTAGTTTCATTAGTAGACGATAAACCACAACTATGCCGAATACGGAGTTTCGCAGTGCCACCATTGTCGCTCTGGTCGTTCATTTAACACGCACCCCCTCCATGCAGTCTCATCTAGAAAACACCCCCCACCCTTGACATAATGGACAATATTGTCTATCTCGGCATTCATAAAAATATTCTTTCACCACTAAAAAATCGTATTCCGTCATAGCAAAAAGATAAACCCGACAATAGCCCTAAGATATGCATATACAGCAGTGAAAACGCTGCTCACTGAATAACGAAATAAACGAGAAAAAGTTTTTTTAAATGATACCATGTCATTCTACAGTCAATATCTGGGACTAAATATTGAATAAATATACAACCTTACTATTGGTTTTACGCATAGAGATGTCCCTTTTGAGACTGAGTGGTCATATATTGTCTTCTTGGACAATCCGTTTGGGAAATATACGCGCATGTGTGATGCCTGGGTACCTTCCAAAATAGCTGTGGGTAATACCACACCTGTTGTTTACGGCAGTATCGTCGCCCTTTTTAGTACAGTCTGGCTTGATTGACAATTAATTCATTCAGTAGGTGAGAGTATAAGCTTTCTAACGATGTATAACATGTCTAATTTTGCTTTTGGAATAGCGTTTTATAGGTCAGCGTAACCGGAAATTTTCTTACAAAGACGCTGCTAACGAAACCTTGTCAATGATTTTTTGAAATTTCTTGGAAAATACTATTATTATTGAGGACTTCTGAGCATAGCTAAGACATATGTTTGCTGATAGACCTAGCTGACATAGTTTTCTGGTGTAAGACAGGAGCGGATAGAACTATATCATTGATTTCCTGTCTGTCTCCATCTACTGAAAACAGATAAGATTTCATCATTGCTATGTAAGTATTACAGCTCAAAATACTTCAGTTATATACGTTATTTTTTTTAATTGAGTGTCTTTAAATAGGTTAGTGGTATTATATAATGTGGATATTTCACACTGTAATGTAAACGTTAGTTAGTAGTGTAATACTTTTTGTGAAGCATGCAACAGTGATGACCTGAGAGTTGGAGCATTGCCAAAACGTGGTGGAGGGTTGAAAATTGTTTTCATGTCGTCCTCCCATCCCCATACAAGAAAACATACCAGAGTACAAAGTATAGAAATACATAAGAGTTAATTACACGTTTAGGTACTGTACCGCATTGTGTGACAATTTTTTTTTAATTCAATTTTTTAAATTTTTGCATTATTTTTTTTAACCTGATAGCAATGTTCAATCTTAAAACTTCATAAGGGGCTCATTTATATGCTTTATAATGGACAAAAAGCATTTTATTTAATTTTGGAGAGATTTTGGATATGTTTCTGGACCCCTAGATATTTTAGACCACTGTACTGACTGAAAGCTTATAATTCTGACTTGAAAATGATGCAACAGTGATTTTCTTGAGTCAAAACAGTTGCTTTGTAGTGAAAGACGTGAATATGTTGTGATTCACAGCAATGCATAATTTAGACATTTTGGATAGATTTGGAGTCGCTGGGTACACTGCTTAGTTTTTGCTTCATACATCTATAGTAGTTTTACATATCCACCCTTAGATTTTATGAACTTGTGGTCAAGAAGTTTTTGATCCAGCACATGTATAGTTTAACCTGCTGTATATATGCAATCTCTCAGTATTTCATTGCAAACTAAAAAAGTGCGAATTCATTTTTGATTTTTTGTCTAGGCAATTACATTTGTGGCACTTTATTTCTTTATTATGAATATAAACTAATCTGAGTTAGTATTGTAAATGGTACAAATGTCTCGCTTCATTTAAGCCATTTTTCAAGTCTCTGTGGTGTTCACATTGTAATATGCGTTCCATACATAGTATGCATGCAACAAAAAATGAAGCTAATTGTGTATAATTATATAATTGTAACAATAAACTAAGCTGATTTCTCGTAGTTAGCTAAAATGTGCTACATTAGTAAATGTGTATGACTACAAAGGTTTTGCCTGTGCCTTTAATAATGTTAGGAAGGGCGTGGCTGAGCAGACTGTGCCCCGCCCAGGCTTCCATTTTAAAAAAAGGTCTAGTAGGTTAGTAGAGGAGAGAAAAATGGAACATGGCTGTTGTGTTTTTTTGAGGGTGTTTGTACCAGGCCTCAAATGTCAGCTTTCTCAAAGAATCTTTAAAAGGAGATAATTTGTAGCCAATACAGATTTTTTTATTCATTGGAACTTTGGAATTTTTGGGAATATCTTTTGTTCATATTTTTTCTTTTTCCCTTGGATTACTCAATTGATGCAAGTTTGTGATTGTGGGAAACTTCCAAACAGGCCTACGTCAAGAAAAATGGACTAGCAGGAAAACGGACATGGTTTCCTGATTTTTACAATCTATGATTTTTGTTTATGTGGACATTTAAAAGAAAAACCTGGCTCGTACAAGATTATTTCCACTGGATGCTGTATGTATATATATATATATATATATATATATATATATATATAATGTGTTTGATAGGGTTGCCGTGGTTACTGGTGTTACACGGTGTTCAGGCATACACTGATTACATTACTTGCCCACTGCCCCCACTGTGGTTTTGCTTTTTTAAAAATGGAAATAAAACCCATTTAGTTCATTTTTGCGTATCAGCGCCAAGCGGCCATCAGCGCCAAGCGGCCAGACTTCGTTTTTGAAGCTCATTTCCTGGTCTCGTTGTTCTTGGTTGCTCACTAGCGCCACTATAGTTGGCTCCAGTATAGGTGTTTTCATATCCGGTTTCCATGTAAGTCTACGGTACAAATGAGGTCAAAATATAAAGTCAATCATTTTTTCTCATGAGAACAACTAGTCACAATATGTGTATTTTATTCGTCTTGTGACTGTCCATGGGTCGATTTCATGATTTATTGTGTCATTTGGGCACTGTTACAATATTTGTTGTGGACCAATGAGGTACAGTTTGCGTCACTTCCTGATTACTGCAGAGGACTAAGCTACAGTAGGGGCTACAGTCTATGATCACTGGGGTGGGAGGTGGCGCCTCTTGCCCTTGACATTGCGGCTCCGTCCATAAGTCCACCTGTGCGAAGTCAGAAAACGCAGGCATCCCATTTCGCAGTGATTTCATTATGGCGTGTGCTATTTACAGCTGCACTAGACGACCATAAAATAATCCTCCTCTGTTGTATTTCGGTAGCTGAGTCATTTTTACTATTTCCGTTAGCCTACTTAACCAAATAATTAGTTGGCAGAAAGCGTAATCAGCTTGCTATATTTGGTAGTCCAATAGCCTGTGCTAAAACAGTTCGCAACTTCGGCTACCAAGCTAACCCTAAGCTGCAAATATTCAATCTGTCAAACGTGTTTGACGGCTTGTCAGTCGTGTACATTCCGTAAATGTCTACCTGGGCCATGCTTCACACATGTGACAAAGCTACTATAATCCCGATTTTGGGATAAACACTGCAAAATGTTCAGTTTCACGAAGCGAATTAAGAGTCTTAAGGTTTATTTGCTGAATAACATGCAACACACGATGAAATCACACACACAGAATTAAACTAAATTAACCATCTTTGTAAGACTGGCATTTAGAAAGGAACATATTTTTAGCATTTAAGAGACCGACAAGAGCATTTAAGACAGTGGTTCTCAGAATCGGTCCTGGGGGCTCCTTGCGTATATTGGCTTTTTTCCATTGGTTTTGATGATTTACAAGAAAATAATAATAATTAGAAAATCTATGTACATTATTTTTGTCTTCATGCACCAGGTGGAAAACTTGCTGTTCAAAGTCTGTTGTCATATTTACACGCCTGCAGATCAGTTATTAAAATACTTGGTAGATTTGTTAATCACCGCTGACAGTGTTAATTTTTATTCGTAGAAAGTGACTTGGGAACGATCGGTCAGCTAGCGTCACTCAGCAAGTGAACACCACAAACGGCGATGGAGTAGCTAGTAGCAGTTGCTGGCTCATTAACTGACTGTGGCGAAAACCTACGACGATAACTTGCTCGGTTAAGCAGGTCTACCAGACAGTTACACGAAAATTAGCCTAGTCAAATCACCAGTAGCTTACACATCTCTGATTGATTGACCATCAGTGTAGTCGTTGTTCTTCCCCTGTGGTTCATATTGCTAATGCGTGAGCTAACCACGGATAGCCTACCTAGCTCACTGGCAAGCTGATATGCTAGCTAAGCATATTCGTTTTGCTGAGAAACATAAATTGAAGATAACTGAACATAATTATAATATTAATGTCATACATATAACGTGATTACATGACACAGTACAGTCACGGATAGAAATTAAACTCCGTTAACCTTTGATAATATATTTTAAAACATAACGGCAGACAGTCAGCTAGCCTCAAGTTCGTTCTGCAATCGTTCGTACAGGTTGATGGGCTTTTCCGCACCGGACTGTCAATCACATTGTAAAAATCACAAGACCGCTTAACTCTATGGTTTTGGCTCCAAATCGACAACATGGCCGTGCCCGCCATTGAGCTTCAAAACGTGTTTTAGAGACCCACGGAGAGTCAATGGGTGACGTCACAGTAGCTCTGTCCATATTTTTTACAGTCTCTGATCAGCACCCACATTCATAAAATAAAAAAAACTATGTATTTTACAATAATTTGTGTAAGGAAAAAAGGACGTCTCTCAAACGTGATGAAAATGTACAAAGTTTATTTCCAATATCAGCAGTGACAAAGCGCACGAATGACACTTTGGATTCAGCAGAGTCCGACTGAACCACGAACCTTTCCAGAGGCTGCTTCTTATTTATTTTCAAAGCTTTGATCAGGAGTGTTGAATACACATACTAAGAAGGATATAGTCAGTTTTGTAACACCTGTCAATTAGGCCGTAGTGTATTGGCCGTCCTGTTGTGATTGAATTAGCACGTCTGTTGACTTGGATGGTTCCCAATCTCTCACTCCCGATCGCTATTCTACCATTGTACCAACAGTATTGTGATAATGATAAGATCAAGGGAATGTGTGGCCAGCAGAAATATTGGCATCAGAGACAGATTTCTTACATTTGTAAAATACTAAGCGTGTTATCAAAACTTAGATTGAGAGCACCTATTATCGACCACCTTCGTTCGACAGACAAGAACAACCTGTACCTAGTTATGTAGGAAAAAATGTCCTTGTTATCCTCCAGTGGTTATTTTTTCAGTACTTTCGCGATTTTTTTCTGTGCCGGCATATAAGTCAGAGGTGGTCCAGCGCTAGCTTTTGGTTACTAAGGGGACTTTATCAATCACCCCATATACATGAATGGAACTAGACATAAATTTGTTAGCATAATGAGTGTCCTATCTTGCGTATTTGAGATTAATATGAGAAAGGGTGGTCGCTATCAGCACGTCTAGGAATCCGTACATGTAGTTGTAACCCAAGTCGCAGGATGCAAAATAGCCGTTAGGAAAGCAGTTTGAAATTATGAAGCAACGTCTGCGCCATTGCTTTTAATGGGTCGCGAGGAGATAATTCCGAGCATGTTGCTTGTCTTAAAGTTGATATTGTAAATAAGGCTGTATTAATATAACTAAATGTATATGTATGAAGTTAGTTTTTCACATTTAGACAGTTTATTATGTGTATTTTTACAGGACTTTTAATAGGTAACGATGTCCAGTTCTCACTCATAAATACGAAGTAAATACACTAGCGGTTCAGGTGGTCGATACAGGCCCCCCACCCCGCCACCCCCGAGTGGTCGATAATAGGTGCTCTCACTCTAGTCGGACGACGGATGCTGCAATTATAAGCTGAAAACCTACGGTCACACAGGGGCGACACAGGAGGGAGATAAACCGTTGTTGCTTGTGGGCGTTCCTGGCTTGTGGTTACCAGGTTACAGAACTAAAGAAGTAGGCTAGACATGATTGCACATTTGTTTCAGCAACGTCTGTCACGCTGCCTTCACTCCCATTGGTAGTCGCCGTGTCGCATCGCTCAGTATTTGCATAAAATAGACCTCTAGTCTATTTTCTCCCCGCCTACTTCACTTTGCAATGGCCACTTGTCTCTTGTCGCTGTAAATCGCCAACTCTCACCCGACAGTCACACGGGGCGACACAGGAGGGAGATAAACCGTTGTTGCTTGTTGCTTATGGGCGTTCCTGGCTTGTGGTTACCAGGTTACAGAACTAAAGAAGTAGGCTAGACACAATTGCACATTTGTTTCAGCAACGTCTGTCACGCTGCCTTCACTCCCATTGGTAGTCGCCGTGTCGCATCGCTCAGTATTTGTATAAAATAGACCTCTAGTCTATTTTAGCCCCGCCTACTTCCCTTTCCAACAGCCACTTGTCTCTTGTTGCTGTAAATTGCCAACTCTCATTGAAAATGAACGGTTGCCGGTCGCTTGTCTCTCTCCTGTGTCGCCCCGTGTGACCACGGCGAAAGTGTCTGCTCTGTCCGCGCGCGCAGCAGAGTCGCAACACAGAGTAGCGTAGTAGTCAGATTCATGTTGGTTTTCCTGGCAAAGAACATGTAAAGCACTGTCGCCAATTGCCAATTTAGTTTAAAAAAAAATGTTTTCATTTTGAATAGCCTGTTGACTTTTGCCGTTTATCTTACATTACGCTACAATGTGGAAGGCTTTGTTTTTTCAAATTCGTTTCTTATTTATTTGGTTCCTTTTTGAATTAGTTTCTTATTTATTTGGTTCCATAGTGTTTGCTAATTGCACTTTTTTTACTATGTATATTATTTAAAACTTTGTGTAATTTATTTGTGTTATTTTATATTACAGCACGGGTATGCCTAGGTCAAGCAGTCATCCGTCTTATTCGTTTTGTTAATAAAAGTTCTATGTTTAATATAAGAGAGTTTGTCATTGCACTTTGTTTTATTGTTGTGTTTTTAATTTAAAAAATAATAATGAACCTACCTTTTAAGCATTCATGTTGTTCAAAGTAAGGGGAAGATCTAAAGATCTAATGTTAAAGATCAAAGTAAAGCGCTCTTGATATATTAAGCGTCATCGACGAATATCTTATAAAATGTCCGGTTTTACCGGTAACACCGGTGTTGTCATGAGTTTATTAACCGTTGGGAAATTTTCCTTACCGTGGCATCCCTAGTGTTTGATGTGTGTGAAGACAATACACTTATTGATTTCTCGCTTGCAAGTTCATATTGGTATTGTGTGATGTTGGTTTTCGATTGTTTTATTACTTAAGGTATGCTTACAAAAAAAAAACATACTAAATAAGAAGGAAAAGATACTTATGTTAATTCAGTCCGAATGTAGATATATATTTCTGTCGGTTTGTCCAATTAGGGCAAAGTTTGTTACAACATCTGAAGTTATAAAGCTTTAAATAGGGTACCCCCTAAATGGGCAAGAATTGGCCATATTTGGCATGTGCACTAAGGGGTTAATTAAAAATATACTTATTTTCTGAATCCAGCGGTTCCAACAGTCAGTGCCCTTGTTAAAATGTTTTGCACTCTGAAAATTGAACACAAGCTATATTGCATATAACATTCTGTACATATAAAATATATTTTTTGGGATTTAATTTAATAATTATTCTTTAAAATGAGAATTATCAATTAAATCGCCAAATTCATTTATAGGTCAGTCTACAGCGAACTGGTGGAATCAACAAACAAGCTCTATATCATGTTTTAAGATTAAATAATTGAATTAAATATGAAGCAGTCAATTAGATTAATGAATTTAAATCGTTCATTGCTTTATTTAATGCAGGCTCACTCCTTCTAAATGACAAAACAGAAGACATTATACAAAACATTAAACAATTGATTAGGAAATACCAGAAAAGACAGAGAGAGATGGATAAGCCAGACCTTGCCAAAGTGTTACCCACCACAAGGTGCAAGGAAACCAGCCAAAAACACACAACCAAGGAACCACCACCAAAATAAAAAGAGAAAAACTCTTCTTCTCCAAGGCTTCGAAACCAACCGTAACACAACACAACTTTTTCCTGTGGCCATCTTAAATACTTTACCCAGCATGGCTTGAGGATGTTTTGCCCTGATTGGGTGATGCCGAGTTAAGGTGTAGGAGAGAAGGGAAGGGGGGTCAAACTCATTTAGGACTGACCTACCTAAAGATTGCATTCAAGCTTAAAGGGAAATGTCAGGCATGTAGACACGCAGGGTCTCCGACCCCCGATATGGTGTCCGGCGTCTTCTGGTTTGTCTCTTTTGATATATGAACAATAATACTAATACATTCACGTCTGGTTCATGACTACATGTTACCTTATATCTACAGTGTTAATTTGTACTATACCAGCATTTATTCTCATTAAAGCTCATATTTTTGTGTATGCATGATTGCTGGCATGATCCGCCGACTAATTCAAATGGAGACATCTGAATTTGTAAGTGCAGAAGGTGAATTCCCTATAAATAATTTGAAGTGTTGAGGTTGATAAAGGGTGATCTCCAGTTATTCTGGGTTCAGTATTCAGAGTACTGTGCCACTAACAGGGTAACTGAAAGTGACCTCTAAACAGTGATTCTGACACTGATCTGCAATTAAATTTGAAATAATCCAATACATTTATTTAAATTTAATAACTCAATAAAATATTATCAACCTTATGACACAGCCCTTGCCCAAGTATTGAATTATTTCTCTCCCTTGAGTGTGGCTGTATCTCTCTTCTTGTCCTGCTTAGCCTAAATGCTGCCTTTGATACCATAGCCCACTATATTCTCCTCTATTGGCAAGAGAAATCAGTGGGTGTCACTGGGCAAGCCCTTATGTGGTAGTGTTGTGTTGTTTGTGAACGATTCATTCAAAATAACAAATCTTTTGGGTGAACGAACTGTACTGAATCACTTTGTGAAACGACTCGTTCACAAACGTGAACTGGTAGTTCACTGACTGATTCGTTCACTGAACGTACTACGCCCGAGTCGTTTGCGAATTACACAACAGTACACTTGCCCGAATCGTTCACGAATGACACAACAGTACACTTTCCTGAATCGTTCGCGAACGACACAACAGTACACTTTCCCGAATTGTTCGTAAACGACACAACAGTACACTTGCCCGAATCGTTTGCAAACAACACAACAGTAGTTCGTTCTTTCGTCTTGCTGTAGCGAATGCAAGGAGCGAGGAGTCTCTGGGGAGGGGAGTGGGTACGGTATGGAATAATGGATAATAAATGGATAATATAATCGAACATCAAGTGTGCTGTTTATTTTCAATGAAATAAGACTTTTTTAACATGTCTCAAAGTAGGCTAGCCAGGGTTACTATTTTATCGACAGCATTTTATGAAAAAACGTGATCTACTTAGCCAACGTATATCAGCACTTTCAAGCAGCCGTTAGAAGAAGTCACAGTCCAGAAATTTGCATCTAGGGCTAAAACAACCAATTTTGGGAAATGTACTGAAATGAAATGGCCACCTGAAACACATTGTTTCAAACTAAATTGTGCGGAATAAAATCGAAACGAAAACATTTTATGAAAAATAGGGAAAGAAAGTGTTTGGTTCTTTGGCTATTACATGTTCCGTAGGGAAATTCTATATTTGCCCCCCATACCCCAGGTTGCCAACATCCAACAGCACCCCCCCCCCCACCCCCCCGTCGACCAACACCAACCCTACTGACGCCACTGATTCGGTGAACTAATCTTTTGAACGAATCTTTTTGGTGAACTGATTCTATTTATTCAGTACAGTGAAAAGAACTGGGCTGCGTTTCCGAGTTTTGATGTACCTTAACATTTTACGAAGGCTCCTAAGGTATACCTTTCAAAGGGAAACCGCTTTTTTACGAGTGTTTCCCAAACTATACCTTAACAGTTGCCTTAAGGGACACCTCAAAGGTACATCGTAAGTTGGAGCTGGCCTTCACTGTGGTGCTGACAAGTTTATCAATCGATGTCAAGCGAATCGATTGTCTTACTTGTAAAGGCTTGTGAATGACGTTTTAATATAACAAGTGTTGTCATAATCATTTTACATCAATCTAATATTGCAGAAGAGGAAGCTATGCCTAATAGAGATCATCTGCTAATCTCTTTAAGAGTCAGTTAAGACGAGACCTTGTGATAGTTTCAATAAATACGTACATATAGACTACAAAGGATAAAATAAAAAGCATCAATCGGGACATATAAGCCATAGTCTGGGACTTCGTGGAAGCCCAGGGAAAAGGATATAAGCTACATATGGGTGAATTATTTTGTTCTTATTGAAACAAAGGTCTAATGTTAATTTGTTTTTGTCACACAATATATAGGCAACTGTAGCAGCATATCCACTGATTCCCACAAACTTTTCTCTGCAATGCAAAAATGATCGTAGATGAAAGACAAAAGCGCGTCTGTGGAAATTGGTCATGATGAATTCTATACCGGGTGCCTTATGAATAGGTCTACCTGTTAGAGTGATTTGCTCATCTACCTTAATTTGCTGTTGGATAATCTTAAGTTTAACCAAGAATATCATTATTGGGTTGTTTACCGAAAATCGTAAAAAAAACATGGTAAGAAAAATCTTCCGTAATGTTGATATTTACCCTGTGCTATTTTGTTTTATATAGGAGGTGTGAGCTAAAGGAAGGGGATGTAGATCATTTGGCTACGTTTGTTCATTATGAGCCACCGTACCTGTATGTGTGTTTATGGCTAGGCCAATCAACGTGCTCTAGATCGGTCATGCAAGTAGACTCACTCAACGTTGGCTTTGCACACACAGGTTTATATTCTTAATAAACGGGCGGTTTGTTCCAAGTCAGTGTGATCATTGTTGACTCACACACAAACGAACTAATGTCTACAGGGTATGCAGTCAGAAAAGCCATATCCTCAGTTAGCTCCACTACGTATAAATAAAAAAAATAAAAAAAACTTTTTTTTTCTTTTCACAAATTGGATTAGTATCATGGATAGGCCCTATACTTAATTACCAACATGATGGGGATAGACAGGTAAAACGACAACATTCTCATGACGTGCTATGCACAGAAACGTTAATATTAAACTATGTCATTTTCGCATGCCGATGTGCTACTAGATGCGCACTGTAGTACAACTGTCGATTTGAAAAGCAAAATGTTGGCATAAGGCAAAACTGTGACAGGGTTAGCGGAGCGCAGCGCTAAGGGACAGCTTACGAGTGCCTCAGACCACCCTTTTAAAGGTATATCTTTCATAAGGTATACCTTAGCTAAGAAGACACTGTGAAACAGCTCGAGATCTAAAGGAAGACCTTAAGGTATACCTTACTACGCACGTAACGCTAAGGAGACTCTGGGAAACGCAGCCCTGTTTTGCCCATCATTATTATTGTCATGGTTCTGTGTTTTCCTGTCTGTGTTTCCCTTGTTGGGCCGCCAGATGGCGGCACTTCTGTTTTGTGTCCTGCTTCCCCCTGTTAATTGTATTATTGTTTATCTCGTTATTCCATCATTGTTCCCACCTGTGTCTTGTTATCCCCTCCTTCTGGTTTGATTGTTTTTTGAGTTCACCTGTGTCTTGTTATCCCCTGTCTATTTAAGTTCTTTGTGCCCTTGACTCGGGTGCTGGTTCCTTGTGTTTGTTTCCTACACCGTATGTACCTGCCTGTATTTTGTTTGACCTGCCCTTGTGCTCTGCCTGCCCGTGTTCTGCCCTGCCCGTGTTTGTGAGTTCCTCTTGTTTTCTGTTTTATTTAGATATTTTTTGAGTTTGTGTTTTTGCCCATTGTGCCCTTGTCTGTTCCCTGTTTGTGTTTGCCTTTTTTTGTTGTAGTAAAATCTTTGTTAATTTTCCCTTTTTGAGTTTGTCTTTTGTTACTCCTGGGTCCCACCCCCCGTACCGTGACAATTATGTGGTTTAAATCCTATATCGCTGACAGATCTCTGACTGTTAGTGTAAACAATAAATCCTCTGAGTATTCCAGGGTAAATTTTGGAGTACCTCAAGGATCCTGTGGTGGAAATTACCTTGAGTGCTAACTCTGGCTATGACATGCAGATCTCCCTCATGTATTATATCCCCATCTGAATCCTCCCATTTGTCTTATGCAAAATCAACCAACCCTTTGTTGTATTTTTCATTGTCAAATTCCCATGTATAAATAATTTTTCCTTGATCAGTGAATGAATCAGTAAAATGTTCAGCACGCGAAACTCCCTCATTAATACAATCGATTTGAATCCCCAATCTACACATTAAATCTCTCCCCAACAGATTTACAGGACAGCACTCAGAAAACAGGAACAAATGTTTGAGATTCATTTCTCCCATATCGTCATTAATTCTAACTGCTAAGGGAACAGTAAATTTTTCTTTTGTTCATCCACCACCTGCATCTTGTGTAGTTATGCTTCTACCACTAAGTTTAGGAGGAGGGCCCCTCCATTTTCTTTTAGAGCAATCACTGAGCAGACAGCCCCTGAGTCCACTAAAAAAATCATATGGGACATCTTTGATTTCTAATGTAATCATGGGGGATGCGCACAGCGGCATAAACAAGAGAAATAAATCAGTATCCAAATTACACTCACGTGACTTTTGATCAGATGATTCGATTGCCTGGGCCCCCTCCTCCTTTTCTAGTCATTGTTGAGGCCGCCTGCCAAAAAGTTGAGTGACAGTCACATTGTCCGCAGCGGCGGAATCCCATTCATCTTGCTCGTTGTGGCAATCACTGGCCCAATGTCCGTATTTGCCACACTTCTTGCACTAGTCATTACGTCGCTCTCGGGCCAGTCTTCCGCGTCTCCGTTCTCTGTTCTGGCCTCGTCCTCGTTCTCGTCCTCCTCCCCGGCCCCATTGGCTGGTCTGTTGGTAGGTCTGGAGTTGGATTTGCAGTTGGGAGGCTAGCTGTTTGGACTGATCTTCTGTCATGCGTTTCTGTTCTGCTCTTTTCTTTTGTTACGCGCTCCCCCCTGTTCTGCTCTTACTCCCCTTTGTCTGTCTCTCCCTCTCTCATCTCTCAGGTGCCAATAGCCGCGTTTCCACCAAAATTACCCGGAACTTTCAGTCCCAGGAACTACTTTACCAGGAACTAAAAGGTTCCTTCAGCCAATGGTTGTCTGCGTTTCCACCGGGGCCTAAAGTACCGCGAAGATTAGGCAAATTAGCCCACTGACGTTGTCGTCGGTCCATCCGTCATATGATTTCTTCTGTAACCCCATACTACCACCGAAGTAGCCTACATTATTTTCTAATAACCGGGACAGCCCGGAGGGGTTTATTCCACATATATACAACGGGTTACCAACAATGACTATATATGGTTACTTTTGTATTTATTGATTTTCATATATCCTCTCAAACACATTCATTAACAGCAGAAAACACGCACACGTTGTAAACAATTTACTGTTTTATTACTTTCTCGTCGTCAATTCCATATAGGCTAATCGCAAAATGACAAGAATAGAACGAAAACTAGGACTTGCGTGAAAATGTAAATTAGTAGTGGTACAGCCACCGTTTGCTTTCCTTCGAAGTTACTGCTAGCCGAGCAGCGAAGTGTGCCCTCCAGATGCGAACCATGCACCATAAATGAGTCCATAGTCTTCCTGGTCTTTTCGTGGAATTGAAAAATGGCAGTAAAATTGAGTAAAATTACAGCAGTCTGAAAAAGCTAAAGGGAAGATTACTAGAATTAACCTGTTATTTTACCCGGATAAAAAGTGCGGAAGGTGATTTCCAGTTTGCTTGTACTGTATCACCAATGTTAATTATGCAGAACTACCGCATACCTCACATAACTGTATCAAACGTTTCGAGTCAATTACAACGGGCTAACAAAGAAAATCCGGAAGAAAATATTCAGCAACCGAATTAATCCGTTTGAATGTTTTGGTAGCCTACGTAATATGCTGTCCCAGCACGAATGCTTAGCATTTTATAAAACGAATACTAAAGCAAGAAAAGAACAGAAGAGCACACGTTATAATTCCAAGACGTTGACAGGCTATAACCAAAAGTAGGCTACTGCGCCGCATAACATACAAGTTTGATTTGAAGTTATTATGAAAATAAATTGGTTTGCCGCTGCATATTTTCAAACATGGCGGAAAATAAATACAACACAAATGCTACGAGTACTCGACCAATCAGAAATGTTCAGCGCTTGCAAGCTCCACCCAAAAGGTTCCTGTACTTTCGGGAAAGTACTTACCCCCCGAGCAGGAACGTTTTGGGGGGTAAAACAAAGCCCCTAGAACTAAATTTAGACCCTAGTTCCTGCGGTGGAAAAGCACTGAGTTCCTCAAAAGGTTCCTAGTTCCGGGGTATAGTTCCTGCGGTGGAAACGCGGCTTATGATTAGGGGCTGATTGCACCTGCAGTGCCCCTCCTTTCAGAAGTGCTCAGTGGAGAGTGGAGAGTCAGACTGCTGGCTGGCAGCATTCCTTTTTGTTTGGTCCCTCTTCCCCTTTAGTGTTTTAGTCTATGTTCCCTATTTTTTCCTTTTTCTTTCGGGGAGGGAGGTCTGGTAGTCTAGTTCTCGTGGCTTTATTTTTGTCGTTTTAGGGAAGTCCTGGGTCCGACGGCCCACTGCGTGGTTGGCCCAGGCTTCTCCATCCTTTTGTTCTTTTTGGCCAGACCTCCCTGCTCTTATTTTTTATTAATCCTTTATTTACACTTGAGATTGGAATCTGAAGTGAGATCTATATACATAGGTAAGAAACACATACAGACATAGAATCAGACAGATACAGTTCAGGCACACGTTACAATTAACAAACAGACAGCATACAATCAATCAAAACATTTATAAAACTCACTTATTTGTGAGTATATTTTGTGTTTTGTTAAATAAATTAATTTTCTTGTTTATTCTAACTTGGTGTGGCGTCCTTTTAATATGTTTCTGCCTCATGGTAGAGCCAATTGTGTTTGAGGCCGTAACACTTTGTACATGCTCCCTCTTGGGGATATCATAAGCAGACATGGTCTTAACTATGTCTGCTATGTAGATGACACACAATCTTTTAAACCAGGTAAAGTTGATCTGCTAGCCAAGTTAGAGGCCGGTCTTAAAGATGTAAACGCTTGGATGATCCAAAATTTCCTCATGCTGAATTCTGTTAAGACTGAGATGCTGGTAGTAGCTCCCAAATCTATTAGAGATGAATTCCTGCAATTTTCCGTAAATATAAATGGCTTTTCTGTCTCAGCCAAAGCAGTTGTTAAAAACCTTGGTGTAACTTTGAATTCAGATCGCATCTTTCAGGCCCGCATATCATCATAAGAGTGGAATTCTTCGACCTAAAAAACTTTTCCAAATAAGGAAGATTTTGTCTCTCCAAAAATGGTTCATGCATTTGTATCCACATGGGTTGATAACTGTAATGTTTTATTGTTCGGCTACACCAATTCAGCACTGAAACTGACTGCATGCCAAATTTAGAATTGATTATAAATTTTTGCTGTTAATTTAGAAAGCGTTAAATGGTTTGGTCCCATAATATTTTTGTGAGTTAATTATTCAGTACCCTCCTCCATGATTCACAAGATGCTGGTTATGTGAACATTCCATGTATATCTAAAATTACAATGTGCGGTGGAGCCTTCTCTTATGGAGCTCATGCCTTATGTGGCAATCTCCCTATGTATGTGCAGGCTTCAGACACACACTCTCTGTCTTTATGTCTTGGTTTAAAACATACCTCAATCCTCAGTCATTCCTACCGTCCAATATCCTGTTAAATGGTCAAGTATAATCATGGAGTTTATTCAATTAAATGCAGGTGTCTGGGCTGGGTAGGTAGTCAAGCTGGCCTTAACCAAACTGGCACATTAGCTCAGCATCACGTGTTAATCTCGGCTTGAGTTCACAGACCGCTCCAGCCCTATCCCTTCCCCCGTGGTTGTGGACTGCTTCAGCCCTGTTCCTCCACTGTCCATGCATGGATGCAGCCTGGAACTCCAGATGTATTACCCGGCCCCTCTAAATTGTACTACACTGAACTTATATAATTTGGCCTTCCTTACCTCAAAACTGTACCTGCTTATCTCGTTTTATTTGCGGTGAAGGATCCCTCATTGCATTTCTGCTTCATTCAATTCTACCACTGCTTTACACCAGGCCAGCCAGTGGAAGATGGGTTCCGCCTCTATAGCCAGGTTCCATACACCTCAGGTCTGGTGTTTACTGTTTGCTCTTTTTCTTGCCCCCTTTTTTTTCTACTCTGCGAAGTGTCTTTGTGACAGTTCTCTATAAAATGTACTGCACAAGTAAAATGTCATTGAAACTGAATTGAATTTGGCCATTATTTTCACCACAATCCTCAGTTGATTATGACAAATGTCTGACCCCAGGAGGTCTCTTCACTGGGTTGACAGTAAGTGTCATGCCCATCCTCCAACCATGTGGAGGACCAATTTACTGTTGTTAGTCAGGCCCCTCACCTAAGATCTGTCCTGCATGGTTAGACCTGTGAGCACCTGCACTTGACGCCATAGCTCTCAGGATCATGGGGGCACGCAAGCCTTTGCACAACTACAAGGGCCCAGCAAAAAGAAGAGGGTGATGAATTGATTCTATTACATGTTTTTTTTTTTTATTTCAGTACTGTTGTTAAATGGAATTTATTTGTTTTTTTCTTGTCTTTTTTCTTTAATTATTTTCAGAATTTGCTATAAATTGAAAAAATATTCATTTTGCATTATGCAAAATTAACTTCAGAATCATTTTCACCATGAACGATATACAAATAAACTCAATGATTATTTATGAGAATTAAGATTACCTGATTAATTGGAAGGTGAACAGTCGTAGGACTTTTGTTTATTCCTCTAACGGCAACAAAGAGTTACAAGTTACTCACTTGCTTGTAATATTGGTTTTCAAAAGTTTAATTAATAACAATTGCACACTTGAAAGCACAATACAATCTGCCTACAAGCAAACTTTTCTTAAGAAACTCCTTCACTTTCCTCTCTGGTACCAAACACAAAGTGTGTATTAGGCAAGGGCAGTTGAGCAAGATCAATAACCAAACCAGCAAAAACAATGTAACAATATGGAATTTCCTATACCACGGTGGCAGAGGGAGATTTCACCATGGTTAGTGGTGATATTGTGATATTGTGAGATGGGGGTGGGGTTGGGGCTTTTAAACGTGAAATATGCTTAACCCAAACAAAATCTTGATGATTTACAGCTGCATTTGATTAGGAATTTTCTTAGTCAAAGTGGATTTGGCAGTTCATGCAATGATTCGACTATTCTTTTTTTCATAGTCTTTCATGTATCTTCTTTTTATTGTACTCACATACAGGTTTTCCTCTGTACTATTTATATAATTTACAAATTCTGTCAATTTCTCTTCAGTGTTTGACCATATAACCAGGATATCATCTATAAAACGTTTCCATAAAACAATGGAGAAAGGTATGATTACCTTCGTTGTAACTTTATTTTTGTTCCCAATGGCCAAGAAGCAGGTCGGCATGGTGCAAAGGCTGCTTCCATTGCTGTTCCAGTCAACTGTTGGTAGTATTTGCCTCCAAAAGTGAAATAACAACCTTCTCACTTATTCTGAGAGGAGAAAAGCAGAGTTAAATAAATGCATGTCTCTTCATTATTTTGCTACATTTTCAGCTGCTTTGCCTCACCTCCAGCAGCTGTGTATGAGCATCTTGCTGGTAGCTTCTCGGCCCCGCCTACAGTGGCTGTGTGGATGGACGGCTTACTGTTGGCAATTCTTTCCTAGGTGTTGAACAAAAGATTTTTTAAATATATATACCAAATAACAGAAACAAATAACCAATGTTTTGGAAGGAGGAAGTAAAACTTACCTTTAAACTAATTCCTTAAACTTACTTAGATTAGGGTTGTGTCGGTTTCCGCTTTTGCCGGTCCAGTCCAGTGTACGAGCTAATACCGATTTGATTTTATGTGAACCAACTGAACCGCCATTTGTCATTATGAGACGTTCTGGCAAATTAAAAAGTAGCCTACATCAGCAACCTGTGCCAACGGCGCTAAATCCAACTTGTATTGCATTAGTAATAAGAAATATGACAACGTGATTAACATAATATTATGTTTGTTTATAAACGGAACCATTAGTGTCTGAGAGCAAAAAAAAAAGGATTGACAGGCCGTGTACAATTTAGTGCCGAGGCCAGCAACAAGGAGATCAGATTTCAGCAGACCAATCAAAGGTGGGTGGCTTGAAGACGATGTGCACAGTGTGTTGTTTACTAGAAACTTAATGTGTTCTTTGGGGTGAAGAGACGAGACATGGCAGAGATAGTGTCAAAGAAAACGAAAACTGCGCCAATATGGCAACATTTTGGATCTGAAGCCGACGAAATAGGTGCTGCTACACTCTCATTCATGGGCTCTCATTATGTTCTGTCACGCCAATTTTGATCCAGGCTGCAAAAATGATCCGGGTGAGGTAATGACATTCTAAAACCCGGGAGCGGCTGAGTCACGTGCGACACCTAGTGGTCCGGTTTTACATCGGCCCAACCCTAATTTAGATATATATAAAATAATTCATTTAGTGTGATCTCTCAAGTAAATAGAATACCACTGGCCTAATACAGGTTCTTAATACATTAGAGGGTAAATACTTACCAATGAAGTCGTTCAAGTTTTTATTTCTAATATGTTTATGAAGACATGTAAACACTTTATTTTATGTTGACATTACAGGGTTTCCCCCAGAAAAGTTGTTAGGCCGGTGGCAAGTATCTTTGACAGGGCCCAGCGGCCCGGCGCGGGCCGGCAGCCAAGTGTCGTTTGTGATGGGGGCCCCGCGCGGGCCAGCGACAGACTGATGGCAGCATTAAGGTAGGGCCCTATAGTTTCTATGGTAACAAAATCGCGGAATTGAGAATTTAAAAAAGCTATAACACAGATTCCATAGGGCCCTACATTAAGTCAGTGCTAAAAGCTGACTGGAGATTTGAAAATATGACTACGTAATGTGAATGTTGTTATAAATAAGTCATTTATTCAACACACATTTTAAAAAATCAACAACTATTTACAGCATAGCAGAGCCTTACAAAGAATCTGACAATGTACAGTCTTGGAATGCTGTGGTTTCAAGAACAACAAAAGAACTTAAATTCAATTTAAATAAATAATATCAAAGTTTTTGCACTCTACAAAAAACTTGAAAGAAGTCCTGATTGGCTACTGATTTTTACAGCCTGGGAATGATGGGCACATTTCAACAACAACAAAAGAAATTAAATAAAAACAATTAATATCAATGTTTTTGCACTCTAAAAAAAAACTTGTATTCAAGTCCTGATTGGCTACTGAATCTTACAACAAGCCTTGGAATGCTGGGCACATTTTTTAAATGTTTAAACGTTTTTTTGGCTTTTACAGTAGGCTACCTTTCCTCCTTGACATTATCCCTAATTGGCACAAAGTAAGTATCTGTGTTACTGACTGTTTGGCTAGCTAGCTAAGTTAGCTACATGACCACGTTGTCAGAAAATTTTAATTAATAACGTTATTTTATTAATAACGTTAGCTTGATGACATTGATGTGAATGACAACGTTGTCAGAAAATTTTTCCCGACTGTGAAAACTGCCTGACTTGTTTACATTTTGGACAGATATGGCTACATAGTAAATCAATCGTTGTTTCTGTCGCAGCGCTTTAGACACAAGCAATATCGAAAAAATACTTAAATTTCTTCTTATCGTGAAGAGTGCCTGACCCTTTACCGTAGCGTTTTTCCCCCAAAGGTGGTATTTCTAGATATAGCCTAATTTTGCCGGTGTGTTAACACATTTTCACGGTTGCCAGTCATGCACTCTTCACCATAAGAAGAAATTTTAGGATTTTTACGATATTACTTGTGTCGAAAGTGCTGCAATGGAAACAACGATTGATTTACTATGTAGCCACATCTGTCCAAAATGTAAACAAGTCAGGCAGTTTTCACGGTCGGGAAAAATTTTATGACAACGTTGTCGTGCACATCAATGTCATCAAGCTAACGTTATTAATAAACTAGTGAAGTTGTTATTTCGATGGCAATGAATAAGTCATGTAATGTTACAATATATCGAACATTACATTCATGCTACTATTTTAACGTTACCTACACACTGCTTAAGTTAATATAAAAAGAATGTACTTACTGACGAAATGAAGTGATAACGCAGTTTGTAACAAGGTTAGTTAGCCTACTAAATAAGAAATGGTGGCTTGCTAGGTAACGTTAGCTTGTGTTAGTTGGAAGCGTCAAGTGTTGAACGTCACTCTATGCACAATGAGGGTAAAGAACACTGATCTCAGACCTGCTTTCCTACAGTGCGTTCACGTTTTAACCAACAGATGTCGCTAGTGAGCTTTTCAACCGAGCCGCCCCATTGTAATTGTAGTTTAAAAAACATCTTAAAAATACATTTAAAAAATAAATAAATAAATAAATAAATAAAATTCCCAGATGCTTAGGCCCAGCGGGGGGTCAACTTAGGCCCGGCGGGCCGCCGGGCTTGCAATACACTGGCGGAAACCCTGCATTATAGAGAGTTACTTACATAGGAGTAGAAAATATCCCATTTCAATATATTTAAATTTTACATTTAATAGGTGTGATAGAAAACAAGCTTGCTTACTGTGTTTAACTATCTCATAAAAAAACATGTTTTCAACATACAAAAATGCCAAGTTACTCACACATACAAAGCACTGTCTATAACTCATTAATTCAAACTAAATCTAGGCCTGCCATTAAAATATTGATATCAAAATGATGCCAAGTTATTGTATTAAAAACAATATAGGCTATCTTGCCTTACCAAAATTAAAGAAGCTGTATTCCAAAGCAATGCTACCCAATTGTTTCAAGTCACTTGTCCCTGTGTGTATAAGCATATAGTACATGAACAGGCCAAACATATGTGTGGATGGGTTTGTAAGAGCGATTGCAAGATTGATTGAATAGGCCTGAATATGTCAAATGTGTTTTGATATGTATGTATTTAGCTGCACAGCCTTTCTGTTGCATGAATGATTGTATGTTTCTTGGTATAAATGTCTGTTTGTAAATGTGAATGTTACATTCTGTGAGGGAAATGTCCCCATGGGGATAATGAAGTATTGTACGTATGCATGTACAATATTTATTTTACATGCAGTATTTATTGTAAGTAGCATATATACAACTTGTACATTTAGTAAAATGAACTTGACAACCAAGTATAATTATATATTTTCTGGAGGAATATGCATTCTGTAGGTAGTATTCACCAGCAGTTTTTTACATTCCTTTAAATGTCTTGCATGAGGCAATTTGAGGTATTTGACACTTTGATGTGACACAAAGTTTGAATGACATTGTAAGATCGTAAGATTAAAAAACACAGGGTGAAGTGACTTGAAACAATTTAGAAAACATAACATTGCTTTGGAATACAGCTTCTTTAATTTCGGTGAGACAAGATAGTCTATATTGTTTGGAGTACAGTCATTTTGATATCAATACTTTTAATGGCAGGCCTAGATTTATCCAGTTTGAATGAATGAGTGAGTAACTTTTTGAGTGAGGAATTTTTGTACGTTGAAAACGTGTTTCTTATGAGATATCATTTCTTTTTGCAAAGTGTTTGTTATAAGAAAGTGATAACAGTAATACATATAAATGTAGACAATGAGAAGTATGCGTACACATACATACATACATACAAACACAGATACAGTGTAGGAAGTACCGGGTGTAGACTGGCTTAATTGAGAGGCAGAGTGAGATTTTGGGGGGGCCAAGTGGAGGACATGATTCGTGATGAACAACGGAGCAGACCTGGGTGTAAAAATGCGAAGTAATCCCTTTAAGAAACGGTTCTGGATTATGGCTATCTTTGTGTGAATTTGTACAGTCTAATCAATGTGTACCGTTTAGCACTTTCGCTTTGATATATGTGTAAAACAATGGCTGTGACAGAGGGTGCAGCGCCGTAAGTATAAAAGAAGCTTGCATCATCAGAAATGCAACATAAATGTCCCCAGTGTATGTACTCACTCATCTGACAGCCATCCAACGAGCCTTCATTTTTTTTTTTGCTATTTTTTCCCGTTTTCTCCCCAATTTAGCCTTTATACCAATTCCCTGTGTGTATCACAGTCCTGGTTGATGCGCTATCCTCTGTCAGTCTGGGGAGGGTGTAGACTACCACATGCCTCCTCCAATACATGTGGAGTCACCAGCCGTTTCTTTTCACCTGACAGAAAGGAGTTTCACTGGGAGAGCGTAAAGCGTGTGGAGGTTCACGCTATCTCCCCCAGATCCCCTCCCTGCTGAACAGGCACCTCGACCAACCAGTTGGAGTTGCTAATGCAACGATCAGGATTCATACCCTCACCAGCTTTCCACCCGCAGACACTGCCAATTGTGTTCGTAGGAACAACTGACCAAGCCTGCTGCTGCCAGGCATTGAACCCGGTTCTCTGAGGTGGTAGGCGAGTGCTTATACCTCTACACTACCCAGACGGCCCCCAACGAGACTTCGTTGACAAAATTATCAGCAAGCTCGTAGAATTTGGGCTTCCTAGGTCGCAACTTGTGTAACCTTATGTCCTGCTCCGTTTTCTGTTATTTCGTTGAGTTTTTCAGTGTTTCTAAGTTTACAAGGCATTTTAGTTAGCTGTTGGTAGGACTCCTCTTCGCTGTTTTGCTTAGCTAGAACACTGACCTTACATGAGGATTGGAAGTAGTAGAACAGGAAGGAACAGTTGACATTGGAGGCAAGCAGCACACGCATATGTCCCAGCAATCTTTGCATATTAGAAAATAACAGTAGTACGAGAGAAATGAGGACAAATATGGCCTGGTGATATTGTAGGCAGTTAACTGAACGTGTAGATGGTATGTCATAATGCAGTCTATACGTTTGGTGAACGGTAGGTAGATATGGTGAAAAAGCAATAGTTGAGAAATAAAAGGCAATTATTAGTGAGCAAATAAGCATGTATAAGTAATTTGCTTCAGGTGGGGTTTGAACCTGTAACTCAATGATCCGTAGGCCGTGACATTACCACTGAGCCATGAACTGACAAGCTGTAAAGAATGGCAATTTTCTTGGGTAAAAAGAGGTGTCCATTTTGCGTGTATATGTGACATTTTGATTGGCTGGTGTTGGTGAAGGATTGGCTGGTGGATGTAAAATCGCCAATGGGGAGTCATTCTTTGTGGGGAAAAATAAGAAGAAGCAGAAAATGCAAAATCCCCTTAGTTTGGAGCTTTATTGTGTGGACATGTGAAGTTGTTAATGAATTCTGTCTGTTGAAATGGGGTCAGAATGTACCAAAATTCATGTTCTTCAGGGCTGAGAGTCTGTGGCTGTTGTGGTTATTTCTGTGGGGAACCCTGAAAAGTGCCAAACTCTCGGTGCTGTATAGGTATGGGGCATGCCCCACCAAGGCATAACTTGGCTGGATGGCATACCTGCCATCCCAATATGAAATGTATTTTCATGTGTTTATAACAAAAATATGTATGTAAATAAATGTGCAAAATGGAAAGGTAACAGGAAGGAATTACCTTTGAGGAGGAAGAAACAATGTGGATGAGCTGAGGGACCCAGCTGCAACAATTTTTGTAACAAGAGGAAGACAAGAAGCTTGCCACAGATTTATTATTTATTTTTATTTAACCTTTATTTACCCAGGGTAGGTTTGCTAATCACGGATGCTCTTTTTCAGGAACGCCCTGCTTCACACTCATACACATTCACACCTGGGAACTGCCCAGTACAACCACAATCCTCTATTGTTGGCCACTGAGCAGCTCCACTGGAGGGAGAGAACTTTTTTTAGCCAATTAAATCAGGGGATGATAAGCCAGATCTGGGATTTTAGCCAGGACACCGGGAAACCCCCTACTCTTTGCGAAGAGTGTCATGGGATCTTTAATGACCACGGTGAGTCAGGACCTCGGTTTAATGTCTCATCCGAAAGACGGCATCTCCTATAGCGCAGTGTCCCCCTCACTGCACTGGGGCATTGGGGTTTAGATGTCTGAGAATGTCACGAATATGTAAACGTGACTTGAGGGATATACTTTATAAATGGAGTAAAATTCATAGTTAAAAGTAGGTTTGCTATAAGCATATAATCATGTGGTATATGTATGACCATTGCTTGCAATAATGTGTTTCTATTGAGAACTGCATATAGGTGCCTCTAGTGGCGCAGCCTGTAGCGCGCTATCCACATGCTCGATGTTAGCCGCGACGTTGGCAGTTCGAATCCGACCGCCAACCTTTGTTGCACGTCTCTCCTTCTCTCTCTTCCTAATTCTTCCTGTCTCTCTACACTGTTCTATCAAATAAAGCTGAAAAAGCCCAAAAAATATATTTAAAAAAGAAAACTGCATGTACTGTGTATAATGTCAAATGAAGACAAGCTGTACCTAAAGGCTTTATGGAAAGATGTTTGAGGCTCTGTGTACTACTATTTGGCCAAATAAAAGTTGTATTGCTGAAATACTGTGACCTGACTAAAATATTTGCCTCCTTTGAGGGTAAAATCCACGATATAGGTACCATATAATTATCCAATATTTGAGCATAAAATCCATTCGCTGTGCAATTTGAAAGAATCTTTTTCATGGTGGTTTGTGGGATGTTTGTGGTGGCTTCTGGTATACCCCCTTAGCTCAAACTCACCATTAGTTTTTCCTTAGCTAAGTGGTGATTTGAGCTTTGTCACTGTGACAATTTGAAATTGTCTTAGCCCCAAGTACATGCAACTTCAGGATCTATGCACTTGGGGCTTTGATAGCATTGTTACATTTTTTTGTTACGTTTAATGCTCTTCTAAAGCTATTCTAGATTTTGAAAATCAACTTGAGGCATAAGAAGGCACGATAAGAAGAGTAATAACGTTGTTAATTTCTGTTTTTCAGTTTGGTTCCATGAACCATTTCTAATACCTGGTCACCATCTGTGTTTAAAGATTCCATACAAGAAGCAGCATCATCTACTTCAAATCTTCCAGTCTGGAAAAAAAGACAATATATGTCACAAAAACAAAAGAACAAACAAATTTCAGTTCTGTACAGCAGCTTGCAAACATCCAGTTCTTGTTGCCACCTGTTTGACACAAAGTATATTTTTGCTTTACTTCACAGCTTCCCTATGCAAGCCTTGTACCATCCAGAGACTAATCATTGCGAAGTATGAACGCTCTTGAAGAAGTGTTATATGCCTTTGCTGGTGTGCAATGAGATGAGGTCATCCTGGCTGAATGAATTAACCCCTCCCTGGGTGACACCAATTTTGTAGCAGGGTATTGTGTTTCAGGGCACAGTAGGTACTGCCACAGTCCTGATTTGATGAAAGACTGGTTCCAAATGCATTCATACACTGGAATAGTGCCTTAATAGGGTGAGTTACCCAGCAGCCCTCTAATCTTTTAAAATGGGATTATTCCTCGAAACCTGAATGTGATACCAAAGTAACCCTAGGTAGTTTACCCTAGCTGTAAACTAATCATGGCCCTTCTGGATTAAGTGTAACAAAGGAGACGGAGAAACAAGGAACTGTGCGTGAATATGGATTTTATTTTTTATGTGTCATGCTAGACTGATATTACATAAAGTTGCACATTAAAGTCATAATCATAATGTCAAAAAAAAAATGTATTACTATCTGGCAAAACATCCAATGGCTGCTACAGATTCTCCTGATAAGCTACAGAGAAATTCTTTTTTTACCAGTCTAAATAAAAAATTGACTCATAAGATGATTTTCTGTTTTAGACAACTTTGATAGCAGTTGTTGAGCTAGATATACAAATCCATAATTTTGTTATCTTATACAGACAAACATTTAATTAAAATGTGTGTGTAGCAAACTGCGTGCCACCGCTCGTGTCAGAGATGAGAGACGAGAGTTTATTTTTGGACGCAAAACGTCTTTTATTTTTACTGCCGTCACGCGGCTTTTTTGTTACACTTGTCGTTTTAGACAAACACACAATTTCCCGGCTGACCGTCCATCAGCCCTTCATCCGTCTCCAGTCAGCCCTTCCCGTCTGTGTAGACCGGCTTTTTAAGCGTCCAGGCTCACTGTCGAGGTAATCAGCACATTGTTCATTAATCAAACAATTAACCATCAGTGCTGATTAATAATCCCCAACAGCTGTGGCGCAGAGTTCCGAGAGCCGCCCCGCCCACTCTCTCTCTCTCTGCAGCCAACGCAAAACCACGCCCACCCTACCACAGCGTGCTTTCTCTTTTCAGTGGATATGTGGCTAATTTTGAATAGGTCTGAAAAGAATTGGGTTCCATTGTTATCTCACTGTCAAGAATTTCTACCACCTTGTTCTCTATTGTGTCTCAAGGGAAGCAAAATGTGAAAACTACCATTGAAGATACCATCAAAAAAATGCAACCACCAAGTTGGTTTTATAGTTCTTGAGTCAAAGTTGTTTCAAGGAAGTTACAGGGAAGAATTCAGAAAATTCACCCTCTGACATATTTGGAGGATTAGAGTTTTTTTCTCATAAAAAAGATTAACAAAACAAGCTTCATAATCTATGAGACGTATAAATATTTCTCAAATTGATTAGAACTACCTGCAAATTAACAAAATGTAAGTCTGTGTGATTATTCGGAAGCATTTATTCCACACAGACATTTCTCAACAGCTTTATTTGTCAAGTAAGTGGAAACATTGACCCTTAGGGTGGATTCAGTGCTGGATAATCCCTAGTTTGTAGATAAATGATGAATCTAGGTGGACTGAATGGCTTGTCCTTGTCATTACATATTCTCATGTTCTTACTGTATGTACCACCTTGTTGGCTATGTCAAAATATATGGCATTGAAATAATTAGTACTATTAGAACATTTGTATTAGTGGTCTGCTTTGGGGTAGAAATGAGGACCAAGCCTGCCTAAACCCGTCATCTTCACAGCCTCTCTCGAACCAGCCTGACAAACAATAGCCAAATTTGAAGTCCAATAGAGCCCGAATGGGAGGAGCAGCATTTCCACCAGGTGTTTGACAACAATGGTGAAAAGCTATAGTGTATTATGCTCAACTAGCAAATTAAAACATCACTATATTTGAGTTATCGTGCTTATTTAAAAAAAAAAACATTTTTGTTGTGTTAAATATAACATTTGTCATTTGCACCTTTGCAACAAACAGCCCAGGAGTGACTAACTACTTTTCTCTGTAGGCTATGTGTTGTAAAAATAGAGAAAGAATTTAATTTGATGTTTGTGATGATCAGAGCAGACTACCCAACAAGCTTTAGTGCCATTCCTTCTGTTAACCACGTGCTCTACCTTTGTCATCAAAACACCATCATTTTACCCCTTTGCGTAAGCCCTCTAGTAGCCAGGATGCCAGCATCCTGAGATTACTCAATTTAGACATTTATTGATACTGCAACAATTTTAAGAGTGGGAACAGCAAACTCTGTGTTCTAGCTTTATTAGTACATAATACACTACAATGATGCCAAATACTGAGTTTGTAAGTGCCACCGTTGTTGTGTAGTTTGTCCATTTAACAAGCATCCCAGCCTAATCTCATCTAAAACTATACTGATCAAGGGTCTAATTGGGAATTCAAAAAACATTCACCGCAGAAAATATATATTCCATCACAGCAACAAGATAAAACCAATAAGAGGCCAAAAGTATGATAAACAGCAGTGGTACACTGCTATCTGACAAGCAAAACAAAGTGAAGTGAAATTCTTGTGTAATTATTAGGGTTGCAAAGGGTCAGAATATTTCTGGTAAATTTCCAGAAATTTTTGAAGGGAAGTTAAGCTTGGGAATGTTGGGAATTTTGCACAATTTCAATATAAAAATCTTACCTTTTAATAGTGAACTTATTTGGGGGGGAATACACATAAATAAAGCAATTCTAGGTCTTATGGCATGTTTTGGTTAAAAGGATTCCCATTTAATTGAATTGTAACCATGCACTGCATTCAGCAGCGCACTCTTCCATCACATGTACAGATAATTTTCCAGCATTCCTTTAAAGGTGCAGTGTGTAGAATTTAGTGGCATCTAGCGGAACGGACTTGACAGAAATGGAACATAATATTCATAAGTATGTTTTAATTAGTATATAATCCCATGAAAATAAGAATCGTTGTGTTTTCGTTACCTTAGAATGAGCCCTTTATATCTACATAGGGAGCGGGTCCTCTTCCTCGGAGGCCGCCATGTTGCACCGCCATGTTTCTACAGTAGCCCAGAACGTACAAACGGTTCTAGAAGGGGCGCATTTGCTTGGGTACCTTCCAAAATAGCTGTGCGTAATACCACATGTGATGCTTACGGCGTTGTCACCCTTTTTAGCACAATCTGGCTTGATTGATAATCCATTTATTCAGTATTCAGTAGGTGAGAGTATAAACTTTCAAACGATGTATAACATGTCTAATTTTGCTTTTGGAATAGCGATTCATTGGTCAGCGTAATCGAAGGTTTGTTATCATCGCATTCACTTACGCATTCACTCTGTGGTAGCAGTAAAATACGCTGCACCTAATCAAATGTTGTTAATGATTTTTCGTAGTTTCTTGGAAAATACTATTATTATTGAGGACTTCTGGGCATAGTTAAGCCATATGTTTGCTGATAGACCTAGCTGACATCGTTTTCTGGTGTAAGACAGAAGCGGATAGAAATATATCATTGATTTACTCTGTCTCTGTCTCTATCTATTGAAAACAGATAAGATTTCATCATTGCTATGTAAGTATTAGTGCTCAAAATATTTTGGTTATATACGTTATTTTTGAAATTGAGTGTCTTTAAATAGGTTAGTGGTATTTTATAATGAGGATATTTCACACTGTAACGCAAGCGTTAGTTAGTAGTGCAATAGTTTTTGTGACGCATCATGTCTTTCTATGATTTACCAAGCAAAGCAGCTAACGTTAGCTAACGTTAGCAATAAAATGCTACCACAATGCGGAACAATTAACAATCATAATCGCTATCTTACTTGTAAGCTATGACCTATAGGGGTGGACGCAGGTGGACAGCGTCCACCCACCTTTGGTAAATAAATAAATAATTTTGACCGGCAGTTTTACAAATAACTATGACAATCCAATCCATTTTTCGTATGCTCCAGTCCATGTGTTCCCTCTAGCCAGTTACTCGCTCAACCAATCAAAAATCTGAAGAAAAAAAACTCAGGAGGAACAGTCGTTTATATAGACAGGCACAGAAAGAAAAATATCGTTGATTGTCTTGATCGTCAGGAAGCGGATGCGGTAAGTAATTTCATTAACATGTAATTTCATCTATGCAACATTTTAAAGAGAGATGAATAAACAGCCCCCACGAACGCCGGCTATTATTAACGGCAACTTTGATTGCTTGAGCAAAATCATCAGGTTGCTGGTCAGCAGCTAAGCTAGGATTGAATATTTCCCACATACATAACGTTTTATTCAGCGGCGACTGGTGACTGGTGAGCTGAAAATTGATGGGGCACAAAACTTTCCTTTAAACTAATCATTGATCTCAACCTGTTTTCATTAGTAATTTTCCTTTAATATCAAGCATGCCAACGATCGGACTAATCAAATGGCAAGTAGCCTAACACCCAGTGTCTTCATACCGTGTTAGGGGGATTAAATCATAAATTCAATGTATTCGTTAAAAATCCGTTTTAATCACCAAGTAGTCTACACTTAACAAACAAAATACACCAGTCTGTTATCTACCATGTTAGCGTTCAGAATAACCAGCAAAAACAAAACCTGCACTTCAATTTTGTTTACAATCTATGCATTGCAGATATTTTCCATGAATACGAGTGCAGAGAAAGAAGTGCATTTAACCGCAAATAATGTTGATTAAAAATGTGCACAATTTCGTACTGCAAATGAAAATAAATGTAGGCTATAAGGCCTAGGCTACTTGATAAAACTGCCTATTTGGGGAGAGCTGGCTATATATGATAGTATTGAGTAGCTTATTTTGTGGATTAATTGTACGGATACTCACTGCTTAGTGATTAAAACGGATCTTTCTAAATCACATTTATCATTTAATCTCCCTAACACAATGCGAAGAAGCTGTGTGTCTCTTTCCAATTGATTAGTCAGATGTTTGCATGCTTGTTAATCACTGAAAATTAATTGAAACAGTTTGAGATCAATCATTAGTTTAAAGGAAAGTTTTGCGCCCCACCAATTTTCAGCTCACCAGTCGTTGCTGGTTTTATTTTGTTTCAATTCGACAGTTCAAGAAAGATGGATAAAGGAGGAAGAAAGGGAGGACAAAAGAGGAGGATGACAGATTATTTTCATGGGTAAAAAAAAATTCTCAGCATTAATGACACTCAATAAACTTGAAATATTTCATGTAAAAGCTTGCATCAATAGTTGTATACATTCTTTTTAAAACATTGTTTTCCTTAATTATGTGCAAAATACATTAAAGGTAAGAACTATTTTGAGCTGTGACATTCATTGGTTTGTACCTTTTTTCACCCACCTCCCACCGGATCTCAGGGACCACCCACCTACCAAATCCCAATTTAACCCCTAGTCGTAACAAATATTTTTTGTTGACGAAATGAACGCCATCTGATAAGTAGGATATTTTTTATCGCTGTGAAGCAGCATGGAAACGTCGTATAAATATTGGTAATTTTGGACAAGCAGTTAGCTTCTCATCAAAAATGGGATGTATTTTGTTAATGTTTATTCCACATGTCTGTCATTCCTTGACTTTTTCTAAAAACTCGCACTTTAACTATCTATGTAAATAGAATTCTAAAACAACACTCGGAAGACTGTTTTTAGGGGGGGTTTTTTTAGGTGTTAAGAGAAAAGTCTTATTTTTTGGAGGGGGGTCATAGAGAATGTTTGCAATTATGTCTGCTTATGATATGGTAAAAGGTTTGTTTCTATCTGCATATGACATGGTAAATGCAGCCTGAGCAAATAGGGCTATATTTCCATTTTATTCCCGTTATTTCCCGTTAATTCCTATGGAAAGTTTTCATCCTTGAATATTTCCAGAATTTTGCGACCCTAGTAATTATAGCACATCATTCTACTATCGATATCAGCTATTAAATATGGAATAAATAAAAAAACCATTTGTTTTACGCGTAGTGATGTCCCTTTCAAGATTCAGTTGCCGTTTGCTGTCTTGCATAGTTTGTGAAATATACATTCATTATCAATGCCTGTATACCTTCTGAGATACAGATGAGTGACAAATTAAAGGAAAAACCAACATAAACTTTCTTAGGTGTTGGGCCATCATGAGCTGCTAGAACAGCTTCAGTTTGCCTTGGTATATATTCTACAAGTCTCTTGAACTCTACTGGAGGGAGGGGACACTATTCTTTCGAAGGATATTCCTTCATTTGGTGTTTTTATGATGGTGGTGGAAATCTTCATCCAAAATCAAGGTCAGCTGGGCCTGCTCAAAAATTTTATACATGCTACAGAGCATGGATGTTAATTGCTTAATTGTGAAGTACATCTGTATTGAAGTATCTGCATTCGTTATGTTTCTCCACTCATTTATTCAGGTTTTTCCTTTAATGTGTCACTCGTCTTTATAAGTTTTTGAATTATCCTGCATGAAAGAATGAAAATAAAGAATTTAAAGCTTTATTTGGGTACTTATGTTTCCATGTATTTTTTTACATTTAGCTGATGCTATTATCCAGAATGATTTTCAAATTAGTGCACAAAGAAAAGGCCTAGCTTCGTGAATCACTAACATTGAAAGTAGCCATTAATGAGAGTATAATGGTCTGGACATAACATGCAGGTGATAAGTAATCCTTTGTCACTATAATAAATTAGTGGGTAGCACTGTCACCTCACAGCAAGAAGGTTGTAGGTTCAAATCTCGGCTTTGGCCTTTCTGTGTGGAGCTTGCATGTTCTCCCTGTGTCCGTGTGGGTTTCCTCTGTGTACTCCGGTTTCCTCCTCCCACAGTCCAAAGACATGCAATAGGCTATAATTGGAGACTCTAAATTGCCCATAAGTATGAGTGTGTGAGTGAATGGTGTGTGTGCCCTGTGAATTTTTTTAATTATTTTTTTTTTTTATCAAATCACCAAGTGCAGTTTTAGAATGTTTACAATCAGACGTCTTGGAATTTTGCAAGTTGCATCCAGTCTTGTTGCGAATCATTGATCTGAACTGGCCTTTAGTTAGCTACATTGCAATGTTGCAACAAGGTAGCATTGCATTCGAGAGACAGTTTGCGAGGTCGGTACCAGTCGGTAGCGTTAGCTAGCGTTTTTTCTAATTGTTAGCTGACATTACATTGTGTTAATTACATTAGCTAGCTAGCTATTGCAACGTTACCTGATATGAGAGATGGATACTGTGCGCAATGTTGTCTAAACTAATGTTGCCTTTCTTGACATGGTCCGGTAGCTAGCGTTAGCTGTGCAAATAGCTATGTAATTTAGTAGCGTTACCCTGTCATCAAATGTAATATGAAATCTACATTGTGGCAAACACGCCTGCCACAGGCCACCGAAAGTGGCTTCCTTGGGGCCCTCCAGCACAGAGCACAGGGAGATGATGTTCAAGCAGTCCAGATTTTATTGTACAAGGGTTTGGCAAGATGGTACGCCAATGAGCCGATGTAAAAACCCTGTCATGACAGAGAGCTCTCCTGTGTGGGTGGGGATGGCAGATTTAACCTGTGCGCAGTGATTACCTCACTACGCACAGGTGCAGCCACTCCTGTTCCTGGGTCCAATTAGCCTGGCCAATTATCTACTTCTTAACCAATTATCCAATTGGCCAGGTCTAATTAGCTTGACCCAGGGCAGGTGTGGCTGCTTAAACCATCCATCCCCACACCACATACCCCCAACGCCAAACTGAGGCCAGGGAGAATCCCTGGCCGAAGCCTACTCCCCCGCCCCCAGCACTCCAACCAAGCAACAAAAAAAACCAAAAACACAAAAAAAAAAAAAATCCAAGCGCCCTTAACACTTTAAGGGCCCCGGAACAGCCCAGTACAGTCGTGACCCTCCCCCGGACGATGAGGCAGCCCTCCCCCCTCCTCCCTCTCTGAGCACGGGGAGTCCTGGGCTGCTCAGCTGGCTGGTGGGGGCGTCACCGGGCTTGGGCTGTTCCAGGGGCTGTGGTTGGGTGGCTGGGCTGGTGGGCTTGCTTCCTTGCGGCGCTGGGGGACCAGGAACCCTCGTAGCTGTGGTGGCCGTCAGTTGGCTCTGCTGGCAGGCTGCTGCAGGCTTACCCCCTAATGGGCTCCGGGCAAACCAACCAGGCCAAAACAACGAACTAAAACAACAAACAGACAAGAAAGGAAGAAAAACGGCGCGGCCACCGCTTGTGCGCCACCCGTAGCTGACCCGCCTTCCCGGCCAAGTCCATCTCACGGCGCGACCACCTCTCGTGCACCGCCCGTAGCTGACCTGCCTTCCCGGCCAGGTCCAGCTCCCCAGCGTCCCAGCTGAGGATCGCTTCCTTCCCCTCCGTTGTCATCTCCCGCTCCCCGTTTTTGGCCTGGAGGATCCGCCCGAAGCCCTGTCGGGAACACCTCAGCTGCCCCTCCTCCAGTGTTGCCTTCCTGGCTGGCCCTCCTGTTGCCTCTTTCCTGTGCCGGAGAAGCCCCCACGTTGGGCGCCACTGTGGCAAACACGCCTGCCACAGGCCACCGAAGTGGCTTTCCTAGGGGCCCTCCAGCACAGAGACACAGGGAGGATGATGTTCCAACAGTCCAGATTTATTTACAAGGGTTTGGCAAGATGTTGCAGCCAAAGTGAGCAGATATAAAACACTGTCATGACAGAGAGGCTCCCCGTGTGAGTGGGGATGGCAGATTTAACCTGTACGCACTGATTACCTCACTACGCACAGGTGCAGCCACTTCTGCTCCCGGGTCCAATTAGCCTGGCCAATTATCTAATTCTTAACCAATTATCCAATTGGCCAGTCTAATTAGCTTGACCAGGGCAGGTGTGGCTGCTTAAACCAGCCATCCCCACACCACATACCCCCAACGCCAAACTGAGGCCAGGAGAATCTCTGGCCGAAGCCTACTCCCCCCCCCAGCACTCCAACCAAGCAAAAAAAAAAATCCAAGCATTCTTAACACTCCCCTAAAACATCTTTTCAGGGGCAGGTGGCCCCGGAACAGTCCAGTACATGTCGCGACCCTCCCCCGGACGATGAGGCAGCCCTCCCCCCTCCTCCCTCTCAGAGCGTGGGGAGTCCTGGGCTGCTCGGCTGGCTGGTGGGGGTGTCACCGGCTTGGGCTGTTCCAGGGGCTGTGGTGGGGTGGCTGGCCTGGTGGGCTGGTGGGCTGGCTTCCTTGTGGTGCTGGGGACCAGGAACCCTCGTAGCTGTGGTGGCTGCCAGTCAGCTCTGCTGGCAGGCTGCTGCAGGCTTACTCCCTTATGGGCTCCGGGCAAACCAACCAGGCCAAAACAACAAACTAAAATAACAAAACGGACAAGAAAGGAAGCAAAACGGCGCGGCCACCACTTGTGCGCCGCCCGTAGCTGACCCGCCTTTCCGGCCAAGTCCAGCTCACGGCGCGACCACCTCTCGTGCACCACCCGTAGCTGACCTGCCTTCCCGGCCAGGTCCAGCTCCCCAGCGTCCCAGTTGAGGATCGCTTCCTTCCCCTCCGTGGTCATCTCCCGCTCCCCTTTTTTTTGCCTGGAGGATCCGCCCGAAGCCCTGTCGGGAACACCTCAGCTGCCCCTCCTCCAGTGTGCTTCCTGGCTGGCCCTCCTGTGCCTCTTTCCTGTGCCGGAGCAGCCCACATTGGCGCCACTGTGGCAAACAAGCCTGCCACAGGTCCACCGAAGTGGCTTTCCTTGGGGCCCTCCAGCACAGAGACACAGGGAGATGATGTTCAAGCAGTCCAGATTTTATTGTACAAGGGTTTGGCAAGATGGTAACGCCAAATGAGCAGATGTAAAAACCCTGTCATGACAGAGAGCTCTCCTGTGTGGGCGGGGATGGCAGATTTAACCTGTGCGCAGTGATTACCTCACTACGCACAGGTGCAGCCACTCCTGTTCCTGGGTCCAATTAGCCTGGCCAATTATCTACTTCTTAACCAATTATCCAATTGGCCAGGTCTAATTAGCTTGACCCAGGGCAGGTGTGGCTGCTTAAACCAGCCATCCCCACACCACATACATCAACAAATAATATGACCCCTCATGTTACACAAAAACTTATTAGGGTTCTATAACCAAACAGACCTAGCCTACTTCGGATTGAGGCATTGTTATTGATGAGTTGCGTGTAGTTGAGCTGGAATATCAATGTTTATTTAGTTTAGCTAATGTTGTTTCGTTGATAGCTTGCATTATTTGTAAATGTGTGCTGTATTACATTCTCTGTGTGTTTGTAGGAATATTCACTAATATGCGCGCTTGTAAATTCCCACACTACGAACGATTCTAACCATTGCTTCTCAAAATTATAGGCTACCTTTCTGCGTCTGGTTGTGTTTTTTTGGTTCTTTGTTTGTATATGATGTAACCATGCCACATTTCCTAAGTTTTGTTTTCATTAGTTAGTGGTTTGCCCCTTTTTTGTAAAGCACATTTAATTTTCACCTGTTGAAGGAAATGTGCTATATAAATAAAGTTTGATTTGATGTCACATTTCCTAACAATTTTGTTTTTATCATATTTACAGAGATGCTGATCAGGAAACTCGGCCTAGTTCACCACTAGCTAAGAGGCCACGCAAGTGTTGCAAGAGTACACCAGTCTCATCTCATCTTCCATGAGTATAGTTTGCTTCAATAAATGTTCTGAAAATCAAAAGATGTCTTTGTTTCTGTCTTCTAAATGGCTCACTGAGTCTTTGTCTTAGTGGTGGGGAGGCATGCGGCCAGGATGAATAGCCTACTTAGCTGGCAGGTCGTCCTACCCAATGCATATTCATTACAGAAAGGCCATTCTCACCTGGTGTTGAAAAATAGTAGTCACAACACTAACCTTTAGCAATTTATTTTATATTTTTCATTGGATTTGCTAAAATATTTTGTCATCTTTTGATACCCAAGACCTTGATGAACACATTTCAGTGACCAAAAATCTTAGTCACAATTGTTTAGTGCAATTTGCAATCCACATATGATTATGACCTACTTACTGCTGCCATATTATTGTAGCTGAGTTTGTGCTGAAAACAGAGATATGAAACACTTTGGAATCACTGCATATAAAGTTGATGAAATTTACACAAATGTCAGAGCATGGCACAATCACCAGTGTGCCTCATTTTACCCTTAGACCCCAGAGGGTTAATCATAAATAATAATAATAATAATAATATAAATTAATATTATAATAGGCTCAATCACCATTGTGTTACCTAATTCGGCGATAGATAGTGACTTAACAGAAATTTATTTTAATGAAAATCTTCGATGTTATTACTTTAATGTTTTGCTGTATGTCTTCTGTTGTGTAATTTAGAAGTAGTGTGTCTGCATTCAATAAAGAATGTATGTTTTCAATTCATTATAATTGACTTTGTTACGTTCGCGTGTGAGATGCTGGCGTGCGTTTTTTTTGCCGCCCTTCGTTATTCCCATTGGTCATCCCCACTGTCAATCATCAGAATTCTCCCACTCATCCCCCCCAACCCGCCAATCAGCTCCCTCCTGCAATCATGTCTTCTCCAATCACGCCTCAGCTCTCAATTTAAAATATCCCCATTTCGTTCCTGTAGGAGCCTTCCGTTTCCTCATTTGTGCTGTGTGTTTGGGCAAATGCTAGATTGTGTGTGTTATTTGAGAGAGTTGTGTGTTGTCTAAATTTTCGTCCTCCCTGGTTCACTTCAGAGACCAGTGTTAGGTAAGTTCCGGGGGCCCCTATACACGTGTTGACACGTAGGGTAAGGTCTCTGTCTAAGCACATTAGTTTAGTGGTGGTGTCGCCCCCTGTATTTATGACTGCTGGTTGCAGTTAGGTTAGTTAGACAGGTTTTGTTTTCTGTATTGTTATTTGGTTAGTTATATTACAAATTCGTAGTTAGGGTATTGTGTTTGTTATTTTCGGCACCACTCCTTTTTTTTTACTGGTCTCGGTTGTGTGTCTTGGCGTATTTTATGTTTGGAAATGTGTGTAAATACTTGTAAATAACCCTACCACCATCACAGTAAAATCCCTTTCACCGTAGTCCGCCTTGTGTGTCTCTCATTGTTCTCACAATAAGGCTTATATATTTAGTTACATCTCCTGGTGCCAAACATCATTTTAAATATTGCACCCTTAACCCCTACTTATTGAATTCAGTTATTTAATCTTAAAACCTGGTATAGAGCTTGTTTTGACTTGTCGGTTGATTCCACCAGTGCACTTTTGACTGACCTATCAATGAATTCGGCGATTTAATTGATAATTCTCATTTTAAATAATAATAATTAAATTAAATCACATAAAATATATTTTACATGTAGGTTAAGTGAGGGGTTCTAGCACGTAATATCACTTGGTTCAGTATTCAGAGTGCTGAACATCTTAACAAGGAAATTGATTGTTGGAACCACTGGATTCAGAAGATAAACATATTTTTAATTAATCCTTGCTTGTCTGACACCACCAAGCTGTCAGAGTGGTTGAAATGGTGTTGGCTTTGAAGCAGCTGTGACGTTTGATGGTGAAGTTGATGAATGGCAGGTCTGATATAGAGATCTCTCGGCCTTGTGCCTGTTCAATTTCAATCCAGGGGTTGCTTTGTTCAGTGGGGTGGATCTAGTTGATGATGAACTGTAGTTGGGTGGCGAAATAATTACGTAAATTAGGTGCTTAAAGGCCTCCTTCATTCTTATGTTTCTGTAGAGTGGATAGTTTGATTCTTGGTTTCTTGTTTTTCCAATAGAATTTTGTTATTATTGAATTTAATGAGTTGAACCAGGCAAGGGGTGGTTGGGTAGGGATAACTGAAAATAGGTAGTTTATTTTAGGTAAAATTATCATCTTGATTGTTGCTATTCTGCCAATGAGTGAAATTGGTAAATTTGTCCATCTATTCAAGTTGTCTTCTACTGTTTTGAGGAGTGGATTGGAATTTAGATGAGTTAGGTCTGACAGCTTGGAGGAAACATTGATGCCTAGGTGTTTAAAAGTGTCAGTGGATGGGTGTTTGGGCTGCCAAGTTCCAGCTTTCATTGCGGTAGTGGTAGAATTGTGGATTTGGACCAATTGATAGTGTAGTCTGATAGTTTAGAGAATGCATTTATTACTTTAATTGTTTCCTGTAGTGAAGTTTGTGGATTCTGTAAATAAATTAGAATATCATCAGCATATAAACTGATTTTGTGGTGTGTATTTAGAGTTTGTATTCCTTGGATATTATTATTTTGTCGTATTGCAGCAGCAAGGGGTTCAA
The DNA here is from genome assembly GCF_013347855.1 of Anguilla anguilla. Lineage (NCBI taxonomy): Eukaryota > Metazoa > Chordata > Actinopteri > Anguilliformes > Anguillidae > Anguilla > Anguilla anguilla. Next base: position 28,122,294 of record NC_049210.1, on the reverse strand, counting down.
TAAAATGGCAAATAAAGAGGGAGAGAGTGGGCATCCTCGCCCTGGTCCCCCTTTATAATATAAAACTTGGTGATGTTAGTCCATTAGTTGTGACAGTAGCCATTGGTGAGTTGTACAGTGTCCTTATCCAGTTGACAAATGTCTCTCCGAACCCAAATGTTTTCAATGTAGTGAATAAAAATGTCCAATTTACCTTGTCAAATGCTGTGTGGACTGTGTCCATTTTATTCTGGGTTGCATGATGTATAAGTTTAATAGCCTGCATGTATTATTATAGGAGTGCCTACCTTTGAATCCAGTTTGGTCGGAGTGGATAATACATGGTGTGACAGTTTCTATTCTTATAGCTAAGGCTTTACTGATGATTTTAATGTCGGTGTTGATTAATGATAGTGGCCGGTGGCTGGAGGGGAGGGTGGGGTGTTTATCAGGTTTTAAGAGGACTGAAATGATAGCAGTGTTCATGTGAGGGGGAATTTTGGAGTTAAGTTGAATAGTTTGTGCCATTCTGCAAAAAAGAGGTGAAATAGTTTGCCAAAAATGTTTTAAAAATTCAGTAGGGAAACCATCGGGACCTGGGGCTTTGTTATTAGGTATTTGAAGAAGTGCTGTATGGAATTCATCTGATGTAATTGGTGAGTCGAATGATCTTTTGTTAATTTTGGAAGTATTATACTGTTTAGAAAGGAATTTGTGTTCAGTGGGTCGGGTTTAATGTCTGTGGAATATAATCGGCTGTAAAATGTCTGAAATGTGCAGTTTATTTCTTGAAGTGATTGTACAGTCTATCCTGCTGAATTTTTTATGGCTGGGATAATGGATTTATCTTTTTTCTGCTGCAGCTGCTTTGCAAGGTATTTGCTTGATTTGTTACTATATTCAAAGTTGTTATATCTGAGCCTTTGTATTAAAAATGGTGTTTTCATATTTATTAAACAATTTAGGCTAGTTGAAAATTATGTTTTCTAAGTTCATTAAAATTGTCTTGTGTTGGATTTCTAGCACATGCATTTTTCTTCCAGATATTTTTCACATTCTCTTTTTTTCTTTTTCTTATGAGATAAGTATGAGATAATTTTGCCCCTTATAACTGTTTTTGTGGTTTCCCAGAGTAGTGCGAGTGAGGTGTCCGGAGAGTAATTTATTTCCATGAAGGATGCCCACTCTCTCTTAAGGAAACTGTCAAAAAATCATAATATTCATATTTCTCATCATAAACAGACAACAAACAAAAGGCCACGAGGGGAAATTCCAAAAACTCAAAATGCTTGTAACAATTAAACAAGCAAAGAAACTCAAAACATTCAAAAGACTCGAAACGCAGGGAACTATAATACTCAAAATTCAGGGAACACACATTGAGGTAAACACAACAGTAGGAACCAGTGATGAGAAGCAGGGAAACAAGACTTAAGTACAAGAAGGTTAAACGAGACAACAGGTGAGAACTGATAGAATCAACACAGGAGAGGGATAACAAGACCCAGGAGAATACAATGCACAATTTACCCAGAGATGGGAGGGATAACGAGACACAGGCAAAAACAATGATTGAATAATAAATGAACACAATAATAGAATCAGACACAGGAGAAAGCAATGAGGCAAACGAACCGAAGTACGAAGATGAGAAATGCCGCCATCTGGCAGCCAAAAAAAGGAATAACCGGAACAAAAAAGGGCAGAATCCCCCCCCCCCCCCCCCCCAAGGGACGGCTCCTGATGTCCCAGAAGTCCGACCTGGGGAGGGGGTGAAACAGAGGGTGGGAGCTCGAGACAAACAGAACGCAGAAGGGGTAGGACTCGGGAACAGGACTAGAGGGAGTACGGGACTGGACTCAGGGGAAAGGGGACTCGGGGCTGGACAGGACTCAGGAGGACGGGACGGGACTCAGACACGGAACAGGGAGATCTGACAAATAGGCAGACAGACCGACAGGCAGGCAGGGAGACACACAACAAGACAGACAGACAAGCAGCAAGAGGGGCGAACCCAAAGACAGACACAGAAGCTGACAGACAGGCAGACAGGACAACAAGCAGACTGACTGACATGCAGACAGACAGACAAACGGATAGGCAGACCGGCCAACAGACCGACGGCCTGGGGGGCAGACAAACACAGAAACAAGCTGGTGGATAAACAGGCAGGTAGACAGACAGACAATGGGGCAGGTGGACCAGCTGTCAAACAGTCCGGGGGACGAACCAGCCCCATCCCCATGAGGGAATGCCCTCCAGGACTTGACCGCCGAGATGCCCCAGGGTGCTGGAACACGGGATGGCTGCCATGCTGACTCGCCGAGGCCACGAACGGAACCGCCAAACGCTAGGGTGGCAGACTCCGGTGTCGCTGGACGGCTGGGGTTTCTGGACCCTGGGCCGGGGAAGCTCCTGGACACTGGGCAAGGGAAGCTCCCGGGGCAGCGGACACTCCTGGACGCAGAGCACTGAAAGCTCCTGAATGCGGGGCACTGAAGGCTCGGGGACACTAGAGGGCCCGGGGACACTGGGCAGTGAGAGCTCGGGGACACTGAACAGGGCAGGCAACTCCTGCTGGACACTGGACAGGACAGGCCGCCCCTGCTGGACACTGGGCAGCAACCGCTCTGCGACACGGGACAGGGCAGGCAGCTCCTGCTGGACACGGGACAGGGCAGGCAGCTCCTGCTGGACATGGGACAGGGCAGGCAGCTCCTGCTAGACACGGGGCAGGGCAGGCAGCTCCTGCTGGGCACGGGACAGGTTCAGACCGCTTCTGCTGGACACGGGGCAGGGCAGGCAGCTCCTGCTGGACACTGGACAGGACAGGCCGCCCCTGCTGGACACTGGGCAGCGACCGCTCTGCGACACGTGACAGGGCAGGCAGCTCCTGCTGGACACGGGACAGGGCAGGCAGCTCCTGCTGGACATGGGACAGGGCAGGCAGCTCCTGCTAGACACGGGGCAGGGCAGGCAGCTCCTGCTGGGCACGGGACAGGTTCAGACCGCTCCTGCTGGACACGGGGCAGGGCAGGCAGCTCCTGCTGGACACGGGGCAGGGCAGACAGCTCTTGCTGGACACGGGGCAGGGCAGACAGCTCTTGCTGGACACGGGGCAGGGCAGACAGCTCCTGCTGGACACGGGACAGGGCAGGCAGCTCCTGCTGGACACGGGGCAGGGCAGGCAGCTCCTGCTGGACACGGGGCAGGGCAGGCAGCTCCTGCTGGGCACGGGACAGGTTCAGACCGCTCCTGCTGGACACGGGGCAGGGCAGGCAGCTCCTGCTGGACACGGGGCAGGGCAGGCAGCTCCTGCTGGACACGGGGCAGGGCAGGCAGCTCCTGCTGGACACGGGGCAGGGCAGGCAGCTCCTGCTGGACACGGGGCAGGGCAGGCAGCTCCTGCTGGACACGGGGCAGGGCAGGCAGCTCCTGCTGGACACGGGGCAGGGCAGGCAGCTCCTGCTGGACACGGGGCCGGGCAGGCAGCTCCTGCTGGACACGAGGCAGGGCAGGCAGCTGCTGCTGGACACTGGGTAGTGCAATCTTCTGGACACTGGGCAGTGAAGGCTCCTGGACCCTGGGCAACAGGAACACAGATCCCAGCCGGCAGCCAGATGGGACCAGCGGGACCCCCTCCAGGCCGGGCCCCCGGCAGGCCGGGCCCCGGAAAAATGGCCAGCCGAGAACCCTTGAAAGAAGTAGGTCAGGGATCAACTGGCTGACTGGCTGGAGGTCTGGCTGACTGGGAGGCCGCTCGACCACCACACTTCTGGGACCGCCTGCCCCGGGCTCTGGGAAGACCAGAGGTGAGTGCTGGCTCGGGCTCCGGATCACTGGGTGGCGAGTCCTCCGCGTCGTTGAACCACACTGGTGGCCTAAAAAAACACACCCGAGGAAAAAAAAAAGAAAAAAAAACTGCTGGGTCCGAAGTGACTGGTTCCTTCTGTCAGGGTTTGGTTGAGTAGGACCCAAGTGCAGAGTAAAACACGCGAAGCTCAAAAAGTTGGTTTCAAACAAAGACTTTACTTTAAAAATACAAACAGAGAACAAACAAAAGGCCACAAGGGGCAATTCCCAAAAACTCAAAAAATACTTGTAACAATTAAACAAGCAAAGAAACTCAAAACATTCAAAAGACTCGAAACAGAAAGACACGCAGATGACTCAAAATACACAAAATGCCGGAACTCGAAAATACTCGAAATGGAGGGAACTATAATACTCAAAATGCAGGGAACACACAGCGAGGGAACACAACAGTTGGAACCAGTGTGTAACAAACATTGCCCTAATTGGACAAACCGGCAGAGAAATATGTGACGGGTGCTGGAGAAAAGGTCCGCAAGTCACAAATCTTGAAATCGCGCTAGGAGGCAAGAAAGGTTTTTAAAATTTTTTTTTACTGTTTTCCTTTTTTTCATATTACGAAAGTTAAAGTGTTGAAGAAGTCACTCAATAGAATAAACAACATTTTTAGGGTCACTAAATACTTATAATTTGTCAGCAAAGTCGGCTTGTTTTAAATGGTAAATGGACTGCATTTATATAGCGCTTTTATCCAAAGCGCTTTACAATTGATGCCTCTCATTCGCCAGAGCAGTTAGGGGTTAGGGGTTAGGTGTCTTGCTCAAGGACACTTCGACATGCCCAGGGCGGGGTTTGAACCAGCAACCCTCCGACTGCCAGACAATCGGTCTTACCTCCTGAGCTATGTCGCCCCTTGGAAATTCCTTGGAAAATACCATTATTATTGAGGACTTCTGGGCATAGCTAAGCCATATGTTTGCTGGTAGACTTATCTGACATCGTTTTCTGGAGCAAAACAGAAGCGGATAGAACTGTCATTGATTTACTGTCTCTGTCTCCATCTACTGAACAAAGATTTCATCATTGCTATGTAAGTATTACTGCTCAAAATATTTCTGTTATATACGTTATTTTAGAAATTGAGTGTCTTTAAATAGGTTAGTGGTATTATGTAATGTGGATATTTCACACTGTAATGTAAGCGTTAGTTAGTAGTGTAATAGTTTTTGTGACGCATACAACAGTGATGAGGAGAGTGTTGAAACATTGCCAAAACGTGGTGAACGGCTGAAAATTGTTTTCATATCGTTTCATTCCCATACAAGAAAACATAGGAGTGTACAGAGTATAGAAATACATACAAGAGTTAATTATTACACATTTAGGTACTGTGCAGCATTGTGTGACTATATTTTTGCATTATGTTTAAATTATATCTATGTTTCATCTTAAACCTTCATAAGGAGCTCATATGCTTTACAATGGACAAAAATCATTATATTCCTTTTTGAAGAGATTTTGGATTTGTTTCTGGACCCTTAGCTATTTTAGACCAGTGTTAATAATTTATACATTTTGGGTAGATTTGGAGATGCTGGGTACACTGCTTAGTTTTTGCTTCATAAATCTTTAGTAGTTCTACATATCCACCCTTAGATTTTATGAACTTGTGGTCAAGAAGTTTTTGATCCAGGACATGTATACTTTAACCCGCAATCTCCCAGTATTTCATTGTGAACTAAAAAAGGAGCAAATTCATTTTAGATTTTTTGCCTTGACCATTGCATTTGTGGCACTTTATTTCTTACAAAATTATGAATATAAAGTAATCTAAGCTAGTATTATAAATGGTACAAATGTATTGCTTCATTTAAGACATTTTTCTAGTCTCTGTGGTGTTCACATCTGGAGTTATAAGGCTTTAGATAGGGTAACCCCTAAATGGGCAAGGATTGACAGGTACTCTAGTGGTTGGGGTGGAGTTAACTAGCTATTGTTCCCACCCATTATCTCCCTGTGAGAAGTGTGAAAAGTTCAAGATCTTTCAAGGGGATTTTCTCTGCTACTTGATTTTAGGAGTACCAACATTCACATAAACATATCTTCTTCAACTATTTTCAGATTTCAATGTATGACACATCATTTGAAAGCTTATAATCTGCACTTTCATAATCTGTAATGACTTGAGGACCAAAACACCAGCACCTGTCACATATATATTTACATTAGGACTGGTTTAACCTAAGTATCTTTTCCTTATTTAGTATGGTTTTTTTTGTAAGCATACCCCAAGTAATAAAACAATCTAAAACTAATATCACACAATACCAATATGCATAGGTTATGCAAGCAAGAAATCAATAAGTATATTGTCTTCACACACATCAAACACACATATCTATATATATATGCATACAGCCTCCAGTCTTTTGGAAATAATCTTGTAAGAGCCAGGTTTTTCTTTTAATGTCCATATAAACAAAAATCATAGATTGTAAAAATAAGGAAACCATGTCCATTTTCCTACCAGTCCCCTTTCTTGGCGTAGGCCTGTTTGGAAGTTTCCCACAATCACAAACTTGCAGCAATTGAATAATCCAAGGGAAAAAGAAAAAATATGAACAAAAAAGATTCCCAAAAATTCCAAAGTTCCAATGAATAAAAAAAAAAGCCAAATCCGTATTGGCTCCAAATTATCTCCTTTTCAATATTCTTTGAGAAAGCTGACATTTGAGGCCTGGTACAAACACCCTCAAAAAAACACAACAGCCATTTTCCATTGCTTTTTTTTTTCTCCTACCTGTTAGACCTTTTTTAAAAAAAATGGAAACCTGGGGCGGGGCACAGTCTGCTCAGCCACGCCCTTCCTAACATTATTAAAGGCACAGGCAACCAAAACCTTTGTAGTCATACCCATTTACTAATGTAGCATATTTTAGCTTACTAAAAAAAATTTGCTTAGTTTATTGTTACAATTATACAATTATACACAATTAGCTTCATTTTCTGTTGCATGCATACTATGTATAGAATGCATGTTAGACGCAGGGAAACAAGACTTAAACACAAGAAGGTTAAACGAGACAACAGGTGAGAACACTGACAGAATCAACACAGGTGGAGAGGGATAACAAGACCCAGGAGAACACAATGCACAATTAACCCAGAGAGGGGAGGGATAATGAGACACAGGCAAAAACAATGATTGTATAAATGAACACAATAATAGAATCAAACACAGGAGAAAGCAATGAGGCAAACGAACCAAAGTACGAAGATTTGAAATGCCGCCAACACCCCCTGCGACCTTGCCCAGGATAAGCAGGTATAGATAACTAATGGATAGATGGATAAGTACAAAGGGTTCTTTGTGTCATGCCCCCGTGTTTCGGTTGTCATATGGTTTTCCTTGTGTTCCGGTTATTTCTGTTTCATGTGCTTTGTTCCTCACCATGTCTTTGCTTTTCCCCACAGGGTGGGCGTGATCTTTCCCCATGCACTCCCTAATGACTTCCAGCCCTCAGCCATTTTCACACTCGTTCAGGTCGCATTCCTCACACCCTCCCTGATTAATTCCAATTAGCACCAGACTATAAAGCCACACTTTTTGTTTCTGTCTTTGCCAGATTGTTGATTTGTTGCCCAGCGTCACACCTTGCAATCGCGTTTAAAACCTAGCCTAGCACTATTTTCTATACCCCGTTTTCTCTGCACCTTCCTCGGGTTCCTCACCTTGCACTGTTCCCTAGGCCACTGATTGTTTGTTCATGCACCTTGTTCAGTGTTCCCCTGTCTGTCGTACCTATGTGTTGTCTGCGTTGCGTCTTGTTCCGTGTTCCCCTGTTCTCCCCAGTTACCTCCCCAGCTCCAACCTCCCGATCCAGCCCGTCCTTCGCCGGCCTCCCAGTCTCCAGCCCAGCTCCGCCACCGACAACGGAGGTATTCCGTTCAGCGCCACGCCAAGCCGGATCCCGGATCTCCTCAGAAAACCTCACAGCCCCTGCTCCAAGCCTGCCTGGGTTCCTACCACAGCCTGTTCAGCGCCACGCCAAGCCGTATCTCGGACCTCCGCACCTACCCTCACAGTCCCTGTCCCAAGTCTGCCCTGGTTCCTACCGCCCTCTGTCTGTACTCAAATAAACCCCTTTTTGAATTCCATCTACTGCTGCATTTGGGTCCAGTCCGAGCCCGGCTCCTAACACTTTGGTAGGAAAAGATGTGGAAGACGGAAATGGGAATCAGGGTGGACAAGGAGAAGAATGGTATTTCCTGATCAGCTACGGCTTCAGGTTATGTCAGAAAGTAGGGAGGGACTCTGCAGTCATGGCTGAGGTGGGCAGGTCATTCCAACATTGTGGAGACAGTATAGAGAAAAAGTCTAGACTGGGAGGAGTAATGACCAGGTCATTGCAGGGAGGAGAAAGCTAGGCCCAGTGGCAGCAAAGTGTAGAGCATGTGTTGGGATGTAGGGCTGGACCAAGGCATGGGGGTGCAGCTCCTTCAGCAACCTTGTACGCCAACACTAGCATTTTGAATTCAGTGTGGGCAGCTACTGCGAGCCAGTGATGGGAAAGCAGGAGAGGGGTTACATGAGAATTTGGATAGGTTGAAAACCAGGTGGACTGAAGGGGCTAGAGAGTACTGTAAAAGCCCGGCCAGGAGCGAGTTGCACTAGTCTAGCTGGGAGATAACCAGAGCATCAACCATCCTTCGTGAGGACGGGTCTGATTCGGCGGATCTTGCAAAGTGCAAACTTGCAGGATTGCTCTATGGCAGCGTTGTGAGGCATGTTAGAAATTTGATTGTCTGGGCCCAGGAGTTCAAAAGTGATTTGATCAGATTTTGACTGTCGGATTGGATTAAATCCTCCAAATGGGTAGTTCAAAACCAAAAAACAGGATTGGGATCACTTTGGAATCCGATCAGATCAGGTAATCGAATCCTAGCTTTAATCTGGATCAAATCTTCAAAATGCGTAGTTCAAAACTTTAACATATGATTGGGATCATTTCGATCCAAAAAATCAGGATTACCTTGATCCCAGTAGAATGGTGGATTTAGAGTGGATTACCAGAAAAAAAAATAGTATGCAATTCATTCAAAATACATTTCAATTTTAAAAAGATGGTAGAGTTTGTAAATTAAAATAATACATTGTTTGTAGGCTCAATGGTTGCAAAATTTTTATTTACTTTTTTCTGTCACATTTACAGTGGCCTCTAGCCTACCTCTCAGAACAGTGCATTCAACCAAATAATAAGTTAATCAAAATACAAGCCTGTTTTGCTTTAATGTTTACAAACAAACCTTTTATGGCTTTTAAATCAAATACAAAAATGTTAGCACTTGCAAACTGCTATTCCTTGTATCAAGAGCTGTCAGAGCTAAAAGATTAGAAGTTTTAGATGTAAAAAAAAGAAAAGGTTGTTTACATTTGTAGGGCCATAAAAATTGACACTCAAAAAGTTACATATTGCACCTTGAAAGCCCCCCGAATATTATATATAATTTGAAGGTTATAAAATCGTAATCTTTCTCAGTAATGTTCCAGTGCTTTGAACCACTGATAATCAGGATCTGGTAATCTTGAACAGTCTGAATCTGGATCAGGGTGATCCTATCCTGAATTGCTTTGAAATACCGGGACAAAATCTGGCTGAGCTGCCTGATCCTGGATCACAAAATATGGGATTTCAAAATCTGATCGGATCTGATTGAGATAAAAAGTTTTGAACTCCTGGGCCCTGTCACACTATCCCAGAATTATCCCAGTCATTAGTGCCTGACATTTTAGATACACTAATTTACATTAATTTAGAGTGGGATCATGAATGATATCTGAGGACTGTTCTTGTGTCCTGTGGTACTGAAATATGTAATTTAACTAGTATTAGCTAAACAGCTGTAGTATAACTACAGCTGTTTAGCTAATTAAGCCAAGGTACAGTCATTGGTGGAAAAAAGCTGTATTCTGTAGTCCACTGCTTCTCATCTGTTTTATTGTGTACATTACTTACCAAGGATCTAGCAGAGAATGATTGTTGTGGGCATTGTAGTAGTAACTGTCTATTGATTTCTTAGCAAAATACATCCTAGAATTTAGATACATTATGCCGAAGTGAGGCAACTAGTACAAGGTTACAAGGTAGGTATTGATTGTTCACTTGCAAATACAGAAAACTGCCCAAATAAAGAAAGCACTTGCTATAAATGAAAGAAACAAAGTATATTGAAAGCAGATGCTCACACAAATGTGTGGTTCCTGAATTAATAAAGTAAGTAATGTTCCATCATGGTTAGGGTCATGTATAAAAATGCTGGGTAGGCTTAGCTGCCCATTATTTTGTCTACCGTGGCTAGAAGAGATAGTTATTTTGAAAGAATGGTATTATACCTAAAAATGTACACTTGTGAGTAAAGTGATGCAAAAAAAACTGCCATTGGTTTACTGAGCGGGTGAAAAAGTCATGGTCAGATGAATCATCCTTCAACCTGTTCTTAACAAGGGGATGAGTGCAGGTGTGCTGCACCTGAAAAGCTGCTCGAGCATTTGTTTTCCACAACCAAGGGTTCTGTATTATGGTGTGGTGTGTATTATCCTGGTATGGTTTAGGTTCACGCATTCCCTTGCAGGGCAAGATAAACACCAATAAATACGAAGCCATTTTGAGTGATCACCTTCATATTTATGGTGAAGCATTTCTATTCTAATGGGAGTAGTTCAAAATGCCTTCATGCATAGGCTATGAGGACCACTGAATGGTTTGACGAGCATGAAAATGATGTCAACCATATGCCATGGCCATCTCAGTCACCAGATGTCAACTCATTTAGACACTCTGGAGTAGCACCTAAGACAGCGTTTAAATTCCACCACAAAACACCAAATGAATTTTCCATGGAAGAATGAGAGCATATTCCTCCAAGACAGTTTCAGACACTTCTCTGCCAAGATGCAGCGTATGGTGGCCCAATCATTTAAGACATATTACACTGGTGTTTTCTTTATTTTGGCAGTGACCTGTATCTTTCATAATTTCCCCAACAGATTAACACAATTAAGCTGCATTTTAAGTAAGTACTTTTTATAGTCAGAGTCATGCCACTTTGAAACAAATTATTATAACTTACAAAAACACTACAATATTTTTTCATTTCCTTTTCCCATTTCACTTCTCAGCTTAAATTACAATTACATAATATTAGAGGAAAATATGTTCAGGATTTATTGTTTGTCATAAAAACAAATACATTTTTTCAAGTTTGGGTTGAAGAAGAAATCATAACCCTAAAGCAAATATATTCAAAAGGCACAAAGCAGACACAAATACACTCAACACAGGCATGAGGATCTAATAGACTGTATTTATGCTTTAGGCAGAAAAAGGAAGTTTATTCACAGATGTCTTCTCTCTTGTCTCATTTCTTCTTTATTCTTCCCCCATGTATTCCTCTCCTTATCTCCTGTATTGGTCCTTCATCAATGTAATGTGTTTATTTACAAACACGTTCTCTGCACTACAATTAAGATTAAAAAGAGAACAACAGGAAAATGTATTTCTAAAGTGTTGGGCTTATTCATTTATTGGAACATTTATTAGTGTTATGGAAGTGTCCAACCTGAAACTCACCATAAAGCAGCTTGGGAGCTGTCTGGCTCTGAGCCAACTGAGAGCCGCCACTGAGCTCAGGAGCCGTGGAAGTAAAAGGGGAAGAAGCTGAGTGAGGTGGATAGTAGTGCACATCCACAGACACAGTAGTGACCCCCAAGGAAACGCAGTGAGAAAGCAGTAGAGGTGTAGAGCTATGGGAGATACTGACACTGTGGTGAATGGGCGTGCCACATGGTTCAGCTGTCTGCAGTGTCAGGAATGTGTTTATCCCTTCTTCCTGGCTGGCCCGTATGCTGTGGGGTGGGGGGTTGTAGGCATCTTGGCATTGTCCACACTCCCCATCCACACAATAATCTATGTCCTGGACATCGGGATGGGCCAAAGTAGGAGTCATTTCTCATTTCCAATAAAGACACAATTAGTCTATGAGCCAGGATGGCTAATTTTGGCCATCAGTTTTATCTGTGGGGACAAAGGCTTATAGTGATTTTGGTTTGGCCTATGCCTCTAAGGATGGAAAATGGGTGATAACCTTGTAGCACTGTGGTACCCTTTGTTCCCATCTTATGTTCTTGTGTACAATTAAACCTTTATTCACAGTTCTAAATATATCACAGAAAATGCTTCATGTGTTGCAACTGAGATATTTGCCAGATAAAAATATGTTTTTTCTTAGCTATTTAATTGTGTTGACCTATAGTGTATGTTCTGCCTATTTGTAGGCAGCTGGATCCCTCTTGTTGTTAACTTTAGTATATTTTTTAATTAAAGTTAATGTGAGGCAACGTTATGCTAACAAAGAATTTCTCATTATATCATAAAATGACTATATTGCGGATACATGTATGATGAAACACTACTATCTATTTGTAGCTGCCTTTAAAAAAATATGCCCTCCAGTCTATATCGATCTAATGTTTTGGATAGAGGTTACACTTTACAGTTAATCTGTATACCACAAAGTGAGTACTTTGTGCCTTAAAAGCAATTTAATGTTAGTTTTATCGCTTTTCCAGTCAGCTAATACAGTATAATACAAGACAGAGCTAACCAGTCCGATAACAATAGTATTCTGTTACATAGAATTACCAACAGGATGAGCAGTTTTCCATGTTCTTCCTCCCCTATTAATCTTTGCAATAGGCCTAACAAATGTATAAAACCCAACCGCTAACAACAACAACAACAACAACAATACCTTCGCCTGATTTATCCTACTTTCCCATAACTTGCCAACAAAATGAACAAATTAACTCCTACAATAATGGACATAAGGTTATACTGGTAAAATTTAAGATGCTAAGCAACTTTTTCATCAGGTTTTTCAACAGCTAAACTGAGTGCTGTGCGGAAGTGCTGAAGCAACCACACAAAAATGTATACATGAATGTTACATTCTAGTTATGTTTGTGCTATATTGTACCCCCCTGTGTCATAAATTAAAACTTTTTAAAATCTACTTTGGAAAGAACTTTGTGCTCTATGCTTGAAAGGTGCTATATTAATAAAATGTATTATTATTATTATTAATTATTATTATTATTATTATTATTATATTGCAAACAATTACATAAAAAGAGGTAGTCTTTTTAACTGAACAAATTAAAGACCAAGATGAATCAATGGACTCCTAATTAAATTGTTGAACACTTGTGTAAGTTCTCTCACCATTTTTCCTTTAACCTATTAACACAATGCTGGTTTGGCTCATTTGTCATTTGCTATGTCCTTGAATTTTTCATCAAGTTTCGTTTTAGAAGCCATGTGTCCACACTTTCATCAATTATGAGTCTACTGATTCACTTCAGTCTTTAATGATCAGTTACAATTTTTTTTACCCTTTTTATGTAATTGTTTGCATTATAGAATAACAAGCACAATGTGAACATGGGACTAATATATTGACTTGGAATTCTTAACACAGCTTTGTTTTTCATTGCATAGCATGGCTTCGTTTGTATGATTCATATGATTCATTTCTATACTATTGAGGACGATCTTCAGGAACTTGTACGACACAAAGATAAATCTTTTTAGTTCTTATGGTAATATTGTTTGGGCTAATATCAGACCATCTTGAAAGATATGTTCCTGCAAATGATTTTTAAACCACTGGCAGGTATTTTTATACAGTCCTTAGAAACTGGAGAAATATCTGAGGACTGGAAGTGAGGTAATATAATACCAATATATAAGAAAGGAGACCGTACTGATTCAGGAAACTACAGGCCTGTAAGTTAAACTTGCATCACATGTTGGAAGTATTTCTTGAAAATAGCAACATCCTAAGGGATAGCCAGCATGGTTTTCATCAGGGAAGGTCATGTCTGACAAACCTTCTGGTACTTTTTGAAAAAGCTACCAAGTGTTTTGATTATAATAAGGCATATGATATTATCTACTTAGATTTCCAAAAGGTATTTGTTAAGGTACCACACGAGAGACTTGTTAGTAAAATGAAGACAGTAGGAATTAGAGGACATATTTCAGAGTGGATTCAGAACTGCCTACAGGGTATAACACAAAGAGTAGTAGCAGGAGGGATATTATCTGAGCAGGGAGCTGTTAGAAGTGGAGTCCCACAAGGATGCTGTGCTGGGAACACTGCTCTTCCTCATTTATATCAATGACCTTGACAGGGACATAGAAAGTACATTAGTCAAATTTGCAGATGATACAAAACTGGGAGGCCCAGATAATAGTTTGGAAGCTACTAAAGTAATCCAAGAAGATTTAAATAAAATACATAAGTGGGCGGACATCTGGCAAATTAAATTTTATATATTCAAATGTAAAGTTCTGCATGTGGGAAATAAAAACATTAGGCAGGATTACTTTATGGGAGGAAAAAAATTGGAATGTGCTCAGTTTGAAAAAGACTTGGGAATAATGGTTGATCAAAGCCTTTCTGGTTCTAGGCACTATTCTGTAGCAGTAAAAACGGCCAACAAGATGCTGGGATATATAGCCAAAAGTATTGAGAATAAATCCAAGGAAGCTTTACTTATCTTATACAATACATATGTTAGGCCACACTTAGAGTATTGTGTGCAGTTCTGGGGACTGTGTTACAAGAAAGATATAGAGGCTCTGGAAAAAGTTTATAGAAGAGCTACAAAATTTATTCCTGGTATGAAAGATAAAAACTATGCGGAAAGACTTAAGACTCTTAACCTCTTCAAGCTTAGTAAAAGTAGATGGTGATTTGATTGAGGCTTTCTTCAAGAGGATCAACAAAGTGAACAAGAGATTCAGGTTCTTCAGGTTGAGTTCTGTTAGTAGAACGAGAGGGCATAAATGGAAATTAACAAAAGGTAAATTCCATACAGAGAAGAGGAAGAATTTTGTTCATGCAGAGAGTAGTCAATGTGTGGAATAGCCTGCCAGGTCACCTTGTAGAGGCAGAAACTCGGGGGATTTTGAAGACTAGGTTTGATACAGTGTTAGATACTATCTAGTCTGTAAGTAATCAGAGTACTAATTTAGTAAGGAAAATAGCTAGCATTGCTAGGCTGAATGGCCTGTTCTCGTCATTATTATGTTATGCTATGTTAAGTTTTGCGAAGAAGAAGAAGAAAAGAAGGAAGTGTGAAAAATAATTGTTATTGTGAAACAAATCGGGGGTGTTAAAGCAGTATAACAGAAGTTTTTAAGAAAGCTAAGTAGTTAGAAAAGGTACACATGTTAGTTACTTACCCAATTTTCTGCTTCGAACACAGGGGAGGGGTTGCCCTGCGTCTCCTGGTAAATGTTCCAAGCAGGGCTGTAAAAATCAAAATGGCCAGAGTGTCCCTGTAAGCAGGGTGTAATTAGGGAGGAGATGCCATTATATTAGAGAAGTGCCCCCAAAGTTTTGAAAAGACACGTCAATATCCAGTGACATTTAGTATTTTGAGATAACTGGAGTAACACATTGTGTAACGTGACAGAACAGCTGATGGTTTTACGGTAGGATACATCTGCTAAACGCATTTACAGCGGGAGAGCACATTAGGATTGTTATTTTTTTTCTGAATACAGATATGATCCTAAACTAAGTTTGACTGTTTTTCAACACCCCATGTAGAAAAGAAAAAATGGCACATTCATTGGAGTCTAAAAAAAAGGTTTTTTATAATATTACTTAAAACCCTTTTAAAGGATTAAAAATGTAAGTGAAAATTGCACACGTTAGGCACCACATATGCGTGTTTGATATCTATCGACAGCAAAAAAAATGTTATTGGTTTTTAAAGTTGTATTGAACAATTACACAGATCTTAGTAAAATGGTCTATTTAAAAGCAATAGTTTTGGCCAGCAAAACTTGTGCTTTTGATTCATTGTGGTGATGGGTCGGAGTGACTGCTGAGGTTAATGGTGGGCTAACCCCCTCTCAAATTTCCCACTGGGGAGAATGCATTTGTAAGAGGGAAGTCAAACTGGGACCCAGAAAAGGCTGGCATTTGAACGAGCCTGCAGGCTGGGACTCATCCTGTACTTCAAAGAACCCGAGAGCCGCGTGATAAAACAATAAGTTACTCGGACTTCCTATGGATGAGCAGGCCATTTGGCTCTCTGGAATGTTGCCATCTGGACAGACTAAGATAAGGGGAACTAGTCTCTTTGTTTATGGTTGTGGGGGTGTGTGTGTTGGGACCATTAAAGGTAAAAAGATCATCAGGCCTCTGGCAAAATAATGGGGCAACTGCGCTTGACAATACCACAGTGCCCTTATGTGGTCCCCTCTGTCATTACACTTTTTATTTCTTTTCTGGATCTGGACTCTAAACCATCTGTTTATCATACTTACAAACCCCGGAAAACCTTACAAACCATGCACATGTTTTAATTATAGTACTGTATTATGTAATAATAACATGGATTGCATGTAAAATGGTTCAACAAAAGGCCTGAGGGACATTCAGAGCTGGATGGACAATCACCACCTGAAGCTCAACCCGGGAAAGACGGAGCTAATCTTTATTCCTGCTCTATCCTCTCCCCTCCTCGACTTTTCCATTTCCTTAGGGGACACCGTAGTGACATCATCACCCTGCGCCAAGAATCTCGGAGTGATGATGGACAACAGGCTGTCCCTCTCCAACAACATTGCAGCAGTAACCCGGGCATGCAGATTTTTCCTATACAACATCCGCAGAATCCGCCCCTTTCTCACCACCTACTCAACCCAGCTCCTGGTCCAAGCAATGGTTCTATCCCGCCTGGACTACTGCAACTCTCTTCTGGCTGGACTACCGGCATCTGCCACCAGACCCCTGCAGCTCATTCAGAATGCTGCGGCTCGTCTGGTCTTCAACCTCCCCAGACACTCCCACGTAACTCCCCTGCTCACTACCCTCCACTGGCTGCCTGTTATAGCTCGCATCAAATTTAAAACATTGGTCCTAGCATACCAGGCAGTCAAGGGATCAGCCCCAGCATACCTCCACAAGATATTCAAACCCTACATGCCAGCCAGATCCCTCCGTTCTGCTACCTCAGGACGCCTAGCACCTCCCCCTCTCCGCACCTGCACTTCCAGAACACGTCTCCTGTCTGTTCTGGCCCCACGATGGTGGAATGACCTCCCTGTGGAGGTCAGAACAGCTGAGACTGTGACCCATTTCAAACAATGACTGAAGACCCACCTCTTCAGGCTGCACCTCTCCCCATCCCTCCCTTCCCCCCTGTAAATGACTAAACTTAGGGTTGTAACTAGGCAGCTGTTTCATAGGTGACTTAGGCGCATCAACTGTCTTAACGACTACTTGTATTTTTATTTATTTTTATTTTTCCATAGATTGCGTTGTTGCCGTTCTCGTTGTTAGTGTTAATCAGTTTAACCATCAGGGTCCAAGTTGAACTATGCGGTTGTTCCCTGTACTTGGACCGGTACTTCTCTCTAGGGGTTTCGTCATACTTGTTCCTGGTTATGGTTATACACTTTGTTCTTCAGAAGAGAGTTGCAGTAGTCCAGGCGGGATAGAACCATTGCTTGGACCAGGAGCTGGGTTTTTCATTTGCTAATTAGGGCTTGTAGTCTGGCTTGGAGCGACGCTAGCGTCGCTCCCTCCCAGTTTGTGTCATTGCATCCCTATCCTTCTACCATCACCCTTCCTCTCTCTACTCCCTGTCCTCACTGCTATGCTATGTGCCCATCCCATCCCAACCTGTTCTCTCCCCTTCAGAACTCGCTTCTGTAGGCGAGGCCCCCCGCGGCGACGGAACCCCTCCAACCTTCGCTATCCCTCATTGACCCCCTGTGACAACTTCACGGTCGCAGGAGGGTTATGGAACTGCCAGTCTGCCACGCGGAAGGCTGACTTCATTTCAGCCTACGCGTCCCTCCTCTCTTTACATTTCCTTGCCCTCACTGAGACCTGGATCACACCAGGCAACACTGCAACCCCTGCAGCCCTCTCCTCCTCCTTCTCCTTCTCTCACACCCCCCGCCCATCTGGCCGTGGTGGGGGCACAGGTTTGCTGATCTCTCCCTCCTGGAAATTCTCTGTTCTCCCCCTCTCTCACCTCTCCATCTCTACCTTTGAATACCACTCTGTCTCAATCACCTATCCTGTTAACTTGTATATTGTAGTTATCTATCGCCCTCCAGGGCCCCTGGGAAGCTTCCTTGATGAGCTCGACACCCTGCTGAGCTCCTTCCCAGAGGATGGCACCCCACTGATCCTCCTGGGAGACTTCAACATCCACCTTGATGCCTCCCACTCCGCAGCCTTCCTGCCTCTACTTCACTCATTCGATCTCTCCCTAATGCACTCCCCACCAACACACAAAGCTGGCAATCTCCTAGACCTGGTTATCCTGAGGAATTGCTCCTCTTCCAATCCCACAGTGACCCCTCTGCACCAGTCTGACCACCACTTCATTTCCTTCTCCCTCCCTCCCCTCCATCCACTCCTACTGTCATGGTCCGCCGTAATCTCCGCTCCCTCTCTCCCTCCTCTCTCGCTTCCAGTGTTACTGCTTCACTCCCCACTCTTGAATCCTTCTCCAACCTTCCCACTGACTCTGCATCCTCCACTGTCTTCCTCGCTCTCCTCAGCACTTGACTCTCTCTGTCCTCTAGTCTCCAGGCAGGCACGCTCGTCCCCTCCCAGTCCGTGGATGTCTGACCCCCTCCGAACCAACCGGGCCAGCCTACGTGCAGCGGAGAGGAAGTGGAGGAAATCCATGGCTCAATCCGACCTGTCTGCCTACCATTTTCTCCTTCTCCACTTCTCCATTTTCTCCTCTCTCCTCAGCACACCTTCCCCACCTCAGTCCTCCCTCGCTGCAGATGACTTTGCAGTTTTCTTCGATGAGAAAATTGCAGACATCCGCAGCTCCTTCACGTCCACCACCACCCTTCCCCACTCCCCCAGCTCTGTTCCCTCCCCTTGTTTCTCCACTTTCTCTCCCCTCACTGACTCTGATGTTTCCCAGCTCCTACTCTCCCACCGCCCTACCACCTGTGCTCTTGACCCCATCCCTTCCTCTCTCCTCCAGACCATCACACCTGACATCCTCCCATATGTCACCTCCCTCGTGAACTCCTCCTTGTCTTCTGGATGTTTCCCCTCTTCCTTCAAGCTGGCCCACGTCACTCCACTGCTAAAAAAGCCCACTCTGGATCCCTCTGTCATCCAGAGCTACCGTCCTGTCTCCCTTCTCCCTTTCCTATCCAAAACAATTGAACGAGCTGCTTCTAATCAACTCTCCTCTTTTCTCTCCCTGAACAACCTCCTAGACCCCTACCAGTCTGGCTTCAGACCTGGCCACTCGACAGAGACCGCACTCCTCTCGGTCAATGAGTCGCTTCACGCCGCACAAGCAGCCTCCCATTCATCTGTCCTGATCCTCCTAGACCTTTCTGCTGCCTTTGACACCGTCAACCATCCCATCCTCCTGTCCTCCCTGGCAGCTATGGGGATCTGTGGCACAGCACTAGACTGATTGAGTCCTACCTCTCCGGTCGCTCCTTCCAAGTCGCCTGGGCTGGTGCAGTATCAGCACCTCGCCCCCTTGCCACAGGAGTTCCCCAGGGCTCTGTCCTTGGTCCCCTCCTATTCTCCCTGTACACCCAATCTCTTGGTCCTGTAATCTCTGCCCATGGGTTGTCCTATCATTGTTATGCCGATGACACCCAACTCTTTCTCTCCTTCCCGCCCTCTGACACTCAGGTCTCTGCTCGCATCTCTGCTTGCCTGAGGGACATCCAGAGCTGGATGGATAACCACCATCTTAAGCTGAACCCAGGCAAGACGAAGATTATCTTCATCCCTGCTCCATCCTCTAACCTTCTCGACTTTTCTATTTCCCTGGGGGACACTGTGGTGTCATCATCACCCACCGCAAAAAACCTTGGAGTGGTGATGGACAACAGACTGTCCCTCTCCCAGAACATCACGGCGGTGAGTCGAACGTGCAGGTTCTTCCTGTACAACATCCGGAGAATCCGCCCCTTCCTCACCACCTACTCAACCCAGCTCCTGGTTCAAGCGATGGTCCTGTCCCGCTTGCACTACTGCAACTCGCTACTGGCTGGTCTGCCAGCATCCGCCATCAGACCCCTGCAGCTCATCCAGAATGCTGCAGCGCGTCTGGTCTACAACCTCCCCAGACATTCCCATGTCACCCCCCTGCTCACTGACCTCCACTGGCTGCCTGTTATGGCTCGCATCAAATTTAAGTCCTTGGTGCTTGCATACCAGGCAGCTAAGGGGTCAGCACCAGGGTACATTCAGAGGATCATCAGACCCTACACACCAGCCAGACCTCTCCGTTCTGCCACCTCTGGACGCTTGGCACCTCCCCCTCTTCGCGTCTGCACTTCCCGCTCCCGTCTGCTGTCTGTCCTGGCCCCTCGCTGGTGGAATGACCTCCCCGTGACGGTCAGAACAGCAGAGAGTCTCACCACTTTCAAACGCAGACTGAAGACTCATCTCTTCAGGCTGCACCTCTCCCCACCCCTCCCTAGCCTATAGTTCAGCTCACTGTACCTAGCTAGGATAATTTGATTATGTTAGTGTATCTGGCAGGATTGTTTTTGTATGATTAGGTGTGATTCCAGTGCTAGTTTGTACTTGGTAGGATTCTTGCTTGCTGAACAAACTTACTCTACAGGGTTGGAGTCCTGATCGATGTGGTCACTTCTGGCACTACGATCCTTACTTCACTCTAGTGTTTCGTTTGCGCCTCTACATCATGAAACCTATGCACTTGTTGTACGTCGCTCTGGATAAGAGCGTCTGCTAAATGCCTATAATGTAATGTAATGTAATGTTGTACGTCGCTCTGGATAAGAGCGTCTGCCAAATGCCTGTAATGTAATGTAATGTAATGTATTTTCATGACAACTGTACCATAATATTACATCCCCTGGACATGTTTGGTATGGGCGTATTCAGGGAAATTCAAGAAATTGAATGAAATATGTTTCATACCAAATAACATTTAATAAAACATAGTTTTTCCCTGAGTTTCTGAAACTATCACAATGGAATGTCCTCTCTGGTAATCATCTCCTTTTCCCAATTTCCCCACTAATTGTTTTAACAGCAGCCTCCAAATGGTGGGGGCTGAAATTCCAGATTTGATTCGGCCAGGTTAATTTATGGAAATGCCGCCTAGACCAAACGCGGGATTTGGCTTAAAAGGAAGGGAGACAATGCAATCGGGGAAGATCGTAATCGACTTCCCACATTGCACATACTCTGTGCTCTGTGTGTAGCTAGACAAGGAAGATCGTAACCGACGTCCCACACTGCACTGTGTTCTGTGCGTAGCTGAACAGGGAAGATCGCAATCAACTTCCCACACTGCGCAGACTCTGTGATTTTGTGTGTAGCTAAACAGGCTGGGTAAGAACTTTTTACTCTGTTTTAAAACCTTCCATATTTTAAATTGATTGTGAATTTGAAGCTAATGACCTACCTGCCTGTTAAATAAATTCTTCTTATTTTTAACTTGCGTGGTCTTCATGACTCTGATCCATTTTATCTTCTTTTCAGCTGAAATTCCGATTAAATACTCAGGGGGACAATTATGACTAGGATCTACTGATCAGGGGTCTAGTACAGCGAACGTCTTTAGTGAGGTCCTCAAGTTGGATAGGCGACCACGATCTGCTTGCTAACGGGATTGGTGTTGTATTGGTTCTGATGTTTTGGCTTAAGAGGACCCATGGGCGTTATACGCCGGTTCTTGTCAAATTCACCTTAAGGAGCCCGATAGATACACACTGTCCTGGGCTCATAATTATCTATGCACAAAGGAAGGCATGTATTATGGTGGTCAGTCTCCTACCCTCTGGGGCCTTCACCGAACTGAGATTTAACAATAGTGCTAAACCCGGGAGCATATATTGAGGAATGATGGCACAAGATAGAGTCGAGTGTAACCACTCCAAGTTCCACGTATAGTTAAAACCAAATTTTAAATTCTAATTTCATTTGGAGTCAGATTATTACGAGAGTAAACCATAGTGACTGTTACGCTTACTTGCTGTGGTCATGGATATATTTAATGTGTTGTTCCGCGCATTTGTGAGTATTCTGATGCTCCCATTAGAATATTGACAGTCCGGCGACAAGTCAGATATATCTCTGATGACAACATAGCCCCGTTTACGAACGGAGAGTAACAAGAATGTTACTGGTCCGTTTCAGGCCAGTTTTAAGCGGGATATGAAGCAACGCCTTCATATCTGACCTGTGGCAACGGAACCAGTGCATTCTTAAGTATAATTGTGCCCTGTTCTTACAAACAGAGGAAAAATAACTAACATCTCCGGTTTTGAATCACACCAGCCAAGGGAAAACACGCGGTGCCTTCCCCTCCAGCTACAAACCCTCATTGGTCTAGCTGTGAGGTGTTTACACATTGAAATGTTTTTAACTAAAGACAGATTATTGACCTAAACTAAATTTTTCAGTACTCCATGTTGGAAAGAAAACATTCATTAGTCTAAAAAAAGGTTTTTATAAGATTACTAACATTTTAAAGTTTTTAAAAAGAGTTTTAAGTGAAAATTGTTACGCGCCACATGTTTGATATATATAGACAGCAAAATGCTTGAATGGTTTAAAAAATGGATTGGTGAATTTCACAGATTATTGTAAAATGGTGTATTTAAAAATATTTTTTAGCTATCACCTGCACTGACCCCTCGTGTAGGAACAACTGGATGCTTCATGGTATGTTAGCCTCTGTGAATAACATGCTTTCAAATACTTAATAAATGTTTACACAACAACAAGGGACCACAGAAATAGTTGGAGACAATGAAAGTGATTTTATGTATGGTTTCTTCAGGAAACAAGAAGTTGCAATATGCAGTAATTAAAACACAGCATATAATCTCTGTTGAATAACTCTCTTATTTCTGAACGTAGGAGTGTTTTTGCTCATGTAGTAAAATACAAACTATTTATATATTGACTATTGGAATAAAACCAGGGTTTTACATGCAATGCAAAACCTACAGCTATTCTCAACCAATGTTTGATACATGGCACTTTTTAGACCATTTGTCACTTGCATCAATAGCATGTAACCAAAGCAATCAGGTCGTGGAAAAACATGTATATATATTACAAAGTGCTTTACAGAAAGAGAAGACTAAATAAAATGATAACACAAGATAAAACAGGGATACACCATACATATATTCTTATAAAACTTCTCCCCACTCCCTTCCATCCCAGGAATACAATAAAACAATAAAAACAGTAAAATAATAATTTTTAAAAAATAATAAAATAAAACAGACAGGGAATAAAGGAAATAAAACGAAGCTCAATAAAAGGCCTTTTTAAAAAAGTATGTTTTAAGTCGTGATTTAAAGGCTGGAACTGAGGGAGAGTCTCTGATATCCTGTGGGAGTGTGTTCCACACTTTTGGGGCATAAAAACTAAAAGCAACCTGGCCTCCAGTTTTAAAGCAAACTTTTGGGACATAGAGTAGGCCAGCAGAAGATGCAGCATTGCAAAAACCCTGGGCATGCCCAAGTCAACAGTTTGGTTCATCATTAACAAGAAAAAAACAACTGGTGAACTAAATTATGTCAAAAGACCCGGTAGACTGAGGAAGACCACTGTAGTGGATGAGCAGAGAATACTCTCTTTGGTGAAGAAAACCCCCTTGACAACAGCCCAACATATCAAAAACACTCTCCTGGATGCAGGTGTAGATGTGTCAAAGTCATACGTAGAAGACTACACCAGCAGGACTACAGATAAGCCTGAAGAACTGAAAGGCGAGATTACAGTTTGCTAAAAAGCACCTAAAAGAGCCCCAAGAGTTCTGGAACAAAGTCTTGTGGACAGATGAGACAAATATTAACATGTACCAGAGTGATGGAAAGAGGAAAGTGTGGAGAAAAAAAGGAAATGCCCATGATCCAAAGCATACCACCTCATTCGTGAAACATGGTGGAGGGGGTGTTATGGCATGGGCCTGTATGGCTGCCAGTGGAACGGGCTCACTTGTCTTCATCGATGATGTGACTGCAGACAGAAGTAGAACAATTAATTCTGAAGTCTACTGAAATATTTTATCTGCTCAGATAAAACCAAATGCCTCCAAACTCATTGGACAGCACTTCATCATGCAACAAGACAATGACCCGAAACATACTGCTAGAGCAACAAAGGGGTTTTTGACGGCCAAAAAGTGGAAAATCCTTGACTGGCCGAGTCAATCACCGGATCTGAATGCAATTGAACATGCATTTTACAAGCTGAAGAGGAGACTGGCAAGGCAAAAAGTCCCGGAAACAAGCAGGAACTGAAGATGGCTGCAGTACAGGCCTGGCAGAGCAGGGAAGATACCCAGCGTCTGGTGATGTCTATGCGTCGCAGACTTCTAGCAGTCATTGCATGCAAAGGATATGCGAACAAATATTAAAAATGATTACTTTATTCTACAATATGTTAAACTGTCGAATGTTTTTTGATGCCCGAAAATGGGGGTGATTATATACAAAAGGTTCTATAATTTCTAAACGGTTCATCCGATATGTATGAAAATACCCTCAAATTAAAGCTGACAGTCTGCACTTCAACAATTGTCATTGTATCCTTTCAATCTCAAAGTGCTAGAGTACAGAACCAAAATAACAAAAAATGTGTCACTGTCCAATGAATTATGGTGCTCACTGTATATATATATATATATATATATAGAGTTGAGGCCAAATGTTTACATACACCTAGGCTAGAGATATTCAAACTCATATTCAACTCCGCACATTTCATGTTACCATACATTTCTTTTGGCAAGTCAATTAGGGCATCTACTTTGTTCACGTCAGAGGTAATTTTAAAACAATCGTTAGATAGATTGATTTCAGCGTAAATTCTCTATATCAGAATTCCAGTGGGTCAAAAGTTTACATTGACCAAGTTGACAGTCCCTTTAAACAGTCTGATGTAATGACATTTTAGAAGCTTCTGATTGGCCAATTGTCATAATCAGGAGTTAATTGGGAGTTTGTGGCACCTGTGGCTGTATTTAAGGGCCTACCTTTAGAGCCACAGCCTGTTTGCCCTTGATACCATGGGAAAATCCAAGCAACTCAGCCTAGACCTCATTAAAAAAAATTGTGTACCTCCACAAGTCCGGTTCCTCCTTAGGAGCAATTTCCAAACAACTGAAGGTACCACGAGCATCTGTATGCAAACAATTGTATGCAAATATAAAAATCTTGGGACCACACAGACACTGCATCGTTCAGGGCTGAACAAACTTTGGTCTGATAGGTTCAACTGAACTCCAAGACAATAACAAAGGAACTGGTGAAGGAGATGGAGGCATCAGGTGCCAAAGTATCTACATTCACCATTAAGAGAATCCTACATGGCCAGAGTCTAAAAGGCTGTCATGCAAGGAAGAAGCCCCTACTCCAAGACCGGCATAGAAAACTCAGAATGAAGTGTGCAGGTGATCACCAGGACGATGACCTAGCCTTTTGGAGGAGTGTTCTCTGGTCAGATGAAACAAAAATTTAACTGTTTGGCCATAATGATCAGTGCTATGTACGAAGGAAAAAGGATAAGGCTTTAAATCCGAAGAATGCCATCCCAACTGGGAAGCATGGGGGTGTCACCATCATGTTGTGGGGGTGTTTTGCTGGAAAAGGGGCTGGTGCACTTCAGAAAATAGATGGCATCATGTGGAAGGAGGATTATCTAGAAATACAGAAACAACGCCTGAAGACATACCTCCAAAGTTGTAACAAAATGGCTTAAAGACAACAAATTGAAAGTACTGGAGTGGCCATCACAAAGCCCTGACCTGAATCCCATAGCAAATTTGTGGACTGAACTGAAAAAGTGTGTCCGAGCAAGGAGGCCCACAAACCTGACTGAGTTACACCAGTTCTGTCAGGAGGAATGGGCAAAAGTTCCGGCAAAGTATTGTGAGAAGCTTGTGGAAGGCTACCCCAAGCGTTTGATTCAAGTTAAGCAATTCAAAGGCAATGCCACGAAATACTAACAAAGAGTATGTAAACGTTTGACCCACTGAAAATCAGATATAGTACATAAAAGCTTAAATAAATAAAAATAGTCTCTTAGCTATTATTTTGCAAATTATGCAAATTAAGTAGATACCCTAATTGACTTAACACAGGAAATGTATGGTAACATGAAATGTGTGAAGTTGTGAAAAAATTGATTTTGAATGTCTTTAGCCTAGGTGTTTGTAAACTTTTAGCCTCAACTGTACATATATATTAGTAGTCACATTTATAAAGGCATTTCTTTTTGTGTCATCTTATATAACGTTAATTTATTTTACTATTTATTATTATTATTATTATTATTATTATTATTATTAATAAACATATTTGTTTGTTGTTTGAATTGGTAGCAGAACTATTAAGATAAAAGAAAAATAGTTTTATTGAACCATTCCATTTCTCTGAGCATATTTCCAACAGGCACTCTCACTAATATATTTGTGCTTCATAAAACAATGGTATGAGCTATTGATATGGCTCAGTGATGTGGTTAATCTCTAAAAGCTAGAGCATAATGTAAGATAGTATACTCAAATTAACTAAGGGCTTATTAATTAAGGGCCAAATCTTCTGAACAAAATGAGTGGTTGCATAGGTGGTATCTATTGGATAAACCTGTTTAATCTGTTAAAATGGAGGGTAGTGAAGACGACAATCAACTTTGGGTCCGAAGAGTTAATTTCACAGTTAATATAAAAAGCGAAAATTGTAAACACTGTGTGGCCTATGGTATCCTAGATATAGGCAGCAATGCTATCATGAATTTTATTTAAACTACACAATTTTTATATAGCATGCAACCAACCATACTATTTATTGATTATAGTTTAATTTTTAAATCAAGTAGGACCAAAGGTTGTACAAACACCCAGGGAGAGGATGTTATTTCTGTCATAAACATTTGGAGCCTTTTAAAAAAAAAAAAAAGTATGTGGGGGTGTGGAGTGAGATTTTCAAATAAAAGACACACATTTTCAGCTCCAAGAACACGTTTTTTCAGTGACAAAAAGCACACAAGCGCAATGGTTACAGACTCAAGCTGCAAACAAAGACCTGAAACAATGGTGGTTACGGAAGCCGTGAGTTACCGGAACAAAACAGAAATAATTGTAACTACAATCAATTGTATACAAGCACTTATGTTTGCTCTGGAAGCGCCAACAGTAAAAGTTAAGCCTTAAGGTTTAAGTTTGTGAAACACAATTTTTGATTATTTGATTTGAAAGACTCTTTATAGGTGTGGAGCATGCATGTCTACACAAATGCATTTAGGCTTTTTTTGAATTGTTAGTTGTTAGTTGATTCGGTATTGTTTGGATGGTGTTTTATGTGTGGCTTTGTGGTGAAGTGACAATGCTTTGTATATGTGTGTGTGTGTATAAAAGGACTTAATTCATAAATATGACCGGCAATATTGTGTGTTTGTTTGTACAATTTTTGATTATTTTGCTGTCTATACATATCAAACATGACTATATGGCATATAACGTGTGCAATTTGCAAAACCCTTTACGTAAAAATGTAAGTAATCTTATTAAAAAAACTTTTTTTTTTTTTAGAGTCTAATGAATGTGCTTGCAACCCAAGCACATTCATTACATTTCTTTCCTACATGGGGTACTGAAAAATTTAGTTTAGGTCAATAATCTGTCTTTAGTTAAAAACATTTCAATGCAGTCTCCCCAGCGGGAAATTTGAATGGATGGTCCCATATGGTCCCGCTTTACAGGGGGTTAGCCTGCCATTAACCTCAGCAGCCGCTCCGACCCATCACCACAATTAATCAAAAGCACAAGTATTGCTGGGCAAAACTATTGCTTTTAAATACACCATTTTACTAAGATCTGTGTAATTGTTCAATACAATTTAAAAACCATTCAAAAATTTTGTTGTCTATAAATATTAAACACTCCTATATGTCACCTAATGTGTGCAATTTTCCCTTACATTTTTAATCCTTTAAAAGGGTCTTAAGTAATATTATAAAAACATTATATATTTTTTTATACTCTAATGAATAGGCCATGTTTTTTTTCCTACATGGGGTGTTGAAAAAACATTCAAACTTAGTTGAGGTTTGTATCTGTATTCAGAAAAAAATAACAATCCTAATGCACTCTCCAGGCAAAAATGCACTTACCAAATCCTACCATAGAACTATTGGCTGTTCCATCACGTTACACAATATGTCACTACAGCCATCTCGAAATACTAAATGTCACTGGCTTGACATGTCTCTTCGAAACATTGGGGGCGCTGCTCTAACATAATGGTGTCTCCTCCCTAACTCCACCCTGCTTACTGGGACACTCTGGCCATTTAGATTCTTACAACCCTGCTAGAAACATCGACCGGAAGACGCAGGACAATAACCTCCCCCGTGTTCGGAGCAGAAAATCGGCTAAGTAACTAACACACGTGTATCTTTTCTAACTACTTTAGCTTTCTTAAAAACTTCTGTTATACTGCTTTAACACTCCCGATTCGTTTCACAATAATGCTTTTTTTGCACACGTCCTTGCTTTTTCTTTGCAAAACTAGATAAAGTTTTCCCAGTTTTCAGCTTGTTTGTGAATCCTTGCTTTTAAAACTCATTGCTATTATACGTTTACGTAGTTTCATTGCACGTTTCCTTGCTTGCTTTTTCATTCATTTTTCTTCACAAATTTAACAACTATTCCCTGTTTTCAGCTCTTTTGTAAATCATTGCTTTTAAAACTCATCGCTGTTATAACAGTTTAGGTAGTTTCATCGCATGCTTCCTTGCTTGCTTTTTTCATACATTTTTCTTCACCAATTTAACGACTTTTCCTTGTTTTCAGCTCTTTTGCAAATCCTTGTTTTTATTACCCATTGCTATTATAACAGTTTTCATAGTTTCATTGCACACTTCCTTGCTTGCTTGCTTTCCTGAGTTTTGAAGCTTTACTTTGTGTTTTTTGAGAGTTGCCCTGCAAGGCCTTTTGTTCCCTTCTTTAGTTCCGGATTTGTTAAGTAAAGACTTTGTTTCAATTACCGTTTGGAGTTTTAAGTTTTTTCCCCTCACTCTGCGTTTGGGTCCTAACCCCCCACTCCCGTGACATACATATTCTCTCATATTGCTTAATTTACTGCTAAAAAATAAACATGTTTCAAGTTGCACATGTACTTTTCCCCACAAGGAGTTTAGTTACACCAGGCATTCTGGACATTTTGTCGATCAATCATTTTTTTTGACAGAATGTGTCATAGGGGTACCCTATTTAAAGCTTTATAACTCCAGATGTGAACACCACAAAGACTTTAAAAATGGCTTAAAAGAAGCAAGACATTTGTACAATTTACAATACTAACGCAGATTAGTTTATATTCATAATTTTGGAAGAAATAAAGTGCCACAAATGCAATTGTTTTGACAAAAAAACAAAAATAAATTTGCACTTTTTAAGTTTGCAATGAAATACTGAGAGATTGCATATATACAGGAGGTTAAACTATACATGTGCTAGGTCAAAAACTTCTTGACCACAAGTTCATAAAATCTAAGGGTGGATATGTAGAACTACTATAGATGTATGAAGCAAAAACTAAGCAGTGTACCCAGCATCTCCAAATCTATCCAAAATGTCTAAATTATGCATTGCTGTAAATCATAACATATTCACGTATTTCACTACAAATCAACTGTTTTGACTCAAGAAAATCACTGTTGCATAATTTTCAAATGGGAATTACAAGCTTTCAGTCAGTACAGTGGTCTAAAATAGCTAGATGTCCAAAAACATATCCAAAATCTCTCCAAAATTGAATAAAATGCTTTTTGTCCATTATAAAGCATATAAATGAGCCCCTTATGAGGGTTTAAGATGAAACATTGCTATCAGATTTTTAAAAAATGCAAAAATATTGTCACACAATGCGGTACAGTACCTAAATGTGTAATAATTAACTCGTGTGTATTTCTATACTCTGTACTCTCGTATGTTTTCTTGTATGGGGATGAGACAACATGAAAACAATTTTCACCCGTCCACCACGTTTTGGCAATGTTCCAGCTCTGACGTCATCACTGTTGCATGCTTCACAAAAACTATTACACTTCCATCTAACGCTTACATTACAGTGTGAAATATTTACATTATATAACACCACTAACCTATTTAAAGATACTCAATTTAAAAAATAACGTATATAACCGAAATATTTTGAGCGGTAATACTTACATAGCAATGATGAAATCTCCTCTATGTTCAGTAGATGGAGACAGAGACAGTATCAATGATATTGTTCTATTCGCTTCTGTTTTGCTCCAGAAAACGATGTCAGCTAGGTCTATCAGCAAACATATGGCTTAGCTATGTTCAGAAGTCCTCAATAATAATAGTATTTTCCAAGAAATTACGAAATATCCTTGAACTCGTTTCGTTAGGTGCATCGTATTTGTCTGCTAACAGAGTGAATGCGTAAGTGAATGCGATGCTAAGAATATTTTCTGTTACGCTGACCTATAAAACGCTATTCCAAAAGCAGAATTAGACATGTTATACATCGTTAGAAAGCTTATACTCTCGCCTACTGAATAAATGAATTGTCAATCAAGTCAGACTGTACTAAAAAGGGCGACGACGCCGTAAACAACAGGTGTGGTGTTACGCACAGCTATTCTGGAAGATACTCAGGCGTCACAGATGCGCGTATATTTCCCAAACGGATTGTCCAAGACAATATATGACCATGCAGTCTCAAAAGGGACATCTCTACACGTAAAACCAACAGTAAGGTTTTATATTTATTCAATATTTAGTCCCAGATATTGACTGTAGAATGACATGGTATCATTTTAAAAAACTTTTTCTCGTTTATTTCGTTATTCAGTGAGCAGCGTTTTCACTGCTGTATAGGCATATCTTAGGGCTATTGTCGGGTTTATCTTGTTGCTATGACGGAATACAATTTTTTAGTGGTGGAAGAATATTTTTATGAATGCCAAGATAGACAATATTGTCCATTATGTCAAGGGTGGGGGGTGTTTTTTAGATGAGACTGCAGGGAGGGGGTGCGTGTTAAATGAACGACCGGAGCGACAATGGTGGGGCTGCGAAACTCCGTTTTCGGCATAGTTGTCATGTATCGTCTACTAATGAAACTGAAACAACGCGTTTCTGTTTTCATCTCACACTTTGGTTGCAGTAGCACCGAATGTTTGAGTTTAGTAATCTAGGCACGCCGGCCTGCCCACCACTAGGGGTTGTGCGCTAAGAGGTTAACTATGGTTGCAACTTCCATTGGAAGAACCGTTTTTAGATGATTTGGTGTTCTAAAAACCATAACTCATACAAAAGTTTGCAAACACCCTCACAAAGTTGTTGGAACTACTGCCCTCAACCTAGAAGCACAGGGCCTGATTTACCAAGACCTTGCTAAACTTAACCCAACCAATGATTGGTGCAAAAAAAAAAATACACATGAAGGTGGTGTCCATGGGCTGTGGTGTAGCAGAAGGTCCAGAGCACTCTCTGATGAAGTACGCAGTGTTGTCCCTGGTGGGGGGTGGTTTCTGGGTTGTGGTGAGACCAGAGTCGTCCACTGGGCCTTCCTGAATCAGCTGTACTGCTATGGAGCTGGCTCATTTGGCAGTAGCTTGTGACCTATGGTGATATTTTTCCCAAGATGTCTCCACATCTGTTTTACCTCAAACCATGCCTGTTTTGAGCAACAAAGATAAAGGAATTATTGTCTTTTTCCAAGGTACTATCCTTTGAATCACCAAGTGCTCAGTTCAATCATCATTTGGGAATGCTAAATAATCCAAATGCCTAGTGTGTCGATCGTGGACTGCCTCCTTATCCAGCTTGTCCATGACATTAAGCTTCCCAGCAAGTTCTGGCCTCTGTCATCAAGCAGTGACCGTTTCCTGCAATTGACTTGCCCGGGTATTAGGGATTGAGGGAGATGCCACTATTTGTATTTGTATCTGTAGTTGTATTTGTTCAACCAACAAAATTATTTGTATTTGTATTCAGATAAAAAAACCAGATGTGGGTGGCGTAAACAGGAAGTGGGTTGGGTTTAACACAGAAACTGTATTAATTGCCAAAAATCCCAGATTTTTACCATTATCATTACTGGCAATGCTATTGTTGAGATATTAAAGCACATATAAAGCATATATATATAAGCATTATAAATCAAAACTGTCTAACTTGATGCATACATACTCACCTTTCATGTTCACTACAGTTTAACCTTCTCTTTTTTACTTTATTTTTCCCTGGCCCAATTACCCATATAAGCTCACAACAAATTCCAACTTTCTCTTGTCATGTGATCCGAGTTCTTTCTACATATTCCTACATATTCAATCCTACATATGACACACACACATACATACACACAAGTCCGCATACACCACACACTCCAGAATCCCTCCATACAACTTTACCTCTCAATTCCATCCCATTTTTCTACTTTTCTTTAAATGATAAATGATCTTTTTTTCTTGCTCAATCCCTGTTGTTGTTGGTTTTTTTAATTTTTAAAAATTTTTTAAAGTAGCAATGCTGGCATTATTTTATTTTTCTGTTTTCTTTTCCGTTTGCTCGGTTTTTTTTCTTTTTTTTGTTCATTTTTGAACATGATTTTTACTTCTCTTTAGTGTGGATTTGCTGCATTTATGTGTTAATATTCTATCTGTCTCTGAGGCACTCAGAAATGTTCATTCTCTGCTAAGCTGAGCAATGGATTGGAATATGTGTCTGACGTAGTGTTGCACGGTATACCAAAACTTCAGCACTTTCTCGGTACTTAAAAAAAAAAGAAAAAGAAACGGTTCGGTATTAGAATATTCCGACGTTCGGTAGTTTTGAGTCAAATGTAAAAGCCAGGGAAATTTGTCTCCCGCATTACTGATCGAGAGGATGAAAAGTGTAATTTGTCAGAATCGTCGCTAGATGGCAGTAGCAACTAAGGTTGCCAAGTGAGGTGACGTGCGCTTGTGCATTCACTTCACTGATACAGCGCAAGCTTCGACTCAGTTGACTTCAGTAGCAATAGGTGTTCTAATTTGTAAATATTTTATTATAGGAAGATGCTGTATTGTTATTAAAATATGCTGTTTTTAGATCTATTTAAAAGTGAAAGACCTGTTTAAAGATTATTTAGTTTACAATTGTTACATTTTTTAAATATATTTAATATATTTTTCTATTGTTTAGTGTTGTAACACTATAGGCCTATGCTTATTAATATGTTGAACAGGCTTCAACTTAAAGGTTGTTAATAAACCAGGTTTTTAATAAACTGTGAATTCGAAAATGAGGTCAACCCTTGTGGACATTACGTTTCTGATCTATTACGGTAATTTCAGTATCGTTAGGTACCGAGTATTGAATCAGTATTGCTTCAGTATCGAGTATCGTGATACTAAACCTGGTATCGGTATCAAAGTCAAAATTTTGGTATCATGACAACACTAGTGTGACACTTTTCTTAGTTGCGGCATAGTAAAGGCCTTTACGGGAAGCGGCCAGGACACATCCATGGCGACGCAACTAAGTCATCCGACAGTGTCTCTTAGCACAAAATTTTTATAAATTATACATTTTTTTAATAAGTCATCAATTTTTTATACAATCATCATGATATTCAGTAGATATGTTGGGTGAAGGTATATGATCATGAGGACAAAGCCATTTTAAAATTGCTCCATAGGGGGCGCGATGGTACCAATGCTTGGACCCCTCTCAACGCCACTTGCGGCTTTAATTATATTTTTCCTTTCCTATTCTTTTTCTACTTCTTTTTTATTATTTTTTGTTATTTTTCTTTCTTTATTTTCTCTTTTCTGTATCAACACACACTCCTCCCTATAACCCTACTTAGTTCCCCTCCAACTCCAATCACTTAACCCCAAACTGAACGAACTGTTTGTCTTCATATTTCTGTCAACTGCAAAATATCTGTAATGTATGTTTTTCATAATGTCTTAAAGTGTATGTTCCTCAAATGACTGTAATGTTCATATTTATGTTAATGTCTGTTTGTTTGTCTGTTAAGCAAATTAAGGAAAAAAAATACCTAAAAAAATAAATCAAAACATAATTACTCATTCTTACTCTGAACTGCATAGTACTGCATGAACCCCACCACCACCCCTACCTGAGGGACACTGAAGTCAATTATGGTAAATGGTAAATCGACTGCATTTATATAGCGCTTTTATCCAAAGTGCTTTACAATTGATGCCTCTCATTCGCCAGAGCAGTTAGGGGTTAGGTGTCTTGCTCAAGGACACTTTTACACGCCCAGGGTTGGGTTTGAACCGGCAACCCTCCGACTGCCAGACAATCGGTCGTACCTCCTGAGCTATGTCGCCCCCGCCCCAATTATAAACTGAAAAATGCTTTCAAAATTTAAAAAAATAGTTCCTCGTCTTCATTATTAACTACTGTATGTCATGAATCCCTAATGAAATTTTAAAAAACTATAGAGTGTAAGGCTAAAATGTTTTGTTGTTTTTTGTTTGTTAATACTTTTTTCCCACTTTTTTCCCTACTTTTTTTTTACCTGTATGTTTGATTTGCATACGCTTCAGTAAATTAAAGAAAAAAAAATCTAACATCTTCAGCTATTACGTTTCACTCAAACTTCCCCAAGTTGTAATTTGAAAAGACAAGGTCCTGCACATGAGCTGGGCGCAGTCTACAATGGGGAGACACAACATCCCTTACTATACTGAAAAGTTGCTTGAAACACATGTTGGGGGGCAGGTCAGACATTTTAGAGCCTCATGAGCCAGTGCTGGGTGTACCATTAGCCAACAACCTGTCTCTGTAATGTTTTAACTCTAGAAAGGCCACGTTTTATACAATGTACTACTGCTACACTGATAGCCAGCCATGTAAGATGTTTCATAGAGATTACGAGACCGTATATTGCAACACTATTTTCTTGAAATAAAGGACACAACTGAATCATTTTCAACATTTGTATTTCTAAATTATAGCAGTTTTTTTTATAAAGGCTTAGGGAAAATGTATCGAGGCATATTACAGGAACACTGTGAAAAGCACTAAAATGTGCATGACAAAACACAACTGGAAAAGTGCAATATATTTGGTCATTCAGCACATTTCTCCCTCCCTTCTCCTGGGAGTGCACTTTTATATAGCCTATGCACCATCGCCCTCCTCTTATCAGTTACACAAAGAATGCACAGTTTTGTTGCTTTGCTGGAACCGCACGCACACACATTAGTTCCAAGCCCCCCACCCTAAAGGCTTTATCAACTTCATCAAAATTGTATACGCATAATTAGTTTCAATGGTGCTTTATTAGGAAATTCTTATCAAAGCACTGGTCATTCAATTGTTGAATAGCGTGCTGGAGTAGACAGCAACAAGTTCGCACCTGTGTAAAAGCACCTGTTGTCTATTGTCTGGCAGGAGATTTGTGAGGAAAACGACACAAACTGTATTTCTTTACTGAGTTTTTTTTTCTAATATTAAAAATGCAGTTATTCAAAGCCTAAATATTTAGAAAATATTTGTGTGCTAGAACCTACATATAAAATATATTTTACGTGATTTAATTTAATAATAATTGTTGATGATTTTAGACAAGGACTGGCCTATCTAAAAGCTCAACATGTACTTATGAATTTATGTTGGTGAAATGTTCCATGATCTTATTATCAAACGATTCATTAATTAAATCTCTTTATGAGATGAAACATGAATGAGGTAATTCAGTTCAGCTATTGAATACCTTTAAAAAGCAAAGAAGTTTTAACTTTATGTCTAACAAGAGAGGTGTAGGTTTCAACTGTCAGGCCTCGATAACCATTATCTATAGAGATATTAAGCGATTTCAATCAGTAATTTTCAATCAGTGATTTCAATGAAATGTCACATAATGCATTCCAACTTAAACTCCATAGAAAAACAGACCCTCAGTGATTTTAATTGTCCAAAGGCATTCCTTTTCCTGTCTGGGAGGGGAGGGGCGGAGAAAGAATGAAGAGATAGAACAGAGCAAGTTTTCCAGATCAAATCATAAAGGCGATAAACTGAAAACTAGATACGTATCCGATAGTCAAAAGAGGATAACGACAGCTTTGATTCTCTGGAGAAGGTGGATGCCTATGAACACAGATAAGATTTCCCCCTGATATGAAAGTATTACTGTGCAAAATATTTTGGTTATATACATTATTTTTAAAACTGAGTGTCTTTAAATGGGTTAGCACTATTTTCTAATGAGAACATTTCACATTGTAGTGCAAGTGTTCATTGGAAGCTCAGTCAGATTGTTTCATGCACCGATTTGATGTGAATATCCACAACTTTTCTGACAGTGAAATATTATTTTATTATTTAATAGTTTATGTCCTCCCATCACAGATGCAACAAAACATTACATACTGTACAGTATAGAGTATAGTATGTAAAAACATATGAGAATGAATGATTACACATTTAGGTATCTTTACCACAGTGTGTCACAATGTTTTTGCATTATTTTTCAATGTGATATCAATGTTTCATCTTAAACATCATAAGGGGAAAATTAACATGATTTATAATAGACAAAACACACTTCATTGATTTTTGGAGAGGTTTTGGGCCCCTGCATTGATGCATAGATGGTAATTCCCACTTGAAAGCTATGCAAAAGTGAGTATCTTGGTTTAGAACAGTTGATTTGTCAAATACATGATGATGTTGTGATTTACAGCAATGCACAATTGCCATTTTGGATATATTTGGAGACACTAAGGGACACCAGGGTACACCACTTACTTTTTGCTTCATATGTCTTTATTATTTCTGCATACCACCCTTTTGCACACTTGTAGGCAAGGAGTTTATGATCCAGGACGTGTACAGTCTTATTTGTTTAATAAATGGGGTATTTATTACAAACTAAAAAAGAACAACTTCATTTTTGCATTTCGCCAAGATAATTGCATTTGTGGCACTTTGTTTCTACCTAAATTATGAATATAAACTAATCTAAGTAAGTATTGTAAATGGAAAAAATAGTTAAAAAAAACAGAGTCTAGCCAGAACTCCATCTCCAGGATGAAAAGAATAATAGGCTTTCTCCACTCTCTTAGGAGTACACCAATTTGTCACCCTCCTGTTCGGGTTGCATGGGGCACACGCTACCTTCCAGCGGCTAATGGACCGGCTTTTAAGACCGCACGCTGCATATGCCGCTGCTTATTTAGATGACATAATTATTCATTGTAACGATTGGCCGAGGCATATGCAGCATTTGCGAGATGTCCTGAAGATGCTGCGAATGGTGGGACTAACTGCATACCCGGGGAAGTGTGCAATGGAGGTATGGTATCTGGGGTTCCTCTTGGGGCGGGGACGAGTCAACCCATTAGTGGATAAAACTGCTGCTATAGCTGCTTTTCCCCAACCCAAGTCTAAAAAAACAAGTGAGATCATTCTTGGGATTTGCAAATTATTACCGAAGATTTATTCCAGATTTTTCAAGTCTTGCGGGTCCCTTAACCACTCAAAAAGGAGCTCCTGATCTAGCCCAACGGACGGAGCAGTGCCAGGCGGTGTTTTTGAGAATAAAAGGGTGTTTGTGTTTCAGTCTTCTGTTGATTAGCCCTGACTTTGATAAATCTTTCCTCCTGCAGACTGATGTATCGGATAGAGGACTGGGGGCAGTGTTATCCCAGGAGGTGGATGGGGAGGAGCGACCGGTGCTCTACATCAGCCACAAGCTCAGCCCCAGGGAGAGTTGGTACAATACCATCTCGCTATAAAGTGGGCTGTGCTGACTCTCCAGTACTACCTCCTGGGTAGATCCTTTGTCCTCTATTCAGATCATGTCCCTCTTCAATGGCTGCATAAAATGAAAAGTATTTAAAGTGTGCTCTTTTCCCAGTAGGCAACTGTGACCTAAGAATTCGTAGTTCGAGTGAGAGAGAAAGAGAGAGAGAGAGCTGCACCAATGGAGAAGCTGCTGTGGGACTGTTTGTTTGTTTTGTCTTTGTTATTTTAGTTTGTTATTTTTACCTGGATCCTGTAAGGGTGAAGGGCAAGGACGTTTTGTTTTGTTTGTAAAGAATCGCACTCTCGCCCTAATAAACCTTTCTATAAAGTTCCAGAATTCCCATATCTCCCTGTGTCCAACTCTTCTGTCAACGAAAGGGGTGTGTCGCAGTGCGTGACAATGATGTAATGGAGGTGGAAGATGGTAGCATTCCTCC
This sequence comes from Anguilla anguilla, assembly GCF_013347855.1. NCBI lineage: Eukaryota > Metazoa > Chordata > Actinopteri > Anguilliformes > Anguillidae > Anguilla > Anguilla anguilla. Next base: position 28,084,173 of record NC_049210.1, on the reverse strand, counting down.
ACCCACATTGGGCAGCGCTTCATCCTGCAGCAAGACAGTGACCTCAAACATACTGCCAAAGTAACAAAACTATTCATCAATGGGAAAAAGTGGAAAGTTTTGTACTGGCCAAGTCAGTCACCAGTTTTTAAACCAATTGAGCAAGCATTTCACTTGCTGAAGAGGAAATTTAAGACAGGAACCCCTCGAAACAAAGATCAAGTGAAGGCCTGGAAAGGTTTTATGAGATTTTTGTGCATTTTTGATGCAGTTATTGCATTTTAGTGTTTGCCATCATGGTTGTAGGGGACATGCCGCTACTTGTCATAGTGAGCCACCAAAATGTAGAAGATATAGGCCTACATCAATATCCTCACATGTGGTGCCAACATATAATAATCAGTCTTATAAATTAAGTATACAAACTATAAATTGGCAATTTAAATTAATAATTAAATTAATTATTACAATTACACATTAACAGTCAATCTTAACCAAATCATAATATCATACATTCAGCTAATACTAAATTAATATGAATGATTTAGCAAAGAGGCAAAGGTATTCTATTAGCCTAAGTTCTTTTGATTAGCAGCACCTGAATCAATTCAGCACAAGATTAATATCAATACAGACAACTGTGTAAATATAATAAAATTTATTAAACACAAAGTACCAAAAAGGGCAAAGCACAATTTACTACAATGATATAATAAACTATGTGAGTGCACGTGTGTGGGTGTTGTGTGTGCGAGGAGTGTTGTATGTTGTGGGTGAGTGCATGTGTGCATATGTTTTCCTGTGTGGGGGCTGTGTACCGTGGACACGTGTTCACGGAGAACAAAGGAACAAAATGGAGTGTGTGAATGGAGGGTTTTTTGAAACTAGACGAAGCTAGTGAAAAAACAATGGCGCATGATGCGTACCAAACAAATACAGGGTAACTGAATAGCTATCTATGTGTGTTTTTCAACATCCTGCTGTGTTATGACCAGTTGTTAGTAAATCACATGTGGGAGCTGTTCCATGCGTGATATATGAAAACTAACAGTGCGTTGGATGGCTTAGAGCCAACCGAACATACAGAACGTTCACATTTATCATTAAAACACAATAACAGTTAGCATCATCATGTACATTTAGTCATAAATTACTATAATCAGTCTCTTGCTAATAAATGCTATGCCCAGAGTTACCGCCTTACTTTAGTCCTTTGGTTCCATTGCCGGAAATGATTCCTGGTTTTCAGTGCAAGTGCCAGTCACCCTTTTCTGGTTCCAAAACACGTAGCCTGGTCCTTGTCGCAGGTCACTTTCCTTGTGGGACTTACTCAGGATGCGTCGGTCATGCCTGACTTTCCTGGTTGTTCGATTGCCGCTAATCAGAGGAGCGCTTCAAGGCGGTTCGTTCCTCCCGCTGCTGGTAGCCAAGGGTATACGTGCCTTGCTCCATTGCAGGGCTTGCAAACTCTTCCTGGCATGTGGACATGTGGACACGAGAGGGAGACGGGAGAAGGGTGGCGAGTCCAGGGAGAGGAAAATGGAACAGAGAACGTGAAACAACGGCAACCTCCATTTTATTGAAGGTTGCGCGTTTCAAATTTACAGTAAGCCAATACTGTAACAGAAAAGCTGTGGTAGGAGGCGTGGTTAAATGAGTCCCTTGGAGGTGGACATATGGGATTTGTAGTTCTATGTGTTTTGTAGTCCATGGTACCTACATGGTCTTGCTGCAAGACGAAGCGCCGGTTCGTAGATTTGATGCTATTATGGAATTTTAGGGCTACACAACCAAATATTACACTTTATTGCTAAAATTTACTTTTAGGTTCATCCATTAACTGACATTTGGACAGCTGAAAATGTGAGGACTCAACACAAAAACAGCCGTTTCTGTAAAATGCTAAAACATATACAGTATGCATATGTGTATGCATTGTATCTTTTGATCTCAAATCCAAATATATAGCAAAATACTTTAAACTGTTCTTTGTTCTTTCGTTAGCAAATTAGTTTGTTCCCCATTGTTACGTTCAAATGTAACAGCCAATAGTGTTTTCTTTACTTTTTTCCACTTAAAATAAAAAACAAGCAAAATCTATATTATTTACATTGTTCTTCACCATACAGCAAAACTTTAAAAAAAGCTTTGCCTGTTTATGTTCAGTCCTGTGGATATACATTTCTTTGTCTTGTTTGCGTTTGTTTGAACACATTTATGGTTGCACAAATAAACTAGACTAAACCACAAATAATAATATACATTCACCTCATTAAAAAAACTTGCTTTTAGCACTTCTAATGGTCCAATTTGGAACCTTAAAAACAAAATAAATAAAAAATTTGTGGAGTTCCAGAGGGTACAATAGAATTAGCTTCAGAATTAGCTTCTGGGAGTGGAATATGGCAGGGAAAATAGATAATGCACAGTGAGCCTCTGTGTGTAAAACTGTGTGTAAATTTATGCAAACTAACAAATTCTGCTGGATTTGTCACATGCTCATAGACACAAAGGTTGATAAATACCGATCGATCATAACTGAAAAGCATGGTCACAGAACTTAATTGCATAAATTGAAGCCCCTAAAATACCATATAAGGAGCTTGGAATTCCATTGAAGGCAATTTAAAGAGATGGCCGAGAAAAGATAAATAATTCTCTGAAGCGGATACTGAAGTGCTGTTAATGGAAGTACAAGCCAAAAACATATTTTATTCAGTAGTGTAAGCAGTGGAGTGTCAGAGCTGGGAAAGGCTAGTTGCCTCCGAGTTGCTGCCTCTAAGTTGCAAAAACAAACAACATGCTTTTTTTTTTGCTGTTTATGCTTACAGAATGCCGGGAAAAAAACCCCAGAGGGTTTGTACCTAGGGAGGACATGGAGAGGGTTCCATATTTGGCGATTAGTATTTTTAATCAAAATAAAAGACAAATTAATGGAATAATAAAAGCACAATGCACAAAACCACAAAAAAAGTGTTTTGTTTTTTTTTAAATTCACACAATGCAAACAGAGCACTCCTGAAATCTGGCTTTGTCCAGTGTCAGAAGTATGTACATGTAATCACTACAGAATAAAGAAAAAATTAAGATTCTTGGATTTATTTCTTGTTTTTCAGAATAAATATGTCTACATGTTTACTGAGCGAAATTCATGTAAGATCAGGGGATTTGGACATTTTGGTACAAATGTGCTCTTTATTTCAAGCTTTGAACCATGTCTGTATTGCATATAGTTTGGAGAAAATGGGTTTATTTAAAATGAGGGGGGGGGGGGTATTCTTACTAAAACCCCTGGGTTTTAAGTGAGTATTAAGGGCATATTTGCTTTCAAAAATAGTAAATGTGCTCTATTGTGCATCAGCTTGTTCCTACATTCATTCCGAACGTGCAAGGATGTGCATATAGTGGAGTCCTTCTCAGTCTTGCGACAAAGAGGGAAATAACACTTTGTTGTACTATTTATATGTCATAAGTCAGGAAAAAAAAGGCTATGAGTCTTTGTCCCCTAAAATGATTCCCCAATAACACACCTGGCTCATGGAATAAATTGTATTCTCCCAAAAATCAATGACTAATTTTACTAATTTGATGACATAGTAATGATAATTCAAATGAACATTGGCTCCAATAAAGTGACAGTAACATAACATATTACAAATAATGAATATGTTCTGAAAAAACAAAAAGCAAAAACAAATCCAGGTGTCAGGAGAGACAAAAATTATTCTCTCCAGACCAAAACTGTTTACCTGAGGATGACCTGTCTCTGGTTCAGGATCCGGCTCAGCTGTGGTAATTTGGCCCTGGGTCAACTGGACTCGCTTGGTTGAAGTGTCAGAGGCAGGCTCCATCACCATGGTTACGGAGTTGGTAGATGGTAAGAGGACTGTAGTTCTTGTATTGGGGTTTTGCTCAGTTACATCGACCACATCATTTTCAAATGCCCTGGACAAGAATTTATGCATACAGTGATTTGAAAAATAAAGTACACCATCTTTCAATTCTATGGTTGTACATCAGGTCATGTATAACCCCCATCTAGTCCTCATAAAGTCCGTAGAACAGTAGAAAAATGTCACCTCATGTATTTAATAAAGAACATTAATTGCATTATAGATCATATTCCTGCTGCCACGTGTTGAATCCAATTCTGGTAAATGGCTCCCTAAAATTGAGTGGGACTTAAACGGGAAGGCACCACATAACACAAAAAACATATCAGACCAATTAATTATAGGTTTTTCATTAAAATGAGCTGACATTGTTGTTAGTACAGCTTCAAATTTACAAATTGATCACTCCTGACAGAAACACACAAAGTCACGCTATAAAATGTGATGTGTGACGCAATAGATTGAAGACATCCAACTCTGCTATTATACCTTTAGATTGAAAAGATGACAGAAATGGACAGCATTTGATTGAAAAACGGCAGAAATGGGCAGCACTGAAATATTTGATTCTGAATCAAAGGACATTATCAGTGCCTTAGATGACTCTGATTCTGATGAGTTAGTAGAAAACATAATCACTGATTCTGGTACCGCAATACAGCCATTCAGGTTTGAGCCAGAGGTGATTGGAGTTGGAGGATTCTTCCCAAAGCCAAGAAGCAGATCTCGTTCTGGAAAATTAGCTTTTTAGCTATCTTGCCCAGATTCATACAAGAAGACTGATACCAATTGTGTGCATCCCTGTGCATCCAGTTCAAGGATATTAGACAATACAGGCTGCATGCTAACAGTGTTAGTTCTATAAATATCTTCAGATGGGTAGCATTAGCTAGCTTACCTCCTACTAGAGGTCTGCATTGGGGCAGGATTCCCACGGCTCTCGCGGGACTCATAGTAATTTGTGCCTATTTAGCCTACTGTGGGTGAGAGCGGGAGATCAGTAAAAAAAAAAAAAAAAGCTGCGGGTCACAGCGTCCAAAAATTATTATATAAATTAGTATTTGATTCATATAAAATTACAAAATTCTGTTCGGACCATATAAAATAGCATAGTTGTTAAAGGATATTCATTAACTTCATGTGCTGTTATCATACAGATGCAACAAAAACATTGACAGAAACCTTAGAATCGCAACTTTCCAATGCGCCCATTGGCAAATAATATAAATTGTTTTAAATGTTCTAAATTTGATTAATTAGATCATGTATGCTTCACTAACTTTACTCATTACTATGTGAATTTCGCTCAGCAGGAAGTCCGCCCAAATCGCATTCACATGTTAACAACATTATAATTACTCTCCATAGAAGGAGACTAAAGGAGAGGCAATGCGAGATCCATGTGAGAAATGCCAAGTCTGCGAAAGTGGGATAGAATGTCACAGAGTGTCGCCTAATTCACTTCTTTTGAGGTGAACATTTCGTTTAATTTCGGAAAATGGTCCGTCCGGAAGCCGACACTGATGAAGAGCGGTGTCATTTCGAACAGTGAACTGATCCAGCTGAGGATCAACTTCATGCGTAAGTATATTTCTTATGATCATATTGGTAAATGTGTACTGTATTGCAACGTATCTGTGTGTTTGTAGGAATATCCAGCAATGTGCGCGTTTGTAAATTCCCACACTACGAATGATTTGAACTATTGCATCTCAAAATTATAGGCTAGGCTCTCTGCGTCTGGTTGTGTTAGAAGTATCAGGCAGACTGTATGTTTTTCGATCATATTCGTAATAAATAGCTCATGCCTGGCGTGTCGTGGCGTGGCTAGGATTCTAAAACTGATGTCCTTGCACAATCGATATTAGCATACTCTAAGTAAGTTCGGGAAATAGCAATAAAATAACCACTTAGCTAAACAGACCTAGCCTAGTTCAGATTGAGGCATTGTTATTGATGAGTTGCGTGTAGTTTAGTTGGAATATCAGTGTTTATTTAGTTAAGCTAATGTTTTTTCGTTGATAGCTTGCATTATTTGTAAATGTGTGCTGTATTACATTCTCTGTGTGTTTGTAGGAATATTCACTAATATGCGCGCTTGTAAATTCCCACACTACGAATGATTCTAACCATTGCTTCTCAAAATTATAGGATACCTCTCTGCGTCTGGTTGTGTTTGTTTGGTTCTTTGTTTGTATATGATGTCACATTTCATTAATTTTGTTTTCATTAGTTAGTGGTTTGTCCCTTTTTTTGTAAAGCACATTTAATTTTCACCTGTTGAAGGAAATGTGCTATATAAATAAAGTTTGATTTGATTTCAAATTTCCTAACAATTTTGTTTTTATTATATTTGCAGAGATGTTGATCAGGAAACACGGCCTAGTTCACCACTAGCTAAGAGGCCAGGCAGACGTTGCAAGAGTACACCAGTCTCATCTCATCTTCCATGCAGTTTACTTCAATAAATGTTCTAAAATCAAAAGTTGTCTTTGTTTCTGTCTTCTAAATGGCTCACTGAGTCTTTGTCTTAGTGGTGGGGAGGCATGCGGCCAGGTGTGAATAGCCTACTTAGCTGGCAGGTATTCCTACCCAATGCATATTCATTACAGAAAGGCCATTTGCCCTCCCATTCTCACCTGGTGTTGAAAAATAGTAGTCACAACACTAACTTTTAGTAATGTATTTTATATTTCTCATTGGATTTGCTAAAATATTTTGTCATCTTTTGATACCCAAGACCTTGAAGAACACATTTCAGTGACCAAAAGTCTTATTCACAATTGTTTAGTGTGTTTTATTACAACATTCCTGTGCATGTTCAAAACTACTGTTTACAGTTTGTGTGTTTTTAGAGCAGTTTACAATCCACACATTATTATGACCTACTTACTGCTGCCATATTGTTGTAGCTGAGTTTGTGCTGAAAACAAAGATATGAAACACTTTGGAATCACTGTATATAAAGTTGATGAAATTTACACAAATGTCAGAGCATCGCACAATCACCAGTGTGCCTCATTTTACCCTTAGACCCCAGAGAGTTAATAGTAATGATGATTGCAATATGCTCACTGACTCCATTCTAATTATATACAATTTTTCCATTATGAGTCCATTATTCCCAAAAAATCCATTAAAGTTTATCCCGACAACAACCCCTGGATCACTAAAGACATAAAACAAAGTCTGATCCAGAAAAAGTATGCATTCATACAGGGTGACAGAGAGAGAATTAACACCTTAAATAAGGAAATTCAAAACAAATTGAGGAAGGCTAAACTGGACTACAAAAACAAGGTTGAGAACAAGCTTATTTCTGGATAATGCAAGAGATGCATGGCAAGGTCTCAACATTATGATGGGTAGGCCACAGACAAAACAAACCATCTAATGCCTTGACCCCACACAGTTTGCAAATGAACTGAATATATTTTACGCACAATTTGACAAGTCCAATGACCCCATTGAGGAGTTGCTCCTGCCACAGACTGACAGCACCATGTCAGTGTCAGAGAAGGAGGTTGTAGTTATATTTCGCAACTTAACCCACGCAAGGCTGCTGGGGCCAGATGGCCTTAGAGCGAAGATCCTAAAGGGACTGTGCTGATCAACTAGGTGCTGTGTTTGCCAGACTTTTCCAGTTGTTCCTTGACACTAGCTCAGTCCCACTCACCTGGAAAATATCTACGACCATCCCTGTTGCCAAGAAGCCCAGGGCCAAAGACATGAACGACTTTCGGCCTATAGCCCTTACCCCCATTCTCAGTAAATGCATGGAAAAGGTTATATGCAAACAGCACACAGCATCACTGAGTGACCAAATGGACCCGTTGCAGTTTGCATACAAGGCTAAAAGAGGAGTAGAGGATGCAAGCTTGACACTCCTTCATGCTGTATCACAACATCTAGTCAAGGCAGGGGCATATGCATATAAGTTTTATACATGGACTTTCCATCAGCTTTTAACACTGTGCACCCAAATACACTTATCAAGCGTCTCTGTGATCTGCAAGTTCACCCCACCTTGATTTTATGGATCAGAGAGTCGACCCCAACGTCTGAACAGATGAGCTGATTTTAAATACAGGGGTTCTGCAGGGCTGTACCCTGTCCCCTGTTTTGTTCTCTATTTATACCAACAAGATCATGTGCAATAACAACTGCCTCACCTTAGTGAAGTACGCAGATGATATGGCTCTGGTAGCTCGCCTGACCGATGTCAGTCTTTGAACACATATGTGGACTATGTTGCCGAACTGACCAAGCGGTTTGAGAAGAGCAATCTTAAACTCAACATGTGAATAAGACTAAGAAGATGTGCCTGGGAGGCAACAACACCATCATGCCCCACCCACTGTCAAAGCCACTGCAGATTAATGACCAAGAAGTGGAGCAAGTGCCCTGTTTTAAATACCTTGGCACTGAAATAGACTAGATCCTCTCTTTCTCAGGGCATGGGGAGGCTGTATATAAGAAGGCCCAGCAGCGACTTTTTCTGATGCGGAAACGTAGAGGGTTCGATGTCAAAAAAGAGATCCTGAGCAGTGTCTACCAAGCTCTGACTGAAAGTGTACTAACCTTCAACATTGTGTCCTGGTTTGGTCACTTGTCTGTGAGCAGCAAAGCCAAACTCTCCAGAGTGGTCAACCAGGGAACCAAAATCACAGGCTGCACACAGATCCAGCTCCCAGAACATCATGCAAAACCAGTAAACAGAATGGCCAACAAAATCCTCGATGACGCATCCCACCCCCTTCATACCTCTTCTGAGATGATGCCGTCGGGATGGAGGTTCAGAGACCCCTGTGCACGGATGTGCTGTTTAAAAAAATCCTTTATCCCCACTGCCATTGCACAGCTCAACAGCAACTAAGGAGGAACCTATGGACTTAAGGCCAATTCATCCTTTCCGTGTCTGTGTGTCCGTGAGGGTCCGCTTTGGTTCGCGTGACGTAAATGTCGTCATCCGCCCATGTCCGCAAGGGTCCGTGTGGACCCCTATGCGGACGTCCGTGCGCAGCCAAAATTGTGTGACTGCGCGGACTGTACGCATAGCAAGAGCGCCGACTGTGCATGCTCCAGATAACAATATGGATGCTTGTTTTGAAGAGAGGTTGTGCGAGGAGATCCGGCGTTATCCTTATTTATTTAATCAGTCATTGAAGGAATATGAAGACAGCCAAATGGCGTTGAACTCCTGGCGAGAAATCGCACTAACGCTTGGGAGGGACGAAAACGTCTGCCGGCAAAAATGGAAATATCTGCGAGACATATGTAAAGGCCAAAAGAAATCTGAAAGGCAGGAGCGGTGATGCAGGCGGGATTGCCTACATACCTCATATTATTTCCTTGTTAGATTGGCTGTCTGGCCTCATAAAGCATCGTGCCACGGAGTCGAACTTCACAGGAGAGGTAAACAATGAAAGACGAGTGGCCACAATCAATACAAGCTAGCCACTAATTAGCAAGGTAGCTACCAGCCATGGCGTGGCTAGCAGTTAGCAACATAGCTACAGTCTATTGTTTTGAGTTTGGCTTGCGAGTGTACACATGATTACTATGGCATGAATCGGAGTCGAACTTCCCAGGAGAGGTAATATGAACTATTAAATCATTAAACTATGAAAGACGAGTGGCCACAATCAATACAAGCTAGCCACTAATTAGCAAGGTAGCTACCGGCCATGGCGTGGCTAGCAGTTAGCAACATAGCTACAGTCTATTGTTTTGAGTGTGGCTGGCGAGTGTACACACATGATTAGTGTGGCATGAAATAATCCTGCATTTGAGAGTTGCTACTTCATATATATTGCTAATGTTATCAATGCTGACTAATTGTTCTTCACCTAATTAAAATATATTACTATTATGTGTTTCAGTGTGAAGGATCTGGTGAAACTGCGGTGTTGCAGGTGGACTGCATAGCTGCTGGTCCCCCTGCTGAAGAAGTCCCTCTCTGTTCAGCAGGGAACATTCCTCTGCCTGGTCTGGGAGAACCACTGCTGCCCTCGTCATCCCCAGAAACTGCACCATCCTCTTCCTCGTCAGAGCTCTGGGTCTCTATAGCACCATCATCCTCGTCACCAAGCTCATTGGTGACTCCTACAAGGTCGAGAAAGAGGAGTTTCTTTCAAAGAGTTAAGTGTGCTCTCTGGAAAGGTCTGCTCATACAACTGATATTTAGAAAAGTCCAATAGCCCAAGAAACTCCATCTTCTCCAGAGATGAAAGCTTCTGCATTTGGAAATCAATAGTGTCCAACACTTTGAAATAAAGATCTCGATAAGCAGCCTTTTTGTCAGCAGAATCTCCTCTGCTCCTCTTAGCTGGGTTCTCCTGTTCCTCTACCTGTGCAAAAACACGGTCAAACTCTTCTCGCTGTCTTTGCAATTGCTCTGCTGTTCTCTTCATTTGACTCACACAATACCCAATGTCTAAACCCTTTGTTTGTAGGATATTGAAAAGTACGTCGTTGTGAGAAAAAACATCAGAAAAAAGCTCCAGGAGAAAGTGGAATTTGGGATCTCGGAAATATTGCAAAAAAAAACCCCTGCTGAAAGAATGGACGTTTCGTCCAAGTCCAACGGGTTGTTTTTTATGTAATTGAATAGTTCAATTAATGAATTGAGGTTCTCTTTTGCTGTGTTCACTAATCGAGGCGTATAATTCCACCTTGTTGGAGCAGCTCTGGGGAATCGTCTCCAAACAATGTCATCCAGAGCCTTGGTGCGCTTTGCAGAAGTGGCTGCAGGCAGCCTTGGTGCACTTCGCAGAAGTGGTAAAGAACGAGCCAAGGCCACTTTAAGTCTTTGATAGCACTGCACGCTTGTGACAGCACTAAGTTAAGAACGTGCGCACAGCATGCACAAAACTGGCACAAGGGTATCGTTCCGTACCCTTGGCCTGCAAGCCATTCAGACATGACTGCGGCCCCATCATATGTTTGACCGACAAGCTTGTGGCCGCATTCCATTTCAACTACAGTGGCAAAAACATGCTCCGCTAAGGCAGCGGCTGTTCGGTCAGCGCTGACATCTGGAAAAACCCGCAAATCTCTCTTCCACCACTCCTTCTTTGGTAACATACCTCCAGACTGTAGAAAGCTGGGCGAAGTTGGACACATTGGTGGTTTCATCAGTTAGTATCGCAACAAAGTTTGCATCTTTGATTTCAGATTTTATTTCATTCAGCAGCACTTTCCCCACAGCTTCAATCAGATCATTTGGGATGTGGCTTGGCATGCCAGAGAAGACACTGCACGTCTCCAAATGATGGGCTAGCCTCTCATCATATTTCCGGAGTAGGTTGACGAGCTCAACATAATTACCATGATTGTCCGATCCTTCCCCCTCTTCCCCCTTCCCCCCAGGAATGCCTGCTCCTGGGTTCCGAGGTACACAACGATGTCCACGAGTCTCTTTAACACGTCCATGTTTTTTTTACGCGCTCGTTATGTTGCTCTGTGGCTATTCGCATGCCCTCGTTTAACTGATGATCGATTCATGTGTTGCCAAATGTCTGAAGTTTTACTAGACAAAGTATGTGTGGAGGTACACTTTCATGTTTTGTCATTGCTGTATGGAGATTGTTTAAATTGCCATAACCTGCCGTGGTACAGACTGTGTTCTGTAGAAAAAAGGAGACATGGCCAACAGAATAGTTTGCTAACCTTTGGGCAGCCAGCTAGCCATGTATGTTTTTCATATGTGCTAGCTTGAAAGTGATGGACAAAATTTTTTGTTGTTTTTACGATGCCAAGTTCGGGAGTTGGACGTCCTCTAGCAATTATATTCCTTTTCTCTTCAAAAGCCCTCTGAGAAAACGGCACAGAACGTAACGACGCTATAGAAAAATATGAATTGTCGCTCATATTGACAAGTTGTGTGGCGGTGAGCTAACTGAACAAGACAATCGCCAACTTACAGTAACTAGCTTAGCTAGCTAGATGGCAGTGTTGCGCATGTGTGTTTCCGGATAAGCTGGTTCACAGCCAGCTTTTCTGCCCACCAACTCAGGCTCAGACGATACTTTCAAATACAACTGAGAATCACAGAGCACATGCGTGAAGTAAGCTGAGCGCTTGGCAGCTTTGCTGTTAGCAGGATCGATATGTGGCAGGCTGCGGTAATGCTAATCGGAAAACCAGACCGCAGTTGCCGTTTGAAAAGAAAATAATCAAAGACATCAAGAAACAAACATTTAAATTACGTTTTAATGTAAATAATGCTCATGTTACTTATAACAATGAATTGAAATTTTAATATATAAATTCTCTCGTCATTTTCAAATGCCTTTGGCATGCGTCGCATTTATAGCTGCTTATGACCGTTCACCAATGGTGAGAACTAGATTTGGGTTAGTCATGTCCTAATCTGTAAAACAATAGAATTGAAAGAGGGTTTACTTTCTTTTTCACATCACTGTATGTCACACAGATGACAGTACTTTCTAATAAAAGCAGAACAGCTGCTTGACTGGGGCCAACCTAAAAAAAGGTGTATATCTGGTTTCCTCTACGGGGTTGTTACGACCTGGTCTAGGGTCAGAATGTAACAGGATATAGGTTAAGGTAAATAATCCAACAAATTGACCAGAAACTCTGGTCCCTATCTGCCTATCCAAAACTGGCTAGTCTTTGAAGGGTAGTGAGCCCAGTGCGGCTTTAAACGTTGAACTTTTGACAATTAGTTGTTAATTGGAAACATTATAATTGGTCCAAATAGCATTCCCTCAACAGAGATCTACAACACCACCAAGAGTATTTTCAAAAAATAAAGAAAAAATAACAACGCAAAACAACTAAGTTGTGTTGGAAGTATTGGTAGTCCAGCTGAGAACACGCTAACCAACCAAAGTCACTACATGGCAGAGGGCGAAATGAGAGTCAAGGTCGAGAATGAGCTCCAATCAGCAAACAAAGCAGAGGAGCTAGACGAGAATTGGAATCGAATACAATGAGTGAAGGGTCAAACACAAAATCATAGGGCAAACAAAATATAAAGGCTAAGGCAAGAATTGGAGTTGAAGGGGCGAAGGGAACGAGTCAGTGCTCAAACACACGTTCTAATCAGCATACAACCCAGAAGGGCTAGACAGGAATTGGAATCAAACAAAATGTGCAAAATTCATATTAATTCATTAAATGTAATTTTGTAATCTGTCAATGCAATCATACCAAGACCCTGAGTAAAATAACGCATTCACAGCAACCAGTGCAACCATGCTGTACCTTCCTATACCTTCCTGAAGGGAGGAGAGTTCTCTCTAGCGTAAACTAGAAGTCTGTACAACACTAAATTCCTAGGCCTTGCAGCAGGGCCTGCCTCCAGGCACCGAACCTCCCAAGGTTATATTATTGCATGTACAGTGGTCACTGGTTTCAGATGATGCTTCTGCCACGAGAGATCTTCCCTGCAGCAGCAAATTTGCATACATTTTCTTTGTATTTCTGCAGGAACTACTTTTGTTCACAAAACCACCACCAGGTGGCAAATGTAAGCACTCAAAACCATATCTGACAGTTAACACTTCAACTGCGGCACTCACAAGCAAAGTAGAACAGTGTTATCACCGCTCTTATTTTAACAGGAAAAGAGAGGAAAATACATTTTAAAGATAAGCTGAAAATAGGGACATGCTTGTTACCCATAACATTTTTGTGTGTATTTGAGTGACATTTACTTTTATAAACGGTTATTCAATGAACTTCGTGGTCAGACTGTGAAACTTAGTAATAGTCAGATCATTTTGAGCACAGTCTAAAGTCTTCCATGTTAGTTTCACTTAGGATATAGGGTAGGTTGACCAGACGTCCCCCGTTTTCCGGGGACAGCCCCCATTTTTGGTGGCCTGTCCCCGGCTGGAAATGTCCCCATTTTTAACTGTGCATTAAAAACAGACCACAAAGTGAAATAATATTTTACGTGGCAAGAAAGACCGAGGTGGACTAACTGGAATGTAGCCTTTGTAATTTAATTGGAGCAAATTTCATCCCACTATCTGTGGTCTGGTGTTGCTGTTTCAATATAATTAAAATCCTTTTTCCTCAAATATATTGGCTTGTGCAAATTTATCGTCAATTTATCCTCGGTAGCATCCTACAGTAGCCTAAAGTGTGAACATAGTTTATTCCACTGATAATGTTTGATCGTTCAGTTGCTAGTCTGCCAGGGGAGAGACAGACACATTCGCACATCCGCATCAACACCTGGCTATTGTCAGGCAGTGGGGGTGTGAAGACAAGCCAAACTCCAGTAAACTGCCCTAAAATTTAAAGTCATCCTGTCAGACTTTGGCTATATTATTGAGTTTGTTTGTTTAACACCCATACGTTCACCCAACCAAAAAATTACAAATGTTTTAATTAGTACATCTTCTTTAGCTCATGACCAACCTTTCCACAAAATCTTGTGCAAATCTGTGAATCCATTCGGGAGTTATGCGCCTTTTTGTGATAGGCCACGCCCATCACCACTCCCCCTCACACAGCCTCACACAAACACGTGACCCATTCTTTGGCTCATGACCAGCCCATCGCCATGCCCCCTCTTGGTCAATTGGCCTGAAAGTTACTCAGCTGTACCTTCCCGCCATGACCAAATTTCAGCCTCCTAGGGCGAAAACTGTGGCCACTGCGGGTTGGGACACTTTTTGATGACCAACCGACCGACTGACAGACAGAGCTATAGAGCTGCCGGTCGCAGCTAAAAACGCTATATTTCAGAAATACAGCTATTGGAATTGATCCAGCTGTGTAGGCCTACTTTATTTCAAGAAAATGGTTTTGCAACATAGACTATTGTTTTATAATATGCATGAACTTGTTGTGGGAAGTAACAGAAGTAATAAAAACACAGCCTTTTAAATGTTTAACAACCACATAGCCTATTTGTGTAAAAACCTATAGAAACATTTTTGATGTTCTATTTGCTCGAAGATTTGTAAGAAAGCAAGTTCCTTCTGTTTCGCAAATAAGTAATTAGAGGCATAAATCGGACAGTCTGTCATAAAAGAAATTGATGAACAGTGTTACATTAGGCCATCTATCGGTCATGGTCATTACGTAGGCTCCACCAAGATCATGTCTGCAGTGTGGTATAAAGCATTTTAGTTTTACAAATGGGTGTTTTTTATTTTTATTCTTTCATTTTCGATTCCCAGTTACTAACCTGCTGCCAGTGTGCAATGATGCATATTCCTAGGGAGGTTTTCAGAAAACAGTTTGACAGTTTATTTTTAATCCATAATAGCATAAATGCTACAGTATAATCAAATAATAATATATGAATTATATATGATAATATAATTATATGACTTTCCAGAACATAAGAACATAGTTTTTTCCTTTAATACGATGTTAAAAAATTGCTTACCTCAGCAAGTAATACATATCATTGGGGAGAAAGGATCTGTGTACTTTTTGGTCAATCGTTTTCTGTTTCAGGAACAGAAATTAAAAAGCAAGAAATTAATGGGTGTTCGATATTCATTTTAAAACATATCGAAAAACGAAAATCAATTGGTTATTCGTGTTGCTGACTGATATTAAACATACAATTACATAAACTGAACTAGCTCTCGATTTTAAAGTTTATGGTATTATGTTCGGTTTTTTATTATAACAAAAAGGTTCGATTTTTTTTATAATTAACCCAACTGACTTTGGTTCGTATTAAAAGAAGTTTGTTTCTCAAAAAATTCTTTATGGGTTCTATGAGCAAATTTGGGATGGCATGGTGGTGCAGTGGGTAGCACTGTCACCTCACAGCAAGAAAATCCTGGGATTTCTGTGTGGAGTTCGCATGTTCTCCCCATGTCTGCATGGGTTACCCTCGGGTAATTCGGTATCCTCGGTATCCTCCACTCCAAAGACATGCAAGCTAACTGCTAACTGGAGACTCTAAATTGCCTGTAGGTATGAGTGTGTGAGTGAATGGTGTGTGTGGCGGCTTGTCCAGGGTGTATTCCTACTTCTCGCCCAATGCATGCTGGATAGGCTCCAGCACACCCCATGACCCTGCCCAGGATAAGCGTGTAATGAAATTTGGAACGGATAAATTTCAGGAGAGTGTCTGTGAAGTAATTATATTACAGGACATCTGTAATGTTAATGACCAATTCAGACAGGATAAAGTATCTCTGTAATCAATATATGACTAGACACAGCCAATCATTTACTTTGATAAATCTTACTTTATGATTATGTATTAATCATGTACCAATCAGACAGAATTATGTATGTTATTCTTAAAATACATTTTGCTAATAAAAGCAGGGACTGCCCCTGTTTTCTTCAGTTTGGGCTTGTTCATCTTGTGTGTAAGTGCTGTGTGTAAGTCTTTCTGCAGAAACAATACAATTTGGGCTTATGGAGCCATTGCAAGTTAGCTTTTCCCCAAAAGCACCTCCTATAGGCTATATTGCAATATCAGAGTGTGTGTCCGGACATGTCTACCAAATGTTGTTAGTTTTTGAGCATGGGAAAGGGTGAAAATTTATCAAGAGACAGAAGAAAAATAGAAGCAGAATAATAATCCTAGCAAAAACAATAGAGGTCCTGCGTACTCTTGATGCTAAGCCCCATAATAATAATAAAATAATAATAATAATAATAATAATAATAATAATAATAATAATAACCTGTTCTCATATGTCCTTCTTGTCTCTGGATGGCCACTGTGTCCACGAAAGTTCCTCTGTGCTGTATAAGGAAAGGAAATATTCAGATTCATCTGAAGTGCTGCCATACTTATATCTACCCATTAAAATGAAACAGAAGAGATTATGATGTTTGATAAAATAAAGTTTTGCTCACTCACCTGCTCGTCCAATGGGTGCTGGTTCATTCTTTTGAACTAGAGAGTAGAATGCCATGGTAATGAAAATGAAGATGAGGGACACGCCCACTCCCACCACAATTGGAATGTCGTGTTTCTCCAGTGCTGGTAACCATGGATATGACTCCGGCATTACACTGCAAGAAAAAATGGTAACTATTTCTTTGAGGGAATTTTTCCGTTCACTCCCAGGTTGCTCATTAAGACTTCCACTTGTTGGCATCAAGATCAACGATTGCACACTTTTTAAGTTAAATCATTGCAACAGATAAAAACGGATAAACTGACTTATTGGCCTTTATTTTCTAGAATCAATGTCACACAGCACATGGGCGCAGTCAATGACGCAGTGCTGTGTGCTGTAGGGTCCAAGTTGGGTCCAAGTTGAACTATGCGGTTGTTCCCTGCACTTGGACCGGTACTTCTCTCTAGGGGTTTTGTCATACTTGTTCCTGGTTATGGTTATACACTTTGTTGTACGTCGCTCTGGATAAGAGCGTCTGCCAAATGCCTGTAATGTAATGTAATATTCCGTAGCAACAATATAAGACAGGCTAAACCCCACATTAGCCCTAAAATATGCCAATACAGCAGTGAAAACGCTGCTCACTGAATAACGAAATAAACGAGACAAAGTTTAAAAATAATTATACCACGTCATTCTACAGTCAATATCTGGGACTAAACATTGAATAAATATACAATCTTACCATTGGTTTTACGCGTAGAGATGTCCCTTTTGCGACTGAGTGGTCATATATTGTCTTGGATAATCCGTTTGTGAAATGTCGGCTATTTTCAAAAATAGCTGTGCATAATACCACACCTGTTGCTTACGGCGTTGTCGCCCTTTTTAGTTCAATTTAGCCAGATTGACAATTCATTTATTAAGTATGTGAAAGTATAAGCTTTCTAATGATGTATAACATGTATGATTTTGCTTTTGGGATAGCGTTTTATAGGTCAGCGTAACCAAATTTTTCTTATCTACCAATGTCTAAATAAATAAAACGGTTGGCTACTTTGCGCGAAGCACGCAGATGGCGAGTTGATATTAGGTCTTTTATTTCCGTTTTTTCTCAATGTCGTATTTATTATTTGAAATGTGCATTCATGTGTTATTATTATCTGTCTCTGTGGCGCTCTGAAATGTGCATTCTCTGCTAAACTGAGCAATGGATTGGAATATGTGTCTGACGTAGTGTTGCACGGTATACCAAAACTTCAGCACTTTCTCGGTACTTAAAAAAAAAAAAACGGTTTCGTATTTGAATTTTCCGACGTTCGGTAGTTCTGCGTCAAATGTAAAAGCCAGGGAAATGTGTCTCCCGCATTACTGATTTAGAGGATGAAAAGTGTAGTTTGTCAGAATCTTTGCTAGATGGCAGTAGCAACTAAGGTTGCCAAGTGAGGTGACCTGCGCTTGTGCATTCACTTCCCTGATACAGCGCAAGCTTTGACTCAGTTCACTTCAGTAGCAATAGGTGTTCCAATTTGGAAATATTTTATTATAGATAGATGCTGTATTGTTATTACAATATGCTGTTTTTAAATCTATTTAAAGGTGAAAGACCTGTTTTAAAGATTATTTAGTTTACAACTGTTTAATTTCTGAAATATATTTAACATATTTCTCCATTGTTCAGTGTTGTAACACTATAGGCCTATGCATATTCATATGTTGCAGAGGCTTCAACTTAAAGGTTGTTAATGAACCAGGTTGTTCATAAACCATGAATTTGAAAATGAGGTCAACCCTTGTGGACATTACGTTTCTGATCTATTAAGGTAATTTCAGTATCGTTAGGTACCAAGTATTGAATCAGTATCGAGTATCGTGATACTAAACCTGGTATCAGTATCAAAGTCAAAATTTTGGTATCGTGACAACACTAGAGTGTGGTGCTTTTAGTTGCGGCATGGAAGCGCTGCAGCTGTACATACACGCTCGGCCATCTAAGTGTTACCACATGCCATCTAAATGTTACGACATAGTAAAGGCCTTGACGGGAAGCTGTCAGGACACATCCATGGCGACGCAACTAAGTCATCAGCCAGCGTCTCTTAGCACTAGTGCATGCTAGGCTACCAAGAGTTTGTTAGTAAAAGCTTTTTGAGAGGATGAATAATTACTTTTCTTGAGCCTGCATCCATTTCAAGACAGTATCGGGTGAGTTCGTTTAATCTTTGAATCTGTCATTATGCTGAGAAATAGCTAAACCATTTTATTGATAGGTTCTGAGTTTCTGTGCAAACGCGCGAAAACACGCTGATATAATGAAACAATGACAGTAGCCTAATACATATATAGTCCGCTTCGTTCCGTTGCTACCATAACATAACAGACTATCTTGTGTCTACAGCTGCAGTTTCTCGCTGCAATTTCTAATATTGAATATAAACAAAAGACGCAATTTATGCTGTACTCTGCCAATGTCTAAATAAATAATACGCTACGGTAAAGCTTTGAGAAGATGAATCATTACTTTTCTTTGGCATGGATCCATTTGAAGACAATATCGGGTGAGTTTGTTTACTCTTTAAATCCGTCATTATGCTGAGAGAAACCATATTCTCAATTTAATCTCTAAATTGACTGTAAAGTTAGGGTTGTAACTAGTTAGCTGTTTCGTATGTGACTTAGTTAATGCACTCGTCTTAACTATTGCTTGTATTTTTGCATAGACTGCGTTGTTGCTGTTCTTGTTTGTGTTAGTGTTAATCAGTTTAACCTACAGGGTCCAAGTTGAACTATGCGGTTGTTCTCTGCACTTGGAACGGTAGGCCACTGCCCTCTAGGGTTTTCGACACACTTGTTCCTGGTTATGGTTATACACTTTGTTGTACGTCGCTCTGGATAAGAGCGTCTGCCAAATGCCTGTAATGTAATGTAATGCAATATTCCGTAGCAACAAGATAAACCCGACATTAGCCCTAAAATATGCCAATACAGCAGTGAAAACGCTGCTCACTGAATAACGAAATAAACGAGACAACGTTTTTTTAAAATTATACCATGTCATTATACAGTCAATATCTGGGACTACGCATTTAATAAATATACAATCTTACCATCGGGTTTACGCGTAGAGATGTCCCTTTTGCGAATGAGTGGTCATATATTGTCTTGGACAATCCGTTTGTGAAATATAGGCGCATGTGTGACGCCTGGGTATCTTCCAAAATAGCTGTGCATAATACCACACCTGTTGTTTACGGCGTTGTCGCCCTTTTTAGTACAGTCTGGCTTGATTGACAATTAATTTATTCAGTAGGTGAGAGTATAAGCTTTCTAACGATGTATAACATGTCTGATATTGCTTTTGGAATAGCGTTTTATAGGTCAGT
This sequence comes from Anguilla anguilla, assembly GCF_013347855.1. Taxonomy (NCBI): domain Eukaryota; kingdom Metazoa; phylum Chordata; class Actinopteri; order Anguilliformes; family Anguillidae; genus Anguilla; species Anguilla anguilla. The sequence goes on along the minus strand of NC_049210.1, from coordinate 28,064,115 downwards.
GTAACAGTGTAATTTTCTTATCATCGCATTCACTTGCGCTTCTGGGGCAGCATTAAAAGACGCTGCACCTAACGAAACGTTGTCAACGATTTTCATAATTTCTTGGAGAGTACTATTATTATTGAGGACTTCGGGGCATCGCACATCTGACATCGTTTTCTGACGGAAAACAGAAGCGGATAGGACTTTGTCATTGATTTACTGTCTCTGTCTCTATACTACTGAACACAGATAAAATGTCATATTGCTATGTAAGTATTACTGCTCAAAATATTATGGTTATACGTTATTTTTGAAATTGAGTGTCTTTAAATAGGTTAGTGGTATTATATAATGGGGATATTGTACACTAGTGTTTTTGTGATGCAGCAGTGATGAGGAGAGTGACGGTTGAAAATTGTTTTCATATAGGCTAGTCCCTTCCCCATCCGCCATTATGCTGAGATACAGCTAAACCATTTTAATTGATAGTATTTGAGTTTCTCGACAAACGCGCGAGAACACGCTGGTATAATAAAACAATGACGGTCAATATAGCCTATATATATAGTCCGCTTCGTTCCGTTGCTACCATAATATAACAACCTTTCTTGTGTAGCTGCAATTTCTCGCGGCAATTACTAATATTGAATATAAACAAAAGACGCAATTTATGCTGTAGTCCGCCAAATAAATGATAAGGTAGGCTACTGTGCGGGCAGCTCGCAGGGATGGCAAGTTGATATTTCGTTTAGTTTTTTTTTCAATGTCGTATTTATTATTTGAAATATGTATTATTATTCTATCTGTCTCTGAGGCGCTCTGAAGTGTGCATTCTCTGCTAAGCTGAGCAATGGGTTGGAATATGTGTCTGACATAGTGTTGCACAGTATACCAAAACTTCAGCACTTTTTTGGTATTTAAAAAAATTAAAAGAAGCGGTTCGGTATTACAATATTCCGACGTTCGGTAGTTTTGTGTCAAATGTAAAAGCCAGGGAACTGTGTCTCCCGCATTACTGATTGAGAGGATGAAAAGTGTAATTTGTCAGAATCTTCGCTGGATGGCAGTAGCAACTAAGGCTGGCAAGTGAGGTGACGTGCGCTTGTGTATTATTCGTGGTTGATACAGCGCAAGCTTAGACTCAGTTCACTTCAGTAGCAATAGCTGTTCTAAATTGTAAATATTTTATTATAGGAAGATGCTGTACTGTTATTGAAATATGCTGTTTTTAGATATATTTTAAAGTGAAAGACCTGTTTAAAGATAATTTACTTTACCATTGTTTAATTTCTGAAATATATTTAATATAGTTTTCTATTGTTTAGTGTTGTAACACTATAGTCCTATGCTTATTGATATGTTGAACAGGCTTCAACTTAAAGGTTGTTAATAAACCAGGTTTTTAATAAACCGTGAATTCGAAAATGAGGTCATCACTTGTGGACATTACATTTCTGATCTATTAAGGTAATTTCAGTATCGTTAGGTACCGAGTATTGAATCAGTATCGTTTCAGTATCTATTATCGTGATACTAAACCTGGTATTGGTATCAAAGTCAAAATTTTGGTATCGTGACAACACTGTGATGCTTTTTTTAGTTGCGGCGCAGAAACACTGCAGCTGTACATACACGCTGGGTCATCTATGTGTTACGACAATATAAAGGCCTTTACGGGAAGCGGCCAGGACACATCCATGGCGACCCTCTAAGTCATCCGACAGTGTCTCTTAGCACACAATTGGCCATAAGTCATCAATTTTTATACAATCATCATGATATTCAATCGATATGTTGTGTGAAGGTATATGATCATGGGACAAAGCCATTTTAAAATCGCTCCATAGGGGGCGCGATGGTGCCAATGCTTGGACTCCTCCCAACGCCGCTTGCGGCTTTAATTTTAAAGTTGATATAGTAAATAAGAGGTGGGTCCCTCCAATTTTTTGCGATTCAGAATTTTTGGAATTCAACACAACTTACAAAATCCCGCATTTTTCCCGACGCTGCATAATTCGTAAAACGGCAAATTATTTTTACGAATTATGCAGCGTTGGGGAAAATGCAGCATTTTAATGTTGTGTTGAATTCCGAAAATTCCGAAAATTAATTATAAAAATAGACAGTTTATTATGTGTATTTTTACAGGACATACATTTTAATAGGTAACGATGTTGCTGGGAAAGTGGAGACGTATACAGTGATGTAATGACATGGCTCTCTAACCCGTGGAAAAGCAAACCGGTTCTTAGAAGGTTCGCAAGTTGAACCAACTGCGAACCGGCACTAGCACCAGCCCAGAACCAGAACTAAGTTCGCGTTGGTGGAATGAGTTACACCAGTTCTGTCAGGAGGAATGGGCAAAAATTCCGGCAAAGTATTGTGAGAAGCTTGTGGAAGGCTACCCCAAGAGTTTGGAATCAAGTTAAGCAATTAAAAGGCAATTCTACAAAATACTAACAAAGTGTATGTAAACTTTTGACCCACTGAAATCTGATATAGGACATAAAAGTTGAAATAAATCTGTCTTAGCTATTACTTTGAAATTACTTCTAATGGAAATAAAGTAGATACCCTAATTGACCTAACACATGAAACTGTATGGTAACATGAAATGTGCACAGTTGTGAAAAATTGAGTTTGAATGTCTCTAGTCTAGGTCTACGTAAACTTTTGGAGAACACTCGTCCTGGTGATCACCTGCACACTTCATTCTGGCTTTTTTATGCTGGTCTTGGAGTAGGGGCTTCTTCCTTGCACGACAGCCTTTCAAGCCATGGCCATGTAGGATTCTCTAAATGGTGGATGTAGATACTTTGGTACCCGATGCCTCCAACTCCTTCACCGGTTCCTTTGTTGTCTTGCAGTTCAGTTGAACCTATTAGACCAAAGTTCGTTCAGCCCTGGGAGTTAATTTGTGCCTCCTTCCTGAACAATGCAGTGTCTGTGTGGTCCCAAGATTTTTATATTTGCAAACAATTGTTTGCATACAGATGCTTGTGGTACCTGCAGTTGTTTGGAAATTGCTCCTAAGGAGGAACCGGACTTACGGAGGTCCACAATTTGTTTTTGAGGTCTTGGCTGAGTTGCTTGGATTTTCCCATGGTATCAAGGGCAAAAAGGCAGTAGCTCTTAAGGTAGGCCCTTAAATACAGCCACAGGTGCCAATTAACTCTGAATTAACTCTTAATTATGACAATTGGCCAATCAGAAGCTTCTAAAAATTCACTCCATCAATTTCTGAAATTTTTCAGACTGTTTAAAGAGACAGTCAACTTGGTGTACAGAAACTTTTGACCTACTGGAATTTATTGAGAATTTAAACTGGAATAAATCTGTCTCTAATCGATTGTTTTAAAATGATCTCTGACATGAACAAAGTAGATTCCCTAATTGACTTGCCAAAAGAAATGTATGGTAACATGAAATGTGCGGTGTTGTGAAAAACTGAGTTTGAATATCTTTAGCCTAGGTGTATGTACACTCAACTGTATCTAGTGTTAAGGGAAACTGTCACTCACTGTCTCTCTGCAGGTGTGTATGTCTAATTGATAAAGTTGGTGCTGACGTCTGAGCAAATGGCATGAAAGAGGTGGCCAAGAAAATGTTAGCCAAATTCAGGAGGAGATAACATTTGGAGAGAACTCATTATTCGAGTGTTGTCGAATATGGTATTTGTATTTGGCACCATCCCCAATATGCATTGTAGGCTTATAACATAACATAACGTAAGACGAGAACAGGCCATTCAGCCCAACAATGCTCATTTATTCCTACTATTAAACTGTACTTAATGCTTAGTTACCTAAAAGCTAGATAATATCTAACACTGTATCAAGCTGTGTTTCTGCCTCCACTACATGTCCAGGCAAGCTATTCCACACATTGACCACTCTCTGTGTGAAAAAATATTTCCTAATGTCTGTGTGAAATTTACCCTTTGCCAGTTTCAATTTATGCCCCCTCGTTCTGCTACCCAAACTCAACTTGAATAATTTCCTGTAGTTCACTTTGTTAATCCCTTTAAATATGTTAGTGGTGTTATATAATGTAAATATTTCACACTGTAATGTAAGCGTTAGATGGAAGTGTAATAGTTTTTGTGAAGCATGCAACAGTGATGACATCAGAGCTGGAACATTGCCAAAACGTGGTGGACGGGTGAAAATTGTTTTCATGTTGTCTCATCCCCATACAAGAAAACATACGAGAGTACAGAGTATAGAAATACACACGAGTTAATTATTACACATTTAGGTACTGTACCGCATTGTGTGACAATATTTTTGCATTTTTTAAAAATCTGATAGCAATGTTTCATCTTAAACCCTCATAAGGGGCTCATTTATATGCTTTATAATGGACAAAAAGCATTTTATTCAATTTTGGAGAGATTTTGGATATGTTTCTGGACACCTAGCTATTTTAGACCACTGTACTGACTGAAAGCTTGTAATTCCCATTTGAAAATTATGCAACAGTGATTTTCTTGAGTCAAAACAGTTGATTTGTAGTGAAATACGTGAATATGTTGTGATTTACAGCAATGCATAATTTAGACATTTTGGATAGATTTGGAGACGTTGGGTACACTGCTTAGTTTTTGCTTCATACATCTATAGTAGTTCTACATATCCACCCTTAGATTTTATGAACTTGGGTCAAGAAGTTTTTGATCTAGCACATGTATAGTTTAACCTCCTGTATATATGCAATCTCTCAGTATTTCATTGCAAACTTTAAAAGTGCAAATTTATTTTTGATTTTTTGTCAAAACAATTGCATTTGTGGCACTCTATTTCTTCCAAAATTATGAATATAAACTAATCTGCGTTAGTATTGTAAATTGTACAAATGTCTTGCTTCATTTAAGCCATTTTTCAAGTCTCTGTGGTACCCCCTAAATGGGCAAGGATTGGCAAGATTTGGCTTGTGCGCTAAGGGGTTAAGCTCTTTTATTGAATTGTTCACGTCATCGAACCTTTGTTGGAAGGAGTCTTTTATGCTGGCAACCTGTATCAAAAGTTCTTGTGCCCAGGCAGGTGGTTCCTCCTCAGCCATGCTTTGTTTAGTGGTGTGCAACTCGGCTTCTCGCTTTCTCGCCGTTTGTCTCGTACTCGTCTTGACATACAACCATCTTTGTGTGGAAAATGAATTTCCTAGTTTTACTTTTGAAACATCAAGCAATTAGAGGTATTTATTTATTGAATATCTCCGGCCTGTGGACGCCAAATGACTTAATCCGCCATACTCTCTTGTCACGTCTGAGACTGCTTTTTCAACTTACTTTTCCGCACCTTTGGAATGAATCTACACTGTGCATCAAGTATAACCCTTTTTTATTTTTTGCCATTTTCTCCCCAATTTTATCGTTATACCAATTCCCCGTGTGTATCACAGCCCCTGGTCGATGTGGTGGTAGGCGAGTGCTTATACCTCTACACTACCCAGATGGCCCCAAGTATAACCCTTTTGAACCTGTCCCACTTTTCATTCACAGTCCTGTAATAAAGAAGTTGCACCCAGTCTACCTTACTTAATTCTGATCGCATCTTTTTAAAGTTGGCACGCCTAAAATTTTAAATCCTGGAGTTAGATGGGCCCCTCTTAGTTTGCTAAAATACATAAAACTTAATTGTGGAATGATCACTTGTCCCAAGTGGTTCCATCTATACTACAAATTCTGTCAGAGTCATTACATAACACCAGATCTAGAATTGATTTCCCTCTTATAGGCTGTCTGACATACTGTGCTAAAAAAAGGTCATTTATAACATCTAAAAATTCATCCTCCCTTTTTTCTTGTCCTGCCACCAATTCCCAATTAATACTGGGGTAATTGAAGTCACCCATGATAATAATCTCTGCAAGCTTGTTTTATATTTTCAGAGAGCATTGTATTCATACTACTGTCTGAAGCTGGTGGTCGATAACACACTCCTATGTTAAGCCCCTCCTCATGTTCCCCTATGAGCTTAATCCAAATACCCTCATTAAGCATGAGGTCAATTTCTGGAATTTCTTGCACATTAAGATTATCTTTTACATATAGAGCCACACCCTCACCTCTCTTACTGGATCTATCCTTCCTAATAAGTTTATGCCCTTCTATATTATATTCATCCCCATCCTCTTCCCCCAGCCATGTCTCTGTAATCCATACTATGTCATAGCCCTTACTATTAATATCAGCCTCAATTTCCAAATATTTGTTTTTTATACTTCTAGTATTTAAACAAAGACATTTCAGACTATTGCTTCTACACATTCTCTCCTGTTCCCTCACTCCCCGCTGTCCCAAGCCACCCTTACTAAAATTTTGCTGTAAAAAGACTTCATTAATGTTTTCACTATTATAGGTAGCCTTGACAGCTTCCATCTGGGCAGTCTGCACCTCCCTACCCATTTCACTCTCTATCCTCCCTGCCTCCGAGGTCTCTAGTTTAAATAATCCTGTGCTACCCTGAGCATACACTGGCCCAGTGCAAAGGTACCCCTCCGGTTCAGGTGCAGCTCATCATGTTTGTACAGCTCACTCCTGTCCCAAAAGGAATCCCAGTGCCCCATAAACCTGCACCCCTCTTTTCTGCAAAATGATTGGATCCACGTGTTAAACCTCCAGACAAAGTTCTGCTTTGCTCTGCTTACACGTGGTACAGGTAGAATTCTAGAGAAGACTACCGTGGAGGTTTTGCTCCTAATCTTCTCTGCTAATTCCACAAAATTGTCCTGCAGGACCTCAAACCTGCCCTTACCTATGTCATTGGCCCCTACGTGGACCATGACAACTGGACCCCTTTCTTCTGTGGCCAGGAGCTTGTCCACGCGCTCAAGGAGATCTCCTACCTGGGCACCAAGCAGGCAACACACCGTGTGAAACTCCTTGTCACATGAACAGACTATGCTGTCTACCCCTCTAATAATTGAGTCCCCCACTCTGAATAACTCCCTTTTCCTGGAGGATGTAGCCATCTGGGTGCCCTGAGGCTCATCAGTCCCCCCACTCTCAGGGTAGAGAGCCAGGTCCAATTTCTGCAAGGGCTGGAATCGGTTGGACACCACAACCTCTGGAGATGCCGCCCCTATGTGGTGTGCAAGCCCTTTCCTGTGCTTACGCCCTACTGTCACCCAACTGTCTCTCCCTGCCTGCTCTGAAGACTTCCCCCCTCTCGGCCTAGGCGTGCACACAAGGTCTTTAAAGGACATACTATTTAGTTCTGGGAACTCTTCCAATTGTGAACTACGTGATGGTTCAGCCAGTTGGCCCTCAAGAACACAAATCTTGCTCTCAAGATGCTCAATAAGCTGACAACAGTGACAGACGAACAGCCTAAAGAAATCGCTTTCCAGCAGAGCGATCATTCCACACCCCTCACATAGTTTTGGCCACATTTTAACCCCTAACTATCTCCCTATCTCTCCCTAAGTTAAGATAAAGTTACTGCCGAGACGGAGTCAGCAACACCACACTTAAAAACACGCTAGGTGGCTCCGGACAGCAAGCAGTAGAAACTAGAGGAAAAAAGCCTCTTTTAGCTTACTTCCCAGGGAATGTTAGTGAAGCGTTTAGTTTATACACAAAAGAACGACCAGGAGTGGAATCAATCTGATTTATAATCAGCTAACGTAGCTTTTGCTAAATGCCAGTAACTCAAAGAAAAGAAACCCTTGTACTTAGCTAGCTAGGTAATATTTTGTCACAGGCCAAAATACACCCAGAATTTTTCTGCAATCCGTTTATAATACTAGACTAACTACTATATTTAACGTTAGTACTTAACAACGGAGGCAAACTATTTAGCTAACAATAGTTATGATATGAGATAAACAGAGCAGAGCCAAAAACAACAATTCACTTTAACCCTAACCCTAACTTAGAAACACACAAGATGGCTCTGGACAGCTAATGGTAGAAACCGGCGAGGAGAAAAGCCTCTTTTAACTTAAACGTAAAACGCTTAGTTTATAATAGACTACAGTTAACGTTAGCACTTAAACAACCCCCCCAAAAAAACCTTGTTAGCTCGAGTGTGCAAAATGTACTAACCGGCTTGCTAGCCGAGTGCTAACGAAGGAAAAAAAGCGGGGTAAAACTCCCTCTCTGTTCCTTTAACGGCAACAAAGGTTTTCACCTTAGGAGCAAATCTCAATTATAATAATGTGTTTTAAAAACGTGAACTAATATCAGAACTCCAAACTCCACAGAACTCCAATCCCAATCCAAACAAACACCCAAAAACAAATAAATCAAACACCCAGCACCCAACACCCAACAAACAATTTGCTAGCACCACTCTCGGTCCCACAACAGGAAGTGCATATCCGGTTCGTAATCAGTAGAGCACAGTACAGCAACGCCAACCAGCAGAGAAAGGTTCCTATACACAGCCTAGCCTACTACAAATGAGCTGCTGTGCCCAATTATGCTTCTTATTTGGGCTTTTCAGCTGATGTGTTGTGTAGGCCTAGGCAAGCTACCAGCCTAGCTAGTTATGATGTTTGTTTCAGTGACAGTTTGTTAACGTTATGACCAGCTGAGCACTGTTCATGGTTCTGATGTCTGCCATGACCTACTTTCCCAATCATATTGTTTCACCTTAATCATATTGTAATATAACCCAACATATTGTCTACTGTAAAATATCTAGGCCTAATGGTGTAGTGTGTGCACGTGTTTGTGTGCACACAGTAACTTTTTTTGATGTTCCAGCATTTTAATTGGCCACAGTATGGATGACATGCATGGAAAACAAATCAAATGCATTATCTTCAAAAAAGCTAGCTAGATACCATGACATCGACATGTCGTCTTCTTCTTCTCATTCAAATTAAGCACTTTCTTTTTGAACCTACCAAAGCTACCAACTGCGTAAATATTATAACCAATAAACAACACAAATATCAGACCAGGCAGAATCTTAAGTTAAGATTTTTAAAAATCACAAAGCAATGCAGGCCTGTAAACTGTATGACACCGCAAAATCTCTGTCTGCCCCCCCAATCACAGCAATCTAGATCCAGGAAATGCCTAAACCTGAAAACAGCTTATCACCTCTTACCATGTATCATTAGTGCTCTTTATTGATACATTATTCTGCTAGTGAGTTGTGGTTTGAAATAATAAATTTTGTGGAAGTCCCAAAAATGAATGGAGCCAGAAAACTGGGACAAACAGCGATGCTATTAGCGGTAAACACGGACAGCTGATTTTGGTAGTATTCACAAAATGCAAATACAATGGGGTAAGCTCCACAAAATGTGTTACACTGAGGTGAAAAATCCCTTTGTGGTGATACTACATGATACTACAACTCCCACACTGATTGCTCATCGTGTGCTCATCCCATTGGCCATCCACTTCACCCTCTTGCTCTCGCTTCCTCAGGGAGAGAGAAGCCAAAATCAAACAAAAGCTAAACACGCGGCCAAAGGTGTACATACCTATCTGAAGAAAAACACGTTTTTAATGTACAAAAATGCCAAGTTACTCACACATTGAAAGCACTGTCTATAAATCATTAATTTAAACTTGCAAAATCTAGGCCAGCTATTAAAAGTATTCATATCAAAATTAAGTGAAGCTACAAGAAACAATATTGGCTATTTTAGCTGACACAAATGGAATAAGCTGCATTCCAAAGCAATACTACCCAATGTTTCCTAAATTATGCCCAGTTAAAGTGAATGCAGTTTATTAAGCAGTATGTTAATAATGTATGGCAATATGTATATGTTGCACAGGAGACCGTGTTGAGTCTCCCTGAACCATTTCATATACTCAAATATGAAAGACACAATCATATATCAATGTGTATGTATATACCAATGATCCTGCTTGCAATCTCTGTACGCATATCATTTCAGGTTAACCTGCAACTTTAGACTGTGGGAGAAAACTGGAGTACGCGAAGGAAACCCACGTGGACACAGGGAGAACATGCAAAATCCACACAGAAAGGCCCTGGCCAGGATTCGAACCAAGGATCTTCTTGATTTGAGGCAGTGCTACCCACTGCCCCACTGTGCCACCCTTCTACCTAATTTATGAATATATAATAATCTAAATGGTTGAGGACTGGCCAGATTTGGCATCTGTGCAACGGTGACAATAAAAAGTATGCATTTGGTGTGCTTGGCATCTTGACGCAAGTATCATTTGTGATCTATATTAATTGTGCAAATTGTATTTTGATGTGTGCTTTGAACCATTTCCTACGCTTACTTATAAATTTTCATGTGGTATCTACACCCCAGACTGCTTAAATAGTCGGCATCAATAAGTCCGCTTCTGACTAGTTAGATTTTTTTATTCTGGCAAAACTAATAGCTTTCCAGCCTTTTGTGAAAAATAAAACTTAAATTATTTTGAACAGTTGTGCCTTTCATTTTTTTGATGATTGCACAAACCTCCCTATAAATTCAGAGACACACCTGGGATCAGGTGTATGTGTGGGGGGGGGGGGTATAAATAACAATATATAAAACATTTTGGTACACAGACCAGAAAAATGAAAGATGCTGGCTATGTACTTCAAGAACAGGGCCACAACAGTAGCATACCAGATCAGTGTATTAAGGTATCTGTTACACTTTGTGACAAATCTTTTATCGATGTAGGCTTTTTGTTTTAACTGTAAAACCCAGAAATAAACCTTTGTTGAAAAAGCATCTCTATAATTTTTCTTCATATTTACTTTTGTCAGCCTGCATTGTGACTCACCTGTTGATGCCATCACTGTTCCTCATGGGAGGCTGTGACGTGTTCCTCTTGGGGCAGTCCGTTAGTTGTATTTCATGGTTTTCAGCTGGTGAAGTGGGTTGGTTCCCATTCTGCTCCTCGGCAGTTGAGGTAGGGATCCAGTCTTCCTCTGACAGGGAAGGACTGTGGGGTGGAGGCTCATGACCAGGAGGTTGGGAGTGGAGATCAGGAGGCTGTGACTGAGGTTCAGGAGACAGTGCTTGAGATTGACAGGGGAAAGTGTCTGTGTCAACAGACAGTGAGTAAGGTATATGAGGGAGGAATTTATTGTCATCAGGGGGTGAAAAGTAGAAATTAGATGGTGAGGAGTGATGGTCAGGGGACAGAAAATGAGACCCAATGAGCAGTTGTGTTGTAGATATTGTAGATGGTTCTGTGTTAGCCCCTGGCATTACTTCATCCAAGCTGCTTTGAGGTGCCATGTTTCGTGTATAGAGTGGAACATAAAATGCCTCGGTACCAGCAAGCCTTTCTGTCTTGAGCACTAGTCCTTCTAAATTCTTCAAACTGTCACCCAGTCCAGATGAGGTCCAATCAGCATTAAGAGAGGGGAACAGGAAAGGCCTGGACTCCATCACATGCAGCAGGTTCTGGGCTGCAGGGGGTGCTACAGGAAGCATTATCAAACAACTGTTTTACTTTCTTTTTATATTTATGTTTTGGTATTTTAATACTTAAAGGTGCAGTGTGTAGAATTTAGTGGCATCTAGCGGAATGGACTTGGCAGAAATGGAATATAATATTCATAAGTATGTTTTAATTAGTGTATAATCCCATGAAAATAAGAATCGTTGTGTTTTCGTTACCTTACAATGAGCGGTGCAACATGGCGGCCTCCGCCATGTTGCACCGCGGCCTCCGTGGAACATGGCGGCCTCCGTGGAAGAGGACCCGCTACATAGGGAGCGGGTCCTCTTCCACGGAGGCCGCCATGTTGCACCGCCATGTTTCTACAGTAGCCCAGAAGGGACAAACGGCTCTAGAGTGGGCCTTTCGCGTTTATTTTTCTCGCGTTTTTAATTTTGGTGGGTGGCGTGAATGCACCAGTTGGAAGACGAAGAAGAAGAAACAAGAGACTAAGTGGTCATATATTGTCTTGGACAATCCGTTTGTGAAATATATGCGCATTTGTGATGCCTGGGTACCTTCCAAAATAGCTGTGCATAATACCACACGTGTTGTTTACGGCGTTTTCGCCCTTTTCAGTACAGTCTGGCTTGATTGACAATCCATGTATTCGGTAGGTGAGAGTAGAAGCTTTCTAACGATGTATAACGTATAATTTTGCTTTTGGAATAGCCTAGCGTTTTATTGGTCAGAGTAATCGAAAGTTTTGTTATCATCGCATTCACTCTGTGGTAGCAGTAAAAGATGCTGAACCTAACGAAATGTCAACGATTTTTCATAATTTCTTGGATAATACTATTATTATTGAGGACTTCTGGGCATAGCTAAGCCATAGGTTTGCTGATAGACCTAGCTGACACTGTTTTCTTGTGTAAGACAGAAGCGGATAGAAGTATATCATTGATTTACTGTCTCTGTCTCTATCTATTGAAAACAGATAAGATTTCATCATTGCTATGTAAGTATTTCTGCTCAAAATATTTTGGTTATATACGTTATTTTTGAAATTGAGTGTCTTTAAATAGGTTAGTGGTATTTTATAATGAGGATATGTCACACTAATGTAAGCGTTAGTTAGGAGTGTAATAATTTGTGACGCATCATGTCTTTCTATGATTTACCATGCAAAGCAGCTAACGTTAGCAATAAAACACTACCACAATGCGGAATAATCGCTATCATACTTGTAAGCTATAACCTATAGTTTTACAGACTAAATAACTAAATACAATTCATAAATCTATCCAGGAGCCTCATCACTTGACACTTGGCTACTCGATGCTGTCGTAGACAATGACATCATTTTTGGAACTTACAGGTCGCCGTAGCTTCTCCTACGTCGTTGGAAAGGGAGGGGTGAGGGGAGGTATTCAGTTGGTTGCAATCTGCAACCTCACCGCTAGATGTCACTAAATCCTACACACTGCACCTTTAAATTCTGTTTCCATTAAGATTACACATCATCTTGTGTACAGATGAATGTAACCCTAAGAAAACAGACAATAATAACAACAACAACAACAATAATAACAACAATAATAATAACAATAATAATAAACAGTTAAAGGTAGTAGAATACAAATACAATGAATAAAAAAGGTAAAATGCAAACAAACTCAAATAAGTCAATAAAAATAATAAAAAACAGACAATGAAGGCAAATGCAACAACAAACATGTGGGTTTAAATGTGCATTTAAAGCTGAAACTTACTAAATTATCCACATATAAAGCCTCTCATTTTTGTGATAAGCTGTTCATTGTTTTTGTGGCCACACTTAGGAAAAAGGATACAATTTTGGGGCACACAAGTACATTGCTTTATCAATTCTCAGAGTTCTAATTGGCTAACAATGAACTAATTAAATCAAAATAAATATATAGGCTGCGTCCGAAATTGCATACTATGTACTACATACTGTATATCATTTTTAGCATGTCCAAAACAATAGCATGAATGAAATATTATGAAAAAAATACCAGGATGTCATACTGCATTCGATGAAATATTGTAGCATGCAAACACTGTGCACTATGTTGCATGACCATCCCACAATGCACTTTTATAGTTTATGACACAAGCCACCAGACATCAATCAATAATGGCATAGGGTGGAGTCAAGCAAAATATTGCACACCTGTCTCCCACCATCAACGTACAAAGTGCTGAAAGGAAGTGGAGCATTCCAAAAAGCCATTGTACTCTTTATTCACATACTAAATGCCCTGAATGATAGTATACATACTACATAGTATGCAATTTCGGATGCAGCCATACAGTACAGGTGCTGTCATGCATGTCACAGGCTGAAAATCTGATACACACTTTATTACTAGCTGGTTAGACTGTAATACTTTTTTCTCAAGACTTCCAAGGATGTAACCGCATTAGGCATTGTACAGTATAAATTGTTATTTAGGTTTGTTAAAGTGTAGTCAAATATTACAACCAAAATCATTTATATGATTAAATTAAAATTAATTAAATTACATTTAATCTTGCAATTCATCTTGCATGCAATGAAGGGTTTAATACATTGAATGTGGTTTCATACAACAAGTTTTACCTTATTGCCATCTTGCTACTGGCAACAGTTTCTACTGCTCTGTAAACTTTGAATAGAAATTGTGTTTCTGTTTACACAGCTACAATACCCTCCAAAATTATGAGAACAGTAGAATGAAATTTATTTTTGCTGTATAATCAAGGCATTTGTATCTGAGGTCAAAAGAAGAATGTGAGACGATGGTACAGACACTCAGCTTTTATATTTCATGGTATTTACAGTTGAGGCCAAAAGTTTACATACACCTAGGCTAAATACATTAAAACTAAATTCTTCACAACTCCACACATTTCATGTTACCCTAATTGACTTAACACAGGAAATGTATTGTATCTACTTTATTTCCATAAGAGGTCATTTCAAAATAATAGCTAAGAGACTTCTATGTACTATATCAGATTTTCAGTGGGTCAAAGGTTTACATACACATTGTTAGTATTCGGTGGCATTGCCTTTTAATTGCTTAACTTCAATCAAATGCTTGGGGTAGCCTTCCACAAGATTCTCACAATACTTTGTCGGAGTTTTTGCCCATTCCTTCTGACAGAACTGGTGTAACTCAGTCAGGTTTGCGGGCCTCCTTGCTCAGACACGCCTTTTCAGTTCAGTCCACAAATTTTCTATGGGATTCAAGTCAAGGCTTTATGATGGCCACTCCAATACTTTCACTTTGTTTTCCTTAAGCCATTTTGTTACAACTTTGGAGGTATGCTTACGATCATTGTCCTGCTGGAAGACCCAGTTGCGACTAAGTTTTGACTTTCTAGCTGATGTCTTGAGGTGTTGCTTCAGTATTTTTAGGTAATCCTCCTTCCTCATGATGCCATCTATTTTCTGAAGTGCACCAGTCCCTTTTCTAGCAAAACATCCCCACAACATGATGCTGCCACCCCAATGATTCACAGCTGGGATGGTGTTCTTCGAATTAAAAGCCTCACCCTTTTTTCTCCATACATAGCGCTGATCATTATGACCAAACAATTCAATTTGAATTCAATTTATCTGACCAGAGAACACTACTCCAACAGGCTAGGTCATCGTGTGATCACCTGCACACTTCATTCTGGCTTTTTTATGATTTTATGTCTTGGAGTAGGGGCTTCTTCCTTGCATGACAGCCTTTCAGGCCAAGGCGATGTAGGATTGTCTTAATGGTGGATGTAGATACTTTGGTACCTAATGCCTCCAACTCCTTCACCTGTTCCTTTGTTGTTGTCTTTGGGTTCAGTTGAACCTTTTGGACCAAAGTTCGTTCAGCCCTGGGAGTTCATTTTTGCCTCCTTCCTGAACGATGCAGTATCTGTGTGGTCCCAAGATTTTTATTTTTGCATACAATTGTTTGTACAGATCCTTGGGGTACCTTCAGTTGTTTGGAAATTGCTCCTAAGGAGGAACTGGACTTGTGGAGGTCCACAATTATTTTTCTGAGGTCTTGGCAGAGTTGCTTGGATTTTCCCATGGTATCAAGGGCAGAAAGGCAGTTGCTCTAAAGGTAGGCCCTTAAATACAGCCACAGGTGCCAATTAACTCCTAATTATAACCATTGGCCAATCAGAAGCTTCTAAAAAGTCATTACATGAAATTTCTGGAATCATCCAGACTGTTTAAAGAGACAGTCTCGCCTTAGTGTAAGTACACCTTTGACCAACTGGAATTCTGATATAGTGAATTAAAGCTGAAATAAATCTGTCTCTAATTGATTGTTTTAAAATTAAATCTGATGTGAACAAAGTAGATGCCCTAATTGACTTTTCAAAATAAATGTATGGTAACATGAAATGTGCAGAGTTTGAATATCCTTAGCCAAGGTGTACTAGCCTCAACTGTACAGAAACACCTGTTGAGTCCCCAAATTTTCAGCTGTGCTAAAGTTAACAGAAAAGTAAATAAAAGTCAAGTTTGGTTGTATAGTCCTTAAATGCAATAACTGCATCCAATCTATGAGCCATTGGCATCACCAATTGTTTGGTATCTGGAAATGCCTTTCAAGGCTTTCACTGCAGCCACTTTCAGTCTCTCTTTATTTGTGGGGGGAGGGGTGTCCGTCTTCAGTCTCCTCTTCCACAACTGAAATGCATGCTCGATTACATTTAAATCAGGTGACTTGGCCAGTCCAAAATTTTCCACTTTTCCCCCCATTTATGAATATTTTGGTTGTGTAGGGAGTGTGTTTTAGGGCATTGTCTTGCTGCAAGATGAAGTTCCAGCCAATGAGATTAGGAGAATTTCACTGAGCTTTTGGTAAAGGTTTATTTTGGTCTCAGCCATCCAAAAAAAAAAAAAAAAAAAACTTTGCTCAGCTCTGTAATTTTTTTATTTTACTCTGGCCTGCTGATGAGAAGTTTGCATCTAGCAGTGTAGCCTCTATAGTTTTGCTCTCAAAGTCTTTTGTGTATGGTGACTTCTGCCAGATCCCTGCCCTCTGGAGACTGCTGGTGATGTCACTGATCATTGTTTTAGGGTATGTCTTCACAACTATTGAATTCTCAACAGACAGTCTTATCCAGAGTGATTTCATATAGCATTTGCATCCATTTATACATCTGGATACATACTGAATCAATGCAGGTTAAGAACCTTGCTCAAGGGTACAACGGCAGTGTCCTACCTAACAATCAAACCCGCAACCTTTAGGCCAACATCAGTTCCTTACACTGCCTGCCTTCTCACTCCACATGCAGTTTCCACAGATGAAAACAAAGGCTAAAACCAAGACAAGACACTTACAGCTGCTTAAGTGTGAACTATCCATTCAACACCTCAGCAACAGTAAACACCTACCAGTCATACATGAACTTACTTTTACAGAGTTGAAAATGAAGACACAACACAAACAACAGTTGTTCCAGTAAAACATATAATCATGTAAATACCATGAAATAAGTGATTTTATGTAGTTTTGACTCATATTCATCTCAAATCCAAATGTCTTAAATATATAGCAAAAATAACAAATCTCCTTTTACAATTCTCATGGTTTTAGAGGGAATGGTATAGTTCAATCTATTTTATTGTGAGCCCGCCTCAGTTACTGTTTGTATCTACTATACGCCAATGCAAGATCATTAGGGATTGCTTTCAGAAGAGCATGTTAGTACAACAGTTCAAGTGAACCCATTTAATAGATATTACTGAAATAAAATGCCACAATTCAGCAGCTGCATACGAGTAGTAAATGTACTTTGTTGTTTATTGTCGCTAACATACCTGAGTTTTCTTTGCCCAGTGAACTCTGCAGATCTAGGGTCACACTGCTTGCCACAGAGAATTTTCTTGGGAGTGCTGGGTGTACAAAGTAAACAGCAGAAAGTACATTTTGTTTAATTACATGTAATAAAACAAACACTAGGTTTAGAAAATTGTCACCTACATGTGGTCTCTGGAAATTTTAAGCTCTTGATTGCTGATTCCATCCTCTCCAGCAAGTCCTGCTGATGTCGTGGATTACTTTTTTGCTCAGCACTGTTGTTTATGGCCTGTAATGCATAGAAAAAAACACAACACAGCCAAAAAAACTATAATTTCCATGATTATTTAAATTCTTATAACCATACAAATTTTACATTTTAAATTATTTTTAAAAGAGAGCAGTGAGAAGTGGCCCGATTTAAATTGTTTTACACTGGTTGATGCAAATATTCTCACAGAAAAAGTGGATCACCACCGGTAAGCTTGGTAAAACATTGTCTTAGAGGGAAAATAAGGAAGATTTTGTCCCCTAGCATGTGTAATACACGTTTATAGAAATACTTACAGATTTCTGTATAAAGGGACAATACAGAATGCAGACAAACTGTTTATTTACAGATATCATACAGATCATTTGTTAAGCAGTGTTACGGCCGGCTCAAAGGCCCGCAACAAACAAATCCAAATGTATCAAAAACAATCCAAAAACTGATCTAAAAACAAATCCAGACATTTATTAATCTAAATTACAAACTAAGGCACAAACTAAATCAAACAAAAACACACAAACACCAAAAACACAAAGCAAACCATACATGAAAGAAACCCACAAGAAGATCTCAAAGAAAGACTTTACGCAAACCACCCGGCTCGAAAAGCCGCAACAACAAGTCCAATGTACCCAAAACAACAATCCAAAAACTGATTTAAAAACACAAACTAAAACAAACAAAAACCCACAAAGTTCACAAAATAAAAGGATCTTCACAAAAACCTACCAAACACAAACCACACACAAGAAACCCAAGAGAAGATCTCAAAGAAAGAATCTCTACACAAAAGCCCCAAAAGAAAATCTCTCCTGCTTCATACTACTGGGTGAATATTGGGCCACAGGCAGGTGGAGGCAATCAGGCAATTAGGTAATTAAGCAACTACCTCCACCTGCACTACCCAGGCAAGCAGAGGCAGGGGACGTAACAAGCACTATTTCAATGTTTACACAATGGCTACCTATTTCCTTTTTTAAGTGCTGCTGTGTCTCTGTGCTTTGCCTTCACAATATTTAAAGTGTAAAGTGTATATATATATATATATACACAATATTTAAAGTTCTCAGACTCACCATTTTCTATGGGAGGTTTGAACAGTATCCAGTCCTGCAACTATCACCCCCCAACCCCCTTCCTCCTCCCCCCACCTCTACATACAGGAAGAAGAGGTGAGGACCACATTCAGGACAGTGAATAAAAGGAAAGCAGCAGGCCCAGACAACATCAGTCCAGCTGTGCTCCACCACAGTGCTGCAGAACTGGCCCCTGTTTTTACCAACATATTCAACTCCTCCCTCCTCCAATGCTCAGTGCCTCACTGCTTTAAACAATCCACCATCACCCCCGTGCCCAAGTCTAACAAGATCTCCTGCCTCAATGACTATAGACCGATTGCCCTTACATCCGTGGCCATGAAGTCATTTGAGCGCGAGTCCTCACTCACCTGAAATCCAGCACCACCCCCCTCATGGATCCACTGCAATTCGCTTACAGAGCAAACAGGTCTGTGGAGGACACCGTCAACCTAGCTCTCCATCACACACTGCAACACCTGGAGACTTCCAACACCTACGCCCACATCCTGTTCATAGACTTCAGCTCTACTTCCAATACAATAAACCCAGTTAAACTCTTCAACAAACTACTGGACATGAACATTGACCCCTGCATTTGCCACTGGATCCACAGCTTCCTCTGGAACAGGCAACAGAGGGTAAAAATTAATAACATCATATCCTGCCCTCTGTCCCTCAGTACAGGAGCCCCTCAGGGCTGTGTTCTCTCACCCTGGTTATTCTCCCTATACACCAATCACTTTAAATCCCACCACAGCTCTGTCAATATTTATAAATATGCAGATGACACTACCATCACTGGCCTCATCTCTAACGATAAATCACAATACCACGAACAGATAAACCAAGCAGACATCTGGTGCACAAATAACTACCTCGTTCTGAACTCAGCAAAAACACAAGAACTCATTGTAGAAGCCATTTCTGTCAGGGTGCGTGCGTGGGGTTAGGACCCAAATGCAGAGGGTGAAAAACTCAAACTCCAAAGGGGTAAGAACAACAAGACTTTACTTAACAAAAAAGGGAACAAAGGGAACAAAAGGCCTCGCAGGGCAACTCTTCAAACAACAAGGAAAACTTCAAACACAGAACAAAGAAAATCCAAAAATCCAAAAGCGCATGGAAACAGAACATGGCAGGAACACACAGGGCAGGAACATGATCAGACCAAACACAACCAGACAAACTAACAAGGAAAACACAGACAGGAACACAGAACCATGACAATTTCACTATTTGATTATTATTATTGTTTTGTTTTATTGTTTTTGGGCACTAGGGGGCATACCTCACTCAGGCAGTATATGAGAGGCCGGTAATTGAGGTAAGGGAATGCACCTGGCTGGGAGGACACATGGTTTTTTACCAAAACAAGAGAGAGCCACAGGGAGAGAGGTATAGTTGGAACACTGTTTATTTGTTTGTTTGACTAAACCTACCAAAAGCTGAATCCGTTCTGAATCTGAATCTTTCTTTTGCCTGCATACAAAATGTCTTTGGTGCATCAGTGGCTTTTAATGAAGTTGAAATCGGATTATTTTAAAATGCCACTACACTCATCATTGACTTCAGACATAAATCACACCCCAAAACCTCCATACTCGTCTCTGGCCAGCCTATATCCATCACTGCCTCATTCAAATTTCTTGGCACTCACATAAGCAATAACCCTAAATGGAACATCAACACAGATATCTTCAAAAAAGTGCAGCAAAGATTATTCTTCCTCCGCCAGCTTAAAAAATTCATCTCCGACCCCACTCATCCAGCACATCACGTCTTTCAGTTGTTGCCCTCAGGAAGGCACCATTGAACATTGCCCACAAAAACAACCTTGTGGTGTGGGGATGGCTGGTTTAAGCAGCCACACCTGCTCTGGGTCAAGCTAATTAGACCTGGCCAATTGGATAATTGGTTAAGAATTAGATAATTGGCCAGGCTAATTGGACCCAGGAACAGGAGTGGCTGCACCTGTGCGTAGTGAGGTAATCACTGCGCACAGGTTAAATCTGCCATCCCCACCCACACCAGGGAGCTCTCTGTCATGACAGGGTTTTTACATCTGCTCATTTGGCGTTACCATCTTGCCAAACCCTCGTTAATAAAATCTGGACTGTTGGAACATCTTCTCCCTGTGTCTCTGTGCTGGAGGGCCCTAAAGAAAGCCACTTCGGTGGCCTGTGGCAGGCGTGTTTGCCACAAACCTGTTTCAAAAACAGTTTCTATCCCACTGCCATAAGAACTCTGAACTCACTCTGCTAATCACCTGTCCCCCTGTCTGGTGTCTGTCATGCTCTGTGTCCATGATATCTCATATTGTACTGTGTTAAATTGTCTGGGATGTTCCATGTTGTACTGTTATAAATAATTGTTATTTTTGTGTTAAATGTCGGGACCCTGCTGTTTTTACTATACGGTACCGCTAACAAATTCCACCA
Organism: Anguilla anguilla; assembly: GCF_013347855.1. Classification (NCBI taxonomy): domain Eukaryota; kingdom Metazoa; phylum Chordata; class Actinopteri; order Anguilliformes; family Anguillidae; genus Anguilla; species Anguilla anguilla. Next base: position 28,043,206 of record NC_049210.1, on the reverse strand, counting down.
GCCTTGGCTGTGTGGTCATTAAAGAATCTGAATCTGATGTAAAACTGAGGAAGTAACTGAAGTTGCAAGAACAATTGCAGACATCAACAGCGTATATTTCAAGGGTGCAACATACACAACATCTGAGAGACGCATTCACATGGGAAGGTTGTTACATAAGATGGAACATGGAAAACCAGATAGGGAACCTGGTATTCTGCTGCAGAGTACCATCCAAATACATTGGGTTTTATTCAAGATCTGTGCAGATGGATATCACACCCAGTATCACTAAAGGAGATTTATTGAATTATTGTTCAAACAAATACTCAGAGAGTATTCTGGAATGCTTCAAATACATGTATTTTTTAATACATGTATTCTATAATGCATTATTATTATTATTATTATTATTATTATTATTATTATTATTATTAATAACTTCACCAACATTTAACCTAGCGAGCTTGACCAAACTAGTATGAAATCACATTCAGGGCTCCCAGTTTATTCTGTCATCTCTTCTGACTGGGTAACTGCTAAGTAGGCTGCAGCCTTATTGTTATAGTACAACCAAAAAAGCACTTCTAGAGATTTGTGATTACATGGAACATACTTTAATGATTAGTATCTTAAGTGACATGCTGGACTTTACATGACTCACATACAGCACATTGCTGTCTGCCATCAGGGGTAATTCTACCTTTCTATAATTGCTGCTGTACTCACTGTAAATATCACAAACATGCTTAAACACATCACACCCAGAAAGATACCCAGGACATGCATAGTCTGTATCACGCATGCAAGAGGAATACATAGGGCATGTTGTGCACCCTACACATTAATCATACACATTACTTCTCCTTTCAGATATTTACTTTCACACCATAGTATCATAGGTTTTAAATGCACAGCCCAGGGCCAGGACATCAGCTGGACCCTAAATGGGTGGGGGAGGGGGGCAAGCCTCCAATGTATCTATGTAGCCTTCACTCCTACTTGTTGCATTTAGATTTGTTGGCAGAACAAATGATAAGGAAACTTCAGTTCAAGAGGACCCCAAAGTTTATTAGAGTAGTGACTTCAGAGTTCTGGTTACACTGCCTTCCAGCTTCTCTGCTGGTGTAAGGTAGAAAATTTTGATTCAAATGTTTGAAGGCTTTTCATGAGGATTCACTCCCCAGTAAACAATCTGTCCAGTTGTCAGTACATGTTGTTTGAAGTACAGCAGATATATACAGGGCTGTAGCAGTAGTCAAAAATCTGTGCTGATACACCTTGATGAACAGCAGAATGTTATCATTAGGACTGATTCATTTAAATTTGGGACCACACAGATACTGCATCATTCAGGAAGGAGGCAAAAATGAACTCCCAGGGCTGAACGAACTTTGGTCCAAAAGGTTCAACTGAACCCAAAGACAACAACAAAGGAACTGGTGAAGGAGTTGGAGGCATCAGGTACCAAAAATTCTACATCTACCATTAAGACAATCCTACATCACCATGGCCTGAAAGGCTGTCATGCAAGGAAGAAGCCCCTACACTCCAAGACATAAAATCATAAAAAAGCCAGAATGAAGTGTGCAGGTGATCACCAGGATGATGACCTAGCCTTTTGGAGGAATGTTCTGTGGTCAGATGAAACAAAAATTGAATTGTTTGGTCATAATGATCAGCGCTATGTATGGAGGAAAAAGGGTGAGGATTTTAATCCGAAGAACGCCATCCCAACTGTGAAGCATGGGGGTGGCAGCATCATGTTGTGGGGTTGTTTGGCTGGAAAAGGGACTGGCACACTTCAGAAAATAGATGGCATCATGGGTAAGGAGGATTATCTAAAAATACTGAAGCAACAGCTCAAGACATCAGCTAGAAAGTTAAAACTTGGTCGCAACTGGGTCTTCCAGCAGGACAATGATCATAACCAATGATCATACCTCCAAAGTTGTAACAAAATGGCTTAAGTACAACAAAGTGAAAGTATTGTAGTGGCCATCACAAAGCCCTGACCTGAATCCCATAGAAAATTTGTGGACTGAACTGAAAAGGCATGTCCGAACAAGGAGGCCCACAAACCTGACAGAGTTACACCAGTTCAGTCAGGAGGACTGGGCAAAAATTCCGGCAAAGTATTATGAGTTTGTGGAAGGCCACCCCAAACGTTTGATTCAAGTTAAGCAATTAAACGGCAATGCCACCAAATACTAACAAAGTGTATGTAAACTTTTGACCCACTGAAAATCTGATATAGTACATACAAGTTGAAATAAATCTGTCTTAGCTATTATTTTGAAATTACCTCTTATGGTAAATAAAGTAGATACTAGGGCTGACCCGAATGCCATTTTTTAGGCTTCGGACATTCGTTGGTGTTTCCAAACGAAGCTCCGAACGTTCGTTCTCATAAAAAATGTTTAAAAATTAGGAATACCGTAGGCCTATTAGCATTTGTAATCGAAAGCTGCAGTTCATTATCGATCCAGTGGGGGACATTGTATAGCCTAGCCGTTAATGAAGGGTCTCAAGTTTCATATGCCCGTTTATTGAAAGGATCAAATAACACAACAATTATTTCCAAAATTAAATTTTATTGCACAAAGTCGTTATAAAATCAGCAGATCAGTAGCCTAGTAACAGAAAAATGTAACAGGTGCAATCTCAGCACGATACAATAAAAAAAAACAATCACTCTCGGACAAAGTGCTCTGGCAAATAAAAATAGCTAGCCGACAAGAAAACATTGTTTATACAACTTTATTAAATAATAAGCAGGCCTAGCTGGGAACATCAAAATGTTTAAATAAATGAATGGCCTCGCTCAGCCAAAGCCATTAATATAGGCTACGTCTGAATAAACCTGACAATATGAGGACATTACAACAAGCATCCAAATAAACTAAATAAATAATATAATCAGAAAACATGAGCACCGTTGCTGACAATGACACGTTGTCCTCCTGGGAAAGCAGTTCTGTGAGCGTCACTAGAGGCCGCAGCACACCTGTTATGTCCTCTGCCAGTGTCCACTGTTCCGAAGTGAGGTCCAGTGTATGATCTCCTTTCTTGGTGATCGTGGGATCGGACAACACAGATGTCACTGGCTATCGTTACTCCACTAGACGTTCCAACATTGCCAATGTAGAATTCCAACAAGTGGCAATGTCTGGGATTAGTTTGTGTTCTACGATTTTCTGCTGCTTTTGTCTGTTTTTCAGAGCAGCTGTAGCCTTTGCGCTTTTCCGGAAATGCCCGACAAGTTTCCTGCCAGCGGAAACTGTGCAATTTACTGTGCCTTGTTTTAGGGATGTGTTAATGCACAGCTGGAGTGTGTGTCCCGAGCAGTAGACCCCCTGAACGCTGCCCCACTTTTCCGGCTCTTCTTACAACGTTTCGGTGCACAGCTTCATGTTGCTTGCGTTATCGTGGACAACGGTTACTTGCTTGTAGTTCGGTATGTCGTAAGTATCGGCCACTTCACCAAGTCGTTTTGCTATGTTCACACCACAGTGTTTCACTTCCAATTCTTTTGTTTCCAACACGTATCCCAATAGTTCCCACTCTTCTGAAACAAAGTGGCAGGTGACAATAATGTATGCCTCCATCCCCATCGAGGTCCAAATGTCCCTTGCAAGTATTACTGCGGTGGGAAGTCAGAAAACGTTCTCCCACACTTCCCCGTGCTCCAGGGTCAGGGCATTGGAAATAGTGGACCTTTTGGGCACTGTGTAGCCGGGCACCATTGTCTTCATTAATTTCTTGAACCCCTCACCTTCAACTATATTGATGGGCCTCATGTCCAGAGCAATGAATTCAACAATGTAGTCCAGCAACTTGCTCTTTCTGTTGTCGCTTAGCGGCTTTTGGAACTGAAGCGTCTGCTGGGTTGTTGAGGAGGTTGATGGTGCTGAGGGCTGCGATACCAGGGGATGCACCTATAATAATAAATTGGCTATTATAATAATAATAATAATAATAATAATAATGATTATTATTATATTATTATTTAATTTATTTGACGCCAATCGCCTATGCCTGTAACAGCAGTTAGCCAATGCAAAGTTAGCTACCTAGTTCGTTAACTAACTGCCTAGTCTAGCCCACTATGCTAGCTACAGGATATCTTTTCACCAACAAATTAATTGTAGACATACTTACAGATTTCAAATGAGCACTTAGATTTGTTGCGCCGCCATGGTATGCCAGTTGCTTGGTGCATATTTGACACTGAGCCTTTTTCTTGTCAGCGATAATTTTAAAGTGTTTCCACACAGCCAATTTTTTCACAGTCGCCATTGTGCTAATGGACACCTGGACTGAAGCGTTTGTAGAGTGAGTGACGCACGTTGCGTGCTCTGTCTTTTAAATTTTCTTTTTTTTTTTTAAGTTATCTAACCTATCCTCAAATTACAAACAATAATATAATAATAATAATAATTTTAAAAACGAATCATCCGAATCCTGAATTGAGATTCGAATGCCAATATACCGAACAAATTCCGAACCATTCGAACGTTCGGGGCCAGCCCTAGTAGATACCCAATGATAGGTTCCCAGTTTTATTTACTACCCTATATATATGTAGTGTATTGTGTTTCCTTTTCTGCCATTACTGTGTCTGTAGGTTGCATGCCTCTGTGTCTAGCACCTCTGTAGTGTGTCTCAGTATAACACCTCTGTAGTGTCTGCAGCAATGATGTCACATACCTTTGCTAAATGGCTGTGAGGGTTCCCAAGGAGGGACAAGACCATTTGTCTCCGGCCCACCACTTAACTCAATCTGTTGACGTGTATGACCACAAACTGTATATCAAGACACCACACAGCGTGATCGGCAGAGACTTGCTTGGTGCACTGCCCGAATGTTCTGAGTTTGTCTCTCCCTTGCACATTGTAATAAACATCAAATTCTCTGAGGAGACGTCGTCAGTGTGTTCTTCATCGTCCTGCATTTGACTGCACGGAGAAGGGCAAAATAATCCTAATTGACTTAACACAGGAAATGTATGGTAACATGAAATGTGTGGAGTTGTGAAAAATTCAGTTTGAATGTCTTTCACCTAGGTGTATGTAAACTTTTAGCCTCAACTGTATTCCCTCATTTGGTGTTCTGATGATGGTGGTGGACAGCGCTGTCCAACGTCGGTCCAAAATGTGGGGTTGAGATTAGGTGACTGCGAAGGCCATAGCATATGATTCACATCATTTTCATACTCATCAAACCATTCAGTGACCCCTCGTGCCCTATGGATTGGGGCGATGTCATCCTGGAAGAGACCACTGCTATCATGATATAAATGTTTCATCATAGGTGATCTTTAAGAATAACTTTGTATTGATTTAGTGATCCTTCCCTCTAAAATGCCCCCCACATCATAACAGAGCCACCAGACCCCCTAACTGTAGGGGTCAAGCATTCAGGCCTCTACCGTTTTCTTGGTGTACGTCTTTGTGACTGAAGCTCCTGCCATCCATGCCCCAATTACGAAACTCTCTTTCAAAGTCACTTAGATCTTTTCCTCTTGCCATTTTGATTCAAAATCGAGGTCAACTGGGCCTGCTCAGCATTTTAATACATGCCACAGAGCATGGTAGGATGTTACTTGCTTAATTGTATCATACAATATACCTGCAAGGATGCATCTGCATTTGTTATGTTTCTCCACTCATTTATTCAGCTTTTTCCTGTAATTTGTCACCCCTCTGTATATATTAGTGAATATACAGACTCTATCTCAGCCTACATCTCTAAGTGCATTGATGATGTCGTCCCAAAAGTCAATGTTAAGACTTTCCCCAACCAAAAGCCCTGGGTTAATGGTGATGTCTGTGCTAAGCTGAGAGCACGGTCCTCTGCCTATAGCTGTGGGGACCTGGAGGCCTTGAGGAAGTCCAGATATGACCTATGGAAAACTATCAAAGACGCCAAAAGAGCCTACAGGGACAAGTTGGAGTCTAATGACCACAGTTCCGACCCCAGACGCATGTGGTGTGGACTGCGTTCTATCACAGACTACAAAGGGAGAAATAGCAGTGATGCCCAGCCCGCCGCCTCTCTTCTAGACGAGCTCAACACCTTCTACGCACGGTTTGAGGCGAGCAACACCATCCCTACTGCAAGGCTAGCTGAGGATCAGGACGACTCCACTCTGTCCCTATATACAGCTGACGTGAGGAGAGCTTTTAAAAGAGTAAACCCTTGGAAGTCACCAGGGCCAGATGGCATTCCAGGCCGTGTACTCAGAGCATGCACCGACCAGTTAGCGTTGGTATTCACCTCTATATTCAACCTCTCCCTGAACCAGTCTGCAGTCCCCACCTGCTTCAAACAGACCACCGTTATTCCCGTACTAAAGAAACCTTCCGTCTCCTGCCCGAATGACTACCGCCCTGTAGCACTGACCTCCATCATCTTGAAGTGCTTCAAGCGCCTAGTCAGAACCCACATCTGCTCCTTCCTTCCTGACACCTTGGACCCCCCTTCAATTCGCATACCGCCCCAACAGATCTACGGACGACGCCATCGCCCTGAAAGTGCACACCGCCCTCTCCCACCTGGATAAGGGAAACACATTCTTGAGGATGCTGTTTATAGACTACAGCTCAGCATTCAACATAATTGTGCCCGCTAAGCTCGTTCCCAAGCTCAGGATCCTGGGTCTTGACACCTCCCTCTGCAACTGGATCCTGGACTTCCTGACGGGCAGACCCCAGGTGGTGAGAAGGGGTAACCTCAAGTCCTCTGTACGGACCTTGAGCACCGGAGCCCCTCAGGGCTGCGTACTCAGTCCCCTCCTGTATGCCCTGTTCACGCAAGACTGTGTGGCCACACGCAGCTCCAATGCCACCCTTAAGTTTGCAGATGACACCACCATCCTGGGTCTCATCTCCAAAAATGATGAGACCGCCCACAGAAGGCATCTTGGCAACATAGTGTCAGGACAATAACGGGACAGCCCGTCGTGTTTTATTCCTTACATATCATATTACAACACAAAGGATGAATATAAAAAAGAGGCCAGGTGAACAAGAGGGAAAGACACATCTAATCACTGCGGGCTCTGGATGGGAATGAATGTATCACTAGAATTAGCATTTTTTATCATGGTTATCTGTGGAGCTGGTTGTCAGTCTTGAACCTCATCTGCTGCATAATCCAAACTGTGGAATGGCTGTGACAACAAACAATCCACAAGATGTTCTTCCCCATCCCACTCTCTGCGTCTGCGTCCATGCCTCTCTGTGACCCCCTCACTCACGCTGCCGTTAATTGCCTCGTTAGCAATAGCAGCACCACTCTCCTCAAAATCCATTCTCGCCGTTATCTCAGTCCTTCAGGGCTCCTACAACAAGCTAACTGTTGCGTTGGCTAACGCAAGTAGCTAGCTACTGCTCGGTAAAAAAGGGAAACGTAAATCTGAAAAAAGGAAATTTGGACAACCTCTGCCTCTATGGACCAGCCTCCTCTGGTTGAAAAGGCTTAAATAAAATGTCATTTTTTTGTGATGTGGTTTAAAAGTAGTTCACAATTTGCACGTTATAATACAATACAGTGGTAGAGAATTGAAGATGAAATTTGGAAATTATCACTGGACCAACGCGATGTCAATATTGTATTCCGGTTGTTGATTGGTTAGGGAGGATGTCCTCCCTTGGAGCATCATTTTACGTGTTTTAGCCAACAGATTAGCATGAAAAATTGATATAAGAGATCCCGCCCTAAGGAAGACAGCAGGAGCCCGTCCTCCGCTGCCCCCCACCACCACTTCACACAGACTGCCCTTTCCCCTCTTGCCTGCCCTGCATGTGTCGCTGTTGAAGCATTTTAATCAGAATTTCAATAATGGATTTTTTCCAAAGAAGAGATAAAAAAATATTTTAGAAATGATACTGAGTAATGGTTTATTTCAACCAATTACTCTTTTTTATATTTTGATCTCCCTCTTGCCTCTCAAAAATAGAGGAGGAGCAACCTCTTCTGCCTCTATGGACCAGCCTCCTCTGCTCAATACACATTACCAAATTTAATGTACATATTCTTCGGCACTATACACTTTATATTTAGTGTGGTTGCCTTAGGCAAACACACTATTATTATTGCACATATTCTTTATTAGTGTGGTTGCCTCAGGCAACTACACTATTATTATCGCACATATTTAGTGTGGTTGCCTTAGGCAAACACACTATTATTATTAGTGTGGTTGCCTTAGGCAAACACACTATTATTATCTCACATATTATTATTAGTGTGGTTGCCTTAGGCAAGCACACTACTATTATTGCACATATTATTATTAGTGTGGTTGCTTTAAGGCAACCACACTACTATTATCGCACATATTATTATTCTTTCCACCCATCTTACCTACTGAATAAACGAGTTCTCAACCAAGCCAGACTACTAAAAAGTGCTACAACGCCGTCAACAACACGTGTGCAGAAGCTTCTGGTCCGGTCTAACTCCAGAAATTTGGGTCGGCTAACATGTAATAGGCTATCCTGTGTCTATGACTTCGTATCTAAGGTAACAGATTAAACTCTGAATTGCAGCACAGTTAAATGTTTTTATTTGAATGGTACAAATGAGCAAAACTAAACCATAAATCAATCGAATTAATCTCCCTAGCCCTGTCTTGCTTTTTAAAATGGTGCGGTTGTGCAGTGTAAATATAAAGGTTTTTCCAAGACCGTCTGAACTGGCCAGCTAGCTTTATGATTCGCCGCCACTCGTCACAGCATACCGTGAGTAAATCGCTGATCTGAAGTATTGATGAAGGGTTAATTTAGCTCTGAATATGTGTGTTGCATGTCAACTCGTTGCCCTGATGTTATAGCATACCATACTCTGTCTCTGCTTATACTACAGAAACTGTTCACTCCGTTCAGCACAAAGTCGACTTTGCATTGGCGGCAACCACACTTCACAATTTCTGCAGGAATTGTCTAGTTAGTGTGGTTGCCTTAGGCAAACACACTATTATTATTGCACATATTTAGTGTGGTTGCCTTAGGCAAGCACACTATTATTATTGCACATATTATTAGTGTGGTTGCCTTAGGCAAACACACTATTATTATTAGTGTGGTTGCCTTAGGCAAGCACACTATTATTATTGCACCTATTCTTATTATTATTATTTCTTTCCACCCATTTTTTGGACCGCTACTCCTCCCAGAGTTTTCGCACCACATACACGTGCAATATGTCAAATCGAGCGGCTTGATCGGGAATGGTGTGCTATTACTTTGTGGAAAGATTGGTTGCACGGTTTTTGAAAAATTTGAATTTTTGTGGGCAATTTTTCCCATAGAGAATGAATGGCGGAATGTTCACCTTTGTGATGTCACAATGCTCTGTCTTCTCACCCTTGTGATGTCACAATGCCCTGTCTTCTGGCAGCAGTACTCTGGTCTCTCTCTAGATTTGAACATTCGGCCATTCATCTCTATGGGGAAAAATTGCCCACAAATTGTGCAATGCCTCATTGGACATGGTAGAGAGTCCTTTGTCCATTGGTGGAGATCAGCCTCGCCCCCTTCCTGATTGGCCGATGTTTGATATTTCATAACTTTTGAACCGTTTGTCATAGAGAACTATGGGTCGCGTCATTGGACTCAGTAAAGACCTAGCAACTGCCTAGAACTCCATAGCAACCCCCTAGCAACACCCTAGCAACCACCTAGAACACCCTAGCAACGGCCTAGATCTCCATAGCAACCACCTAACAACACACTAGCAACCACCTGGAACACCATAGCAAATGCCTGGCAACACCCTAGCAACCGGCTATAACGCCATAGCAAACACCTAGCAACACCATAGCAACCATCTAGAACACCATAGCAACCACCTAGCAACACCCTAGCAACCACCTGGAAAACCATAGCAACCACCTAGCAACACCCTAGCAACCACCTAGAACTCCATAGCAACCACCTAACAACACACTAGCAACCACCTGGAACACCATAGCAAATGCCTGGCAACACCCTAGCAACCACCTAGAACTCCATAGCAACCACCTAGCAACACCATAGCAACCACCTGGAACACCATAGCAACCACCTAACAACACACTAGCAACCACCTGGAACACCATAGCAAATGCCTGGCAACACCCTAGCAACCACCTAGAACTCCATAGCAACCACCTAGCAACACCCTAGCAACCACCTGGAACACCATAACAACTGCCTAGCAATACCCTAGCAACCGCCTATAACTCCATAGCAACCACCTAGCACCACCCTAGCGACCGCCTAGAATTCCATGAAACCACCTAGAACTCCATAGAACCACCAAGCAACACCCTAGCAACTGCCTCAGACATCATAGCAACTACCTACCACTTTTCACTCCGTTCAGCACAAAGTCGACTTTGCGTTGGCGGCAACCACACTTCACAATTTCTGCAGGAATTGTCTAGTTATAATTACACTTTATATTTATAATTATTTAATACTATTATTCCTATTGTCAATATTCCCTATCCTTAGAGGCTTTGGTACTGCTGCTAGTGTTTTTGCTCTTTCTATTTTCTGTATATTTTTGATATTTTTGCTATTCTTGTTATCTTTTTGCTTACTACGTAGTTGTTGCTTGCCATGTTCTAAGAATTTCATTGTTCAGAATGACCATGTGTTATACTGTGCACTTGATAAATAAAAACACTTTGACTTTGATATATATATATATATATATATATATATTATATTATACAACGGCTTGGCTGAATACTCAATTCTGATTGGTCCAAGGGTGGCCATTAATTCTCAGTAAAGCGACACCTTCGCTTTTTAACAGTTCTAAAATCAATGTGCTACAAAATCCAGCATTCTAAAGCAGTTAAAACAGCAACATAATTATTTCGATTTTGAATTGTTGTTACATCCCCTCCCCTTTTCAATGTGCAATTTCACAATTGATGGCAAGTTACTTTTTTATTTATTTTTATTGCTAGCTTTATTTACGGTTGCCAGCCATCCCGCAAAATATGGAATCGTCCCTTATTTGGACAGTAGAATAGGCGTTCCGTATTTAACTCATGGCTACGGGACGCATTTTCATCCATATCTTTGTAAACGATTGCATTTGTAGTAACCGCTGTTTTGAGTACAATTCAATAATTAGCTAGCTAGGAAGCCAGGATAACAAGCATGCCGTGAGACCATTCTGACTTAAAACCCAGAATTTTAATATTGGCTAGGTGACAAGTCATGGAAAACCTATCATAAAGCTAGCATTCAAACCCGGTTTCAGAAGGTCTTAGAAAGACGCTATGTCTACACTGCACGACCACACCATTTTAAAAAGCATGTTTTTTTCAGTTTTCTTAAATAATGTAATGACAAATACTGGTGCTAATTGTATGGTATAAAACAAGAAGGAACTATTTTTTCTTGATAGAATCATTGTTTTCATATAATTAACGAGGTTTTTGCTTAACAATGGTGCAAATAGAACTACCAACTAGAGTTTTTGAATAACAAAAGTCCAAATAGAACTACCAACCAGAGTTTTGCTTGACAACGGTAAAATAATATGCCCTAACGGCTGTGGAAGAATATTTAACTTTCAACTGATTAAGTTGATAAAAATCAATACATATAAAAGTCTACCATATATAGTCAATGTTGGTAACCCGTTGTAAAAGTGGAATAAACCCCTCCGGGCTGTCCCATTATTGGAAAATAATTGTACTTCGGGGGTGGTTAAGTGACCTCGGCTTCACCTTGGCCGCATCACCACCCCCGTCGTACATTATTTTCCAATAACGGGACAGCCCGCTGTGGTTTATTCCTTGCATACATACATACACACACTACTGGTAAAAAGTTTTAGAACACCTCTATTTTTCCAGTTCACTGAAATTTAAGCAGTTCAAGTCCAGTGAATGACCTGAAATGGAAGAAATGTAAGGGTAAACTGCCAAAGGTAAAAAATAAAAAAGGCTAGGTTACAAAAAATGGAAAAATAATGTAAATTTCAGAGTTATAAAAAAGGCCTTTCTAAGGGAACAAGTAATGGGTTAACAACTTACAGCTTTTCTGCACCAATGGAAGTTAATTAAGCCTTGAAAGTTGATGTAAACAATTCCTACAGGTGTCCCAACTTTTGCTGACCACTTACAAACCCTCTGACTGTATAAAATCAGTGTTGGAACAGTATATATTGCCCTGCAGGTAGTAGTATATGCTAGCATAACGGCAAGAAAAGGCAATTAACAAAGGAAGACAGACAGACCATTATCCTCCACCATCAAAAGACACTTGGAAACTGCTGGAAACTATGACAGGAAGAGGTCAGGCAGACCGAAAGCCACAACAGAATCTGAAGACAAGTTTCTGAGCGTCAACAGCTTGCGTGATAGGCAGATCACAGGACAACAGGTTCAGTGGTCGAAGTAAGCAAGACTCAGTTTTAACTATGAAGAGAAGACTTTGAGCTGCAGGATTGACAGGTTCAGTGGCAGTACGAAAGCCATTTCTAAAATGGCAAAATAAGAAAAAAAGGCTTGCCTGGGCAATGAAGCACTGGGCAGTGGACTACTGAAGACTGGAAGAAGTTCTTATGGACCGATAAATCAAATCAATTTTAAATGTTCGGTTCATCATGCAGGGTTTTTGTACACCGTCGAGTAGGTGAAAGGTCTTCGATTGTTTGTAGGTACAGCGATAAACCTTAATACGGGAGAGAGATGACACAACTGTTGTCACTCACAGTCCTAGCCTGTTTCTTTATTTGTCTTCACTCAACCTTTAACACAAAGGTTCCTACCCTTGTATATGACCTAATACTACATCCCCCTTCCTGAGATAAATAATTTTCCCTGGAATGTAGTAAATAAACAATGTCAACAATAAGTGAACAAACTCAATTTCTGCTTCCTTGGAATAAAGTTATTTCCCGTTATAAAAACACATTATAACACATTATAACAGTAACTTATCCATTTCTTAACTTAACATTTGTGTCTGTTTACAGGCCACCTGGGCCGTATTCTGATTTCTTAAGGGAATTTGCTGAGTTTTTATCACACCTTGCAATTTCAGCAGATAAATTGTTGGTTATTTCAACATACATGTGGATAAAAATGGTGACCCCCTAGGAACAGCTTTTGCCTCTATTATTGATTCCATTGGTTTTGTACAGAATGTTTGTGAGCCTACTCACTACCGTGGCCATACCTTAGACTTAGTTTTGTCCCATGGTATTAGTGTGGTAAGTCTTACCATCGCACCTCATAACCCTATACTATCAGATCATTTCCTTATTACGTTCAATATTAAGGCATCAAATCCTCCTGTATCAGAGCCTAGACATTACTACAGCTGCTCAGTAAACCCTGAGGTTATTCCAAAGTTTTTAAATATGCTTCCGGAGTCATTCCTCTCCACAGAAGAAAAGGCTGATGAAAATGCTGATGAAGCCGCTCTGGACCAATTGACTAACCAGCTAACCCTTACCCTCAGGAACACTCTTGATGTTGTTGCCCCCCTTAAAAGAAGAAACCCTAGTCAGAAAAAGCACACTCCATGGTATAACGATACTACCCGGGCCCTGAAGCAGTCTACTAGAAAATTAGAGCGAAAATGGCGGTCAACAAAGCTAGAAGTACTTCATCTTGCATGGAAAAACAGCTTTCTTCAGTATAAGCAAGCTCTTGCTTCTGCTAGATCTGCCTTTTTCTCAAAACTTATTGAACAAAATAGACATGCCCTAATAACTCATTAAAGAGTCTCCAGCTTGTGCAGAATGCAGCTGCTCGTATCTTGAGCAGAACTAAGAAGTATGAGCACATTACACCAGTACTAGCGTCGCTTCACTGGCTACCCATTAAGCATAGGATAGACTTCAAGGTTTTGCTCCTGACTTTTAAAGCTCTGCATGGACGTGCACCTGTGTACATATCGAACCTGCTCCTACCTTATAAGCCCACAAGGTCACTCTGATCTCAAGACGCAGGCTACTTGGTAGTCCCAAGAATTTCCAAGAACCTAAAAGGTGGTAGGGCTTTCTCCTACAGGGCCCCACTACTGTAGAACCAGCTTCCAAAATTTATAAAGGAGTCAGACACAGTCTCAATATTTAAATCTAGATTAAAAACGCACCTCTATGCTCAGGCTTACAATCAGTTGTAGTCTGGAGACAGGGTGCGAGAAGCCTGTAGTCATAGAGCTTTGTAGGTGGCAATCCTTTCCTTACTGTCACCTGTCAATCAGCTGTGACCCGACTTTACATGGGCTGGCTCTTGATAGGCGGGTATGGCTGTCTACCCCTCATGACTGCATGGGCTCTCCATCCCTGTCCTAGTAGATATGCAGCCATATTCTACTCCTGGCGGGGTCCCCCCAATACATTTCACTGGCACTTTACTCACTGTCTGCTATATTGCAAATTCCCTAATTGCCGTTTCCACCCTCTTCCCCACGCTGCCGGCGGGGCTCTTGCCCCAACCCTCGAGAGTGCTTCGAGAGTCGTCTGGTCTCCCCCACCTCTGCGGTCCAGCCCCTCCCTCGTCATTACCTCCACCCTGCCCACATCTGCCGCCACCTGCTGTTCCCCATCACCGCCACCCGGCCCCACCCATCATCTGAGCCACATCACATATCATATCTTGTGCATAAACTGGCTGACATGCTGGTCACCAGTCGGCACCCTGAGCCGACCAGAGGATGGGTTTCCCCCTTGAGCCTGGTTCCTTCCAAGGTTTCTCCCCATCTGCCACAGGGAGTTTTTCCTTGCCACTGTTGCCTTAGGCTTGCTCCTGTGGGGGTTTAGGCTAGGGTTGTCTGTAAAGCGTATTGTGACAACTGTTGTAAAATACGCTATATAAATAAAATTTGATTGATTTGATTGATTTGATTTATCCACATCCTTGGGAAGGGTGGGGTAGACTGCCCAAGCCCTTCTACTGAATGTGGGGATTATCCCATTGTTCACTCAGTTTCTTTTTTCAAGGGTACCTTTACCTACGTGTGCACACAAAGTCCCTCAGGTACCCTGGAGGTCCCCTCACTCTGGATGGGTATCAGTCACTGAGCTCTGCTGCTGCTGATGTTGATTGTAAGCCTCCTTAGTGACATGTGTTCTCACTGTATCCGTTGCGTGCTTTACCTCTGGTAATGTCTCAGGTAAGTTGGTTGCAGTATCAGCAGCCACCGGGGTTGGAGAGAGGTAAAACCTGTTTCTCCGTAGGGTGCCTCCGGGTGTCTCCACGAGGTAAGACCTAGGTGGGCCTGCCTTAGACACCACTGTGCCTCGGTCCTTAGTGTCTCTGATCACACGTTTGCCCGGTTGGATGGAGGGCATGTAATGCATTCTGTGTCTTCGATTGTAGTTATGTTGCTGTTTGTATCTGTATACTTTTTCTGTCTTTTTCAGTTTCTCCGTGTCCACACATCTCGGTTTGAGTTGGGGTGGGATGACAGGAACAAGAGTTCTAATTTTTCTTCCCATGAGAAACTTGGTGGGACTGTATCCGTTCGCCAATGGAGTATCGCAGTAGGCCATGAGAACGAGGTAGGGGTCACTTGACTTTTTGAGCAGATTTTTGATCGTTTTCACTGCTTGCACTGCCTCCCCATTGCTCTGCGGAAAGTGAGGACTGGACGTCACATGGCTGAAGCACCAGTCCTGCGCAAACTTGCGAAAACATTCTTATGCAAACTGTGGGCCATTGTCCAAGCGCACCTCATCTGGAATTCCATGGCGAGCAAATATTGAGTTGAAGTGCTGGATCACTGCCTCTGATGTCGTGGATGTCAGTTTGGCAACTTCAAAGTATCTGGAAAAATAGTCAACAATGACTAGGTAGTGTTTGTTTTCATTTTGGGACAGATCTGCTCTGACAGTGGACTATGGTCTCGCTGGAAATTCTGTAGACAGCATCGGTTCTCTGAAGTTTTCTTTCTTGCGCACACGTGTCACAGATCTTTATCACATTTTGCAATTAATTACTTAGGCCCAGCCACTAAATCGACTGTTTAGCCCTCTCCCTGCATTTTGTTATCCTGAAATGTCCTTCATGCAGCTTGTTCAGCATGTCTGCTCGGACTGATACTGGGATCACTATTCTCTCCCCTTTTAGCAGCAGACCATTTTGCACAGTGAACTCTCCTGTGAATAGCAGATAGGGCTGAATCACATGGAGATGGAGAACTTATCTGGCCATCCTTCCACACAGTACCTCTTAAGCTGGCGTACTGTGGGGTCATTGTCTTGGTGTGTTTGGATCTCTCTGAGTCTGTTCTCTGTAGCTGGCAGACTTTCCATGATGGAGGTTATTTCTTGATGGGGGTTATGACCAAACGACATGCAGGTTTATTTCTTCCTCCTGTAGCCCATCCACTGTGCTGCTTACAGGAGCTCTGGAGAGCATGTCTGCTGTCGCAAAGTTCTTGCCGGCCACGTGTGATATTGTGTAGGAGAACCTCATCAGTCTCATCCTAAGATGTTGTATGCGCGGTGGGAGTTCGTCTAGGGTCCTTGAGCCTAGCAGAGGGACCAAAGGTTTGTGGTCTGTCTCAACGTGGAAGTTTTTTCCAATGAGAAACTCTACAAACTTCTCGCAGGCCCATGTGGAGGCCAGTGCCTCTTTTTCTATTTGAGCGTACCTCTGCTTGGTGCTGGTGAGGGCTCGCAAAGCATACGCCACCGATTTCCATGCTTGTTCTGATTGCCTCTGGAGAAGGACAGCACCCAGTCTATATGACGAGGCATTGGCGGAGGCCAAGGTTTCTGCATTTGGATCGTATAGTGCCAATCCAGGGGGTGTTGTCAGTTCCTTTTTAATCTTATCGAAGGCCTCCTGCTGCGGGGACCCCTATGCCCACATGTTTGACTTCTTCAGGAGGTCTCTGAGTGGACGGGTCTTAGCCCGTTTCTTTATTTGTCCTCCCTCAACCGTGAACAACACAAAGGTTCCTACCCTTGATTATGACCTAATACTACAAAAGGATGGTTCCTCAGTGTGTGACACCAACTGTCAAACATGGAAGAAGAAGCATGATGGTCTGGGGGTCTTTTGCTGGATCCAGAGTCAGCCACTTGCACAGAGTGATTGGCACCCTGAACCAAAAGGGCTACCACAGCATATTGCAGCGCCATGCCCACTGGTCTATGCCTAGTTAGTCGGGGGTTCATCCTACAGCAAATAATTACCCAAAACATACCTCCAGGCTATGTCAGAACTACTGTAGGATATGTAGTGTTTAGATTTTGGCCTTAGAGAGGAAAACAGTAAATAAGAATGTGGCCTGGCCTCCCCATCACAAGCATCAAAGCAAATGTGATTGGGGCAATTTGAAATTCCACTGATACCCTAACCTAGGCTGACAATCTATGGGTCTCAGCTCCTCAGAAGAAACAAACCAGATGACACAGGACACCATATCGGGGGTTGGAGACCCTACATGCCTAACATTTCCCTTTCTCATTACTTTTAGTTTGAATGCAATCTTTAGGTAGGCCAGTCCTTGCCATAAATTAGTCTGACCCCACTTCCCTTCTCTCCTAAACCTTAACCCGGCATCACCCAATCAAGGCAAACATCCTCAAGTCATGCTAGGTAAGGTATTTAAGATTGCCACGGGAGAAAGTTTGTGTGTTGCGTTGGTGTTGGAGCCTTGAAGAAGAAGTTTTACTCTTTTTATTTTGGGTGTGGTTCCTTGGTTGTGGGCTTGTAGCTGGTTACCTTTCATCCTGTGGCGATTATACTGGAAGTGGGTGATACTTTGGCAAGGTCTGGCTGATCCGTTTCTCTGTCTCTCTCTCTATTTTCTGGTATTTCTAGGTTAGTTGTTTAATGTTTTGCTGTATGTCTTCTGTTGTGTAATTTAGAAGTAGTGTGCCTGCATTCAATGAAGAATGTATGTTTTCAATTCATTAATATAATTGACTGCTTCTTATTGAATTCAATTATTTAATCTGAAAACCTGATATACAGCTTGTTTTGACTTGTTGGTTGATTCCACCAGTTTTCTGTAGACTGACCTATCAAAGGATTTGGCGATTTAATTGATAATTCTAATTTAAACATATTTATTAAATTAAATCTAATAAAATATATTTTACATGTAGGTTAAGTGAGGGGTTCTAGCATGCAATATCGCTTGGTTCAGTATTCAGAGTGCTGAACATTTTAACAAGGACATTGACTGTTGGAACCGCTGGATTCAGAAAATAAATATATTCTTAATTAATCCTTGCTTGTCCAACACTACCTTAGGAGAAAAGAACAAGACGGTAGGCTTCAAATCATGGCTAGCATAGTCTCCAGACTTAAACCCCATCAAGCTGGTTTGGGATGAACTGGACAGAAGGGTGAAAGCAAAGCAACCTACAAGCGCAAAACATTTGTGGGAACTTCTGCAACAGTGTTGGGAAGAACTTTCCAAACAATATTCAGGTTTTCCCCCAGAAAAGTTGTTAGGCCCGGTGGCAAGTATCTTTTGATGGGGGCCAGCGGCCAAGTGACTTTTTAAAAATTTATAAATAAGTCATTTATTCAACACACATTTAAAAAATCAACAACTATTCACAGCATAGCAGAGTCTTACAAAGAATCTGACAATGATGTACAGTCTTGGAATGCTGTGTTTTCAACAACAACAAAAGAAATTAAAATAAATAATATCAAAGTTTAAATCCTGATTGGCTACTGATTCTTACAGCCTTTGATATTATTTATTTTAATTTAATTTAATTTCTTTTGTTGTTGTTGAAATGTGCCCAGCATTCCAAGTTTTTGCACTATACAAAAAACTTGTATTCAAGTCCTGATTGGGTACTGAATCTTACAACAAGCCTTGGAATGCTAAGCACATTTAAACATTTAAAAAACTGTCTTTTTGGCTTTTACCTTTCCTTGACATTATCCCTAAATGTCACAAAGGAAGTATCTGTGTTATTGACTGTTTAGCTAGCTAGCTAAGTTAGCTAAATGACCACGTTGTCATAAAATTTTCCTAAAATTTCTTCTTACGGTGAAGAGTTCGTATTTCTCAGGACTTACCCAAAACACAGCCTGAGGTTTTCCTCATATCTGCTGCTGTCTGTAAACCGAGAGGTGGAAGACTTGGTCTTGCAAATAGAAATGTGTTATCACAGCGGCAAAATTAGGCTATATATAGAAATACCATCTTCAGGGAAAAAAGGCTACGGTTGAGGATCAGGCACTCTTCATAGTAAGAAGAAATTTCAGAATTTTTTCGATATTGCTTGTGTCGAAAATGCTGCGACGGGAACAACGACAGATTTACTCTGGAGCCACATCTGTCCAAAATGTAAACAAGTCAGGCAGTTTTCACGGTCGGGAAAAAATTTATGACAACATTGTCATGCACATCAATGTCATCAAGCTAACCTTATTAATAAACAAGTGAAGTTGTTATTTCGATGGCGATTAATAAGTCACGTATGTTACAATGTATCGAACGTTACATTCATGCTACTAGTTTAACGTTACCTACACACTGCTTAAGTTAATATAAAAAGAATGTACTTACCAACGAGATGAAGTGACAACACAGTTTGTAACAAGGTTAGTTAGCCTACTAAATAAGAAATGGTGGCTTGCTAGGTAACATTAGCTTGTGATAGTTGGAAGCGTCAAGTGTTGAACGTCACTCTACGCACAATGAGGGTAAAGAACACAGACCTGCTGTTTTCCTATAGTGCATTCACGTTTCAACCAACAGATGTCGCTGGTGAGCTTTCCAACCGAGCCACCCCACTGTAATTGCAGTTTAAAAAACTTAAAAATACATTTTTTTAAAAAATTCCCAGATGCTTAGCCCCGGCAGGCCGCCGGGCTTGCAATACACTGGCGGAAACTCTGATATTTGATTTCCATTGTAGAAAGAATGCCACAAGTGTGTTCAGCTGATATATCTGCAAATGGTGGCTACTTTGATGAGTCTTATATATTACTCTGTCTTGGCAGCTTTTGCATGTCTGTTACACCGTGTGATCAGTGGCCACCCCCAGTCCTGCATCACTATATATATATATATATATGTATATACACATATATACAACCCCAATTACAAAAAAGTTGGGATGGTAAATGAAATGCAAACAAAAACAGAAATCAGTCATTTGTAAATTAACTTTGACTTCTATTTAAACAAAAACAGTAAGAAGACAAGGCATTTCATGTTTTACCTAATTGTTTTTTGAAGATATACTTTTATTATGAAATTTATGCCTGCAATCCATTCCAAAAAAGTTCGGACAGGGGCAATTTAGGACTAATGACGATGTGACCAGTTGAAATATCACAGTGATGTGATACAGGTAATGTTAAACAGGTGAGGCAATTGTGTTGTAGTATATAAGAAGTCTTCAAGAAAGGCCTAGTCCTTCATAAGCAAGAATGGGTCGAGGCTCGCCAATTTGCCAACAGATGCGTCAGTGAATAATCCAGCACTTACAACGTTACCCAAAGACAAATCTTTAGGATTTTGGGCATTTCACCCTCTAAAGTGCACAATATAATTAAAAGATTCAAGGAATCTGGTCAAATCTCAGTGCGTAAAGGGCAAGGCCGAGAGCCACTTCTGAATACGCGTGATCTCTGATCCCTCAGATGTCACTGTCTTAAAAGTCATCATGCATCTGTGATGGATATTATGACATGGGCTCGGGAATACTTCGGTAAACCTTTCTCAGTCAGCACCATTCGCCGCTTCATCTACAGATGCAAGTTAAGGCTTTATTATGCAAAGCAGAAGCCGTACATCAACACTGTCCAGAAGCGCCGCCAACTTCTCTGGGCTCGGTCTCATCTGAGATGGAAAGTAGCACAGTGGAAGCGTGTTTTGTGGCCCAACAAGTCAACATTTCAAATAGTTTTTGGACAAAACAGCCGTTGTGTCCTCCGGACCAAAGAGGAAAAGGACCATTCAAGCTGTTATCAGCACCAGGTCCAATAGCCAGCGTATGTCATGGTATGGGGGTGTGTCCTTGCCCATGGCATGGGTAACTTGCACATCTGTGAGGGCACCATTAATGCAGAAAGATATGTACAAATTTTGGAGCAACATATGCTGCCATGCAGATGCCGTCTTCTCCTGGGACGTCCCTGCATTTTCCAGAAAGACAAGGCCAAACCACATTCTGCCCGGATCACAAGTGCTTGGCTGCATAAGCAGAGATTGCGGGCGCTAGATTGGCCTGCCTGCAGTGCTGACCTGTCTCCGATTGAGAATGTGTGGCGCATTATGAAGTGCAAAAAAAGTCAACGAAGGCCCCATAAAATTGTGCAACTGAAGACCTGCATAATGGAAGAATGGGAAAATTCTGCTTGCTAATCTTAACCAACTGGTGTCTTCAGTGCCCAAATGCTTAATAAGTGTTATTAAAATAGATGGTGATGTTACACAGTGGTAAACACTCGACTGTCCAAACTTTTTTGGAGCGTGTTGCAGTCATCAGATTTTAAATGAATGTATATTTTCAAAAAACAATTAAATTCACAAGGTAAAACATCAAATAATGTTCTGTTGTAGTGTTTTCAATATAGTACAGGGTGAATAGAATTTACATTATCACTTTTTGTTTTATTAGCATTTTCCATACTGTCCCAACTTTTTTGGAATTGGGGTTGTATATATATATATATATATATATATATTATATATATAGAAACAAAGAGAATTAACTGTGGATAAACTCCAGTACTCACCTTGCACTGCGTAACCCTCTTCAAACTTCAAGCTTTCCCACTTAACATGAGCGATGGTGACTGTACTGACCAATCATATCTTACGGTGGCTGAACACATTTGACAACAACACACAATAACTTTTGCACCAGTTACATTACTTTTGTTTGCCTGACCCTGAACCAATGAGTGACAGCGACTGTACTAAGCAGTCATATCTTAAAGTGGCTGGATAACATGTGACAGTCCTAAACAACACACATATTTGCACCAATTACATTACTTTTTTGGTTTAGTTGACCGACTCTAAACCAATCAGGCTCGCTCGCTCATCAGCGAAAGACCATACTGTTTGTTACATTTTTAGTTCATGTACTCTGTATTTGCCAACTATCTGCATTTGGCTGAACAAGCAAGCAAAAACCCAGCTCATTAGCTAATGATCCCAAGGTTGATAACGATGGTTTATTTCACTAACCTTCTGAGACCATCAAAGTAGGCTCGCTAAATTGATAAAATACCAGCACCAACCTTGTACTCATTAGCTTATGTTAGACCTGTTTAGACCTGAAAATGCATCTTAAGTACACAACAATTGTGCACAAAAAATTACAATGGCAATCGAAGGATGAAACAATCAAAGAATATTTCTGAGGGGGAACTTATTTTTCATGAAAATATCTAATATAATATATATATATATATATATATATATATATATATATATATATATATTGTGGCGTGGATCGGGGCATGCCCCCGCAGTGCCCCTCCCAGCCTGATGTGCATCAGCTCAAGCCCGCTGTTTAGGACCCAGGACAGCGCCACTCTGTGAAGCCCAGCCACAGGACCCTGGAGAGCGGCAACCTGGAAATTCCTCAACTCCCTTATTGGCACTCAACACACCTGAAGTCAATGAGGCGACACAGCTGCCGCTACTCCAGGGAAATGGGCTGGGAGCTTAAGAGGAGGCCTTTGTCTCCCTTGAGAAGAGGGGTTTTTGGGCTACAGCAGAGCGGCTAAATATCTGTTTCCTACTTTTTACTGTTTTGCAGAAGCCAGCGGAGACGCGGGATCACATCCCTCTTCCTGCTTTAAAGAGGGATCCCCTCAGCTGTCTCCTGGTCATCATTACCTTAATTTCAGTTACTTTACTTTACTTTAATTTAATTTAAATAAGAAACTTTTCTTGTTGAGTACGGCTTTGATTTGTGTGCTTAAGTTTTGTTTAATTAAAGAGCCCTGTTGGGCTATTTTTCCCCAAACCTCCGGTCTGTGTATTTCTGTGCCGCCCCGCCTGCACCGTCACGCCCAGTACGATGCCACAATATATATATATAATATTATATTATATGATATAATATATAATATAATAGCACATAGAAGCCTTATTTTGTCTCTCCCCATGTTAAGTCTATGGACATTTTTGGCATCTAAATTTAGAATTTTGAAGTCATTCAAACTGAATAAAGTCTACAGCCATGGAAATATTGAATATGTCTCAAAATGCCCAATAGAATGAAACATCCTGAGTCAAGATATGTTGGATTTAAATTGACTTATGTTTGCGTAAAAAAAGTCTGAATTCTTAATACAATTATTTGGGGGTATCCACAACACAGTAATGCTATAACATAGCTATACCAAAATCAGTGGTTGGCAAGTCCATGGCGATTGTAGTCCACCTGCGAAATGGCATTGGGATTGGTTACGCTACCGTGCTCAGTGTAATGTGGTCCTGGGGCATTCTTAGTACATAATCAAGCTACCTGATTCTGAGCTTCTTTATTTACATTATATAGATTAAACAAGAGTAATGTGAAAAAGAAAGTACACTCTTTCAATTATATGGTTTTAATATTAGGACATTAATAACTCTCATCTAGTGCTCACCCACTCGTAACAGAAGAAAAATCTAACCTCATAACACACAATTCTTTATTCAATCAAAATTAATCATTAAATATTATACTGAGTTTTCCTAACCATTTCTCAACCCTAGTCCTATTCAAACACGTTATGTATGAAAAATGTATGCACATGAAAATTGATCAATAATAAAATATTTAGCTTGAACATTAATCTTAAATATGTAATTTTGGGATGCCATATTTCAGTTTTTGGCCTATTGTTCAAGAACTCAACAATGGGTGAGAGCATATCTTTAGCAAGGCCGCGTTTACCCAATGGGCTACATGGGCTGCAGTTCCGGGCCTCCGCCACTAGGCCTCAGCGGTGAGGGGAATGTTTTTTTAATTTTTTTTTACAAATTTTAAATTTGTTTTGATATATATACCTACCCGCAGGATTGCTGCACATCTCGCGATATACTGCCGTTAATCTAACCAACGTAAACGTACAAAATATGTTGTCGCGAGAATTCTTGTGTCATCATCAAAATTCCTTCTAAAACAAACATGTCGTCAAGCGGAAAATTCGAGAGTGGGCGCAAAAAAGAGCAAGAAAACAACAACGAAAAGCAAGAAACAAAGAAGTTCTCAGTAAAATACCGAAGCTTACATCTTTCTTCAAAACATCGACGGATACTTAACAGCAACCGATGCAGGCTCCGACATCAACAACGCTCCCTTCCCTGACACATGCCCTGATGCTGACGATGATGCAGATGCTAACCCAAGTCCCGCCACACCAACTCAGTCAACCCAGCCGCCTTCTATACCACAACTATACCGCCATCACCAGGCAGAGATGGCACAGCCACGACATCAACCCTCTTAGCATCGAGTAGCTACGCCTTCTCTGGAACCCGGCTCCGGAGACACTGATAACATCAGCACTGCCAGTGCTGCTGACGAAACTACTCCGCTAGCAGGTGCAGGAGCCACGGTCGGGAGGAAAGATGCAACATGTGGAGCCACATCCACTGATGTAGCTTGTTGGGGACCCGTTACCGAAAACTTGCGTAGCTATTGGGCGAGCAAAGGAATAAAAGCATCCTTGTCATGTCAAAATAAAGACATAGCATTCATAGCATCAGAACGATCGTATAAAAATCAGAAGAGACAATTGAGTAAGACCTTGTTTTCGCATAATCTGCGTAATGGGAGAGTGTTACCCGTGAGTGGTTAGTTTATTCTCCAACAACTGGTAATGTATATTGCTTTTTTGTCAGCTTTTCGGTGGGACACCATCTGCCTTTTCTCAATCCGAGTTTTCTGATTAGAAACATGCTTCTTGTCGGACTGAAGAGTATGAGTAAAGCCAGTCTCGTCGAAATGCAATGCTCATCTGGTTCGCTCGCACACAGGTGCACGGAATTGACAACGAATTTAAGGAGCGCTGCGAAGCGCGAGGTCCTAAAACTAATTGTCTCCGTTATACAGTTCTTGTCAGAACGAGGTCTCGCATTCGGAGGAGGCGATGAAGTTCTCGGTTCCCCTAACAATGGCAACTGTTTGGGAATACTTGAGCTACTCAGCAAGTTCGACCCCTTTCTTGCCGAACATTTAAAGAAATATGGAAACCAGGGGAGTGGGTCTACTTCCTATTTATCCAACACTATATGTGATGAATTCATTGCAATTATGGGACAGCGAGTTCAAGCTGAAATTATTCTAATGGTGCAGAAAGCGAAGTACTGCTCTCTTGTTGTTGATTCAACCCCAAATTTAACCCATATTGATCAGCTAACATTCGTGATAAGATCTGTCTCTCAGGAAGGTCAAGTCTTCGAGCGTTTTTGAAAATTCCTGCCCATATACAGTCATACTGGTGAGTCTCTTTTTCAGTCTGTTACAGACATGCTAAATGGCATGAATATTGATATAAATAATTGTAGGGGACAATGTTTTGATAATGCACCCAACATGTCAGGTGTGTACAAACGACTGAGGGCCCGTATTCTAGAAGTAAATCCTTTGGCTGAGTGGATACCTTGTGCAGCCCACTCACTCAATTTAGTCGGAGTGAACAGTGTAGATTGCTGCTCTGAAACAACCACATTTTTCAGATCTGTTCAGTCACTCTTCAATTTTTTCTCGGGATCACCCCGCCGGTGGAAGGTTATGATGGATGGACTTGAGCCCAATGTTAACAAATGCATAGAGACTTTAAAGGGACTGTCGGACACGAGATGGGCCGCTCACGCCCAGGCCACCAAAGCTCTCTGTGTAAACTATAAAAATATATTGAATTTGCTAATAAACATATCAGATGATGATTCTCAGAATGCTCTCATGCGTGACGAGGCGCGCTCTCTGGCTAACAAAATGAACCAATTAATTTCTTGTGTATATTGTGGAACAAAGTATTACAAAGAATTCAGACAAGGAGTACTATCCTCCAGAAGGTAGATGTGGATCTCGTTACGACTGTGGATATGCTGCGATCACTGTCAGATTTCGTGGCAGGTTTACTCGACCAGTTTTGAGACCTGGAGACGCAGGCCAAGGAAATGGGAGGAACACAGGAATACAGGTCTGTGGTAACTTGGCAGGCGAAGAGAAAACGGAGAGCAGATGATTCCAGTGCACCTGACCACATTCTAATTGGAGCTGAGAAGTTTCGTGTGGAGGTATTTTTAGTCATAGGGTGAATTCGGGTAATCTGGGACATTGGGTAATGTGGTACACCTAAGCTCCAGTGTGTTTATTTCCTGTTCTAACAAAATCTAGTCAACAGGACTTTTACTATAGGTTTAGCATGGATGTCATGTGACTGAAATCACACGACTTTATGGGGGTGATGTCACAGAAAGGGGCAGGGCACTTATCAATCAGGAAGCTACCCTGGGAATTGCATGACAAGGTCAGTGACATAGGATTCTGACAAGATTAATGTTAAGGATATAAATCTGTCATAAATGAGACAATGTTCCTAATTGTTATAAAATTATGTTTGTGATCTATTCAAGCAACAAAATATGCATTAAAGTGTTGAAAATGTGTTTTAGTTTTTTTTCTTTCAAACATTTTTTAGTTGTCCCACTTTATCAAATATGATTGAGAATGTGCGATAGCATGCTTTGGGTAATCTGGGACAGTCATTTAAGTTCTTCAAATGGGGGAAATATGCATTTAGGGACTTCCTGAAGTTGCATACATAGTTATTTAATGTTTATAAGTCTAATGCCGGTAGACGGTGTTCTGTACACACACACACACACACACACACTCTCTCTCTCTCTTTATCACTGCCATACCTGATCCTTCTCTCTCTCTCTCACACACACCCACACACACAGTATTTTGTAGTTGTTCATCATGTACAAATGTGAGAGTCATTAGTCAGCTAAAATATGAAAATATCCATGACCTAAAATTAACTCACTGAAATGTATTACAGAATACAATGACACCACAGCATCAGGAAAAGAGAGGGCAACAGAAAGAGCGAGGAAGAGAGAGAGAGGGAAATGAGGGAAGTAGGAAGAAGCTAAACTAAGTGAGACTAGAATGAAGGGAGCTATAGCTGAGTACAGGGAGTTAGTGGAGGCAGGTAGCGTCCCTCAGCTTCGTTTTTTGGCCAGGGCCTGGCATGTTCCGAAGTCGACCCTTCAGCGAAGAGTCAAAGGCACAGGGGACCACAAGCACACAATCGGGAAGAAGCCCTTTATCTCCCAAGAAGATGAAAATGCCCTCACGGAGCTTGTGAAGACACTTGGGAAAAGGGGGTTTCCCCTAAGGATGAAAGATATCCAGAACCTCGCGTTCCAATTCGCTAAAAAAAAGGGATAAAGGGCTTCTCCGAAACCAAGCAAAAAGCTGGCTATGCCTGGTTTCAGGGGTTCCTGAAGCAGAACCCTAGCCTGAGTATCAGAAAGCCTGAGGGTCTTTCCACTTCCAGAGCAGCCGGCTTCAATTGCCCGGTAGTTATGAAGTGGTTCAGCGATTATGAAGAAATTATTAAGTCCCTGGGCTTAGAAAATGCGCCGGACCATATTTGGAACTGTGATGAGACGGGCCTGCAGGACCACTTCCTCTCCTCCAGGGTGGTTGCCGAGTTTGGGGGACCATGTTTCGAAGTCACTGCTGGTGAGAAGGGAGAGACCACCACCTGCCTTGCCAGTTTGAATGCTGCCGGTGGGTATGGCACCACAATGATTATATTCAAGGGCAAACGGCTGAAGGCAGAGTGGCTCCTGGGGTGTCCACCAAACACCGTGGTGAAAATGTCTGACAACGGGTGGATAAACAGTCAGTTACTTTTTGAGTGGGGGAGGCAATTCGTGTTGCAAAGCCTGTCAAGAGATGACCCACATCCACACGTTCTTCTGCTTGATGGACACAGCTCCCACGTTTTTAACGTGGAGTTTTTCAACCTAATGAAGGACAACAATGTCTATGTCCTTGGCCTACCATCACACACCACGCACTACCTGCAGCCAGCAGACAGGGCCCTCTTCAAGAGCTTCAAGTATTACTGGAGGCTGGAGGGGAGGGCCATCACCAGGGAGAGCGGGGGGAAAAGGCTAGACAGAACCTTGTTTTTGCCTGTCTTTTCAAAGGCCTGGAGCAAGGCAGTGACCCCTTCGAATGCCATAGCTGGCTTTCGGGGCAGTGGGATCTACCCGTTTAACCCAGCCCACATCGACGCTGCCCTCTTCGTGCCAAGTGAAACGACGGAGAGAGAGCATCAAGAGAGACCTCCTAGTGCCCCACCAACCCATCACCCACCGCAGCGTCTTCTGCAGGCAGCCGTGTGCCCTCCTCCCCTCCGTCCTGAGGCCCACGCCCTGCATGGCCCTGTGCAGGCAGCCGTGTGCCCTGCTCACCTCCGTCCTGAGGCCCACCCCTTGCAGGATCCTATGCAGGCAGCCGTGCACCCTCCTCACCTCAGTCCTGAGGCCCACCTTTTGCATGCCCCTCTTCAGCAGCATCATTGTCAGTGCCCACTGGCGGTGCCCCAGGATGCTGTACCACCTCTGGCACATGAGGTTGAGGTGGAGACGGCAGTGGTACAGGTCGTGCAGGAAGCAGCAGTCTCATTTAAGGACTTGGTCCAGGTTCCAGTCCGAGAAAGGCCAACCACCATCCGGAAGAGATCAAAACCGCCATCCATAAACTTCACAAGCGATGAACATTTTGCCTACGTTCAGGGGAAGGGCAAGGTAAAAGGGCCAAAGCCAAAGCCAAAGCCAAATCCCAAGAAGAAGAAGGAGGAGCCATGCACCATCTGCCGCATATGGGGACAGAGACGATCCCAAAAGCGCAGAAGAGTGGCTGTCCTGTGCGGTCTGGAGCCATTGGTATCACGAAACATGTGAAGAAGATAATGGCGTGATAGATGATGATGGGTCTCTCACCTGCAAGGACTGTTTGTTCCCTGAGTAGCCTCAATTTTAATAGAATGGAGAATTTAACCCTCTGGGGGAGCTCGACAAGATGAAATTAACTTTCGTTTCTATTTGGATGATTAACTTCACGTGCTGTTATCATACAGACGCAACAAAAACATTGACAGAAACCTTAGAATCGCGACTTTCCAATGCGCCCATTGGCAAATAATATGAATTGTTTTAAATGTTCTAAATTTGATTAATTAGATCATGTATGCTTCATTAAACTTTACTCATTACTATGTGAATTTCGCTCAGCAGGAAGTCCGCCCAAATCGCATTCACATGTTAACAACATTATAATTACTCTCCATAGAAGGAAACTAAAGGAGGGGTGATGCGAGATCCATGTGAGAAATGCCAAGTCTGCGAAAGCGGGATAGAATGTCAAAGTGTCGCCTAATTCACTTCTTTTGAGGTGAACATTTCGTTTAATTTTGGAAAATGGTCCGTCCGGAAGCCGACACTGATGAAGAGCGGTGTCATTTCGAACAGCGAACTGATCCAGCTGAGGATCAACTTCATGCGTAAGTATATTTCTTATGATCATATTGGTAAATATGTGTACTGTATTGCAACGTATCTGTGTGTTTGTAGGAATATCCAGCAATATGCGCGTTTGTAAATTCCCACACTACGAACGATTCGAACTATTGCATTTCAAAATTATAGGCTAGGCTCTCTGCGTCTGGTTGTGTTAGAAGTATCAGATAGACTGTATGTTCTTCGATCATATTGGTAATAAATAGCCCGTGGCCTGGCTAAGATTCTAAAACTGATGTCCTCGCACAATCGATATTAGCATACTGTAAGTTAATTCGGGAAATAGCAATATAATAACCACTTAGCTAAACAGACCTAGCCTACTTCAGATTGAGGCATTGTTATTGATGAGTTGCGTGTAGTTGAGCTGGAATAACAATGTTTATTTAGTTTAGCTAATGTTGTTTCGTTGATAGCTTGCATTATTTGTAAATGTGTGCTGTATTACTTTCTCTGTGTGTTTGTAGGAATATTCACTAATATGCGTGCTTGTAAATTCCCACACTACGAATGATTCTAACCATTGCTTCTCAAAATTATAGGCTACCTCTCTGCGTCTGGTTGTGTTTGTTTGGTTCTTTGTTTGTATATGATATAACCATGTCACATTTCCTAAGTTTTGTTTTCATTAGTTAGTGGTTTACCCCTTTTTTGTAAAGCACATTTAATTTTCACCTGTTGAAGGAAATGTGCTATATAAATAAAGTTTGATTTGATGTCACATTTCCTAACAATTTTGTTTTTATCATATTTACAGAGATGCTGATCAGGAAACATGGCCTAGTTCACCACTAGCTAAGAGGCAACGCAAGCGTTGCAAGAGTACACCAGTCTCATCTCATCTTCCATGCTTATAGTTTGCTTCAATAAATGTTCTGAAAATCAAAAGATGTCTTTGTTTCTGTCTTCTAAATGGCTCACTGAGTCTTTGTCTTAGTGGTGGGGAGGCATGCGGCCAGGTGTGAATAGCCTACTTAGCTGGCAGGTCGTCCTACCCAATGCATAATCATTACAGAAAGGCCATTTGCCCTCCCATTCTCACCTGGTGTTGAAAAATAGTAGTCACAACACTAACTTTTAGCAATGTATTTTATATTTCTCATTGGATTTGTTAAAATATTGTCATCTTTTGATACCCAAGACCTTGATGAACACATTTCAGTGACCAAAAGTCTTAGTCACAATTGTTCAGTGTGCTTTATTACAACATTCCTGTGCATGTTCAAAACTACTGTTTACAGTTTGTGTGTTTTTAGAGCAGTTTACAATCCACACATGATTATGACCTACTTACTGCTGCCATATTATTGTAGCTGAGTCTGTGCTGAAAACAAAGATATGAAACACTTTGGAATCACTGTATATAAAGTTGATGAAATTTACACAAATGTCAGAGCATCGCACGATCACCAGTGTGCCTCATTTTACCCTTAGACCCCAGAGGGTTAAATGAATAACCAAATGAATTACTTTAATCTAATTGTTGCTTGCTGTTGCTTGAATTTTAGTTGATTTTGTAAAATGTTATACAATTTTAATAGAATGTTTTAAATGAATTTAAATGAATTAACACGGTAGATCTGTTAATCCCGTGTAGAGATAGAAAGTATTTTTCCTGATATTTTCTTTATTTAGTTCTTTATGAAAAAATGTTATGACTTTTTTATATGTTTATATGAATTAATGAAATTTCTATGAATAATATACATTTTCATATTCAGCTTCCTGTCCTTGTCATTTTTTCATAATGCTTTTTAAAAATTGGTGATATTGAGCTTGGCATGCATAAAGTAAAGTGATTTAGGCTTTTTAAAGCCTAATACAAGTGTCCCAGATTATCAAATTCAGGCAGATTTTTTTTTTTGGCACAAAGAACACTAATAGTTGTGGCATGTCTCCTCTGGGTATGATATCTACATTCTTTCTTCTGGTGTGGTTAGAAAACATCTTAGGGATTTCAGAAAGGTCTAATGTGTCGATCTAATGTGTTAGATAGATATCGGAATAAGTCGCAGAAGTCAAAATTGCAATATATGTCCCAGATTACCCGAATTCACCCTAATTGACAAACTAACAAGTGCTTTGCAAGCAAGACATAAACCCTACACAGAGACTTGTGACCATTTTGGCTTTTTAACCCATCTCAAGAGCCTGTCTGTGTCTGAAATACGCGAAGCAAGCCGCAATCTTCAGAAAAAATATAGCACCGATTTACAGGATGTTTTCGAGGATGAGCTTGTTCAGTTCATTAAATTCTGTGACACAACAACTGATGATCTGTCACTAAGAAACCTGATGGTCTTACAGAGAGAGAACCAACTCCAAAGTGCTTTCCCAAACGTGGACATTGAACTCCAAATTTATCTCACTCTCCCTATTTCAAATGCCACCAGAGAAAGATAATTTTCCAAGTTGGGCATTTTTAAGAAGAGAGTGAGAGCATCCATTGAGGAAAACAGGCTGAACGGGTTGACCATTCTGTCCATTGAGCATGATCTGCTGCGCCAGCTGGATTTGAAGGATTTCAGTAAGAAAAGCAGGAAAAAGGCCTTTTAATGACATCACTGGTGAGTCAGATTTTTTTAATATGCTAGTTTAAGTCTTGAATATTATTGTGTAGTTTATAAACAAAAATGACTACGATATTCTATTCAGCGATACCCATATGCATTTCTCATACAAATAGAATTAGAATGTTGTTTTTCTTTTGTGGACTGTTTGCCGTGTGATAAAACTGCTCGAATTTTGATTATCCTGCCGTTGTGTGTTTGCAGTATGACTATAATTGGTGTTCTTTTGTATGGCGTTGGTGTGTATTTTCCCATGGCCTCTTTGCACTGGCTTATTATGGGGTTGTCTTGTGTTGCATATCTTTGCGTGTGTGTGTGCGTCGCTGCGGCGGGGGGGGCCTCTGAGTTGAGTAGCCCAGGGCCTCAAGATGGGTAAACGTGGCCCTGATCGTTAGGGTTTAATGCTGGATAGAATGTGATATCTAGCTTAATCATTGTGAAAAGTTGTGTTCCTTTGGTCGTAAAAATACCAAGATTTAGTAGCCACACCCAGTGTGCCCATGTTCTGCACCCAAGTGCTGTGCAGCATTGATTCTGGAAAATAGAGCTCTCTTCTTCCTGTTTGTTTTGCAATATTATGCATGTGTGACATATATATGATGTGGGCCAAAAATTGGTCTTTAGAATTCCGGAAGAAAGGGTTTCTTGGTGAACGCTCAAGTTATATTTAAAAATATTCTTACTTCCATAAATAAGGACTTGAATTGCAGAACTGAAAGTAGTGGTATTGATAGTAGCACTGGTAGTGGTGGTGGTGGTAATTTTAATAGTTCTGATACTGGTAGTAAAGGTGGGGGTGATAATTACAGTAGTAGTAGAACTAGTAGTATTTTAAAAATTAATTAATTTTTTAAAAGAAGAAACATTAACTGTATCATTACAGGTACAGTATAGGCTAATTGTACCTATGAAATATATTATAGACTACCTATATTATCCTACCAAATCATAATATTGGCACACAAGATTATTATTATACCTGGTGGACATCTAATTTTTAAATGATCGCCTTTGAGAAACAGAAGAAAAAAAATCTGATCTGGCAAACGTCCTTTGTGTGACCACAGTATCTGTTTTCTCTGTCTTCTTTCCCCGCTTTGCCTCCACAAACATCAAAGGAAACAATTAAATGTCACGTTGTAGGTCTTTATCGCTGTACAAACCTGGGGTGTCCCAGGGTTTTCTCTTCCCTGAAAATTGTATTACTATCACCTTCTGGAGGAAACACAAAGCCCCAAACTACAGCATGGCTACAAAAAGCACAAAGATCATGTTCTTTTTTATTTTAAGTTGAACGCAATCTGCGACATTTATTTAAAATCACTGATTGAAAATCTTAATGTCTATATAACAGAGGTGTTACAAGGATGTCATCTTTGGGTGTGCATTTGGATTACAACAAAAATGTTGCTTTTCCTAAATAGGGTATGTAAACAAGGGCGTAGTTTAATTTTCAGAAGGGGGGGGGGGGGCAACAATAGGAATACAATAACAGCATCCAATTTTTGTAGGGGGGTCCGGGGCCATTACCCCGTGAAAAAAAATAAAATAATTAAACTCTGTAACACTAAACAAATGTCTCATTTGGTACTGTCACGCCGATTTTGATCCTGGCTGCAAAAATGATACAATGACATTCTAAAACAGCTGTTGTACCCGTTGAGACTTGCTTGAATTTCCGTTGCGGCGTCCGTTGCTATGCCGACGCTGCCAGCCTTGCTGCATTCTGCGGCGATAAAGATTCTAAGACAACTCGCCAATTTCTGTGGTTTAACGGGTTATTTTCCAGCCTGCAACGGTGCAATGGTATTAGCAAACGGCTACACGTATCATCTAACTTGCGAGTAGTTGGCTATTACCCTGAAATCTTTTTAACAGAAAATAACAATTATAAATGCGATTTTATCCACGGAAATGGCTATACAGAAATGCTGGCTAGCTAGCTGGCTAATCACTAAACCAATGCAAGAGAGCTGGTAACTTAACCTCTTAGCGCAAATCCCCTAGTGGTCGGCAGGCCGGCGTGCCGAGATTACTAAACTCAGACATTCGGTGCTACTGCAACCAAAGTACGAGTTAAAAACAGAAACGCATTGTTTTAGTTTCATTAGTAGGATACACGACAACTATGCCGAAAACGGAGTTTCGCAGCCCCACCATTGTCGCTCTGGTCGTTCATTTAACATGCACCCCCTCCCTGCAGTCTCATCTAGAAAACACCCCCCACCCTTGACATAATGGACAATATTGTCTATCTTGGCATTCATAAAAAATATTCTTTCACCACTAAAAAATCGTATTCCGTCATAGCAACAAGATTAACCCGAAAATAGCCCTAAGATATGCCTACATACAGCATACAGCAGTGAAAATGCTGCTCACTGAATAACGAAATAAACGAGAAAAAGTGTTTAAAAATGATACCATGTCATTCTACAGTCAATATCTGGGACTAAATATTGAATAAATATACAACCTTACCGTTGGTTTTACGTGTAGAGATGTCCCTTTTGAGACCGAGTGGTCATATATTGTCTTGGACAATCCGTTTGTGAAATATACACGCATCTGTGATGCCTGGGTACCTTCAAAAATAGCTGTGCGTAATACCAAACCTGTTGTTTACGGCGTTGTCGCCCTTTTTTGTACAGTCTGGCTTGATTGACAATACATGTATTCAGTAGGTGAGAGTATAAGCTTTCTAACTATGTATAACATGTCTGATTTTGCTTTTGGAATCATGTTTTATCGGTCATCGTAACCGAAAAAATTCTTATCATCGCATTCACTTACGCATTCACTCTTGGGCTGCACCTAACAACGTTGTCAACGATTTTTCATAATTTCTTGGAAAATACTATATTATTGAAGACTTTTGTTTGCTGATAGACATATCTGACATCGTTTTCTGGAGCAAAACAGAAGCAGATAGGACTATCATTGCTTTACTGTCTCTGTCTCTATACTGAACACTATGTAAGTATTACTGCTCAAAATATTTTGGTTCGTTCCGTTGCTACTATAATATAACAAACTTGCTTGTGTCTGCAGCTGCAGTTCCTCGCTGCAATTTCTAACATTGAATATTCACAAAATACGCAATTTATGCTGTACTCTGTCAGTGTCTAAATAAATAATACGCTACGGTAAAGCTTTGAGAGGATGAATCATTACTTTTCTTTGACATGGATCCATTTGAAGACAATAACGGGTGAGTTCGTTTACTCTTTAAATCCGTCATTATGCTGAGAGAAATCGTATTCTCAATTTAATCTCTAAATTAACTGTAAGGTTAGGGTTGTAACTAGTTAGCTGTTTCGTAGGTGACTTAGTTAATGCACTCGTCTTAACTGTTGCTTGTACTTTCCCATAGACTGCGTTGTTGCTGTAGGACTTGTTTGTGTTAGTGTTAATTAGTTTAACCTACAGGGTCCAAGTTGGACTATGCGGTTGTTCCCTGCACTTGGAACGGTAGGCTACTGCCCTCTAGGGTTTTCGACACGCTTGTTCCTGATTATGGTTATATATTTTGTTGTAAGTCGCTCTGGATAAGAGCGTCTGCCAAATGCCTGTAATGTAGGCTACTGTAATATTCCGTAGCAACAAGATTAACCCGGCGTTAGCCCTGAAATATGCCAATACAGCAGTGAAAACGCTGCTCACTGAATAACGAAATAAACGAGACAAAGTTTTTTTTTTTAATTATGCCATGTCATTCTACATTCAATATCTGGGACTAAACTTTGAATAATTATACAATCTTACCACCGGTTTCACGCGTAGAGATGTCCCTTTGGGACTGAGTGGTCATATATTGTCGTGGACAATCCGTTTGTGATTCCTGTTGCTTAAGGCGTTGTCGCCGTTTTTCGTACGATTTGGCTTCATTGACAGTTCATTTATTCAGTAGGTGAGAGTATAAGCTTTCTAACGATGTATAACATGTATGATTTTGCATTTGGAATAGCGTTTTATAGTTCAGCGCAACGGAATATTTTCTTATCGCATTCACTTGCGCATTGTGGCGTAGCATAAAAGACGATTCACCTAACTAAACGTTGTCAACGATTTTCATAATTTCTTGTAGAGTACTATTATTACTGAGGACTTAAGGGCTTAGCTAAGCCATTTCTTTGCTGATAGACCTATCTGACACCGTTTTCTGACGCAAAACAGAAGCGGATAGGACTTTGTAATTGATTTTCTGTCTCTATACTAGGCTACTAAACACAGATAAAATGTCATGTTGCTATGTAAGTATTACTGCTCAAAATATTTCGGTTATATACGTTCTTTTCGTTATATACGTTTCTCTGCAAACGCGCGAAAACACGCTGGTATAATAAAACAATGACGGTAAATATAGCCTATATATATAGTCCGCCTCATTCCGTTGTTACCATAATATAACAAACTTTCTTGTGTCTACAGCTGCAGTTTCTCGCTGCAATTACTATTGAATATAAACAAAAGTCGCAAATGCTGTAGTCTGCCAATGTCTAAATAAATAATAAGGTATTCTTCGCGCAGCACGCATGCTAGCAGGAATGTCCAGTTGATTTTTCGTTTCGTTTTTTTTTATGTCGTATTTATTAGGCTATATGAAATATGTATTATTATCCTATCTGTCTCTGAGGCGCTCTGAAATGTGCATTCTCTGTTAAGTTGAGCAATGGATTGGTATATGTGTCTGACATACTGTTGCACAGTACACCGACACTTCAGCACTTTTTCGGTACTTAAAAAATAAAAAAAAAAGAAACGGTTCGGTATTAGAATTTTCCGACGTTCGGTAGTTTTGCGTCAAATGTAAAAGCCAGGGACATGTGTCTCCCGCATTACCGATTGAGAGGATGAAAAGTTATGATTTGTCAGAATCTTCGCTAGATGGCAGTAGCAACTAAGGTTGGCAAGTGAGGTGACCTGCGCTTGTGCATTTTTTCGTGGTCGATACAGCGCAAGCTTAGACTCAGTTCACTTCAGTAGCAATAGCTGTTCTAATTTGTAAATATTTTATTATAGGAAGATGCTGTATTGTTATTGAAATGTGCTGTTTTTAGATATATTTTAAAGTGAAAGACCTGTTTACAGATAATTTACTTTACAATTGTTTAATTTTTGAAATATATTTAATATAGTTTTCTATGGTTTAGTGCTGTAACACTATAGTCCTATGCTTATTGATATGTTGAACAGGCTTCAACTTAAAGGTTGTTAATAAACCGGGTTTTTAATAAACCGTGAATTCGAAAATGAGGTCATCCCTTGTGGACATTATGTTTCTGATCTATTAAGGTAATTTCAGTGTCGTTAGGTACCGAGTAGCGAATCAGTATCGTTTCAGTATCAATTATCGTGATACTACACCTGGTATCGGTATCAAATTTTGGTATCGTGACAACACTAGTGTGACGCCTTTTTTAGTTGCGGCGCAGAAACACTGCAGCTGTGCATACACGCCGGACCATCTAAGTGTTACGACATAGTAAAGGCCTTTACGGGAAGCGGCCAGGGCACATCCGTGGCGACGTAACTAAGTCATCCAACAGCGTCTCTTAGCACAAAATTGGCCATAAGTCATCAATATTTCATACGATCATCATGATATTCAGTAGATATGTTGGGTGAAGGCATATGATCATGAGGACAGAGCCATTTTAAAATCGTTCCATAGGGGGCGCGATGCTGCCAATGCTTGGACCCCTCCCAACGCCGCTTGCGGCTTTAATTTATATCATTTTTGGTCAAGGACTTTTTGAGTTATTTGACCATTTCCAGGAAAAGAATAATAATAATAATAATAATAATAATAATAGGGTTCCTACTTCGTAGGACCCCTAATAATAATAATACTAAGAAAAACAATAGGGTTCCTACTTCGTAAGACCCCTAATAATAATACTAACAAAAACAATAGGGTTCCTACTTCGTAGGACCCCTAATAACTAAAACCAAATGCTTCCTATAATTTGATACCAGTCATTCACATCGCTGTGGAGGAATTTTAGCCCGCTCTCTTTGCAGTACCACTTTAATTCGGACAAATTTGTAGGTTTCAGAGCCTGAACTGCTCATTTCAGGTCCTGCCACAGCATCCCTACTGGGTTCAAGTCAGGACTAGGCCACTCCAAACCTTTAATATTTTTTCTTTTGTAGGGGACATACCTCTACTTCTCATATGGGGCACCAAAATGTAGAAGATATACATCTATATCCTCATATGTGGCACCTGAATGTAATAATCAGTCACATAAAGGAAATATGCAAACTACAAATTGGCCATTTAAATTAATAATTAAATCATTATTAAAATTACATATTAATAGTTCATCTTAACCAAACCAAACTAATACCAAATTAATATAACCGATTCAGCTGAGAGGTGAAGGTATTCTAGGGAGTTCTTTTGATTCACAGTGGCTGACATAACATAAGATTAATATCAATACAAACAATGGAAATAAAATAAAGCTTACTGAACACAAAGTACTGAAAGGGGAAAAGCACAATTCCCTACTATAATGTACAACAAACTATGTGTGAGTGTGTGCGTGTGCGTATGTGGGGGTTAGCGTTGGGTACACATGCACGCAAGTATGTGAGGAGTGTTGTGTGTTCTCCTGCATGTGGAGTTGCGCAGCTTGGTGAGTGCAAACTGCGGACACATGTTCGGGGAGAACAAAGAAGGATATCTGAAGCTAGTGGCTAAACAATAGTGCATGAAGTGTCATGGTTCTGTGTTCCTGTCTGTGTTTCCCTTGTTGGGCCGCCAGATGGCGGCACTTCTGTTTTGTGTCCTGCTTGTACCCTGTGTAATTGTATGATTGTCTTCAATTGTTCAATTATTGGTTCCTGATTGTCTCGTTTTCCCTTCCCTCTCTGTGGCCTGATTGTTCATGGTGCCCTCCTGTGTCTCGTCAGTGTCTGTTCTATTTAAGTTCCTTCTTCCTTGACTCAGGTGCTGGATCCTTGGTTGTGTGGTCATGTTTCTGGTCATGTTTAAGTTCATGTTTAAGTAGCTCCCTGTGTGTTCTGTTTTCCATGCATTTGTGGAATTTTGGATTTTCTTTGATGTTCCCTGAGTTTTGAAGATTACTTTGTGTTTTTTAAGAGTTGCCCTGCGAGGCCTTTTGTTCCCTTCTTTTGTTCTGGATGTGTCAAGTAAAGTCTTTATTTCAATTCCATTTTGGAGTTTTGAGTTTTTCCCCCTCTGCATTTGGGTCCTAACCCCCCACGCACGCACCCTGACATGAAGCTTGCCAAACAGATAACTGTATGGTTATCAACGTGCGTCAAGATCAGCATGCCGTGTTATGACCTGTTAGTATTTAAAATAGATCACATGTAGGATCTGTTCTGTGCCTTATGTTTATTAGAATATTTTAGGGCAGTGGATGGCTTGGAGTCAACCGTAAAAAAAAGAAGATGAAACAAGTAAAGTTAAAATAACACAGTAATGCATATTTTGTCAGAAGCATTACAGTTGCTAAGTTAATCTATATGTCCAGAGTTGCAGCCTTACTTGAGTCCTTTGGATTGGTTCCATTGTTGGAATGCTTCCTGATTTCTAGCGCGAAATCCATAGGAGTTACTTGTGGAAAAGGGTAAGCCATTTGTAAGTTCAGTTCCAAGACACACAGCTTGATCCTTGTCGCAGGGCACTTGCCTTGTGGGGCTTACTGGAACTGCAGGATTCTTAGCTTTTGGCGTGTGGCTTTCCATGGTACTTCTTCAACCACCACTTGTCAGGGGTTTGGGGGGTTAGGCCCCAGGTGCAGAGTTAACAACTCAGGAGGCTCAAAAGGGTAAGTTTTAAATAAAGACGTTACTCTCAATAGTAAACCGATAACAAACAAAAGGCCACGAGGGGCAAATCCCAAAAACACAAATTCTTAACAACAGAAAACACCATGAGGAACTCAAAACACTAGAACAAACAAAAACAAGAAAACAAGCAGGAAACTCCAAATACTTGAAAAAACACAGAACACCAGGAACACACCATGAGGGCTGAACACAGTAGGAACCAGCACCCGAGTCAGGCAAACCAAGAACTTAAATAGACAGGGGCTAACAAGACACAGGACGACACAATGCACAATTAATCCAGAGAGAGAAGGGATAACTAGACACAGACAAAAACAATGATTGAATAAATGAACACAGTAATACAATTAAACACAGTGGGAAAGCAATGAGGGAAACGAACTGAAATACAAACCTGAGAAGTGCCGCCATCTGGCGGCCCAAAAAAGGAATAATCGTAACACAAATACTGAACCATGACACCACTAATCACTCATATTCTGCTGATAGCCAAGGGTAGGCCTATATCCGAGCTTGCCTTGCTCAGTTGAAGAGGCATGCCACAGGGAGTGAGTTCAGGGCGAGCAACTCGGGAGAGGGTGGTGAGTCCCGAGAGAGTAAAATTGAACAGAGAGTGAAACAAAGGTTACCTTCGTTTTATTGAAGCATCAGACATGAAATTAACAATTTGGCTTCAAAGCGCTCAGCCAGCATAGCATAGAGACAAGACAGAGCAGGAACTGTAGGCGGGTTAGCGGTGTGAATGTGTGTGTGTGTATGTCTAGGCCCCTCACCCCTCCTCTTTTTCACTAGATAAATTATGTGGCTTTCTTTTAGTTAAGTCAGTTTTGGGCAACCTAAGAAGGAGTTTGTAACAGTAGGATGTGGGAATCTGAGTTCTTCATCCAGATCTGGCATTGTACATTTAACCTCTTATTCTTTTGGAATATTCTACTGTCTTCTGGTTTTTTAATTTTGGTCTCAATTTTTTTTTATTTTGGTCTTTATCTGGGACAAAAGCTATGGTTTGGTATCTTCTTACACTAGTTGATTTCTTGTGTGACTGCCCATGTCTGTAACCTTTGTTAATTGTTTTAAGGTAGTTGAACCTTGTCTATAGATTAGACGTGAATATCTGTTGTAACTTAATACATTTCTTAATTTTCATGTGCTTGTGAATTGTACATTTTCATAAAGGCTGATCCAACAGTTTGCTCTGCCTATCCATGAATTTGGCAATTTAATTGATATTATTATCAAAGATATGAATTAACTAAATGAAAAAAAAAAACTTTTACATGTTGGATAAGTGAGGTGTTTTAACAGTTGACGCTCGTGTTCGGTATTGAGTCAAATGAGCGTGTTGACGGTTAAGACTGCTGGGTTCGGAAAATTAAACATTTCAATTAATCCTCAACTTGCTAACACAGGGCTCCAGACTAACGTTTTACATTGGTTGCACTGGTGCACCAGCACATAATTTAGGTGCACCCAAAATTTTTCACCGCAATAATACATTTTAAGTGTTACCTTTTATGTCAGTTCCCATACACATTGATAATTTCTTAACACATTATGTAAATGATTGTAATCAGGAATAAAGGTGCAGATAAATGTTTTTTCTTCATTTAAATCACAGCATAAACAAGAAATCGCAATAACCTCAATTGTTTAAAAAATAAACTTAAAAAGTGCTGCTGTTTAAAGTGCTTGACAAACTCAAATAACTCAAACAAAAGTGTGCGCTGCTCCCGGAGGAGTACAGGGCGCGGTTTCACACATACATGCCTTCTTTTTTTCCCCACCCACATTCAGCGAAGAAGAATATCAGGGTCAGAGCCAATCAGAGGCAGTGTAGGGGCGGGTCTTCGTAGAATGCGGGTAGGAAAAATAAATAAGGTCGTAATATTACGAAAATAAAGTCATAATATTACGAGAATAAAATCGTAATATTACGAGAATAAAATTGTAATATTACGAGAATATAGTCGTAATTGAAAAAAAAGTCGTAATATTACGAGAATAAAGTCGCAATTTAATGAGAATAAAGTCACAATATTTCAAGAAAAAAGTCGTAATATTACGAGAATAAAGTCGTAATTTTACGAGAAAAAAAATTAGAATATTACAAGAAAATCGTAAAATTTCGAGAAAAAAACATAATTTTTAGGAAAATATATAACCAGCAACCAACAAAACGGACGAGAGGACAGTCTAATGGCAGCCTGAGCCTGCAATTTCCTCCAAGTCTGTGTGGTTCTTTCTTCGGAATAGACATAGTTTCTTGCACTTTTCAATGTCCTGATACTTATGATAGTGTGGTGCTGATGTGCCAAAAGATTATTTCGTTATTTGTGAAACCTATACTAAAGTATAACTTCACAAGATGCTCCACCTTCCTCATTTTAACGCAGGCGACAGGCTGCTCTTCTGATATTTCCCGTCTAAAATAACACGTAGCCTAAAATTACGACTTCATTCTCGTAATATTATGACTTTTTTCTTGTAAAATTACAACTTTATTCTCGTAATATTACAACCTTATTCTCGAAATCTCAGATTTTTTTTCCCTCAATGTGGCCCTAATACTCCGTCATAACACACAGAGACAGACCTGCCTAATGTCAGGTGCACCGGTGCGACCAATGAAAATGTTTAGTCGCACTTG
The DNA here is from genome assembly GCF_013347855.1 of Anguilla anguilla. NCBI lineage: Eukaryota > Metazoa > Chordata > Actinopteri > Anguilliformes > Anguillidae > Anguilla > Anguilla anguilla. The sequence continues at coordinate 28,000,669 of NC_049210.1, read as the reverse complement.
ACAGATGTTTGGTCGCATGTGCGACCAGAAGCAAAAAGTAAGCAGTGTACCCAGTGTCTCCGAATCTATCCAAAATTTCAAAATTGTGCATTGCCATATGTCTCAACATAATCATGGATTTCACTACAAATCAACTGTTTTGAATGAAAAAACTCACTTTTGCATCATTTTCAAGTGGGTATTATGATCCGTCCATCAGTACAGGGGTCTAAAATATCTAAGGGTCCAGAAACATAGCCTAAATCAATCCAAAAATGAATAGAATGATTTTTGTCTATCATCAAGTATATACATTTTTGTTTAAAATGAAACACTGATATCAGATAAAACAATAATGCAAACACATTGTGACACAATGTGGTACATGTATCTAAATGTGTAATCATTAACTCATATGTTTTTCTGTACTTTACTCTTTGTAATATTTTGTTACATGGGGATGGGACAACATTAAAACAATATTCCACCGTCCACGAAAAAGTTTTGCCGATGTTCCAGCTTCATGTCAAATCTGGTGCATGAAACATAAACATGACTGTGCTACCAACGAACGCTTATGCTACAGTGTGAAATATCCCAATTATAAAATAACACAAACCTATTTAGATGCTCGATTTAAAAAATTACGTATATAACTGAAATATTTTAAGTAGTAATACTTACATATCGAGGAAGAAATTTGGCATTCTCTTCCTCCAGAGAATCATTGCTGTTGCTTATTCGAGAAAACAATATCAGCTATGTCTATCAGCACTTAACCATGCTCAGAAGGCATCACAGAATGAATGCCTAATGCTTTTCTGAAAGTAAAATTAGACGTTATGCATAGAAAGCTTATACTGCCACCTACTGGATAAAATAATTGGCAAACAAGGCAGAATCTACTAAAAAGGGCGTATATTTATTCCTTATTTAGTCACAGATATTGATAGTAGAATGACATGACACAATTTTGAAAATATTTGTTATTCAGTGAGCAGCGTTTTCACCACTATTGACATGTATTAAGGAGCTTGTACACTGCCCAGACACTGCCCAACAACGATTAAGACAATTAAGAGGCATAGAAAGCTTATACTGCCACCTACTGGATAAAATAATTGGCAAAGAAGGCAGAATCTACTAAAAAGGGTGACAACACCAAAAACAGCATCAGCTATCTTGGAGGATACTCAGATGTCAGAAATGATTGTCTAAGACATCAATACTGACATGTCCTTCTGCATTCACACCAAATCAGGCAATGCGGCACCTTGCCGCAGGGTTGTGTGGCGGTGTGGGCGTGTCACTACATGGCCCATTTGTGTAACGTCGTATTGTGAACTTTAACCCCCCCCCCATTTCCTGTCCGCTAACTCGGAAAAAAAACGCAAACTGAAGGGAGCTTCTTGCTATTGTTATTTTGCTGCGTAGACTAACAGCCAGACGCAGACGTCGAAGCTGGGTACACGAAATAAACCAAGCGAGGACACAACTGGGAGAGTATCATCGTTTGGTCCATGAACTCCATAGTGCTAGGTACAATAAACTAACATGCAAGAACTGCTATATAGCAAATCTTTTATACAGCTTAAGTCCGACGTTCGGAAGTGATATTTAGCAAGTAATTATTGTTTTGGTACTCGTCCCATTACCCGGTACTGTCAAATCACGATGACGATTATAAAATTAAATCTTAAGAAATGAATCGTGTCAGTAATTCATCTGACAGTTGCTCGGTAAACAGCGGACTGCTACATGGTAACTTAAACAACTTACGTGATTGGCCACTGCAGCGTGACGTCGGGTTGCGTTCCGGAAAAAGTTGATTCTGATTCAACTTTCTTGCCGCAGGCTGCTGCGTTTTTTTTCGGCACCCCATGGGGTGAACCACTGCCACAGCCTAAACGCACTACCCCCATTCAAATGAATGGGAAGACTGCCATTTTTGCTGCACAACCCTGCGGCAAGCTGATCTGGTGTGAATCCAGCCTTAAGGAGCTTGTACACTGCCCAGACACTGCCCAACAAACCCAAACATTCCAAAGTTGGTAGTTGATAGTTGTTTTTAGAATGTTCAGAACACCAACTGCATACTTCCGAAACAATACCCAACAGGACTGTTGTAGACTGTGGTAACCTGTTAGCCTAAATTTTCTTATTTGCTTTTAGTTACCTTTTTCCCTTTTCTGACATGGAGGATGTGAAAGACCTTTTTAATGTGCTTCGAGTATTCATGGTTTGCATGACCTTGTTAGGCAGGTTAAGAGTTGTTAAGAGTTGTTAGGCGGGTGCAGGAGGGACAACGATTCAGAGGGGCAAGGAGAAGACTTTGGAGTCTTGGATACAGCAACATGAGAGACAGGGAGAATACCCAAATTTATGTAATGAGCTAAGGTTTGCAAAACCTTCTTTCTTATTTCTCTCTTGAACCGTTCAATCAGTTACTGGCCATGGTTGCTCGTCTAATTGCTATGACTAACTAACTTCAGAGACTACATTTCCCCTGGAGAACTCCTCATGTTGACATTAAGATTCTTGGCTACAGGTGAGGGTTCTCAATATGCTTCAGGTGTTATATTCACACAATGCATTTAAGATAGATTGAAGTCTCAAGTAATCAATTAATATGGTGTTGTTTCAGAATTGGATGCACAACAACCAGAAAATTTGTACCTGAAACCTGTGTGGCCATTTACCAATTTCTCTGTGCTGGATATCTCAAGGTTTGCATCAGTAATAATTTATCATGAATTTTATCTCTGAAAATGAATTAACCCGTTCTCCTGAAGCATTCATAAATGCAATTTTCGCCTGGGTGTACTCTTAGTCTTACAACTTTGTGGCATCACGCAGCAGAGAGCTTATAGAATTATTTGAAGGACACGCGCCATCAAGACTATGTATCAAAACTTAAGAAATGTGTGAAGAATTACTCATGGTATACACAAAATACAAATAAAAATGCAACTCTACTGTTTATTTCACAAAATTCAGATCAGCTAGTGTCAAAAGTATTATACAAAATTCACCCCCAAACTCTTTCCCACCCCTGCAAAAAGAATTGTGTAGATAAAAAGTACAAAAAGTAGTGAAATTTTACAAAGGTTTTTCCAAGATGTCCCAAAACCTCTCCAAATTGCACATTCTGGATAATGTTATGAACACATAGAAACCACAAAAACATTTTCTTCACTCAAAATCACATTGAGAATCAATTCCAATATGTTTTTTTATGTTCAATGCTGAAATACGTGTGTTAGCTGGCAGGAATGAACTGAAAACGAATATTAGGTTGGGTTGAACGGACTTTGCTGTTGCTAATGTCACGGTACGGGTAGGGGGGACCCAAACGCAGAGGGAAAAAAAAACACAAACTCAAAAGGGAAAATTAACAAAGACTTTACTAACACGACAGGCAAACAAGTAGGGAACAGAGAAGGCCACGAAGGGCAAAAACACAAACTCAAAAACTATCTAAATAAAACAGAAAACAAGAGGAACTCACAAACATGGGCAGGGCAGAACACAGGCAGGTAGAGGACAAGGGCAGGTCAAACAGAGCACAAGGGCAGGTCAAACAAAACACAGGCAGGTATAATCGGTCTGAAAACAAAACACAAGTCAGAACAAACACAGGCAGGTACATACGGTTGAAACCAACAGATATCGGGAACAAACACAAGGAACCAGCACCCGAGTCAAGGGAACAGAGAACTTAAATAGACAGGGGTAACAAGACACAGGTGAACTCAAAAAACAATCAAACCAGAAGGAGGGGATAAGACACAGGTGGGAACAATGATGGGATAACGAGACAATTGAAACAATCATACAATTAACAGGGGGGGAGCAGGACACAAAACAGAAGTGCCGCCATCTGGCGGCCCAACAAGGGAAACACAGACAGGAAAACAGGACCATGACAGCTAATGTTACTGCTGCGAACGTCACCCACATATTGCCAGAGAATTCAGAAGCTTTGCAAAAGAGAGAGAAACGGTCTGTACCTGTGGCAGTGGCAGTGACTGATTGTAGCTAGAATTTGCAAGTGTGTTGTTCACATTCTGAATGTGTTAATCAATAAGAAATGATCCATTTGTACGTTTGTGAATTTGTAAAGATCTAAAAAATATTTGCACAAAACGCAAAAGCAAGTAGGTGAACAACTAGCCAAACTTGGTAGGTCTTGCTCAAAAGCTGTTGGATGAGTGGTGAACAGAATGTTGATGTGGAATAAGAAGAAATAAGGAAAACGCTAAACTCGCTTTTTCAGTGAACATAAATGCCCTTCAGTGGGGCCATAACTTTGTCTAGAACCCCTTTCTTTGAGCAAACGTCCACTTTATAGACATGAAAATGAACCCTCTAATTGAGTTCCGCTTTTTTTCAAGCTCTTGAAATACTTCTGTCACAGCTTAAATGTTTTTCTCTGATCCTCCATAATTATATATACATTTTATAGCACAATGGCAAGTTGTAAGGAGAACTAGCTGACTTTTCAGCTGTGCACATTCACTCACTATCAGCATGAACTTCATGATGCACAGATGGCTGGCGCAGTTGGTGTTAGATGGCGTTTGGTTGGCATTTGTTGGGACAGTGTGCATATGCCATTATAGGTCTTTAAATTAGGACATAATTTAATAACACATTACAATTTTCAAAATGACAAAATCTGCTACAGTATGTGGCTTACTGTATGGTAAACAGATTTAAAAACCAGAATTTGCACTTACATTTATTGGCAAGAAACCTGTGTGAAGTAACAGCTCACGACACTTGCCTGTTGCTTCTGCAACTGAATGTTCAAAGAGAAGCCATTTGCTGATGATAGTCCACAATTAATGGACATCGCTCATAATGTAGTTGACAGGGTTCCAAGCATTCTAGGGCTGCATGATGCATCCCAATCCAGTTTTGGTTCCACCCTCATACACTTCACTTGCAAAGTTCACTTAGGAGGATGTGATGCACGTACCAATAAACCAGGAGTATACACTTGTGTTTAGTCAGTGGGAGGAAGCAGGGGCGGAGCGGGTCATTTGAATTGAGACCCGCTTCATCTCATCTATACTCAGAAGTTTCCCTTGGGAGATATGCCTGACCTTACTGCTGCATAAAGCTTTAATCAGTTGTGTACAGAGGAATGTAAAACACCAGTTTACATTTACATTTTTTGATTATTCATTTCTGAATACCAATTATCAATAAATGTAACCTAGCAAGTTTTGTGTGTTAACATTTATCTTTGTGTCATAAAATTGTGAAGCATTTAATATAGTAGTGATGTCTGGTGTGCTGTATAATAAGCACACACCAGAATGGTCCCAAAGGGTTGGCTATTTGCTTTGTAAAAGCTTACCTGGGTGTTAAAAACAAACAAAAGCAGCTTTCCTCATCTATTTGGACATTACCACAACTCACTTCACGGTAAGTTACAAAGTTGCTTGTGCGTCAATATTTATGTCTTTTTTCATGAATAAAGCTCCATGCTTCATAATCTGAGGATGTGGCTGGTCTCACATTACCAATGGAAATGTGTTTCCTTAATTAACAGTATGTGCCCAAAAAACCTGCGGATGCACATTATAGGGCATTTTCATTTTCTGTAACAATTAGCCTCTGATACAATCATACCATATGAATGTGGTAAGAATATAACATCAAACTGTGTGTACCTTGATTTTAATTGTATCTGACTTGAATAAGTTATGAATGTCATTGAAAAAACTCACGACTACTGACATGTCAAAGCTGCTTTAAGTAAAATTTCATAGTGCTAGGTTTAATATTTTTAGAATAAATGAGCAAAATCCGAAAACATTTACGGCAACTGTTCTCCATAAGAATAGATCTTGTGAAAGAAGTTAACACTCGTTTTTCACAGACATTAAAAAACAGATACACTTAGCACTGCTGCAAGGGCCACCAGCCATGATAAATCAGCTGTAGCAGGTCATATGCATTAATTTCTATTCTCTCCTCCCATATTTTTGTGATCTATTGTCACAGTGCTCTACAAAATACATATGCATTAACCCAAACGCAAATTTTAGGGATGCCACATTTATCTTGTTTTACCAGCAGAACCTTAGTAAATTTGGAAAAATGCCATTTGTCTCGTTAGGGCCAAGAAAAGCCCTGCAATAAGGCCCTAAATTTGCCTTTTCAGTAAACTCGTATGCCCACCAGTCCACAGCACCCTTTTGAAGTGAGTCTCCGTTTTACGAATCATAATATAAAGCCTCTAATTCCGATTTGCCTTTTCATGCTCTTCTGTTACTTTTGTCACAGACTGAAACACTGAAACCTTTTTCTCAGACCCATCATAATTATAAATATATTCTATTGCACAATACTAAGTAGTTTTGAGAACTAGCTCCTTTAGTTCAATATTGTTTAATTTGTCATATAACTTAATTGACTTAAAAATAAACCAGTTGCTATTCAGTTAGCGTGAATACAAGCAGAGGCATTTTGGATTACAAAACATAGACATGGACAAAAAACATAAAGATGCAAGTACTCGGTGTAACAAAAGTGAATCCAATGTAAGAATATTACATATGGACATTTGAAATTTTCAATGATTTATTTGGTGATCTGAGGTGAAAGTTGAAAGGGTATATGATTTTTTAAAATCTTAAAATAAACAAGATAGCATAAACGGTTCAAAGCCCTGACCCTTGCCTACACTGCTGCCAACAGGACAGCCCCCATCTACTTGCAGGACATGACTCGATTCTATGTGCCTGCTCGACCACTCCGCTCTGCGGCAGCAGGGCGCCTTGTAACCCCTCCCACCCACCCAAAGAGATCACAGAGCTTCTCCACCCTAGCTCCCCAGTGGTGGAACGAACTACCCGTCCCTCTCCGAACATCCCCCTCACTACCCATCTTCCGCCGTGGCCTGAAGACTCATCTCTTCAGACTATACCTAGACTAACCACCACCATGCTGTATATTTCACTCTAAATCTCTCCCCCCCCCCCCCCCCCTCCTTTTTCATGACACTTGTTACATGTTGCCCCATCCCAGCACTTTTTGGTAATTTGTATTTGTCCTAATACTGTAGCTTATTCTTCTGCCTAGTTGGTTTTGCAGAGGTTAGGTCTGAATAGTGTTCACTGTGTGAACTAAACTGTGTTCTTGGATAGAAATAGCTGTACAAAATAAGTATTGTACCTTACTGAACCTGTGTTTAGCAGTTGTCTATGACCATGAAATGCACTTTTTGTACGTCGCTTTGGATAAAAGCAAATCTGCTAAATAAATGTAATGTAAATGTAATGTAATGCAACTGTAGAAAGTATAAAATAAGTTTATGATGTGGTTTAGGGTGTAATAACCAATTGGCGGTGGGGGAAGCCTTTTTTGTTTTACCGCCATTTATTACCCTGAGTGCTGATAAAGGACTGAGAGCCATTATTGACCAGAAATTAGTGTGTTGCAGGTGCTGAGTTCAAATTTGTGGAGTGTTTGTAGCCATTTTTTCATAAATTGTGGATCTTTGTTTTATGACAGCCCATACCACTAGGGGTCAGGAGGGTTAGTGCTACAGCATATTAAAAATATGTGATCTTTGAGATTAAATGCAATTTATTTCTTGACACTACTGTATTGCAATATTGTGTTTCCAGAAATGCAATAAATCTGTTAAAACATTGACTTGAAATCTGTGTGCTTGCATCAGAAACTGAGGTTGTTTTGAACTACAAATACTAATACGTTGGGCAAAAATGTTTCCTAAGCAGGGCAGTTACACCAAATGGCCACAAGATGTCAGGATAAGAACAGAAATGAAGTACATGCTATATGACCGAACGTATCTAGGACAATCAAATTCCAGATGATTCTGTGCTTCCCCAACATTTTGGGGATGGCCCTTTTCTGTTTCAGCATGACAATGCTCACGGGCACACAACAAGGTCGATATAGAAACGGTTTTGTCGAGAACGGAGAGTAAGAACTGGACTGGCCTGTACAGAGCCCTGGCTTCACTACAAATCAACTGTTCTGACTCAAGAAGCTCACTGTTGCATCATTTTCAAGTGGGAATTAGGCTACAAGCTTTCCATCAGTACAGTGGTCTAAAATCCAGTGGGGTCCAGAAACATCCAAAATCTCTCCAAAAATAAGTAAAATTCTTTTTGCCCATTATAAAGCATATAAATGAGCCCCTTATGAAGGTTTAAGATGAAACATTGATATCAGATTAAAAAATAATGCAAAAATATTGTCACACAATGCAATGTACCTAAATGTGTAGTAATTAATTATTGTATGTATTTCTATACTCTGTACTCTCAATATGTTTTTTTGTATAGGTATGGGACGACATGAAAACAATTTTCAACCGTCCACCATGTTTTGGCAATGTTACAACTCTTATGTCATCACTGTTGCATGCATCACAAAAACTACTAAACTACCAACAAACTTTCACATTACAGTGTGAAATAACCTCTTTATAAAATACCACAAACCTATTTAAAGACACTCAATTTCAAATATAACTTAAACAACCGAAATAGTTTGATCAGTAATACTTACATAGCAATGATGAAATCTTATCTGTGTTCAGTAGATAGAGACAGAGACAGTAAATCAATGATACAGTTCTATCCACTTCCATTTTACTCCAGAAAACGATGTCAGATAGGTCTATCAGCAAACATACGGCTTAGCTATGCCCAGAAGTAATAGTATTTTCCAAGAAATTACAAAAAATCGACGTTTCATCAGGTGCAGCGTCTTTTACTACTACCACAGAGTGAATGCGTAAGTGAATGCGATGATAAGAAAACCTTCGGTTACGGTGACATATAAAACGCTATTCCAAAAGCAAAATTAGACACGTTATACATCATTGGAAAGCTTATACTCTCACCTACTGAATAAATGAATTGTCAATAAAGCTAGACTGTACTAAAAAGTGCAACAATGGCATCCCTTTTGAGACTGAGTGGTCATCAATCTGTTTGTGAAATATACGTGCATTTGTTATGCCTGGGTACCTTCCAAATAGTTGTGCATAATAGCGCATGTGGTGTTTACGGTGTTGCGCCCTTTTTAGTACAGTCTGGCTTGATTGACAATTTATTTATTCAGTAGGTGACAGTATAAGCTTTCTAACGATGTATAACATGCCTATTTTTGCTTTTGGAATAGCGTTTTAAATTTCAGTGTAGCCAGAAATCTTCTTATCAGAGCATTCACTTACTTATTAGGCTATTACTATTGTAGACTTCTAAGCATAGCTAAGTCATATGTTTGCTGATAGACCTAGGTGACATCGTTTTCTGGTGTAAGACAGAAGCAGAGAGAACTGCATCATTGATTTACTGTCTCTGTCTCTATCTACTGAACACATAAGATTTCATCATTGCTTACTGCTCATAATATATTGGTTATATATGTTATTTTTGAAATTAAGTCTTTAAATATGTTAGTGGTATTTTATAATGAGGATATTTCACGCTGTAATGTAAGCGTTTCTTAGTAGTTTAGTAGTTATTGTGATGCATGCAACAGTTATGACATGAGAGTTGGAACATTGCCAAAACGTGGTGGACGGTTGAAAATGATTTTCTGTCGTCCTGTCCCCATATAAGAAAACATTACATACTGTAGAGTACAGAAATACATACAAGAGTTAATTATTACACATTTAGATACTGCATCGCATTGTGTACCAATGTTTTTGCATAATTTTAAAATCATCTATCAATGTTTCATCTTAAACCTTCATTAGGGGCTCATTTATATGCTTCATAATGGACAAAAAGCATTTTATTCATTTTAATCTAAGTTAGTATTGTAAATGGTCAAATGCCTTGCTTCATTTAAGCCATTTTTCAAGTCTCTGTGGTGTTCACATCTGGAGTTATAAAGCTTTAAATAGGGTACCCCCGAAATGGGCAAGGATTGGCCAGATTTGGCATGTGTGCTAAGGGGTTAATTGGTGCTTGCAGTTATTATTATTATTATTATTATTATTATTGCTCTCTCTGAGGGGATATTATGGGTAGGAGCCATAATAATAATGGGTACGAGTGAATAAAGAGCATAACTGTAGCATCACACAATTAAATAAATTAGATCAAAGCATGTGAAATAATATTGTTTAATGGCGGAGTTGTAACAGCCTGCAACTCTACAATGCTCAAAGAGCAATGGGACACCGAGTAGTTTTCACAAAAGCATGAATTTGTGAATTGGGAAAGTGTATTACTATTGTTAAACCTGCCAAATATAAACAAACACTAAATAGTAAGAAATGATAGGGGATTAAACAATAAAATATATTAAACTTCAGCACTTGAAAACAAAAGGAACCTTTGCACTTACCTCGCACATTAGCAGCATTTACATTTTTTTTAAATGTAGAAACAAGCTGTTTTATCGGCCTGAGATTAGGTTTTTCTGAGAAAGAAATAAATGTGAAGTAACACTGACTGAGACTTTGGGCTTGCTGAATTCACAAATAATTTTTTTTTTTTTTTTAAAGCCATTTTGACAAATAAACGGTTGTGCAACACCAGCTATCAACTTTAACTGCTGTACTCACCACAGGCACCTCCTCTCCGTCCCCAGCTGTAAAACCTCCAGGATCAGCTTCAGCTTTAAATAAGAAGAGAGATAATTACACCTGATCATTACATCTGATATAAAGGACTATGTGATTGATAAATGTGTGTGTATGTGATTCAGTGGCGGGCCGTGTATTTTACACCTAGGTCTTCAGTGCTATCCTCCCGCAATTAAACCGCCTTCGAATAACCTCACCATGACACTAGGGCTATAGGCTATTGTCATTCGACGGAACCACCCCATATTCACAGTGACAGTAACCTTTATCGAGTGGAATAAAGTGATTTAACACAAGGCTCAACACCTATGAGACGTACAATACACTAATTGCAGAGACATGAATACAACGTGAAAAAAAAAAAGAATACAACGTGACTGAAACCATCAAGGATGTACCACTATTACGCAGTATGACAGGATGCTGCATCACAAATAAACATCGCATACCAAAGAAACAAGTGGTGTGCAAAACTTTCCTTTAAACTAATCATTGATCTCAAACTGTTTTAATTAATTTTCAGTGATTAACAAGCATGCAAACGATCTGACAAATCAACTGGAAAGTGACACACACATCTGATTAGTCCGATCATTGGCACGCTTGATAATAAAGGAAAATTAATGAAAACAGGTTGAGATCAATGATTATTTTAAAGGAAAGTTTTGCACCCCACCAATTATCAGCTCACCAGTCGCCGGTAAATTGTAAGATCACTGTCGAGTCCAACTGCCTTTAATTTTGTCTCGATAATCGTTTGTTTTACTACCGGTTTCGCAGTTTTCCCTAGCCAAGTTGCAGCAGCATGTTTTGCCACTCAGTCCGACTGAGGGGTTCGTATTCCGGTGGGAAAGTGACGTCAGTGCATACCCTCTAACTGGCCCTCCGATCACACCACACGAAAATGCTGACGTAGGCGGCTAGGAAGGCCAGCTAGACTCGAAATATGATTGGTTAAAGAACATGACAATCAACAACATCGTCCATAGAGACAGAGCGAAATTAAGTTCCGCCCACACCGGAGGGGAAAACAATTCATCGCTCTCCATTGACTTTGTATTACGTGAAGGTGCCTCCTTGTCACTTTCATCTGCTAGCAAACAACAGAAAAATGCCTAAAAGCTGGTGTGTGGTGGGATGCACTACCAACTGGATAAAGAACCAGAACTAAGTTTTTATGAGCTGCCGAACCAAAAAACCTGTCCTAACATTGGAGTCTAGTGGCGTGTCAGCTAGCAAGCTAGCTACAGGCTACAGTACATTACTGTCATTCGAAATAAGTTGGAGCTACAGGCATTTTGTTAGCGTTTCAGCCCTTGGTTGCATATTATGGCGCCGATTGTTTTCCCCTCCGGTGGGCGTGGTTTTCATAATATGACGCGTTGCGCTCTGTCTCAATTTGCTTTAACAGCAGAGGGGATTCACTCGAAATTCTGAAGACCTCAGGGTAGATTTTTCACCCGGAGACAGCACAGGTGGAAAATCTGATTGGATAAAAGCTCTAATTTATATGAGCTGCACTGGAAGCAGCGCAACTGAGGGAGAGAGTAGCAATGAAAGACGTTAATATACTGATGGGAACGAACTTTGTAGAATACATACAGCATTAATGAAAATATATATTAAATTCTAAAAATATAATTTTCTGATTCTCTAAGCCAGCAGAGAAGGTGTGTGTGTGTGTGAGAATCTTTCCTTGCTCGGGCTATTACACAGGTAAACAAAGCACTTTTTATGACTTTTTATTTTTTGGATTCGGATACAAGTTCACTGTTACTAGGAATGGCTGAGACTGTGATCTTTAGGCAAGCATGTGGTGTGCCGTTGTCCAGCTTTCACTTAAAAATGTTTGTCAACAATGTCCAATTGTGTTCTTTCTTAATTGTAAAAAATACATTTCAAATTTTATGATCCATCTGCATTTCATGATCTGAAACTTAATTTACCATCCTCAACCACTGCAGTCCAGTCCATCACAATGGGTCACATTTCAGTTTCTCAACACAGCTTTCTGCGAGTGCAGAGATGAGCAAGATTGTCTTTACCAATAAGATTGTGCCATTTTGTTAGGTAATATTAGACTTAGTGTTTCAGTGTATAAAAAACAAATGTACACCAAATAACCCCTGTCATCGCCTGATGCTCCAAAAAAATAGTAGTGTTACAACCACATTGGAACACTGGTGACTTCTTGAAAGGGTCAATTTAAAAATTGCACCCTCCATCTCCCATGAGGTGAGGTGCACTACACCTACCAAAATGTCAAAGGGAGGTGCAAAAACCATACATCATTATATTCTAAACTTTGTGATGATTATACATATAACAAATACTGGACGACTGAACAAATGATGAACAGATATCTCCTAACACACCCCCTTTTCAAAGTCGGTCTAAATGAAAATAACCCCATTTTATCATAAATAGTTGTTCTTTCGGAGAAACATATCCAAACATACTACTTCTGTCAATACAACTCATTCACAAAAAAGACAAATGTCAAATTCTTCATTAAGTCCACAGGGAGTTAAAGTCAATAAAAAATATATCCAAAAACATTCCCTCTGGACAGGCACGTGCACAGACAGACCTCAAGGGGGGCTTGAGCCCCTGCCCTTTTGCCCTCTCGCTCGACGAGTGCCCTTTTGCTCGGTGGTATTTAGAATTTGTATTTTATAAAATACAAATTATAAATACCACCAACCAAAATATAATTATAATATATTATATATTATTAATAATTATATTATATTAATTATATACATTATAATATATGCACAGGTCCGCAGTTTTAGCATCATGCGTAAATCGCGACCCCTCAGCTGCAGTACTAGGCGCTGCTATTTTGTCTTGATCAACACAGTTGCCCACTTGTTATGGATACACACTGCTGTACTGACATCTGTAGATAAAAGACCTACAATACTGTGAATTTCCTACTGTGTACTCTTTTGCACAGTCATAAAACAAAATCACAGTTGAAACAACAACACTTACGATGTTCAAAATAGAATAAACCGGTTTATATTGGATTTGCCAACTTTAGACTAGGTTAAGTTATCCTATAAGCTACTAGCCCACAAGCAAGCTAGTCTAGCTAATTATGGTTAACGATAATTAATGACAATAGCCTCTTTGTCAAGCAAGACAACTTACAAACAGGCAATGTTTGAAGCATGTCGCTAAGATGAGTGATGTTGTAAGTGTCCCCTTTTCTTTAGTAATGCCAAGGACAGTAGTCCGTTTGTTTTAAATGGGTGGTAGTGGCAAGCTGCTAATTTTAAAAATGCAAAAAAAAAATTAAAAAATGCAGTAGCCTGCTTTTGCATGTTATTGATTACTCAGAACGTAAAAAGGGAAATAGGACATGAGAAGAAACACTGAAAAAAGGATTGGTTGACATTTAATTGTTTTCGTTAGTAATGTTTACTTAATTGCTGTTAAAACCAAACAAGTGTTTCCGCTATATTGCTGGGCTTACATTGGTTACTTCAGAGAAAAAATATGTTTATCTTTTCAGTTTACCATTAGGTTTGATATTTATTTATTAATGTTCATTTATTTTATTTATTTGTTTATAATATTGCATGTGCTTTGTGTTTAGTTATTCCTGTTCCTGGAATAAAGGTAAAAACATTGAAGACTAAACTGTATGGAATGTCTGTGTGAAATGCTCTTGTAGTGTTGTGGGGGATACTATCTGTAGAGCATGAACATGTCTGGATAAGTTTATTGGGTCCAAAAATGAATGACGTATTACTAGGGTTGAGCCGAATACTCGGATGAAACGAGTATCCGCTACGGATAATGTACTTTTTACGAGCACGAGTACCATCCGAGTAAAATGTGTCAATTGTCAAATTGTCAAATGTGTGCAATTCTCAGATTCGGATCAACACATTATTCTCACCATAGCTAAACACACATTTACTGGACATTCACACGTAAGCACATATTACTGATTACAAATGGACATTTCTAGCTTCTAGCTTGCTACAGTAGGGCTAACTAGCCAGTTAACTAGCTGCTACAGTGGGCTAACTAGCCAGTTAGCTAGCGACTACATGATATAAGCATGTACTTGTATTTCCTAACATTTAGCAATCTCATACACACACTCTACTATCATCATTGACATCCTAGAATTCTTATGCATCCACTGTACTAATGCAATATCACTTTTGTGCAAATTTAGACGTCGTCGCAGATAGACAACATTGTCCATTATGTCATGGGCTCTTGAGATCGGTTAAAAAGCCAAAATAGTCGCAAGTCTCTGTGTAGGACTCATGTCTTGCTTGCAAAGCACTTGTTAGTTTGTCAATTATGACTAAAAATACCTCCACACGAAACTTCTCAGCTCAAATGAGAATGTGGTCAGGTGCACTGCTCTCCGTTTTCTCTTCGCCTGCCGAGTTACCGCAGACCTGTATTACTGTGTTCCTCCCATTTCCTTGGCCTGCGTCTCCAGGTCTCCAAACTGGTCGCGTAAACCTGCCACAAATCTGACAGTGATCGCAGCCGTAACGAGATCCACATCTACCTTCTGGAGGATAGTACTCGTTGTCTGAATTCTTTGTAATACTTTATTCACAATATACACAAGAAAGCTGTCTCTAATCGGTTCATTTTGTTAGCCACAGAGCGCGCCTCGTCACACGTGACAGCATTCTGAGAATCATCATCTGATATGTTTATTAGTGGATTCAATATATTTTTATAGTTTACACAGAGGGCTTGGGTGGCCTGGGCGTGAGCGGCCCATCTCATATCCGACAGTCCCTTTAAAGTCTCTATGCATTTGTTAACATTGGGCTCAAGTCCATCCATCATAACTTTCCATCAGCGGGGTGATCCCGAGAAAAAATTGAAGAGTGACTGAACAGATCTGAAAAATGTGGTTGTTTCAGAGCAGCAATCTACACTGTTCACTCTGACTAAATTGAGTGAGTGGGCTGCATAAGGTATCCACCCAGCCAAAGGATTTACTTCTAGAATACGGCCCAGATGAGCATTGCAGTTCGATGAGACTGGCTTGACTCATGCTCTTCAGTCCGACAAGAAGCATGTTTCCAATCAGAAAACCCAGATTGAGAAAAGGCAGATGGTGTCCCACCGAAAATCAGACAAAAAAAGCTATATACATTGCCAGTTGTTGGATAATAAATTAACCACTCACAGGTAACACTCTCCCCATTACGCAGATTATGCAAAGTCTTACTCAATTGTCTCTTCTGATTTTTATATACGATCGTTCTGATGCTGTGAATGCTGTCTTTATTTTGACATGTCAAGGATGCTTTTATTCCTTTGCTCACCCAATAACTACGCAAGTTTTCGGTAACGGGTCCCCAAAAAGCTACATCAGTGGATGTGGCTCCACATGTTGCATCTTTCCTCCCGACCGTGGCTCCTGCACCTGCTAGCGGAGTAGTTTCGTCAGCAGCACTGGCAGTGCTGATGTTATCAGTGTCTCCGGAGCCGGGTTCCAGAGAAGGCGTACTCGATGCTAACAGGGTTGATGTCGTGGCTGTGCCATCTCTGCCTGGTGACGGCGGTATAGTTTCCAGAGAAGGCAGCCAGGTTGACTGAGTTGGTGTGGCGGGACTTGGGTTAGCATCTGCATCATCGTCAGCGTCAGGCCATGTGTCAGGGAAGGGATCATTGTTGATGTCGGAGTCTGCATCGGTTGCTGTTAAGTAATCATCCGTCGATGTTTTGAAGAAAGAAGTAAGCTTCGGTATTTTACTGAGAACTTCTTCGTTTCTTGCTTTTTGTTGTTGTTTTCTTGCTCTTTTTTGCGCCCCACTCTCAAATTTTCTGCTTGACGACATGTTTGTTTGTTTTAATAATTTTGATGATGACACAAGAATTCTCGCGACAACATATTTTGTACGCTTACGTTGGTTAGATTAGCGGCAGTATATCGCGAGACTTGCAGCAATCCTGCGGGTACGTATATATGTCAAAACGAATTAAAAATTTGTAAAAAAAGAAAAAAAAAACATTCCCCTCACTGCTCCCCCTAGTGGCGGAGGCCCGGGACTGCAGCCCATGTAGCCCATTGGATAAACGCGGCCTTGGTGCCGACCACTAGGGGCTTTGCTAAGACATTAAAATACCAACTTCCGGCTATGCCCCGTCCACTTCCGGTTTGAGCCCCGCCTATTCTGAGTACGGATACGGATATGGATAATTTTGTTGGTTGAACAGATACAGATACAGATAATGGTGTACTCGCTCATCCCTACGTATTACTTTAAGGAATTATGTTTCAGAAGACCCAAAACAGGGCCCATATTATGAACATAGTGTGTGATTATGAACACGGTGTCGTATGGCAATATCAGGATGAAAATAGTGGGGATGGTACGTGGGGGGTGGAGGGTGCCCTTTTTTCAACTGCCCCTGCCCCCAAAATGTCTGTGCACAGCCCTGCCTCTGGAGAAGCATCTATATTGGCAAACCCCCCCCCCCCCCCCCAAGACCATATCTAAGACTAGAAACAGGATGGTTATATGTAATAAAATGAATAACCACTTTTTGGTTGTTCTCCCGTCTTGATACTACTCCAGTGCTCACTGACCTTTTGTTACATTACATTACATTACATTTATTTGGAAGGCGCTTTTATCCAAAGGGTACGTACAAAAAGTGCATTTCATGGTCATAGACAACTGCTAAACACAGGTAAAGGATTGTTTTAAAGGATGCTTAGTCTTTCACACACACCCTAGCCCATAGGGACATTTAATAATATATATCACAATAAATATATCACATTTTTGGTCTTACAATTGATCGCCTTTTATATCAGTCTTTTTCACCTGTATGTGGATGGTTGAAAAACTACACAAAGGTGAAATTGCACTGACACAGGAACCATTTTCGTCTGGCATCTTGTCCAAGGTACCTGTCTTCCGTGGGGGCAAATCTGCCCTGACCAACCTGTCTTTTTAATTTTGTTGTCTCTTCAAAAGTTGTGGCAGAAAAATGTCAGTTTCAATTATGTGCCAATGTTTCTTAATTTATTTAAATTTCACCACCAGGGGTGATGCATGTAACAGGATGTGTGGGAGAAGAATTACTCTGGGTGGTATCACAAACACTTTCTGCCTAATGTTTAGCTTGTTGTAGCCAATCCTCTCCGTATCCTCTATCTCTAAACCCTTCTAAAAGATTGTTGGCTTGTCATCATATCATTCATCTGATTTGCAAATCCTGTGGACCCTATATACACCATAGGGGGGTCTAGAGTCTGTGGTTTGGTTTACTGAATGGCAGAGATCTGAGGGCCTACTCAGCACAAACAGTGTCAAAGTTCTAGCTGAGATTGTACTTAAAGAAAACTACAAATTCTGGTACATGCATCAGATGTTACTCCCCCTTGGTGATGAATTCAAAAAAATTAAGAAACACTAGTAAGTTACTGAACCTGATATTGTTCCACCACAACTGGTTTTTAACTTTGCACCCTAAGGGGTTCTTGGCCGTTTTTCATTACCTTTATTTATTTATTTATTTTACAGTTTTTTACATGGTCATTAAAAAGAAGCCCCAGGTATTGCATACCAGTTTTAGCAGAAGTCTCTTGGCTACCCAAATCTACCAAAAATTCTACTTCCAGGAGTTTGATAATCAGATATAACAGTTCAAAGTAAAAAAAATTCATTTTATGAAAAAAATATGTTTTTGTAATGTATTTCCAAAAGTACATGTCACCACTCAATAAAAACATCCTGCAATGAAAGTCTAGGGTGTATGTAGAACCCACAACAAATATCATGTCAACAGAACTTACCATTGCCTTAAAATATGGCATTATGTACATGAAGTGCCAGGTGCCTAAGAGAGCCTAGCACCAGAAGAACTCAGGACCTAAACATGTTGATGTAAATGTTTTTATTCCGAAAGCACATTTGAAATACAAAAAAAAAATTAATATAACGCACACCCAAGGACTGTATACCATAAATAAAAATAAAATAAAATATATTTAACTGATAAAAATGATTAAATAATTGTTACACAGAATGAAACACAATATTGCAAAAAAAGTTCCAAAAGAGCTTCACTGCAAGATTGCCAAATTACATGTTCCACATCACAAAACATGCCCTGACTTTGCGGATACATAGGGTTACCCCACAGGGCACACATTCCCTTAGTGTCTTGCCGTTTGCCTTGCCGGTAGCACAACTTACAGCGTTTTCAGCTGCATTGTCTGGACTTGACCAGACTGAGGTCTAGAATCTGTGACACCAAGCTGTTCTGTGATGAGCTTTCGCCTCTATTGCCAAAGTGTGAGTCCTTTTATGCCTTGTGTCTTGCTGTCCTTTGTGAACAGCAGGAATGAATTCACTACAGCAATGTCCAAGAAATGAAAAAAGAAGGTCTTGTACCATTTGTAGGTCTTCCTCTTTACACTGTAGCTATGGATCCGCTGATATGATCAATCAACACCACTAAAGAATTTATTGTAGTCTTTCACAGCTGCAGGTATATGGTAATCACGGATTTCCCATGTTCATTTTGAGTCCGCTGGCTTCTAGGCACAATGTCCCCTGCATAAGCCTTATGCAGGGTGGAGCATATGCAAACTTCTTTTGTTTCCAGCCATTTCAAACAACAGTGGGCCCTTCCTTATCCACCTCAGACTGCCTGGTGCAGATATTTTGGAAAGTTTATTTTCCTGTGTGGCCGGAAATCCAATCTTGTTTTCACGGATGGTTCAACAGGCTCCAAACTTCATCTTGAAAAGGTCAGTGAAAAGCCCTGGACTGGTATAGACGTTATCACAATACAGGTGATAACCATAGCAAAGGTAATTGTTGTTCAGGAGTTTCATGACTGAGTCATAAGTGAGGCCACAACCAGTCTGATAAATGTCTGCCTATGGCCTGTGTACACAGGTGTAGCCGTAAGAAGCAGCTAATACAAACAATTTTAAGCCCCATTTGGTGGGCTTGTTCTTGATGTTTCATCCCTATTTTGACTTTTGTATGCACCATCCTCTCATCAATTGAAAGTTGTTGCCAGGGATAATAATAGGCCTTGCATGAGGTTTTCATACTGTCAATCATAGGCCTGATCCTGGTGAGCCTGTCATATATGAGAGTTCTCATGTTGCGGTCATTTATTTTGTCAGTGTTTGGGTCACTTAGGTGCAGGCTCCAGCTAAGGGCTTAAAATCTGTCCCTTGACATGATTTTCCTTGTGAAAGGAATCTGCCAAACATTATCTGTCCTCCAGTAATCCTGGACCATGGGAGATTTTATACCCATAAATAACAATGCCACAAAAATTCAATAGGTCCTGCAAGGTAACAGGCACCAAAGTATTTTTTTTCCTTTGTATTTTGCACTTGGGCATGTTTGTATGTTGTATTATTGCAGAGGGTTGCAAGCACATCTCTGGACAGAAAAGGCTGGGACATTTACATAATACTGCACATAAATGCTGTACCCATTTGGGAACCTAGGATGTGTGTACGAATAAAGTTGTGCATTACTGGTTCAGAGTCACTATCTCCCTCTTAGCTGTGGGATTGGGAGTGAATGACCTTGCAGGTAAAGGTGTAAATGGTTCTGTGCTGGATGTGGGGAGGTTGGGGTGGTTGCTCTTCTGGGGAACGGTGAAGCAGCACTCTTTTTTTCTGATGGCGGGAGGACGAGGAGGTGGGGGGCTGGTGGGGGGGATAAATGCTCTTTCTTTGGTTCCGAACTTTCCTCTTAAGCTGGCAGTATACTCAGTAAGAAGACAGAACTTCAGGATTAAGAACCACCGGCGAACATGTCCACAAATACTGTTGTCGGTATACTCAGTGAGAACACCGCACTGTTTAAAGTCACTCTACGCCGCTGAGGCGTGAATAATTATGAATAATTACGAGGCAGCTATTAACCGGGGCCGGAATCTCGCCCAGACCTCCGTCTCGCGACTACGCCATGGATGTATAAAGAGAAGGGCTACGTGAGATCACAACACAAAACAAAAAGTTTAAAGTGTTTAAAGTGGCTTCAGTTTATCTAGCTATGCAAAAGAAGGAAAAAATGCGGAATATAGACGAGAGGGTCCACTTTCTCTTATTTCCGAATGTGTACTAGGCATTTTGATTACTTGCTGAAACGAGTAGCACCATTCATCAAATATGCGGGAACTCACAGAATTCCCATCTCTACAGAAGAGATGTTGACTCTCCGTACATTAGCATGTGAAGTCTGCCCTCTGAACTCTCAACCGTGACATAACCAACCATGTGATATTTGGACCAATAGCTGCGAGGGGGAGGTCGGAGAACAAGAAAGAAGTTTTCCAAAAGTTCTCCCTGGAGGCCGTCGCACACTGCACCGTACGAACACACAACACCGCGTCTTTTTGTTCTTCAGTTGTTCTCATTGCTTAGTTTTGCTCAAAAAGTTCTACTTCTTACGAAGTATACTGCCTACTTTAGTCCTCTGATATGTTCCATAATAAACTACACAGAAAACAAAAATATTACATTTTAGCAAAAAAAATAAAAAAGTTAACTTCTCCATGAAAATAATACAGAAATATGTAACGTTTCACTGGGATTCTTTCTATGAGGAGCTCCTGATTGCAACGAGCGGTATATACTTTGCTTTCCTAGGGAGAAATGAAACATAAAATCAATTATTATTATTTACATATTTACACCACATGCGCACACACACACACACACGCACACACACACACCTTTTCCCCTTGGCTGTGACTCTCAGGAAGTGTCTGTATTACAGGGGGGCAGAGGAGGTTGAAGGCACTGCTTTTGCGGTAAGCAGTGGATTGATGTTTTGTTAGCAGTTCCCTGACGAAGAAAAGGTGTCAGTCACACATGCCATTCCATTGTTCAGATAGGCAGAAAATGCTCATTTCATAGCGCCTCAGACAGAAATACTTTCACATGAACTTCTGGTGAGCCTCTTCTTGGAGGTATTTAGAATTTTATCGAAACTACGAGATTATAGAATAATAATACATAATTCAAATAATAAATACGACATTCAAAAAAATGAAACTGAAAACGAAATATCAGCTCACCATCCCTGCTACCTGCATTCTGTGCGCAGAGCACCATTTTATTTTGACATTGGCAGACTACAGCATAAATTGTGTATTATGTTTATATTCAATATTAGTAATTGCAGTGAGAAACTGCTTCTGTCTACACAAGAAAGGTTGTTACAGTACGGTAGTAATGGCAAGATGCAGTTTACATGTGTACCGTCATTGTTTTATAGCTGCATATTTTCACATGCAGAGAAACGCAAATACTATCAATAACAAAAACAGTTTAGCAGTTTCTCAGCAAAATGACTGATCTGAAGAATAAACAAACTCACCCGATATCATCTTCAACTGTATTCATGCCAAAGAAAAAACTGTCATCCCAAAAGTGCGCTCTCTTTTGCAGAACTGGAATCCTTGTCACTGGATGCAAGAATAGCTTCAAGTGCTTTTTTAGCTTCCATGTGGCTCTTGAAACACCTTGTAGCAGCCAATAATGTAATAACTACCGTTAATGTAATAACTGCCATAACGTAATAATTTTTCCGTTCTTAATGTAATAAAAGTCAATAATGTAATAACTGACCATTAATGTAATACATTTTCTGAACCAATAACGTAATAACTTTTTGCATATAATGTAATAAGTTATTACGAATACAAAGACCACCATTTCTTTTCATGAAAAATGTCATCTTTAATTAAATGTATTTAAATAACTTTTTCAAGCAAACTGTTTCAACCACACTATTATAGCTATTCAGCACTCTCTCTCTCTATGTATATATACCAAACCTGACTCCTGAAAGGTTACATGAAAATGTATTACCAAATCAGAATCCTTGCCCTATTGACATCCCTGGCTATTTGAATACAGTCATGACAAGCTCAACAAAGAGTCTAAAACCGAAGCAAATGATATCTATAGTTCATTCTTTTTTGTTTTTGCCATTTTCTCCTATTTTAGTCGTTATACCAATTCTCTGTGTGTATCACGGTCCTGGTGGATGCGCTATCCTCTGTTCGTCTGGGGAGGGTGTAGACTACCACATGCCTCTGATACATGTAGAGTCGCCAACTGCTTCTTTTCACCTGACAATGAGGCAGAGGTGGGAGTAAGTCACACTTGTACAAGTCACAAGCAAGTCTCAAGTCTTAACCTTCAAGTCTCAAGCAAGTCCCATGTCACTGTGTTCAGACTCAAGCAAGTCATGTCGAGTCACTAGTAAACATCAAGCAAGACAAGTCAAGTCATTGCTCAGGTCAAGCAAGTCACAAGTCAAGTCACCATGAAAGAAGTGCTTAAAACAAGAGAGAAAGGGGCACACAGGCAAGCCATGTCATGGGAAAACTGCACCTGTTAGTGAGTTAGTTAGTTTCTACAACTAGGGATGGGCATGGTTAGGATTTTATCAATACCAATACCACTATTGATACTGCTTATCAATACCAATACTTATCAATACTCTTATCGATACTTCCTAATTTGGAGTGCAAAATACATGTTGTTAAAAGAATTATCAGTACTACTTTTATATTAGTTTGGGCAAAAAATATTTAACAAAATAGTTCTGTTGAAAAAATGAAACGTATTGTTTTCTCAGACAAAACATGATGCTGGGACCAATTGGTATAGATACTGTAAATGTAATGTGTATCAAGAGAATGTTTAGTTCTTTAAAAAAGGGACGGTAAACCATCCTTCATTATTATGAAAACTGAAAGATGTGATACCAAAGTTATCTTTGTATGTCATGTTATGTACTATATTTTACAGGTTAGAATTTTGCATTAAGAGGTTGAAAGTTGAGCATAAGGGATAATAGTGCCAGTGTGGTTGAAGAAGTTATTTAAATACACTTGATTAAAGATTATATTTTTCATGGAAAGAAGGTCTTTTTTATTTGAGAACACAGCATCTTCAAAGAGGTATAGATTTCATATTATACAACATAAGAGTAATTGTCTGTGTTTGCAAACATGTGTGCTCCCACTTAATTTGGTACTCAAATGGCAAAGGAGTATAAGGCAGGGCTGGAGATAAGTCTAACCATCAAGTTACACAAATAATTAATTCCTAGAGAGAGAGAAGGTTTGTGTATGTGTGTTTTCTCAGAGTTAGGACTAAGATTCAGGGGTCAGGATTGGCCTGGTTTTTGAGCAGCTATTTGAAAGAAGCAACAGTAAGGGTAGGCCTAAGTGTTATGGAAGTCTGACACTTGATAATAAATAAAACTTATACATAGTGATACTAAAGTATATTATTACATTATCGGCTCCTATTATTACATTATTGGTCAGTTATTACGATATCGACTTTTATTACATTAAGAACGGAAAAATTATTACGTTATTGGCAGTTATTACATTAACGGTAATTATTACATTATTGGCAGTTATTACATTAACGGTAATTATTACATTATTGGCTGTTACACACCTCTTTGGTGCAATTTCAAAACAAATTAAAACTGCAAAAAAAGACTTTTTCACAAGTTTCTGTGCCATGAATGAGTATAGTATGTCAGCAAGTGACGCTTTTCTTTACTCAGCTGACATGAATTTTGAGTGTTTTGTTGACATGACTAAGCACCTAGATCGCACCGGAATGGCTCCAGATACACGTCACTCAAAGTTCAGACCTTCCCCTCATTGATAAAAAAAAGAAAACTGAGTAAGCTTTGGAAATAACAGAGATATTTGTTAACAATGAATGGTAGTGATTTATGACACCAACTTCCATCAAGCGAGTTCAAGGAGTTAAGAGACAACAAAATTTAAAAGACAGGTTGGTCAGGGCAGATTTGCTCCCACAGGTACCTTGTTGGAAAGATACAAGATGGAAATTACAAGTGTGGTTCCTGTGCTCAGTGCAATTTCACCTAAAGTTCTTTTTCAATCATCCGCATACGCATAACAGATTAACCCTCTTATAGCCCAATGGTCATGAAATTAGACGCCGGCATCTAAAAATGACATGGTCTGAACAGAGATTAAATAATAAAAGAAACAGCAAGGCAGTCCCCTTCCCAAAAAGAGGGCTGAAACTGACACTACGCATTGATGATCACAGTGTTTTAGAATGCAATAACTGTCCTCAATAAGTGAAACAACTGTTAATACTACAGTGGTGGTATTCACATTGCCTCTCTGAGCCATAAGCAATCAATCTGCTTATGTATAGGTTAGGAAAACATTTTTTTCGTTACCTGATTTCCATTAAGCTGAAAGCTTTTTCAGGAGCACTTGAAAATGAGCATTTCTATGCAAATAAATATAATTTCAAATGCAAAAAGTTTCTCTAAAAAATAAAAAAAAATTTAAAAAAATACAACCTCTTACCATACAAACAATGTAGAAATTCCCAATTAGACATTCCAGTGCTGAGTAAATAACCTAAAGGCACTACCTGAAAAATCAACCCTCGGTAATCTACCCATTGTGACTTTTGCCCCTGCTCGGAAATCCTATATACATTACAGTAACATCACAGTCTTGTGTTCTCAAGCTCATTTACATAGCTTGGTTGCAACAGTCACTACAGAGTTCCAAACTACCTCTTCCAAACAACATCAGCACAAGAAAAGTTCTTCAAGAGTTTCATGAAATGGGTTTCTATGGCTGAGCTGCCATACATAAGCCTAAGATCACCATCACAGTGCAATGCCAAGTGTTGGCAGGAGTGGTCTAATGCACACTGCCATTAGAATTTGGAGGAGTGGAAACATTTTCTCTGGAGTAATGAATCACACTTCAATATCTGGATGTTCTATTTGTTACAGTGAATGGAAATTTAAAATCTACAGCATAAAATGTCATTCTAGAGAATTGTACACTTCCAACATTGTGGCAAAAGTTTGGGAGAAGACCCTTTCCTATTTCATCATGACAATGCTATAACATATAAAGCTTTAAACGTTTTAGCCCCTGACTTAGTGAGTTAATTATTCCTCACACTCCTCCAAGATAATTTAATTCACAAGATACTGGTTATGTGAAACTTAACCGGTATATCTAAAATATAACCATGTATATCTAAAATTACAATGCTCTTATAGAGCTCCTGTCTTATAGAACAATCTTCCTATGTATGTGCGGGCTTCAGACACTGTGCGGGCTTCTGTCCTTAAGCGTAGGTCTAAAACTTACCTCTTTAGTCAGTCCTATAGTTAGTCCTATATCCTGGTCAATGGTCTTGAATAATCATGGAGTCTATGAAATTAAATGTGGATGTCTGGACTGGGTAGGGAGCTTAGCGTCAAGTGTCAAGCTGGCTGCTACAGAGCTGACGCATCAGGTAGCTTAGCGTCAAGTGTAAAGTTTGCTTCTCCAGAGCTGATACACTAGGTAGCTTAGCTTAGCGTAATAGTGGCATTAAATAGACACATTTACTCTGCATATTGACAATCTTTATTGTGCCTAACCTTATCTTCTCTGTTTCTTTTTCTCTGTTTAGCTTTCCATGGGGATCCTGGCACTTACTTCACCCTGAGCCCACGGGATCGCTCCAGCCCTGTCCCTCGCTCCATGGTCATGGACTGCTTCAGCCGTGTTTCTCCCTTGCCCATGCCCTGATGTAGCCTGGAGCTCCAGATCTATCACCTGGCTCCTCTAAACTGCACTATACTGAACTATACCATTGGTCTTCTATTATTCTTGTTAGCTATAACCTAAACGGTAACCTGCTTAACCCATTTTATTTGCTGTGATAGATCCCTTGTAGCATTTCTGCTACATTTCATTCTACTGCTACTTTACACCAGGCTGGCCAGTGGAGGATGGGCTCCTCTATATAGTTGGGTTCCTCTCAAGATTTCTTCTCATTGGGGAGTTTCTTCTCACCTCCGTTTGAGGTCCACACTAGAAGATTATTATTTATTTTTTTTACCTCATGTACTTGCTAATTGGCGGTTCAGGACTGGTGTATGCTGTTTGTTCTTTTTTCTATGTCTATTACCTTGCTACTCTATAAAGCATCTTTGTGACAGTTCTCTGTAAAAAGTGCTATACAAACAAAACAATTTAAAATTAAACTGAAATGCCTCTGTGCACAAAGCAAGGTCCATAAAGAAATTAGTTTGGTGGGGAAGAACTTGACTGGCTTGCACAGAGCCCTGCTCTCTACCCCGTCAAACACTTTTGGGATGAATTGAAATGCCGATTGCGAGCCAGGCCTTATGCCTAACATCAGTGCCCAACATCACTAATGCTCTTGTGGCTGAATGGAAGCGAATCCCAACAGCCATGTTTTAAAATCTTGTGGAAAGCCTTCCCAGAAGAGGGGAGGCTGTAATAGCAGCGAAGGGAGGACCAAGTCTATATTAATGCTCATGGTTTTGCAATGAGATGTTCAACAAGCACATATGGGTGTGATGTTTGGGTGTCCACATACCTTTGGCCATGTAGCGTATATTGATAGTTACATTAACATGCCAGCAATAAAGATTTAGTCCAATCTAACCACATAGCGACACTATAAAGATCCAAATATAAAGAAATACTGAAAATTTTATCAAAAATCACTCAGAGAAGTTGATGGCATGGTCCAACATCTCAGTTGGAACATATGTGTAAAACATGTTCCAACCACATTGTCAACCACATGGTCGCGCTATACAGATTTCTTAAAATTCACAAATTCATTTAAAAACACTTTAGTCAGAAAGATCCCTAATTTTCCCAAAATTGGACCATTTGCATGTTCCTGCATTCGTAGAGTCTCTGTGCTAGGAAACTGTTGTAATGCTGCTTGGATCCTGGAAATCGCTGTTTTCAGATACTGTATACGTATTATTCTTTTTAGATTTTTTTTTTTGTTCTGCGCCAAAAGTGTTTGCACAGCAAAAACTGTCTATTGTAGAGTAGCTACACTTGGCAGCTATATTCATCCACTATTCCGGTTAGAAAAATGACCCCAATTGGCCATAATGTGGCACTGTAGCAAGGCCACATTGAATTTTTAGGTTTAAGCTTACCAAGCTTGGTGTAAATCCTTCAATAGATGTACAGTATCTATACGTATTTACTGTTTCAATTCTAAAATATTGCATTTGCACACAAACTTTACATATCATGTCACTAGCCCATAATTATCCTACAACATGCTATCATTTTGACAGTAAAGTGCCCAGATTAGGGCAACTCAGAGTAAGGCATGATAGGTACTGCTCCTGATTATGTTTATCTCATAAAAAACACATTTTCAACAT
The DNA here is from genome assembly GCF_013347855.1 of Anguilla anguilla. NCBI lineage: Eukaryota > Metazoa > Chordata > Actinopteri > Anguilliformes > Anguillidae > Anguilla > Anguilla anguilla. The sequence continues at coordinate 27,972,859 of NC_049210.1, read as the reverse complement.
ACAGAAATGCAAAGTTACTCACACATACAAGGCATACACTGTCTATAACTCATTCATTCAAACTGGCATAATCTAGGCCTTCCATTAAAAGTATTGATATCAAAATGACGCCAAGTTACTGTACTACAAACAATATAGGCTATCTTGCCTCACCGAAATTAAATAAGCTGTATTCCAAATCAGTGCTACCCAATGTTTCCTCAATAGTTTCAAGTCACTTGGCCCTGTGTGTATAAGCATACAGTACATGGACAGGCCAAACATATGTGTGGATGGGTTTGTAAGAGTGAAGATTGATTGAATAGGTGTCAATATGTTCAATTTGTATTGCTACGTATGTATTTAGCTGCCCAGCCTTTCTATTGCAAGACGGCAGCACGTCTCTACCTGTCCGTATGCTTATGTGGCTGCTCTAGTGCTGTGCTCTAGTGTTGACTGAGTGATATCCATTGTTTGAGTGATATCCATTGTTTCTGAAAAATACCGGTCAATTTTGCGAGTTGTTCGGATAATACTTGATCTGTAAATCCGATGTAGTCAGTCTGGTACAGGCTGAGTCTGGCTAGTTCTGTAGCCATGCAGGAAACGTGCTGAGCCTAGTTGCGTTTATTATATAATTCCAGTTTAAATAAAGGAACCTGTCCATCACGCTGTGTACTTGGATCATATGTGAAGTGTGGCTTACATTTCTCGCCGATTCTGGAGGACTATGGAGCCTGCTCACCTCTCGGAGCTGGAATGCCGACACGCCACTTGATTTTGATGAGCCCAAATTTCTCATGACAAAGGAAAGTGCTTCTTTCTTGGCTCTGATACTGGTACTTGAAATTGTATTCCTATTGTTTTAGACCACGGCTGGTCCTGATTTAAATTCAATCTGTTTTACGTGAGACGTCACGCAACGTCATCATCTGACTCAGGAGGACGAAAAAACTTGTCAATTATTATTGCACTGACCTGGATTTCGTCAATTTTCTTGCTCCTTACCACATGCCGATCAACATGTTTCCTTTAGCACCTCTTTTGCTTTTATTGATTGTACTGTATCCACATGAGGTGCATGAAAGGTGTGGAGAGCAAAACGTGTCTCATCTTTTATTCCTTCGAAAAGGCACAAAAACTGGGATTTTAAATCTTTTAGGAGCTCTCCCAACTGGATCACACAAACTACTGAAGATCTCATGACTTTACCCTATTTTATATAAACTCTGGAAAAGAAATTCTGGAAAGTAATGAAATTTTCATTTGGGAATGTAACCACAAATGAGTTGCCAGCCCGCATTGTAAAAGACTCATGCACTCCAACTGATAAATCAGCCATTCTTAATTGCATTAATGAACATTTTATTTCTTCAGGTTTTTTATTTGAGTCTTTACATCCAGATCCAAAACAGCCTAATAAGCAGCGGGTTCACTCTTCACCACGCCCAATTAATTCTATGGTTCAACCATTCAATTTTGCTCATCTTGATGTGATAGAGGTCCATAGAGCCTTAAAGCAACTGGAACCCAACAAATCCGCAGGTCCTGACAAGCTTGATCCATACTTTCTCAAATTAGCTGTAGACTTTATAGCAGAACCTCTGACTCTTAATATCATAAGAGTGGCCTTCTTCCACCGAATTGATCCCAAAGGTGTTGGTAAGGTTGAAGGTCAGGGCTCTGCACAGGCCAGTCTAATTCTTCCAAACTGTTCTTGACAAAACCATTTCTATATGGTCATCTTTGTGAGCTTGGGGAGGGGGGCGTGGCTGGGCCTTACCCAAACTATTGGGGAAGCACAGAATGGTGATATATCCATTGAGGTTTACCTGCCATGCGTAGTGAAGCTGTCCCCTGGGCACGTCCTACAACATTGGATGCTTCACATGTGTACAAGCCCTCATCATAGCTTTTCACTGAAGAAAGGTACAAGGTGGCGTTCTTCACCCTAAGGACAGAGAGGCTGAATTAATGCAATCTGGTAGTAGAACATATCAGTTGTGCATTTTTTTTCATGTGTCAATTATTTACATGGTTTTTTATTATTATTTTGTTCAAATCAAAGGTTCCCAACCATGGTCCTAGAATATCACTGGGCTTTTTTTGTTACACAGAAAGAATGAAGCCGTAACGAAGCAATTAATTGGCTTCTTGGGTTTTAACTGGTTACTGATTCTAAGGTGCAAACAATAATGCCCCTGTCTGGATGACTGCAGAGCAGTCAGCATTTTCTCCACTCTCCCTGATTGATTTACCATTCATTGGTGACAAAACTGAAACAGAAACCTGTTAAAAAAATCCATGTATCTCAGCTGCACTTAAAGCATGTTGGAAAATCTATAGTATCACACAGCACAAAATCACTGCCTGCATTCTAACCCCAGTCCGGCATAATCCCAACTGCATAATTAACCCCAGCATCAACCCAGATATTTCAGTCCTCATGCAACCAAACTATGAGTGGAAACAACAAACTGTGTGTTCTAGCTTAATTAGTGGATGGTACATGACAACCAGCCCCAATATGGAGTTTCCAAGTGCTACGATAGCATTTACCAAACATCCCCTCCCTGCAGTCTCATCAGTAACTCCTCCCAGGTGGAAGTATGCTTTGGGTCATTGTCCATTTGGAAGAGCCATTTGCGACCAAACTTTAACTTCCTGGTTGATGTCTTGAGATGTTGCATCAATATATCCGCATAATTTTCCTTCCTCGTGATGAGGAAGTGAACCAGTACCTCCTGCAGCAAAGCACCCCCACAACATGATGCTGCCACCCCCGTGCTTCACGGTTGGGATGGTGTTCTTCGGCTCGCAAGCCTCACCCTTTTCCTCCAAACATAACGATGGTCATTATGGCCAAACAGTTCCATTTTTGTTTAATCAGACCAGAGGACATTTCTCCAAAAAGTAAGATCTTTTCCCCATGTGCAGTTGCAAACTGTAGTCTGGCTTTTTTATGGCAGTTTTGGAGTAGTGGCTTCTTCCTTGCTGAGCAGCCTTTCAGGTTATGTCAATATAGGACTCGTTTTACTGTGGATATAGATACTTTTGTACCTGTTCCCTCCAGCATCTTCACAAGGTCCTTTGCTGTTCTGGGATTGATTTGCACTTTTCCCACCGAAGCACGTTCATCTCTAGGAGGCAGAACACGTTTCATTCCTGAGCAATATGACGGCTGTGTGGTCCCATGGTGTTTATACTTGCGTACTATTGTTTGTACAAACGAACGTGGTACCTTCAGGCGTTTGGAAATTGCTCCCAAGGATGAACCAGACTTGTGGAGGTCCACAATTTTCTTTCTGAGGTCTTGGCAGATTTCTTTTGATTTTCCCATGATGCCAACCAAAGATGCACTGAGTTTGAAGGTAGGCCTTAAATACATCCACAGGTACACCTCCAATTGACTCAAATAATGTCAATTAGCCTATCAGAAGTTTCTAAAGCCATGACATAATTTTCTTGAATTTTCCAAGCTGTTTAAAGGCACAGTCAACTTAGTGTATGTAAACTTCTGACCCACTGGAATTGTAATATAGTGCAGAGGTTCCCAACCTTTCACAACTCGCAGCCCACATGCAAAAGCTTCCGTGGTCCCTCATTTTACAAATGCAATTACACATGTAATAATCAACACTGAAAATCATGGACTGACCTACACAAGGTCACACGGCTTCACACATTGATAATTGTGATTGGGGGAGCTACGGGGGGGCTGGGCTAATTAATTTTGACACAACAAACAATAAAAAATAACAACACTATTCTTACAGAAAAAAACATTAAATGATGCCGGGCTAATAGGGTGCTACTGCATAATTGAAATGCACATTAACCAGTGCAACGCAATCTGAGTTTGCTTTCAAAAAACTTGATAGGCTTGGACACATACTCGCCATGCTTGGTCTCCAGATGACGCTGTAATTTATTGGGTTTAAAAGCTTCGTTTGATAAGACTTCTGAGCATACAACACATAGCGGTAGATGCTCATTTTCAGTTCCTATGCATGTAAAGCCTAGGGCTAAGTACTCACTGCTGTATTTCCTTCATTTTGCTTTATGTTTCTTTTCAGTGTCATACACTGGAGCTGTTTTCTTACTGGTAGATGTACCAGCCTCTGAATCTTTCCTTTTGAGAGACCCTGTTTGTAACCACTTATCCATGATAAATTCCAGTTTGAATAAATTAAAAAAAGAAGTGTTTTAGCACTGACGGTTTAGCTTGCAGCCTTGCACACACTTCGGCAAGCCAACTCTTGATATCTTTCATGTTTATTATCTGCACTTTCCGGCCAGTTTTAAGTTCTAAGTAGTCCTACAGTTTTTCCACTACATTCAAAATTTTTACACCAAAATGAACGGCTAGTTCCAGACATTATTGCTTGTATTCAGATTTTTGATATATTCAAAACTTTTTGAAATATTCAAGCTTTTGTGAGCAATTTTTGTGGTCACTCCATAGAGGGTCACTCATGGACGTTTAGTGGGATGTTTAGTCGGACACATGCGCAGGTGGTCACTCACTCACTCATGGACGTTTAGTAGGACGCACTTCCAACGGCACAAGATTTTTAAGCACAGCTTTATCGCCTAACGTTACTTTAACCCTAACATGTTAGTGTTTCGCTTACTTTAGTTAACCTAGTTAGCGCGTACGGATACTATCCTGCAAGCATGAGTAGAAGCTAATGATACACAGCTACAACCACCGATACAGATGTATGGACACACGGACGCTACAACCACCGATACAGATGTATGGGCACACGGAGGATAACAGATAACATTACAGAGGTGAGGACATGTCATAACTAGCTAGCTATATAGTTAGCCAAGTTTTACTCATGACACTTTTAGGATATGACTAATCCCTGGAACATAATCGCTACTTGCTGATCCCCGGCTATATATGTAACGCTATGGTGTGCTGTGGGTCTGGACGGTTTCGTGCTTCTTCTGAGCTATGCGCACTCATTGAAATGCGTTGAGGCTTGAGGACAGTGCCAGTTGGAATTTGAAGCAAGCCCACACAATTCCTTCAGGAATTGTAACCTTTCTAGTTTTAATAGAACTTTTCCTAGCCCAAGGGCCATTGAAACTGATTTTGCCTTCGTGACCAGTAGGATGTGCTAATTTCCCACTTCTCTAGTCTTCCAACATGGCACTTTGTTTGGTTGCTAGGTGATGTCTGATGCAACTGTAAGCCTCCCCTTACGAAAAAATCATGTGTCCAAAAACCACATGCGAACACCCAACATGTGAAGAGTACACGTGAACTATAAATATAATTCGAGTTATAAAATGAGTGGTAATCTAGGCTAATTTAAGTCACACATTTTTGTTTTCACGTGAAAATTTTGAAAAGGTCAGTCACGTATGAAAATATGGCATGAAATCATTTTTTTCACATGTGGAAATTTTCATTCTCATGAGAAAGGTCAATCCTGTGAAAATGTCCAGTTCACACGTGGAATTTTCTTTTCACCAGAACTAGGTTCGCGTTGGTGGAAAGGGGGTATGTGACACTTGTTATTGAGAACTATGTAATCGTGTCCTGTCTTTTTGCAGGTGTGACATTTAAAAGATGAAAACATATAAAAATATGTTCAAAGCCGCCACACCCACACTGAGACATGGAAAAGCCATACTCACCCTATGGTAACTTTTCCTCCTGTGAGTACCGACCAGCCTTGTTTTGACCATGTAATGGAAGGTGGTGGGTTTCCATATACCTGGCACTGGAATCGCACCTTGGATCCCAAAGTAGCAGTCACCATTACAGGCCAAATCTCCAGAGAGGGAGGATCTTGGGGGACATCAGAAACAGTTCATTTTGTTTGACCTAAATGAGGTATCACTATGAAATACTGATGTCTGTTTCTTACCGATGTAATAACATACCAAGCACATTCAGATAAACCTTCCTGGAAGACACAGCTCTGAATAGGTGAGCAATGGATGCCCGACAGAAGTAGATTCCTCTATCTTTGTCCTGGACTCTAGGAGATATAAAAAGCATGTCTATGAGTGTAGACCATAGATTTATATACATGGATACTAGATAGGCTAACCTGTCACTTAGGGACTGGGGCTGTTACTAAATGATAACCAGGTAATTTATAAGTAGCCTGTATAAATTTAATTATAAGATCAATGATTGTGTATTGCAGTGGTAGTTTATACTTTGTAAAATTGAGATGGGAGGGTATGGTGGTTCTGAAGTGCAAAACACAAAAACAAAAACTTTCAGCCCTGAGGTGCAGTTGCAACATACAAAAACAAAAAGGAGTGGTCCTGAGGTGCAGATGCAACATACAAAAATAAAAACGTGCAGCCCTGAAGTGCAAAACACAAATACAAAAAGAAAATGCAAAAACAAAACTTGCAGCCCTGGAGTGCAAATACAACATACAAAAACAAAAAGGAGCAACAAAAAGGATGTATGTTGCATCTGCACCTCAGGGCCGAAAGTTTTTGTTTTTGCATTCTCTTTTTGTTTTTGTGTTCTGCACTTAGTATTGTATTTTATTGTAAATAAATAAAATAATCATTAGCATTAGTAATAATCTGTACAGTATAGATTCAATTAAACAAACTCCTACAGGAGAACCAATCAGTTCCTTAAACTGAAACATTTTCAGAATTTTATAGAATAGAATAGAATAGAAAACTTTATTGTCCATTAAATATAAAATAAAATGGACATTTTCCTTTAGCTATGCTCATTGCATGGGCCCTTTTCAATTCATTAATTAAATATCAATTCATTTCCTGACTTGGAATTGACTGCAACTGTGCTTATCCATTAACTGAGGATGAGTGACAAAAGTCAAGTTATCATGTAAGCTAAAAACAGATGCCAAATAATATGAAAAAAAACCTAAAGAAAAAAGTGTCACAAACAAGTTAAAATGAAATTGACTGCTACAGAACCAAACATATTTATCACATTACGTGCTTAATATAGTATGGGGGTATGTCTGTCTCAAAAATAAATAAACAGCATGAACATTCCACAAATAAAATGATTCACAAAAATGCATATACATATACTTATACACATTGTGGCGCCCCAACCTACATTCAGCGCTCCACGGACACGCAGACAAGCCGGTCATTAGGAGAATTGATTGATTACAGGTATTGCCCACGTGAAATGCTGGCTTGTTTCCGCGTGGCTGAAGAGCGCACGGGCGAAATGCAGGGCACACCTGGAACCAGTTAAACCTAATGCTACAGACGGACGCATCAGAGGCTGGTATTGAAGCAGTCCTCTCCCAGGTCCGGGATGGGGAGGAACACCACGTAACCTACATCAGCCGTAAGTTGCTAAAGCACAAACATAATTATGCCACTGTGGAGAAGGAGTGTCTGGCAGTAAAATGGGCGATGGAAAAACTCTGATATCATTTGATGGGGAGGAAATTTAGTTTAGTGACGGACCATGCACCGTTAAAGTGGATGTGCCTGAACAAGGACAAAAATGCCCGGGTCACTCGCTGGTTTTTGGAATTACAAAACTTTAAGTTCCAGGTAGAGCACTGAGCAGGGAAGCGGCATGGTAACACGGATGACCTGTCCCGAAGGGGGGAGTGCTTGTGGACGGTCGCTCCCAGCCACAGCATGGAGCTGAGGAGGAGGATATGTGGCGCCCCGATCTACATTTGGCGCTCCACGAACACGCGGACAAGCCGGGCATTAGGAGAAGTAATTGATTACAGGTATTTCCCACATGAAATGCTGGCTTGTTTCCATGAGGCAGACGCATGGGAGAAATGCAGAGCACACCTGGAACCAGTTAAACCTAATGGCCCAACCCCTCTCATAATGGGAGAAGTGCAGGTGAGAGGAGAGGAGGACAGCTGGTGAGGAAAGCCGCAGAGTGAAGGGAGAAATACGGCAACTTCACCACGACACGAACATAGTTTTTTTTTTTTTAACTATTAATCCAAGCAATATAAAACATTTTGTTTTGTCTTTCCTCCGAGACTATGGGCGCTGCAAGTCCCGTAACCATTTTCATGTGCCGTATCATTTGTGCCGGATAATCTCTTGGTTCCCGTTACAAACACGGAGGGAGACCTACGGAGGCAGAAGCCAGAAGACACTAACCGGAAACGAGACCAAGGCAGGACCGTTTTTTAAAATAAGAGTTTTTTTTCCTGCTCTTTTTCCGGCACCCCACGAAGGGGAGTTCTGTTCAAAATAAAGTCTTTCAATTTTTTTGTTCAAACGTGGTTCCTGACTCTCTATTCCCCGCTAAATCCAGGTCACACCCTCCTGCACGGCAGTGTAGCTCACAACATACTCATACACAATTGAAACATGAAAAGTCCTTTACGAAGTCCCACATCCACAAAAGGGTTTCCACTGGATGACAAGGTAAGTTTCAAGGAAAAATCCACAACAAAACGCAAAAATACCTTAATCCAGCAATAACTTATATCACCACACGTCTAGTTCCAGACAGGCAATTGAGGATGCATGTAGATGCATTTTGCCTTAGTTAATTCACAAGCTTTACACCATGACAAACACATTCAAAAAACCATAGGCCTCTCCCCCTCCTTCTATCTACAGTAGGATATGTAGTGTTTAGATTTCGGCCTTAGAGAGGGAAACAGTAAATAAGAATGTGGCCTGGCCTCCCCATCACAAGCATCAAAGCAAATGTGATTGGGGCAATTTTAAATTCTACTGATACCCTAATCTAGGCTGACAATCTATGTGTCTCACCTCCTCAGAAGAGACAAACCATGACACAGGACACCATATCGGGGGTTGGAAACCCTGCATGCCTAACATTTCCCATTACTTTTAGTTTGAATGCAATCTTTAGGTAGGCCAGTCCTTGCCATAAATTAGTCTGACCCCCCTTCCCTTCTCTCCTAAACCTTAACGCAGCATCACCCAATCGGGGCAAAACATCCGCAAGCCATGCTGGGTAAGGTATTTAAGGTGGCCACAGGAAAAAGGTTGCATTTGGTTTCAGAGTCTGGAAGAAGAGTTTTCCTCTTTTTATTTTGGTGGTGGTTCCTTGGTTGTGTGCTTGTAGCTGGTTTCCTGTCATCCTGTGGCGCTTATACTGGAAGTGGGTGATACTTTGGCAAGGTCTGGCTTATCTGTCTCTCTCTCTCTCTTTTCTCGTATATCCTAGTCAATTGTTTAATGTTTTGTATAATGTCTTCTGTTTTGTAATTTAGAAGTAGTGTGCCTGCATTCAATAAAGAATGTAAAAAATATATATATATATTTTACATGTAGGTTAAGTGAGGGGTTCTAGCACACAATATCGCAGAGTGCTGAACATCTTAATAAGGGTACTGACTGTTAGAACCACTGGATTCGGAAAATAAACAGATTCTTAATTAATCTTCACTTGTCCAACATTGCCTTCATTACTTTAGTTCCTGCATCCCACTTCCTCTCTGGGAGCCATTCTGGGAAGGTAGACCCCTCCTTAAAGGGACCAATGCCTATTTAAAATTTGCCTTGTGTAGCGGTAAAATGGATCTCGTCAACACCCCAGTATTGGATGCAGCCATACATTTACATGGTTCACAAGGACTCATTTCCCGGTACAAAGATTATTTGTTCTAAGGGCAAAATCCACTATAATAAAACATTAAATATTTAGATGACAACTGTGGCAGTGTTACATGCAGTCATCACAACTCCCAATACAAATGCTTGTTTTATAGGATTTCCGTCTGTCTAGCTAAGCAGCTAGCTTTAAAAAGTATCAGCTTATGATTGCAGAAGCCAAAATATATGGTAAAGAACAGTTGTTTTACATTGAATATCTTTGTTACACCAACACTGAGCTAGTTATTCATGATTACAAAACATACTGTAAGACCCAGATCACACTGAAATTAAATACTAATTAGGCCTACACAAGTGATGGCAAACCTAGCATAATGCATAATGCTGGCTTGCTACTTCACTCAGTGCGTTTACATTCACAGTTGAGATCGATCTATATTAATAGCTTGATTTGGCCAAAAATGAGAATTAATTGGATTATTGTCGTTGTCCCAATATACATGACTTGGAAAGAATCGATTTCTTGCCCGAAGTGTGTCTTGACGAAGGCTTCCTATAAATCCTGCTTCCTCCAATTTTGTCGCAACGTTTTTGAATAGTTCGCCATTCCGCATTTTTCTTCCATCCATGTATTTCAGGATATTTAACTCCTTTAGTTGGTCTCCTCGTCCGTCCAGAAATTAGTTTTTTTCGCCATGATACTAGGGAGGGCAAAATGGAGCTTAGAACGTCGCCAGCAGTGTATGCGTGTGAGCTCGACAATGCATTTCTCACAGAAAAGGTTGTTTGTCGCCTTTTTTTAGTTCATTACAGTGGTGATAGAAGTGACAATAATTAAGTGGTAGGCTACTGTGCTGTTAGCCTTTATTGATCGCCGTACAAGGTTAATGTGAAGTAGTTAGCACAATCAGACAGCACTAACCCATAGAAATGTACTTTCAATGGTACTTGCTCAATCGAACGGTAAATGTGAAAAACATTTGATTATAGTCAGCGGCACCAAAATTTTCCGTCACACACTCAATAAATGGCAATATTCCCAGTAGAAGATTGAATGAAATATTTTAAAGTTATAAATTTTCTGAAACGTTATTGTGGCAAACGAACCTGCCACAGGCCAACGAAGTGGCTTTCCAAGGGGCCCTCCAGCACAGAAACACAGGGAGACGACGTTCAAAACAAATCCACATTTATTCACGAGGTTGGTAGGATGCTACAGCCAAGGAGCAGATGTCAAAACTGTCATGACAGAGAGGCTCTCCTTGTGTGAGTGGGGATGGCAGATTTAACCTGTTTACCGATTACCTCAATATGCACAGGTGTAGCCACCCCTTTTCCCGGGTGCAATTAGCCTGGCCAATTATCTAATTAGCCAGGTCTAATTAACTCGACTCAGGGCAGGTGTGGCTGCTTAAAACAGCCATCCCCACACCACCGTTATCAATTCCATTTGGCCACATTGAGCATATAGTTGCTATGTAAATGACGGAACATGCGCAGAACGCCTAGGCCAATTTTTGGCCTATTGAAGCTTTTTTGTACGTCGCTTTGGATAAAAGCATCTGCCAAATGAATGTAATGTAATGTAATGTATGTAAATCGACCCCTAACCGCATTATCTAGGTATGTTAGTCCGACTCTGAATAAATCGACTTCGTATGATTTCAGACAGACTACAATGTTTACATGCTTTTTAAAAGTCCAGCTTTAGCTGGACTAAAACCATAAATTGACTTTTTCAAACATCATGTAAACCCACTGAGTGACCGGGACTAGAAGAAATGTCTAGTTGCTAGTGTCAACAGTTTTTATAGTTTGAGCTTTTTGCTGAAAACATCAGGTCATGTTTCCATATTGTATTGTTGGATATCTAGCTTTTAGATTACCGCCTTTGAGAAACAGACAATATAATTTTATCTGGCAATTGTGCTCTGTGTGTCCATAGGAATGTTGTCTGTTCTCTCTCTGCTAGTGTAAATGCAGGGGAGGGGAGGGGGACTAACAGAGATAGAATTGTGTATCAGCCTGTGTATTTGAACTAAGTTCCATCAGAAAGTCATTTTTGTTCATGACCTACATGGGTCCCTCTTCAATTTTTATATTTCCAAAATTTGAAAAAATGGCTGGAGTTAAAGGAGGTGTGGTCAAAATGAACAAATTTCCACAATTTTTATATATTCATATTTGATTATCTTTAAGAATCCTGGATGAAGGGGAATGTACAACTCAGGACAGTTGAAGCTATACTCAAGCAGCTGTCTGTGGGTTCCTGTGGGTAATTTTGTATAATCTGGCCTTATGGCGCTTATGCAAATTGGTATTTTGCAAAAAAAGTGCCCCCCTGCAGGCCATATTGCAAAATAACACTGCAAACCAGTGTATGCTCATCCACAACATGGCCACCCATCATCCTCTAAAGTATTTTCACATTTGCCATAAATTTGTGGCGATACACATATTTTGGGTATGGTCAGCCATTTTTGTCTAAATTTAAATTACATTCCCTTGGCCATCTTTTGCAATATCAAAATTTCCTTCAGAATTTAACATAGGGACATGCTGTATATGATACATGCCAAATTTGGTGAGAAATGAGCAGAGAAGTACAAAAAAGATGTTGCAAAATAAAATCAAATATAGCTGCGAGCAGCAATGGCGGGGCCAAGCACGAATGGGGCACCAGGCCGACAAGCAACCGGAAGATCCCCTGAAGACGATACCAGTCCGTCGCAGGGAGAACGGCACAACCGTTCTGCAAAGTTTTGTAAAAACAGACCAGTCGGTTATACGGGCCGCCGTAGACTTCCATGGCAGAAAGCAATGGAAGCATTTGTCAAAAAAGTTTAATTTGTGGAAGATCTCAGCTCTAGGACACAAAATGTCTAATTTGCGAAAAATCTAATGGGCGGGGCTTATGGGTCCTAATTGGAAACTTGTTACCCTTGACGAGTTGCACATATGTGCAAAATTTCATGACTGTAGCTCAAATGAGGACGGAGATATGCTTGTTAAAAAATATCTAAAACACCTTTTTGCTCATGACAGCGCCACCTCTTGGCCAATCTGCATCATATTTCTTCCCTGTCCACATAGAGTGCCCCTATATATGTGTGCCGAGTTTCGAAGACATCGGCGTAGCGGTTATGCCTAAACAGAAAATGAGCTCTCTAGCGCCACCACTTGGCTTAATCGGGCCGAAAATAGAGGATTAGCCTTCACTTATGTCTACTGATATGCCTACTAAGTTTCATAGTGTTCAAAGAAACCGTTCAGAATTTACAGACCTTCATATTACAAGCCACGCCCACCTCAATTTTCATTGGCTCATTGTGGCCATATAAATAGCTTAATCAAAATTCTGTGAATAACTTTTGGTCAGCACCATCTGTAGATCATATGGTCCGAATTTGGTGGTGATCGGATCAATGCCGTAGGACTAGTTCGCAAAAGTAGGTTTTTTAAATTATTCAAAATGGCGGAAAATCTATTATGACGTGTTTTAACAGCAATGGGTGCATCGGCTTGACCCAAGGATTCAGCAGAAACAGTCCTCACAACTCTAGGACAAACGGTTCAAAAGTTATAAGCAATAATGTACCTTGACGTTTGGCCTGTTGGTGGCGCTACAGAGTTGGCTGGATTGACCCCAAATTCGAGGCCTGGATACATTGGACTGTCTTCTATCAATGTGCCAAATTTCATAAAAAGTTACCAATGGGTTCTATGGGCTGCCATAGACTCCCATTGCGGAAAGTATAATAATAATACTAACGATTACAATAGGTGCCCTGCACCTTCGGTGCTTGGCCCCTAATAAAGCAGACACTAGGGGGTTCAATGATAAAAATCTGAAAAGTGTTTTGTAGTTTTGGTTATTTTATCTTTGTTATTTTAGTTTGGTGTGTTGCTCTATTATTTTTACCTGGATCCCACGAGGGTGAAAGTAGTGACTGCAATCCTTGAATCCAAAACCAGTGCTTGAATTGGGCCGTGTACCTGTGATTTTGTTTTTTTTCCCATATGCATACTTACTTATTATTGCATACCTCCATTTACTGGTGGATCTAGGTAAGCATGCTATAGTTATTTACCACAATAAGACTAGTTTTAGGCCACCAGTTTGTATTTGCAAACTTACCACCAAAATAAAGGTAAGTACCTGTTGTGCTGTTTAAGAGATTAGAGAAGAGAAGAGCTGAGTTCCTTGGTGCTTGGCCCACTAATTATAATCCAAGCAAAAACAATAGGGGTCCTTAGTGCTTGGCCCCCTAAATATCCATACATAAATTACATAGAACCATATACATTATAAGTAAGCTATCACATATCACATAAATTACTAAAATACATTTAGGACATTTTAAATGAGAAAATTAAACATTAAAATTAAGCTACAGTATACTGTGCCATTGATTAATAGATGTTAGCATAGAACGACTGAGTGCTGTTTTAAAGGATAGGGACCTCAGTCTTCTGCCCGATGAAAAGATCTCACTCACTCAACTCCCTCCTGAGGGATATAGTCTTAATTTTATTTGCTTAATTCTTCATAACATAACACACCGTAACATAACATAATGACGAGAACAGGCCATTCTGCAAGAATTCTCACCATTTTCCTGGCTAAATTGCACCTGATGCTCCGATTAACTACAGACTAGATATTATCTATCACCTTTTCTGCCTCTACTATGTGACCTGACATTGACTCTTCTTCCTAATGTCTGTATGGAATTTACCGTTTGCTAATTTCCATTTATATCCCCTCGTTCTACTAACAACTCAACCTGAAGAATCTCTTGTAGCTCACTTTGTTCATCCCCTTTATGAATTTAAAAGCCTCAATGAAATCACCCCTAAATCTCCTTTTACTAATGTAGGTACCATGGAATACAAAAGACACAAAACTACAAAGCCCATATGTCCACCTCCAAGGGGCTCATTTAACCACGCCTGCTAGCACAGCTTTCCTGTTACAGTATTGGCTTACTGTAAATTTGAGACGGGCTACCTTCAACAAAATGGAGGTTGCCATAGTTTCACCCTCTCTGTTCCATTTTCCTCTCCCCGGACTCACCACCCTTCTCCCGTCTCCCTTTCGCGTGAGTCCACACGTCACAAAGAGTTTGCAAGGCCTGCAACCGAGCAAGGCGCGTATACCCTCGGCTACCAGCTGCGGGAGGAACGAGGCACTCCAAAGCACTGGTACATGATTAGCAGTGGTCGAAGAACCAGGAGAGCCACACACAACGGACGATCCAGCAAAGCAAGTCCCACGAGGAAAGCGACCTGCGACAAGGATCAGGATGGGTGTTTTGGAACCAGAAATGGGCAAACGGCTTCCCCCTATTTTTTTTGTCAACTCCCACAGACTTTGGACAAGAAACCAGGAAGCATTCTAACAACCAACCCAAAACGAAGGACTCAAGTAAAGTTGTAACTCTGAGCCTATAATATAATTAGCGACGGACCAAATGTAGCCACATTTATGATTGTATGTACGTAACTGTGCTAATGATTATTATGTTTTAATGATTTATGTAAATGCTTCTTGTATTACCATTCTCTTGTGGTTAGCTCCAAGCCATTCACCGTGCTGCATTAGTTTTAAGATATGTCACGCACATAACAGATCCTGCATGTGATTTATTTTAAATACTAACTGGTCATAACACAGCATGTTGATCTCTCCCAACGCACACCAATAGCCATATATCTGTTACCCTTTATCTGTTTGGTACACTGTTTGGTAATGTGCCATTGTTAAGCCACTAGATTTATCTAGTTTCAAAACTCCCTCCATTCATACTCCATCTTAAGTGGGAAAAGGACAGATTTCTTGGAATTCATCTTCAAACCAGATACAACAGAGAAATGGTCAATGCACTGTAATGCTTTGAGAATTTCATCTTTGTTCCTTAAAAACAACAAAGTATCATCTGCCAGCTGACAAATTTTAAATTCTCTCCCCAGTGCTGAAATCCCTTGAAAATTGCCCATTTTGATATGGGACGCCAATACTTGAGTGACCAACAAAAATCGAAATGGGGAGACTGGACAGCCTTGTTTTAAACCTCTTTGAAGTTAAAATTGTTGTGTAGTTCCATGAGCCAGTTTTACTGAGCTATTGCATCCATTGTATAGTGTTTTGACTGCATTCAAAAAATTTTCACAGAAACCAGAATCAGAATCAGAATCAGAATCAGAATCAGAATCGTATTTTATTGCCAAGTACGTTTACACATACAAGGAATTTGTTTTGGTCAACACACCGAGGCAGCCATCTGCGGCGCCAACTTATTAGATGAGAAATGAGAGAACAGGAGGAAGGAGGAGGGAAAAAAACAGTCCTTTCAATGAAACGAGAGGGCACTCGTTTCATTGAAACGAAGAAAAACCTCAGCACATAGCAACATCATAAAAACATTACAAACATTACAAACATTACAACAAAACTCGAAGACTTGCACATGTGGTAGGGGGTAGGGTGTCGGGGAGGGGAAGTGTCACAGCACAGACACTGGGAGGAGCGCGCAGCCGCTCAGGCGCATCGCATCAACCCTCAGCAGACTGCACTGTAACGGGGGAGGGAGGGGGGGTGGGAGCCAAGAAGGCGTTGAGTAGGAGGTGGTGTGTGTGCTATGTATCTTCATGTGTGTGTGTGTGTAAGTCCATGGACTTCATCTCCACCACAGTCTCAACATTACCTAGTAACTCTATTACTTTAAACATAAAACCGTGTTCAATAGTATCAAAGGCCTTTTATAAATCAATGAATAGTGCAAAGCTCTCATCCAATATAAGATGATTGTAATAAATCATATCCAGAATTAATCTAATGTTGTTGTGAATATTCCTACCACGTATAAAGCCAGTTTGCTCTTCATCAATTATATTTTCTAATCCTATTTTCAATCTTTTACCAAGAATTAAAGCAAATATTTTACAGTCATTATTTAGTAAAGTAATGGGTCTCCATTATATATATGTAGCTTGTCTTTATTGGGTTTGGGAATTAGTGTGATAACTCCTTGTTTAAGTGATGCAGGTAGTTATTTTTTTCTTAATGATTCATTAATTACTGAGAGAAGGAATGGAGCTAGCTCTCCACTGAAGGCCTGATCATCACACAAAGATTTAAATTGGTTATCAACTTTCTTGACATTACTGGAGACATTATCTAGAAATGACTGGATTTTGGACATAGGTAAGTAGATGTATACAATGTTTGATAAAAACGGGCGACATACTGTGAGACATCGTCAGGATTCTCATTGGTTATATTATTAATAATATTTTTACTAACTGAGGACATTTCTCTTCTTCTCTTTTCTAAATTGAAAAAATACTTGGTATTTTTTTCACCATTTAAGTCTTGACCTTATAAAAGCTCCTCTTGCTTTCTCCTTATAGATATTATCTAGTTGTGTCTGTAGTTTGGATAATTCCAATACCTCATTTGATGATTGATAACTCTAGTTTTTTAGAAAAATCCCGGATTTTTTAAATTATTTCTTGTTTGTTTTTCTTTTTGATTTGAGAAATCGTTTTTCCTAATGAAATAGTCAAATTTCTAATTTCAAACTTAATTAATTCCCAGCATAATCCCACATTGTTGAGTACATTCACTTGTCTCCAATATTTCTTAATGATTTTATGAGATTCTTGGTTAAAGTATTCGTTTCTAGTAATGATTTATTAAGTTTCTAGTAATTTCTATTTATTGTTTTAGTGCATAGAGCCTTCATATTTATCTTAATTGAGATGGCTTTATGGTCAGTTAACACTACTGGATCGATAGAGACTTCATTAACCTTGTTAGTAATATCATTATTGATAAGCCAGAAATCAATTCTGGACTGTTGTGAAAGATCTTTGTTGCTCCAAGTAAATATTCTTTGGTCTGGATTTTTGTGACACCAAATATAAGATCTAAACATAAACACATACTATGTAGTTCATTAACAGAATCATTTGTTTTTGGTGGCCATCTATCAATTGTTTGATTAAAAGTAGTATTGAAGTCACCTCCCCAAATAACTTTAGCAAAAGGGAATTTTGAAGTTAGCTGGTTGATTTTCATATCAAGATTTAAAAATAGGGCATCATTAATAGCGTATGTATTTATAAGGACATACTGAGTTTGTGAAATGTCCACAAGCAAAATAATTCACCTTCCTGCGACATAGCTCAGGAGGTAAGACCGATTGTCTGGCAGTCGGAGGGTTGCCGGTTCAAACCCCGCCCTGGGCATGTCGAAGTGTCCTTGAGCAAGACACCTAACCCCTAACTGCTCTGGCGAATGAGAGGCATCAATTGTAAAGCGCTTTGGATAAAAGCGCTATATAAATGCAGTCCATTTGCATCATCGACCTCATGATTTAGTCATCTTAGGAGGTCATTTCAAATATCCTGGAGCAAAAACAAAAAAAAAGTTAATAATCGGCTGATGTCGGATTTTTAAAGTCCAAGACAAAAACAAACAAACAAAAACAAAGACCCTCGGTTCATGCGTCCTTGTCTTTTCTCTGAATAAAATGTAAAAAGATGTAAATGTAAATTTTAAAAAATTAAAAATTAACGGCTTGTCCTCACACTTCAAGGTTAACGTTACTCTTTACACCAGTTACCTCTTGTCTGCACCTTGGAGCAGAGATGACTATAGAAGAGCACAGAATCCATATCAGTCAGCGAATACTTCCTGCTTGTCTACAAAGGCTCGATTCCCGAGGAAGAAGGCAGACTTGCCCTCCTTTCTTGCTTTATCCACAATTGGCCATAGACGGCTCCGAGCAGCCTTGTCAGGTCTTCTTTGAAGCGAAGGTGGTTGGTTTTCAGATAGGTGTTGTTTTTTGCAGATCTCCACATGGTGTCCCTTGCTGTTCCGGAGCTGAAACGCAGTATTACCGGGCACGGTGCTGCATTTTGTCCTCTGATCGGCTCCCTGGGACGTCCAAGTCAGTGAACAACATCAATGGCAGCAGCAGCATCATTTTTCCCTGCCTCAGGAAGTGCAGCTCTGCAAATTTCTTTCACTTCTGAACAAATGTTTTCATCCGTTTTCTCTATGATACCATATAGCCTCAAGTTCCATCTTCTGCTGTATCGGTCAGTTTCATTGACTTTATGTTCGATCTCAAGAACTTTCCTCTCAAGGCCATAGCACTTACTTTTCAGTGTGGCGTTTTCTTGTTTTAGATCAGATACCTCCAGAAAGCTGTGATCGATGGATTTTTTAAGGCCCTCAATACTCATGGTATTTTTGTTCACCATGCGTTTAAGTGCATCCACGCTCTCATTGACTTAATTAGTTTTGGTTGTCAGGACAAGAATAATGTTATCCTGTACTTCACTTAGAGATAATTCATAATCAGGATTCATCTTCGCTTTCTTTGTCTTAGCTGATCCGTTCTTGGCCGGTGTGTTGGGGTCACATTCGCCACCTTCGTTCGATTTGCAGGAATAGGAGTAAGTCATACTTATGTTCCTCTTTACTCTTGAAGTGTCAGTTTCCATTTCTATCGTCGGTTCTTCCACGATTGATGTTTGCTTTTGGTCTTCCATTTTTAAGTTAGCACCAAGACGTAATTAGCCACAGGAGAAGGAGGATGTTCCAAAAAAATTTCAGTTGGTAGCCGGTAGTTGGTAACTTTGGTTACTCAGTTGACATTTAAATTCAGGTATTTGCAACTTAAATAAAATTTAACAAAATATTGGTGAGGAAAACCCGAAGTGTCGCTCCTCAGTTGAAGTCCATATGACAGCTCACACCAGCGCTATCTTGGCTCCCCCCCATCGTGTAGTATCTTTGAATAAACCATTTTTACGTTAGTAAACTTTGATGACAAATTTTGTGGGCGGAGCCAAACTGGTGGCAGAAAAAACGGTCTTTTGACAGTTTGTCTAATGTAGCGGAGGTAGCAAAAGAAAGCTCTGAGCATGATCTCTTAATCGATCCTTATTCATATTTTTTTATTTGTCTTGTGTTGACAAACCCTTAACCCTCTGGGGTCGAGAGCTCCGCCGGCGGTGCTCGGCAAGATTAAATGAACTTTTGTTTCTATTAGGATGATTAACTTCACGAGTTGTTATCATACAGACGCAACAAAAACATTGACAGAAACCTTTCCAATGCACCCATTGAAAATGATATGAATTGTTTTAAAAGTTCTAAATTTGATTAATTAAACCATGTATGCTTCGTTAATCCTTACTCATTACTATGTGAATTTCGCTCATCAGGAAGTCCGCCTAAATCGCATTCACATGTTAACGACATTATAACTACTCTCCATAGAAGGAGAGTAGGGGAGGGGCGATGCGAGATCCATGTGAGAGCCTGCGAAAGCAGGATAGAATGTCAAAGTGTAGCCTGTAAATATGTGTACTGTATTGCAACGTATCTCTGTGTTTGTAGCAATATCCAGCAATACGAACGATTCAAACTATTGCATCTCAGAATTATAGGCTAGGCTCTCTGCGTCTGGTTGTGTGTTAGAAGTAGCAGGTAGACTGTATTTTTTTCGATCATATTGGTAATAAATAGCCCATGCCTGGCGTGTAGTGGCGTGGCTAGGATTCTAAAACTGATGTCCTCGCACAATTGATATAAGCATACTGTAAGTAAATTCAGGAAATAGCAATATAATAACCACTTAGCTAAACAGATCTAGCCTACTTCAGATTGAGGCATTGTTATTGATGAGTTGCGTGTAGTTGAGCTGGAATATCAATGTTTATTTAGTTTAGCTAATGTTGTTTCGTTGATAGCTTGCATTATTTGTAAATGTGCGCTGTATTACATTCTCTGTGTGTTTGTAGGAATATTCACTAATATGCGTGCTTGTAAATTCCCACACTACGAACGATTCTAACCATTGCTTCTCAAAATTATAGGCTACCTCCCTGTGTTTGGTTGTGTTTGTTTGGTTCTTTGTTTGTATATGATGTAACCATGTCACATTTCCTCAGTTTTGTTTTCATTAGTTAGTGGTTTGTCCCTTTTTTGTAAAGCACATTTATTTTTCACCTGTTGAAGGAAATGTGCTATATAAATAAAGTTTGATTTGATGTCACATTTCCTAACAATTTTGTTTTTATCATATTTATAGAGATGCTGATCAGGAAACACGGCCTAGTTCACCACTAGCTAAGAGGCCACGCAAGCATTGCAAGAGTACACCAGTCTCATCTCACCTTCCATGCGTATAGTTTGCTTCAATAAATGTTCTGAAAATCAAAAGATGTCTTTGTTTCTGTCTTATAAATGGCTCACCGAGTCTGAACACATTTCAGTGACCAAAAATCTTAGTTACAATTGTTTAGTGTGTTTTATTACAACATTCCTGTGCATGTTCAAAACTACTGTTTACAGTTTGTGTGTTTTTAGAGCAATTTGCAATCCACATATGATTATGACCTACTTACTGCTGCCATATTATTGTAGCTGAGTTTGTGCTGAAAACAGAGATATGAAACACTTTGGAATCACTGCATATAAAGTTGATGAAATTTACACAAATGTCAGAGCATGGCACAATCACCAGTGTGCCTCATTTTACCCTCAGACCCCAGAGGGTTAAATCCTTTGTTCTCCAGGAACACGTGCCTGAGATACGCAACTCCACATGTAGGAGAATATCCAACATTCCTCACACACATTCACACACGCACACACAACACCCACATACGTGCACTCATATAGTTTATTGTACCTCGTTGTAGTGAATTGTCCTTTTCCCTGGTCGGGACTTTCGGTGTATTTAATAAACTTTATTATATTTACAAGGTTGTCTGCATTGATATTACTCGTGTTGAATTGAGTCAGCCGCTGCGAACCAAAAGAACTTGGTAGAAGTTTTTTTCACCTCTTAACTAAATCATGTATATTAATTTAGTATTAGCTAAATGTATGATATTATGATTTGGTTAAGATTGACAATTGTGTAAGTTGAATAATAATTAATTTAATTATTAATTAAAATTGCCAATTTTTAGTTTGTATACTTAATTTATGAGACTGATTAATATATGCTGGCGCCACCTGTGAGGATATAGGTGTATATCGTCTACATGTTGGTGCCCCAATATGAGAAGTAGCGGCATGTCCCCTACACTAAGCTTGAATAGATTAAGCAGCTTAAATCTTTCCTCATAGCTTCTGTCTTTCATACCAGGAATCAATTTGGTAGCCCTTCTTTGAACCTTGCACAGCCTCTATATTTCTCTTGTAGTACGGTCCCCTGAACTGCACACAATACTCCAAGTGTGGTCTAACAAATGTATAAGATCAGTATAACTTCCTTGGATTTGTACTCAATACTTTTGGTTATATATCCCAGCATCCTGTTGGCCTTTTTTACTGCTACAACACAGTGCCCAGAACCTGAAAGGCTTTTATCAACTATTACTTCCAAGTCTTTTTCAAATTGAACACATTCCAACTTTGTTCCTTTGATAAAGTAATCGAATGTTTTTATTTCCTACATGCAGAACTTTACACTTGGCTATATTAAATTTCATTTGCCAGGCTTCTGCCCACTCCTGGGATTTGTTAAATTCTTCTTGGATTATTTCAATCGATTCCAAACTATTAGGTTTGCCTCCCAGTTGGTATCATCTGCAAATCTGACTAATGTGCTTTCTATGTACATGTCAAGGTCATTGATATAAATGAGGAAGAGCAGTGGTCCTAGCACTGATCCATTGTGGAACTTCACTCCCCACATTTCCCTGCTCTGATAATATCCCCCCTACAACTACTCTGTGTTCTACTACTCTACTCTACTTTGTGTTCTACCCTGTAGCCAGTTCCAAATCCACTCTGAAATACCTCCTGTAATTTAAATAGTTTTCATTTCGATAACAAGTCTCTCATGCGGTACCTTATCAAATGCTTTTTGGAAATCATACTTAAACAATAGCTTACGCCTTGTCATAATCAAAACACTTCATAGCTTTGTAAGGGTAAATTTGTGCCAGGGACGAAAAGACAAAGAGGTTAAGAAGGCCAGACGTATCCTGTTGCCTACGCCAAACTGGGGAAATTTGTTTTATTTATTTTAGTTATTGGTTAGACAGGGGTCATGGATGAAATACCCAAAATGTGGTATATACACCATAGTGTTGAACAGCATACCTGTGCCTCGGAGCTCTGGTCCCCTTTAGCTACCCTCCCCCCCCCCCCCCACTCCAGCCCACCTTTTTTCCTCGTGAGGGATTTAATTTTTACATTTTTATGTCTGGCTTTGTACTCAGAGGTCCCTTTGAGACTTGGAATCTGTTATTTGAAACTCAAATCCTGAAACTTATCTGGCTTGTTACTTAGAGGTTCCTTTTAAGACTAGGAATCTGTTAGAAACTCATATCTTGAAACTTGTTACTCACAACTCAATACTCAGCGGTTCCTTTAGGACTAGGAATCTCAGAAACTCAATCTCAGGACTTGTTACCTTGCTCAGCATTTAGGGCTTCCTGGAGATCTGGAATCTATTTCATTGAAACTCAGTCTTGAGGTCTCAGGACTTGAAACCTGCTTTACAGGAACTTAATCCGAACCGGGACCCCAACTCCAAGAATCAAGAACACATCTCCCAGTGCCTGGGACAGTGCACCTCCGACTGCATGCACCAGCCTTTAGTGGGTTTGTAGAAGCTGTGAACAAAGTATTTCTGGGGCAGCAAAAAGGTTAGGAAGGAAAATTCAGATGGAAATATGAGGGTTTATTAATAAACAATCACCAGTTAAGTTTATGGGAGCGAATATGAGCACATTCATTACCTATAGCTGAACACAGGATCGCATGCTGACTAAGGCAAATAAACATGAACATCTTCACAAACACGGTACTTACCCAAATCATCCCGTATGGCAATGACTCTGGTACCAGGAAAACTGTTAAGCAGATTCTCCCTGAATGTTTCTTTGAGCTTCCCTTAAATACAATCCTGAGCAAGCCTTCCATACCCACAGTTCCCTTTGTTAGCCCATATAAGGTCTGGACAGAAATAGGCACCAAAATCCCTTCTCCTCCAAGAATAGAGAAACTGCAGTGTGTACTCCATCTTGATTTATGTTATGTTATGTTATGTTGATAGAAATAAGACACTTTGTGAGACTACGCACAATCTTGTGATTGTATCTATTCTTCCAAGAATTCCAAGATTTTTTTATGTATTATTCAGACACTCATGTAGGTAAACCCCATCTTTGATAATCCATACTTCCGAGTACATTCCCACATTTATTCCCATACATATGTACCTAATCACTGCCTATTTCACATTCAGTTCCACATTCATGTACATTTCTTTAACTCTTTCCCCTCTTTCACATTCTGTTCTACATTCATGCACATTTCCTGTGCTGTGGCACTGTCAATGCATTGTGGAGAGGTTAATTTCCATTGGTTGTCCAATCCTTTCCTGGCCTATTGACCCCTTCACCTGGTATTGTCCATAGCCGAGAATTCCAGGTTGTACGTTTGACCCCTTCACCTGGTAGGATTGACGCCATAGCCTGGTCTTCCAGTTGCTATTTTCCAATTATAACTTGTGGCATTTATGGCTTCACCAATCTTCAGTAGTGAAGAAAGTCCAGGAACACTCAAAATTGCACCCTTCAGCTTCATCAAAGAACACCAAAAGGTTTGTCAGGCAAGACCTTTCCTTGCAAAAACCATGCTGGCTGTCCCTTAGGATGTTGCTATTTTCAAGAAATACTTTCACTTGCCTCTAATGATGGATTCCAGTATTTTACATGTGATGCAAGTTAACCTGGCCTATAGTTTCCTTGATCAATATTGTCCCCTTTCTTATATATTGGTATTATATTACCTGCTTCCAGTCCTCAGGTATGTCTCCAGTTTCTAAGGACTGTCTAAAAATACCTGCCAGTGGTTTAAAAATGATATCACCTAACTCTTTGAGTATCATTGGGTATACGCCTTCAGGGCCTGCTGCCTTGTGGAAAATCACCCCCACCCAAGGCTGCGTTTACCCAATGGGCTACATAGGCTGCAGTCCCGGGCCTCCGCCACTAGGTGAGGGGAATGTTTTTTTTATTTTTTTACGAATTTTTAATTAGTTTTGACATATATACGTATCCGTAGGATTGCTGCACGTCTCGCGATATACTGCCGTTAATCTAACCAACGTAAACGTACAAAATATGTTGTCGCGAGAATTCTTGTGTCATCATCAAAATTCTGTCTAAAACAAACATGTCGTCAAGCAGAAAATTCGAGAGTGGGGCGCAAAAAAGAGAAAGAAAACAACAACAAAAAGCAAGAAACAAAGAAGTTCTCAGTAAAATACTGAAGCTTACTTCTTTCTTCAAAACATCGACGAATGATTACTTAACAGCAACCGATGGAGGCTCCGACATCAACAACGATCCATTCCCTGACACATGCCCTGACGCTGACGATGATGCAGATGCTAACCCAAGTCCCGCCACACCAACTCAGTCAACCCGGCCGCCTTCTCCGGAAACTATACCGCCGTCACCAGGCAGAGATGGCACAGCCACGACATCAACCCTGTTAGCATCGAGTACGCCTTCTCTGGAACCCAGCTCCAGAGACACTGATAACATCAGCACTGTCAGTGCTGCTGACGAAACTACTCCGCTAGCAGATGCAGGCACCACGGTAGGGAGGAAAGATGCAACATGTGGAGCCACATCCACTGATGTAGCTTGTTGGGGACCCGTTACCGAAAACTTGCGTAGCTATTGGGTGAGCAAAGGAATAAAAGCATCCTTGTCATGTCAAAATAAAGACATAGCATTCACAGCATCAGAACGATCGTATAAAAATCAGAAGAGACAATTGAGTAAGACCTTGTTTTCGCGTAATCTGCGTAATGGGGAGTGTTACCCGTGAATGGTTAGTTTATTCTCCAACAACTGGTAATGTATATTGCTTTTTTTTTGATAATGCATCCAACATGTCAGGTGTGTACAAAGGACTGAGGGCCCGTATTCTAGAAGTAAATCCTTTGGCTGAGTGGATACCTTGTACAGCCCACTCACTCAATTTAGTCGGAGTGAACAGTGTAGATTGCTGCTCTGAAACAACCACATTTTTCAGATCTGTTCAGTCACTCTTCAATTTTTTCTGGGGATCACCCTGCTGATGGAAGGTTATGATGGATGGACCTGAGCCCAATGTTAACAAACGCATAGAGACTTTAAAGGGACTGTCGGACACAAGATGGGCCGCCCAGGCCACCAAAGCTCTCTGTGTAAACTTTAAAAATATATTGAATTCGCTAATAAACATATCAGATGATGATTCTCAGAATGCTCTCACGTGTGACGAGGCGCGCTCTCTGGCTAACAAAATGAACCGATTAGAGACCGCTTTCTTGTGTATATTGTGAACAAAGTATTACAAAGAATTCAGACAACGAGTACTATCCTCCAGAAGGTAGATGTGGATCTTGTTACGGCTGTGGATATGCTGCGATCACTGTCAGATTCATGGCAGGTTTACACGACCAGTTTGGAGACCTGGAGACGCAGGCCAAGGAAATGGGAGGAACACAGGAATACAGGTCTGCGGTAACTCGGCAGGCGAAGAGAAAACGGAGAGCAGATGATTCCAGTGCACCGGACCACATTCTAATTTGACCTGAGAAGTTTCGTGTGGAGGTATTTTTAGTCATAATTGACAAACGAACAAGTGCTTTGCAAGCAAGACATAAGTCCTACACAGAG
Organism: Anguilla anguilla; assembly: GCF_013347855.1. Classification (NCBI taxonomy): domain Eukaryota; kingdom Metazoa; phylum Chordata; class Actinopteri; order Anguilliformes; family Anguillidae; genus Anguilla; species Anguilla anguilla. The sequence goes on along the minus strand of NC_049210.1, from coordinate 27,946,612 downwards.
ACTTGCGACTATTTTGGCTTTTTAACCCATCTCAAGAGCCTGTCTGTGTCTGAAATACACGAAGCAAGCCGCAATTCTTCAGAAAAAATATAGCACCGATTTACAGGATGTTTTCGAGGATGAGCTTGTTCAGTTCATTAAATTCTGTGACACAACAACTGACGATCTGATGGTCTTACAGAGAGAGAACCAACTCCAAAGTGCTTTCCCAAATGTGGACATTGCACTCCAAATTTATCTCACTCTCCCTATTTCAAATGCCACCGGAGAAAGATCATTTTCCAAGTTGGGCATTATTAAGAATAGACTGAGGGCATTCATTGAGGGAAATAGACTGAACGGGTTGACCATTCTGTCCATTGAGCATGATCTGCTGCGCAAGCTGGATTTTAAGGATTTAATTAAGGATTTTGCATCAAAGAAAAGCAGGAAAAGGGCCTTTTAATGACATCACTGGTGAGTCAGATTTTTTTTAATATGCTAGTTTAAGTTTAAGTTTATTGAATATTATCGTGTAGTTTATAAACAAAAATGACTACGATATTCTATTCAGCGATGCCCATATGTATTTCTCATACAAATAGAATTAGAATGTTGTTTTTCTTTTGTGGACTGTTTGTTGTGTGATAAAACTGCTCGAATTTTGATTATCCTGCCGTTGTGTGTCTGCAGTATGACTATAATTGGCGTTCTTTTGTATGGCGTTGGTGTGTATTTTCCCATGGCCTCTTTGCACTGGCTTATTATGGGGTTGTTATGTGTTGCGTATCTTCGCGTGCGCGTGTGCGTCGCCGCGGCAGGGGGGCCTCTGAGTTGCGTAGCCCAGGGCCTCAAGATGGGTAAATGTGGCCCTACCCCCACCCAATTGCTTTGTTGTTTTATCGTTGATTTTCACCATTTTTAAAGTTTTTATTTATTAATTTATTTGTTTTTATTTAATATTTATTTATCAGTCCACATCTTGTGTGGGATCTTTCAAACATATAGGCCTGACATCTACTCGTGGGCATGGTTAGTTCTTGCCGCTGGAGTCCATAAACAGAAGCCCTGCCAGAGGGGGTGTGTTCCCACCCTATTTTTTACACAGATAAAGTGTGAAACTTCTTTTTTTGTTGAGGCGACTTGGGAAGAAGTCAGTTAGTTGGTTGGTTAGTTTAGCTGTTAGTTGGAAGTGGGCACCTGAGTCCTACATCTAGGTCTGATTCTCTACATTTCATCTCTGGTCTTTTTGAATATCCTGATGCCTTTTGGTTTTTGAATTTCAGCCGTGCCCCATCCTTGGATTACTTTGGGACAAACACAGTGTGGTTTGGTTATTTTCTTTCATTCTTCTCCTGCTGACTGAAACATGTCCATGTCTGCATTTTTATTAAGGTAGTTGAACCTTGTCTTTAGATTAGATGTGAATATTTGTTGTAAATTAATACATTCTAATCTGTTTTTGAGTTGTACATTTTGGTAAATGTTGATCCAACATTTTGCTCTGCCTATAAATGAATTTGGCGATTTAATTGATATCTTTGAGAAAAATTACCAAATAAAATAAAATAAATTTATTTAGAATGTTGGATAAATGAGGAGTTTTAACTTCCTGCACTTGTGTTCGGTATTTAGAGTGCCAGACATCAAACCAGTGGTTAAAACTGCTGGGTTCAGAAATGTAACATATTTTAGTTAATCCTCACTTTGCTGACACTATATCAGGCCTCCTTCTCTGTTTTCAGGTAAGAATGCAAAGCTTTTAGCAGGCTCTTCTCAAACTCATGTCTTACAACTTGGTATGCTACTCACAATGTTGGTTTCATTGATAATTTGAATTTGTTTTGGGAGAGACAAAGGTTTTTCCGTAGGGGTACTGCCCTTTTAACAGGAAACCTAAAAAATGCACTAAAACACATCTAATTATGGCCCATGTCTACCATAAGCCTTAGTGAAGCAGTAACTAGCTACCCCCCAACTGAAACTGTGTGTATTCCCAGATTTGTTGATGATCATGTAATTCAGTCCATACAGTCGGTCAGTTCTGGTTTAAGACAAACTGATCAGAGAAAAAATTCCCATGGAGTCAACCTGAGCAATTTAATAATAGTCCCACTGCTGAAAAGTTATCTACCAACTGTTACTTCCTCTGTCCCCCTCAAACTTTCACTTTTAAACATAAGATTACTGACATCAAAAAACATTTACAGTTAGTGATATTATTATAGTTAGTGATATTATTGATGAGCATAAGATTGATGTTACGCTCCTAACCGAAACTTGGCTGGGCCCAGACGCTACAGCCTGTCTCAAAGAAACAAGTCCTCCTTTCTGTTCATTTTCACATGCATCAAGGCGACACAAGAAAGGTGGTGGTATTAAAAGTATTTATTTAGACACATATGATTACAAACAAGTGTCATTTTGTGATTTCTATATTTTTGAATATCTTGCCAAATCTTGCGATGATACCCAAGTTTGATATTCCTGTATTACATATCACTGGTTATTTTCCCCCAAAAAACAGCCCCGTATTTATCTCTGAATTTGCTGAATTCCTACAGTTGAGGCCAAAAGTATACATACACCAAGGCTAAAGACATTCAAACTCAATTTTTCACAACTTCACTCATTTCATGTTACCATACATCTCCTGTGTCAAGTCAGATAGGGTATCTACTTTATTTCAGCTTTTATGTACATATCACTTTGTTAGTTTTTGGTGGCATTGCCTTTTAATTGCTTAACTTGAATCGAACGCTTGGGGACAAGCTTCTCACAATATTTTGCCGGAATTTTTGCCCATTTCTCCTGACAGAACTGGTGTAACTCAGTCAGGGTTGTGGGCCTCCTTGCTCGGACACGCTTTTTCAGTTCAGTCCACAAATTTTATGTGGGATTCAGGTCAGGGCTTTGTGATGGCCACTCCAATACGTTCACTTTGTTGACTTTAAACCATTTTATTACAACTTTGGAAATATGCTTAGGATCATTGTCCCGCTGGAAGACCCAGTTGCGACCAAGTTAACTTTCTAGCTGATATCTTGAGGTGTTGCTTCAGTATTTATAGATAAACCTCCTTCCTCATGATGCCATCTATTTTCTGAAGTGCAAGTTCCCTTCCAGCAAAAAACCACCACAACATGATTCTGTCACCCCCATGCTTCACATCTAGGATGGTGTTCTTCGGATTAAAAGCCTCACCCTTTTTCCTCCATACATAGCGCTGATCATTATGGCCAAACAGTTAAATTTTTGTTTCATCTGACCAGAGAACACTCTTCCAAAAGGCTTGGTCTTCATCCTGGTGATCACCTGAAAACTTCATTCTGGCTTTTTTATGCTGGTCTTAGAGTACGGGCTTCTTCCTTGCACGACAACCTTGCACGAGACCATGGCGATGTAGGATTCTCTTAATGGTGGATGTAGATACTTTTGTACCTGATGCCTCCAACTCCTTCACCAGTTGTTCTTGTCTTGGGGTTCAGATGAACCTTTCGGACCAAGATTCGTTCAGCCCTGGGAGTTAATTTGTGCCTCCTACCTGAACGACGCAGTATCTGTGTGGTCCCAAGATTTTTATATTTGCATACAATTGTTTGTAAAGATGCTCGTGGTACCTTCAGTTGTTTGGAAATAGCTCCTAAGGAGGAACCAGACTTGTGGAGGTCCACAATTTTATTCCTGAGGTCTTGGCTGAGTTGCTTGGATTTTCCCATGGTATCAAGGGCAAAAAGGCAGTGGTTCTAAAGGTAGGCCCTTAAACACAGCCACAGGTGCCAATGAACTCTTAATAAACTCCTAATTATGACAATTGACCAATCAGAAGCTTCTAAAAAGTCATTACATCAATTTATGGAATCTTCCAGACTGGTTAAAGTGACAGTCAACTTGGTGTATGTAAACTTTTGACCCACTGAAATTCTGATATAGTGAATTAAAGCTGAAATAAATCAGTCTCTAATCGACTGTTTTAAAATTACCTTTGATGTGAACAAAGTAGAATCCCTAATTGACTTGCTAAAAAATTTATGGTAAAATGAAATGTGTGGAGTTGTGAAAAACTGAGTTTAAATATCTTTAGCCTAGGTGTATGCAAACTTTTGGCCTCAACTGTAACTATACTTTGGCTGGAAATGTAAAGAAATATGATATGGACAAACAATTTTTTGAACAAATTCCACTGTCCTATCTGAGAGCAGCTGGATTTCTTCCCTTGAGATCTCAATAATATATATAAGGAATATAGTTTAGCGTCATTTCCACAACACCCATCAAAGCTTTTCTGTTTGTGAGATTTAGGCACGCAGTACAATAACTGGAATTGTCTAAATCTATATCTGTATCCGGAAAAGTGAACCAATGAAAACCTGTTTTATATAACTATGCTTTGGCTAGTTTAGTGTAATTTCCATGACACATGAGAGAGGAACCACAATCAAGCAAGTATATAAAAATATAAGTTTTAATATGAAATAATTATGAAAATTAAGTTTGGTGATAACAGCATAAAGAGGTGACAGGTAAGATGTGCATGCAGTGTGATTATTGTACATACATCCACAAGGCTAGAAGGGATCACTTTGAGGTGTCAGACAACACAGGAATGGAATGGTATTATAGCTTATACATCTATTCACAAGCCCTTTCAGTCACCTAACTAAAATACCTGGCCAAGTGAGTGGGAGGTCCGAGCTGTCATTGGTTGCTTGGAGGACACACTTTCATATTATTACCACCTTTCCCAAGGGGGGTGGGTTTCAATATGTTTAGTAAAATATTAGACAAATTAGATCAGGTTGGATAATTATCTATCTTGACAGGATAATTAGATATATTTTGTTCTATGATCTTCGTCATGAATTTTACAAGATAACCACACCAACATGACCGTTTTTGACTCAGGTTACAGTGAGATGATTAATTGCTTTCTAGCACTGCGGGCTAGCAAATTCAGGAATCTGATACTGCACTTGACATTAATAGACAGTACTTTGTATGTGTGAGTAACTTGCCATTTTTGTACGTTGAAAACGTGTTTTTTATGAGATATCATTTCTTTTTGCTAAGTGTTTGTTATAAGAAAGTGAGAACAGTAATGCTTATAAATGTAGATAAGTATGCGTACACATTCATACATGCAAACACGCATACAGTGTAGGCAGTGCCGGATGTAGACTGGTTTGATTGGGAAGCAGAGCGAGATTTTGGGGGGGGGGGGGCAAGTTGAGGACATGATTTGTGATGATTAACAGCGGAGTGGACCTGGGTGTAAAATTTAAGAAATGGTTGTGGATTATGACTATCCTTGTGTGAATTTGTACTGAAGAACGTGCACTGTTCAGCACTTTCACTTTGCGATATATGTAAAACAATGGCTGTGGCAAAGGGTGCAGTGGCGTAAGTATAAAAGAAGCTTGCACCATTATAAAATGAACATAAATGTCCCCAGTGTATGTACTCACTCATCTGACGGCCATCCAACGAGCCTTCATTGACAAAATTATCAGCAAACTTGTAGAATTTGAGCTCCGTAGGTTGCAACTTGTGTACCCTTCTGGCCTGCTCCATTTTCTGTTATTTCGTTGAGATGCACTTTCAGTGTTTCTAAGGTTTATAAGGCGTTTTCATACGCTTAACTGTCGATAGGAGTCATCTTCGCTGTTTTGCTCTGCTAGACAGTGGAGAATATCAGCACACACATGTCCCAGCAATCTTTGCATATTAGAAAATAACAGTAGTACGAGAAAAATTAGGACAAATTATGAAATTGAGTAGTTGAAACAATATGTTGTTAGCAGAATGGGCATGTAGGTGTAGTCTGACATGATCACACACTACAGTGCAAATAAAATAAAGTAACCACGAGTGAGTTTCCTTATTGAACAGTATATAAAACAGACGGTATGAGGAAAATTGTGCAGCGAAACTGTAGTATAAATGTACTTTTCTGACGTTCAGCACTAGTAGTTATTATTATGAATGAGTCATGTTTTAAAATGTAATGTTTTAATGGGGTGTTGCAGACAGTTCATATGTAGTAATTGTTTGTATGGTACATAGAGAACAGGGCGAGGTAACATGAATGTAGAAACGTGGCGTTTGCTGAAAAGAATGTTTTTTACAGTAGCCAAGTGAAGAAATGTAGTTACTAGAAACGCCACAGTGGTGAGTTGGTGTAACTTTAAGGAAATCAATACATTTATCATCATGAAATGCAAATGGCTGGTTGTGAGTGAGTTTTGATATTCTGATAAGTGCAAAAGCAATAGACAATTATTAGTTAGCAATTTAATTTTAATAAAATTCTAGTTTAAGATACGAAAAGATTTGCCAGTGAGGACGAGGCGGGATTCGATCATACGTTTCACAGTCATTTACTTTGGCAGTGCGCCACCATGAAGCTATTTAAAAGTGTGAAATTTTTTGGTGAAATGTGTCCGTGGTTTTAAAGAAGATAGGTCAGCACAGCAGAGCTCCCCGTTTGTATCCATATGGCCTGGCGATATTGTAGGAGGTTAACTGAACGTGTAGATGGTATGTCATAATGCCGTGTATACGTTCGGTGAACGACGGGTAGATGTGGTGCAATAGCAAGAGTTGAGGAATAAAAGACAATTATTAGTGAGCAAGTAAGAAATTTGATTCAGGTGGGGCTTGAACCTGTGACTCAACGATTTGTAGACCGTCACATTACCACTGAGCCACAAAGTGACTAGCTGTAGCGACTGGCAATTTTCTTGGGTAAAAAGATATGTCCATTTTGCATGTGCATGTGACATTTTGATTGGCTGTTGTTGATGAAGGATTGGCTGGTGTATGTAAAATGACCAATGGGGAGACATATTCTTTGTGGGCTAGGAGGCAGAAAAAAGAAGAAGAACAGAAGAAGAAGGAGAAAATGCAAAATCCCCTTAGTCTGGGGCTTTACTGTGTGGACAATGTGAAGTTGTTCACCAGTACCGACCAGCGGTACGTGGTCATGTTTATGTTAACACCTTAGTTCATGTGATACCACGAGAGTCTACATATTTTCCCCCTGTGCTCGAGGTGTGTATGTGTGTGTCACGGAAGCCTCAGTGAAAGCCTGGTTCTATTGCAGCTTGTGTCTTGGCTGGTCATTATATATATAGTCTCTACTGGCGGTTAATGAATTCTGTCTGTTGAAATGGGGTCAGAATGTACTGGAATGAATGTTTTAAGGGCTGAGAGTCTGTGGCTGTTGCGGGTATTTATGTGGGGAACCCACATAAAAATTGCCGCTTCATGACATCAGGAAGCGGTCTCATTTGCATGCAGCATATCACAGCATGCATTTGCTTATGATTGACATTGAGGGCTAGGCTGCATTAGACACTGTCAAATCTGGCAAACATGGCACCTTGCAAGCGCCACTGTTGTGTAGATGCAGAAATAGTGACTCACTACACGCAATCCCGAAGGACATAAATGTAAAAAACAAGTGGGTAGAATTTTTATCAGGTTCATTAGTGTCTGCAGTTTGCATTTTAAACCAGATGACTTTTTGAATTGGGCGTAAAAACAGAGTGGATTTTGCAAAGAACTGCGACTGAACCCTGGAGCAGTCCCCACAATTCGATCAAGCACAGTATGGAGGATAAACACAAAGTAAGATTCTTACATTATTATATTTTGGATGTATAATTACTGAGTGTATGAATTACCTTCGCCTGGCTTACAAGGAGGATAGCTAACAGCTACATTCACTAATGTTAGCTGGCATAGCTGAAAAGCAATCTTAGCATCAACATAATTATCACACGAAATAAAGCAACAATTCAGGAAAGCCGAATATTATTTATCTAGCTAGCTATGGAGATTTGTTGACTTTGTGCAATATGACAACTCATTTAGCTTAACCTATCTACTGAAATGTAGCCTGTCACCCTATTATTTTATCTTCATGGCTGTCACAGTCAACATTTTCACACCTTCCGCACGTTTATTTTTTTTTCCCACCATCGTAATTTGAGTTCGTCTGAGTTCATTGTACTAGCCTACTGGGAGGGAATGTTGACTTCACCTGTCTACTTTTTTGTCATTTTAAAATTTATTTTTTAAGTATTTTTCTGCGCGCCATGTGAAAAACCAGCGGTCACTTTAGCTGTAGCCTCAGCCGGTCCGTCCACTAGCTGTCACTCAAAACGCAAGGAGTACGCCCTCGACGCTGCCCACGCAGTATCGGACCTCCATAGTAACATGATAGTAACATTTTTGTGATATGTCCAAAAGTATACATTTATATTATTTAAAAAAACATTTTAAAACCATTTTAAAACAATTTTGCAATGGTATAGAATATAAATAATGATACAGTATTTCAAATTTCAGTACGACTTTAAAAACCTTAGCGCAACTTTTGGTTCAGATCTCTGCTTTCAGGCCCACATTAATTATATCATACGAATAATATAATGTAAAAGTTATGCAAGTTGCTCTGGATAAGAACTTCTGCTAAATGCCTGTAATGTAAAGTAATGAGTGGCCTTCTTCCACCTAAATAACATATCTAAATTAAGGAAGATGTTGCCCCTCCAGGATCCTGAAAAAATGGATTTGTATCCTCTCGGCTTAATTACTGTAATGTTTTATTGTCAGGTTGCAGCAACTCGGCCTTGAAACGTCTCCAACTTGCACAGAATGTCGCTGCTAGGGTCCTTACCAAAACTAAGAAATGGGAACATATCAGTCCAGCGCTTAAATCTCTTCACTGGCTTCCTGTCAAATCTAGGATTTACTATAAGATCTTGTTGTTAACAAATAAAGCTTGAAAAAGTTTAGCCCCTGACTATTTTAGTAAGTTACTTATTCCTTACTCTCCTCCAAGATTGCTTTGTTCACATGGGTGTCTAGCCTGGGTAGGGAGCGTAGCGTTAAGTGTCAAGCTCACTTTTATGAAGCGGACACTCTAGTTAGCTTAGCCTAAAGTGTCATGCTGGCCTTAACCTTGTCTTCTCTGTTTCTCTTTCCTTACCTCACCGTGAGTTCAAAGACTGCTCCAGCCTGTTTCCTTGGCTACGGGATCACTCCATGGTCATGGACTGTTCAGCCCTGTTCCTCCCCTGACCATCCCTTGACACAGCTTGGAGCTTGAGATCCGTCACCCAGCTGCACTAAACTGTACTGTACAAAACTATACCATTTGGTCTATTTCTATTATTCCTGTTTGCTTTCACCTCAGCTGTGACCTGCTTAACCCATTCTATTTGAAAGATCCCTTATAGCACTTCTGCCACATTCCATTCTACTGCTACTTTACACCAGGCTGACCAGTGGAGGATGGGCACTGCCTCTATAGCTGGGTTCCTCTCGAGATTTCTTCCCATTGGGGAATTTTTTCTTGCCACCGTTTGTGGGTTTTCTCCCCACTGGGAGTTTTTACCTCATGTACTTACTATTTGGGCGTTCAGGTCTGGCGTTTGCTCTGTTTGCTCGGTCTCTTGCTTTTGCTACTCTATAAAGCATCTTTGTGACAGTTCTCAGTAAAACGCACTATACAAATAAAACTGAATTCCTCAAATTCAATGAAATCATATTATTCAGTTTTCCCTCCCTGCTCCACTGACTGACGTCATGAAGTGTGGTAACGTGATCTTCAACTTTTTTATTGATTTATTTCTTAAATTGTTTTCATTATCTGACTTAAAATAAAGGAAGCATTAACAGCATTTTTATTATTTGTTAATTTAGTATGGGAGTTAACATGGAATTTCATGTCAGCACAAAACAATCAGAAATTGGATCTGCTGTGAGCTACTGGGTTTGTGTATATAAAATTTGCCCTACAGTCATACAATCTTCAATCTTCAATCTTAATAGCATTATCAATGAAGAGAAAGTCTGAATTATGACACAGTAACATGGGCAGGGACAAATCTGAACATCTGAGGAACCTGGACAGAGTTCTACAGCGAGTGATTGCACCTGCAAAACAGAGAACAGTAGTGCTAAAAGAGATCCATGCCGGACATCCTGGCATTGTAAAGATGAAAGCAATTGCACGACAATATGTCTGGTGGCCTAAAATCAACATGGACGTGGTAACAGTCTGCAAGGAGTGTGAGACGTGCCAACTGGAACAACGCATGCCATGCCAAGTCCCACTACACCCCTGGGAGTTCCCTGGTGATGTTTGGAAGAGACTCCACATTGACTTTGCAGGGCCATTCTAGAATAGCATGTTCATGATCGTGGTTGATGCGCACTCAAAATGGCTGGAAGTTTACAAAATGGCACAAATAACTTCTACAGCAACCCTCACAAGACTAAAAAGATTGTTTGTGTCATATGGAGTTCCCAAGCAAATTGTCATGGAAAATGCGACACCCTTCACATCTGATGGGTTCCAACAGTTTGTGAGAAGAAATGGAATCCTACACATAACTGGTGCTCCATGACACCCAGCTACAAATGGCTTAGCTGAGAGGTATGTTTCAACGTCCAAAACGAGCATGAAAAAGCTGGTAAGGGATGAACTGAGCATTGAGGACAAGGTCACTCACTTCCTACTGCGGTATTGCACAACTCCCAACAGCACGACTGGAGAGTCACCAGCTGATTTGTTCTTAAAGAGGCATGTGCGAACCAGATTACACTTCCTGAAACCAAGCATCAAAGAAACGGTGAGGAGGAAGCAGTATCGGCAGAAGGAAGAACACGACAATTAAGCTGCAGAGAGGCAGTTTGATATTGATGAACAGGTCTATCTGCGTAATACTGCAGGAGAAAATCCAGATGGATTCCAATAGCAGTAAAACAGCAGATTGGACCAGTGTCATACAAGGTGCAAGGTGAAACGACTGACCAAGTGTACAGATGCCATGGAGACCAGCTGAGACCTCGCTACTCTCCGGATACTTCAGATCAAGTGCCTGCGGAAGAAACAACTCAGTTGGCCGAGCAGGTAGAGGATTGTTCAGGAACGGAACCCATGGTACCTGAACTGCCTGACCCAGTTGCGGTGACCTTGAGACGCTCAAAGTGTACCCCAAAGCTGCCACAGCGTTACCAAGACTGAACATGGTGCTGAGAAACTCTGAGAAACTCTGATTGCTGATTTTAGTTTATTAAAGAGTTAACAGCATTCAGTAAAGTTAATTGAGCAGGTATAATTATTGTTGACATTAATAGTAATAATGATGAGTGTTAATGCACTGTAATGATGGAAAGTACTTTTAGGTGGAGCAATGTTTTGAATTACCTTTGAACTAAAAAGGGAGGTAATGTGGTGTAGTATTAACACAATGCTTGTTTAGTAATGATTGGCCCAATAGATTTGCCATACTTTGAGTTGGTTGTACCGCGCATGCTAAAAAATGTACTGGAAATACATGTCTTATGTGATTGTACATTGCGCTATGGTTCTCAGTAAAACGTGTTCTAAACGTGTGCAGCTGTCTCGTTATTGAGTACACCACATCTACCACATCCCAAAGGAACGGTGCAATGTGATAGGCTTTGCAGGAAATACATGCAATATTTGCATTGAATTAAATCATACACCATTTTAAAGTTATCTGCCCATGAAAAGTTAGTATGGTATATACAGTGTATTCTAGCAGGAATTTGATGCTAGGTGACCAAAAAACGTGATGTCCCCATTTGGGAGACAGGGAGGGAGAATTTTCTGAATTTTTCCTGCATTAAACACTTGGCTATCAAACTATCCGGTTAGCTAATTCAGCCACCTTCTTGCTGATGGGAGGTGGTTTTTCGCACTCTTAGGAGCAAGCCCCCTAGTGGCCAGGACACCGGTATTCCTGAGATTGGTCAACTCAGATATTGAGTGCTACTACATCAAAACTATGAGTGGAAACAACAAATTGTGTCCCAGCTTTATTAGTAAATGTTACCTCACAACTATGCCAACTATGGAGTTTCTAATTACCACCATTGTCCTGTAGGTCGTTCATTTAACAAGCACCCCCTCCCTGAGGTCTCATTTGGAACTATACCCCAAGCAAGACACCATGGCTAATAGGGAGTTCACAAAAGTATTATTTCACCATCAAAAAATTGTATTCCGTCATGGCAACATAGCTAACCCAACAATATCCCAAAGGTATGTCAATACAGTGGCAAAAAACACTGCTTACTGAATAGTGAAATAAGTGAATTTTTGTGGAATAAGTGAATTTTTGTGGAATTATATCACATCATTCTACTATCGATACCTGTGACTAAATATGGAATAAATACACAATCTTACCATTTGTTTTACACATAAAGGTGTCCCTTTCAAGATTTAGTGGTCATTTATTGTCTTGAACAGTCTGTTGGGGAAATAAACAGGCAATAAAAAGCAGGGGTAGATATAACTGTCATGCTCAAAACCCCACTCCCAATATAGACAAGCGTAACTCTTTTCAGTTCATTCTGGATTTATTGATAGCTCATTTATCCAGTAGATGTCTCATTTAAAAATTTGTTTTAGAGTTACTGACAGCCGCACGCAATAGCTAGAACCACAGCTTTATCACAGCATTGTGCAGTAAATTTTGTGTGTGGATACACAGTTAGGAAAATTTCTGGCCGATACTGATTATTTGGAAAGAACACTAGCCAATGCCGATACCGATAGTTTGGTGATTCTGTTTCCATAAATTTATTATTAAACTTTTAAATCTTGTCATTCTAAAAAACACAATTTTAATTACCTAAACTTTAAAGTAATGCAACAATGTGAAACATTTTATATTTTTATGACATTCCTTAATATTCATCCTACATAAAATGCATTCCTCCAACTGAAAGTACAACTCACAACCAGATTAAAATGAAATTTTATTAAGCTAGAACAAACATTCACAGAAAACGAGGATCAACTACCTTAAAATAATAACAAAAGTTGTGACTTCTGGTTTGAGCGGCGCCATATAAAGACGGAGTGTTGTTGAGCTCCTCACGAGAAATACTAAAATTCGATCATATTGCTCTTATTTTGTACATTAGATAATATATGTTTCTATAGATAACCAAGTGCCTAACAATCAAGGTTTTGACAGTCTGAAACAAAGTTTTGAATCGATACCGAAACAAAATAAACAAGGCCCAGAGTGGCCGCAAAGAGGCAGAGACTAGTGCTAGCTCTGAACTCCACTCGCAACAAAGAAAGATACGACCACAGCTAGCGACCAACATGTGGTGCTTGAAGCCATTAATACACTCAAAGAAGACCTGCTAGCAAAAATAGAAGAAAAGGCCGTAGCCCAATCTCCAGAGCTCCGTAGCCAGGTTGACCAACTCCGGGCTGAATTACGAAGTGCCGTGGAACATGCTAATACTAGAGTGGAAGCAGTGACTGAGCTGGAGGCAGCAATGGAAGGCCACTCAGACTCCATTACCACCCTTGAAAAACAAATTATCGGCATGAAAAAAGAGCTGGCCACACTGAGAGAATGAAGTGAGGACCTGGAGGCAAGGTCACGTCGCTGTAACATTCGTATTACGGGAGTGAAAGAAAGACGTGAACATGGCAAACGTATAACTGAGTTTGTGGCCAGCCTCCTAAAAGATGCACTGAACCTCGAGAAGCCCTCGCTTTTGGACCGTGCACACTGCACCCTTCGCAGCAAACCGACCGATGACAACAAACCACCACGAGTCTTTGTAATGAGATGCCACTACTTTTCTGAAAAAGAGCAAATCCTGAAGAAAGCCATAGAAATGCAACAACAGCCCACGGCGATAGGATTCGCATCCTCCCCGACTTCACCCAGGCAGTGAGCAAGCAACAAGCGGCCTTTAACGAGGCAAGGGGCCTACTCCGAAACTGCGAGGGAGTCTGCTACCCAGCAGTTTTGAGGATTACAACACAAGAAGGACCCAATACAAGCTAACGATTTAATTCTGAAGAACCTGGCCCGTAAGAAGAAGTGATGGACATTACTAAGTTATCGGTCGGTGGCTATCGAGCTAGTCATTAGGACGATAAAATGCCTGGAAAGTTCAAATTATACCGTTATAACGTTAATGCTAGCTTTATGTTTATGCCAAGTTGCGGCCTTATGTTAATACGGTGATGTTGAGACGCAACAATAGCTATTTGATTAGATTTTTTTTTACTAACAAACAATGACCCAAAATTAGCTAATGATTTTTTTTTGTGAACTTGACCTGTAAAGAGATGTGATGGACATGCAACTAGTGGCCACCCTGGCAATAAAGGCCCGGAAAGTTGAATGAGGAGGGTTAGTTATTTTGCCTACGTTTAATATTGAATTTGTGACTGAATGGGTCATCTACTTATTTTCATTATTATTATTAAATTATCATTTTTTTTTTTTTGTTATTGCTATTCTCATAGGACGAATAACGTTAGCTCTAGGCCAATATTATTATGTTTATGCTAAGTTGTGACCTATGTTATTAATGCAATGTGGAGTTGGTGATTTGATTAGACTGTTTGTTAACAAATGCAGTCTGGTAGGCATGGCGGGGGGACTGATTGAGTAGCTCCAATGAATGCTAGGTTTTGGAGAGGCACTAACTACGTTATACAGACTTGTGAATGCTGTAATTATTATCAACATTTTTGCCAATAGGATGTGTGGCGTGGATCGGGGCAGGCCCCCGCAGTGCCCCTCCCAACCTTACAGGCATCAGCTCAAACCTGCCACCAGGCCAGCTGTTCAGGACCCAGGACAGCGCCACCCTATGAAGCCCAGCCACAGGACCCTGGAGAGCGGCAACCTGGAAATTCCCCAACTCCCTCCTGTGCATTCAACGCACCTGCAATCAATGAGGCGACACAGCTGCCACCACTCCAGGGAAACGGGCTGGGAGCTTAAAAGGAGGCCTTTGTCTTCCTTGAGAAGAGGGTTTTTGGGCTGCAGAAGGGCTGTTAATACCTGTGTGTAACTTTTTCATTGTCTTTCAGTGGAGACGCGGAGTCCAGTGGAGACGCGGGATCACATCCCTCTTCCTGTTTTAAAGAAGGATCCCCTCAGCTGTCTCCCGGTCGTCACTACCCCTAATTTCGGTTACTTTACTTTAATTTAATTCAGACTTTAGTTGTTGAGTTCGGTTTTGTTGGTGTATATAATTTTGGTTAAATAAAAGGCTCTGTTGGGCTATTTTTCCCCAAACCTCCGGTCTGTGTATTTCTGTGCCGCCCCGCCTGCACCGTCACGTCCAGTACGGTGCCACAGATGATAGAATATATTAAAGACGCTAGGTTAACATACAGATGGCTGGCTTTGTGCTCGGGGGCTGTGGTCCATTCTCATTATCATGAAAACTGTTGTATGAAGTTTATGAAAGTGTTATGACACTTATAATTGATGCCACTTTACTTGAAGTGGTAAAAGAGTTCATGAAGCAATTATAACTGTTTAACGCACTTAATGATGGTTAATGCAATTGTATTAACTGGTCATGAATATGTTATGACAATTTGACATGGTTTTAAAATTGCATATTAAACATCACCGCAGAAGCCCTAATTATTATGATATAACACTTGTCTTAAGCAACCACAACAGTGCATTGCAGCGTTATGACGTGACAAAAGCTGTAATAACTATCATGACTGGTTATGACAGGTGTTACAATATCCTTATGGTAGTGTTACATAGGCTTTATGGCACATAGTTCCAGTTGTTACCAAGTTGTGTTTACATGGTGACAATTGTTCACATTATCATTAATTATACTACCATACAGTGACTAAATGTAATGAAAGAGCTACCATAATCTCAGGATTGAGTATTCAGATTGTGGGTGTTCGTAAGACAAATTCTAGGAACTAAGGTGAACTCTGTATGTGTATTTTTAGTCATCATTGGTGGACATTCTGACAGTAACAGGATTCAGACAATTACTGACCATTACAGACAGCTGCTAGCCAAGTTCAGCTCCACTGAGCTCTTTCTCAGTTAATGATTGCACCAAAAACCTAGTCACTGCCTGTTACTGCCCCCACTGGGTGCCCAATAAGAGAAAAGGTAGTGGGATCTGTGGCCACAGAGGGGAGGAACCAAATGGCCAGGTTGCTGAGTGGAGAGTTTGTGCAGGGGTGTAAGTCTTGATAACTGACTGAGGGCAGGAATGATTTGTACACAGTATGCTAATACCACTCTTTTGGGTTTAATGTGAACAATGATCGGTAGTTATCACTGGTTATGATTCCTATGATCTCACTTCACTTATTCAAGATGATTCTATAACCACACTGCAAAAATCAGTTTCTTACAACATGCCATTTACCTCAGGTTTTCTTATAGTGAAGAATATTGCTTTATGTCACTAGTGTCATAGTGATTTTCTTATGACAAGAGACATATGGCTTCATGACACTTGCGTTATAGCAGTTTCCATTTGACAGTTGACATGTGATGCTGTATGTCACTAATGTCATAACATTCACTGTTCAGTGCATCATTACACCTTATGGCTGCTGTTATAAAGTGGTCATAATCTTTATGAATGCCTATGCCAATACTTATGACACATTATGTAGTGCTTATAAAGGTGTTATGAGTGCTACATAAGACCCACTTCAAGTAAAGTGTTACCAAAATTACATTAATATGTACATAGCATCTATAACTTCCCCTGCATTGCATCTGGATTTTGAGAATTGTTTCAAGTTCATTTTAATAACTCTTTCCTGCTTTATAGCCATGTAGAGCTGATTAGCTCTGCAGACTTTGCACATCTTGCTTGCAAAACCTATTAAATGATTGTAAAGGTAAATCCGTGATAGGCTTTACATTACATTTTAGGGGGTTATTATGGTGTGTATTAACCCTCCACAATAGTACAGGAAATCAATTGCACTGCAATATCAATGTAAACATTTCCATCTATTCCTATATGGGGATTATATGGTCAGAGTTCAATTTATTACCATGCTCTGAGCTATTGGATCCAGGTCCTTCATGATGCGATGAAGGATCTGACATAACAGCCAATAAATGTTTTAATCGCTGCATATCTCCTGCCTTAGTTTGAGGCAAAAAAAAGTGTTCTGTCCTGCTAAAACAGCCTCTTTTAGTCCAAGCGAAACACTCCCTTACCATAGAGAATCATGGTGCGCATTATCAATAGTGATTTGTAATAGTTCGCTGTCATATTACTTTACTATAACAATACTATAACATAGTCAGTATGTCTTCATGCCAAATTCAGAGTAAAAATATAGTTATGAAGCTTTAAAATGTAAGATGACAACATTAGAGTTTTGCATCATTTGGAGGCTAGCTAGCTTGTGACCAGTCAAACAATCACCAGTCAAACAATCACCTCAGTTTTGTGGCTACAAACTAATGGGTTTAATTAGATTTTACTTGAAAATGCCTTGGCTTTCATTATCTGTGTGTCTAAATGTTGAAAATATAGTTTTAAAGGTTTTAAATGTAAGAGGACAAGGTAGTGGAGTTTTGGATTGTTTGGAGATGTAGCTTTAGCACTCTCTTCAGTATCTCTGCTCTGCTCTTATCTTTGTAGCCCCATCCTGCCTGCAGTGGCTGTGCTGTGAACACAAAACAGGATTGACTGGCAGGCTGCAAAGCCTCCTTGAAGAGAATTGATTTAGTTGTTAAAATTCAGGTGAAATTTGGAGTGGCTGATTTCAGCACCTGGGGCAGTCAGAGACCAGATTTTTTTCTCAAAGTTGATAATTTATTTGTCGGGATGTTAAGGAAATTTAACCAAAAATTAAGTGTTCTAAAACAAACTTACATACTGCATTTTTAAAGCTGCCACTGATTTTCCTTGATGTTTTCCTGAACACTCAGAGTGTAGCACCTCTCTGTTTCTTTTAGTGGATGGGAGAGAGGAGGAAAGAGTTTTTTTTAGATACACATACCCACTGACACACAGTACCCGAAGAGGGACCAGACTTTGCTAGTGAGTTTTCACAATATCGTGGTGACTTTTATATCTTAAAAACTAACGTGAAACTGCAGACCAAAGCCATGTTTGAATCAGTGCACTTGCATACAATTGAATATAGTTGTTGAGTAAACAGGACGAGGAAGTTGGTAAGTAGGTGAAATTGTCACTAAATCTAGTGCACTTAAAATCCCTGGATGATATACTTATTTCCAGGGTTTTGCTGATTATATTTGGGAGCATACATTTCAGGAAGTAAACAAACCATTTTGGTCCCATAAATATGATGTGCAGCTTCGCTGAAGGTTTCCTTCAACAGCATGCGAGTATGGCTTGACATCTCACAAGACTTCCACTGTATGGTTGGCAAATAGTATGAAGGACATTTTCCGCATGCTGCCCATCACATACTAAAACTAGAGGAGTGCACTCAGTAGAGTGCAGATCTCCGCCAGGCGTCTGTCCTTTTAGAAGCAGTTGTTGATCACTTGTGGCCCCTACCGGCCCGGTTAGGAGGAGTGAGGAGTTAGGACTCAATGTATTTCAATGGCCAATGATGGAAATTAATTTCAATAAAAATACTTGTCGTTGACCGATTTGCAAAATATTTGAGGTCCTTGGCCTGCTGTCAGCATGCACAAGAAATATTAGGCTGATCGGCCCAGTAGTATGCGAGATTAGCTGTGGACAGAGACACAAACCCACACATACACACACAAACACACGTGACCAAACGCACAATCCCCTCCAAGCTCCGCCTGGCGGAGATAATAAATATGTACAAAACAGTATGCAGTATGCTTATTAGACAGCACATACTTAGACTGAAGACACAGCCTGCTTCTGTACTGAAGTAGCCTAGGTCACATTAGGTCCACTCACAAAAGGAATATCTGTTTGTTTATACACACATACCTGTGGAAGAGAAGGTCTCCATTGCTCTGTAGGCTAATGTGAGGCATTGGATTCATGAGACGGTTATTCTTGAACCAGGAAACCTGAGCTGGGGGCCTGCTGCGGCGGGGTCTGCATGTCAGAGTAACAGAATCCTTCCTCCTGACAGTTACATTGCTGGGCTGCTGAATGAAGTTCCACTCCATCACTGTGAAAGAGGAAGTGTAAATAATATCAAATTATCTTTACTAAATTTACAAACTAAATTTAAAAATCAAGCATGGAGTGATCTTCCGGTGTTCTTCTAGATCAAAGTATCATCTCTTTATAGGAAGCTGTAGTGTTAAATTTGCAGCTTTACTGAAGTATTTTGTCTGGTTATTTTATGTTCGGAGTACTTTGTTGTGTTGTTGCTCAGCACCTGGGCAGACATCAGTATTACTCTGTTTTTAGCTGATAGATAGTCATGTTGTTCCCATAGCATAGTATGTATTAACCTCTTAGCGCAAAACCCCTTGTGGCCGGCACGCCAGCGTGCCGAGATTGCTGAACTCAGACATTCAGTGCTACTGCAACCGAAGTATGAGTTAAAAACAGAAACGCTTTGTTTTAGTTTCATTAGTAGACGATACATGACAACTATGACGAATACAGAGTTTCGCAGTGCCACCATTGTCTCTCTGGTCGTTCATTTAACACGCACCCCCTCCCTGCAGTCTCATCTGCAACTACACCCCCCTCCCATGACATAATGGACAATATTGTCTATCTGGGCATACATAAAAATATTTTGTCACCACTCAAAAATCGTATTCCGTCATAGCAACAAGATAAACCCGACAATAGCCCTAAGATATGCCAATAGAGTAGTGAAAACGCTGCTCACTGAATAACAAAATAAATGAGACAAAGTTTTCAAAAATGATACCATATCATTTTACAGATGTCCCTTTTGAGACTGAGTGGTCATATACTGTCTTGGACAATCCGTAAAATATACACGCATTTGTGAAGACTCGATACATTCCAAAATATCTATGCATAATACCACACGTGCTGTTTACGGCGTTGTCGCCCTTTTTAGTACAGTCTGGCTTGATTGAAAATTCATTTATTCAGTAGGTGAGAATAATAAGCTTTCTAACGATGTATAACATGTCTAATTTTGCTTTTGGAAAAGCGTTTCATAGGCCAGCGTAACCGAATGTTTTCTCATCATCGCATTCACTTACCTATTTACTCAGTGGTAGCAGTAAAAGATGCTGCACCTGACGAAACGTTGTCAATGATTTTTTGTAATTTCTTGGACAGTACTATTTTTATTGAGGACTTCTGGGCATAGCTAAGCCATATGTTTGCTGATAGACCTATCTGACATTGTTTTCTGGAGAAAAACAGAAGCGGATATAACTGTATCATTGATTTATTGTCTCTGTTTCTATCTACCGAACGCATATACGATTTTATCATTTCTATGTAAGTATTACTACTCAAAATGTTTTTTTTTTATTTTTTTTTTATTAATTGTCTTTAAATAGGTTAGTGGTATTTTATAATACCAGTATATTTCACACTGTAATGTAAGCGTTCGTTGGTAGTTTAATAGTGTAATGTAAGTAGGGGTGGGCGATCTGGCAAAAATATCACATCACGATTTTTTCCAGGCATGATCACGATCCACGATATGATCACGATACTTTTTCATGTTGGTTTTTAAGACTATTTTGCAAGTTAATGAACAGTGCAATCAAACTTAAATCCCTATCCCTAAGAAAATATTGCCCTTCAAGGAAAAAAAACCTAAAAGAAAAAGAATAACAGAGACCATTTGGGCCAAAGTACCAGATTTTAATCAAGTGCAATTCTGCAAAGTATTAAGTTTGTACCACTACTGCTAGCCTCTAGCTAGCATTTTAATCGTTCACGATCTAATATCGTCACATCGCCCACCCCTAAATGTAAGTCTTTATTCAGTGTAGCTTCTAGCAGTTCAGCTCGTTTCATTGTCGTTGTTGTTAAATGGGCTTTATGTCTGACCGATAGGATTCGACCGGTATGCAGTGTGTAGTGTGTGTACACGGAAGTGATTGTCAGATCTATTGCTGTTTTCATACCCACTGTATGGCAACTACTAGATAACTACTTACCCTTGCTGGAGCTAGGCGGAAGCAGCATTATATTCCAAGTTTCACCAGTAAACAACGCAACTTAATCACTGGACTCCTGTCGAGTCATTGCGAGTGCCTCCAGAGACTGTGAGTAGTTTTATTCCTCACTAATACATGGGACTGAGCATCCAGCTAGTAAGAAAGATAACTATTGTAGTCAACGTGGGATAAGGCTAGCCACTAGCAAAGAGGAAAGGCACAACAATAGTTTTTGTGATGCATGCAACAGTGATGACGTTAGAGTTGGAACATTGCCAAAACGTGGTGGACGGTTGAAAATTGTTTTCACATCGTCCCATCCCCATACAAGAAAACATACGAGAGTACAGATTATAGAAATACATACAAGAGTTAACATTTAGGTACTGTTCCCCATTGTGTGACAATATTTTTGCATTATTTTTTTATCTGATATCAATGTTTCATCTTAAACCTTCATAAGGGGCTCATTTATATGCTTTATAATGGACAAAAAGCATTTTATTCATTTTTGGAGAGATTTGGTATATGTTTCTGGACCCCTATCTATTTTAGACCACTGTACTGATGGAAAGCTTGTAATTCCCACTTGAAAATGATGCAACAGTGAGTTTCTTGAATCAAAACAGATTTATAGTAAAATACGTGAATATGTTGTGATTCACAGCAATGCATAGTTTAGACATTTTCGATAGATTTGGAGATGCTGGGGACACTGCTTAATTTTTGCTTCATAGATCATTAGTAGTTCTCATTATCCACCCTTGGATTTTATGAATTTATGGTCAAGAAGTTTTTAATCCAGCACATGTATAGTTTAACCTGCTGTATATATGCAATCTCTCAGTATTTCATTGCGAACTAAAAAAGAGCAAATTAATTTTTTGCATTTGCGGCACATTTGTATAATTTTAGATTTTTTGCCTAGACAACTGCATTTGTGGCACTTTATTTCTTCCAAAATTATGAATATAAACTAATCAGTTAGTATTGTAAATGGTACAAATGTCTTGCTTCATTTAAGCCATTTTTCAAGTCTCTGTGGTGTTCACATCTGGAGTTATCAGGAGTTATCAAGCTTTAAATAGGGTACCCCCTAAATGGGCAAGGATTGGCCAGATTTGGCATGTGCGCTAAGGGGTTAATAAGGTGATTATGCAACTGAGTAGAAGAGTGCCGTCACAGCTACATTGATTCAATGAACTATGAGTAGTGCTGTGTAATATGAATAGTTTAATTACAGGGGTAGCTGTAGCAACGGTTTTATGTTGGCAAAAAACTTTATTTGTGGGTGTCCTCTAAGGACGGAACATCAAGCAAGGCCTAATAAAGAATCATGGCTATTTCATGTCCTATTTTCATCTCCTGAACAGCTGAATGCTCTAATACATTAACATTTGGATCATTATAGCTTTATATGCTTAATAGCTTTATATGGATGTTGACTGTATGACCATATAGTTAAATGGAGAAGTATTGGGACAGTGATACGTTTTTACTTGTTTTGGCTTTGTACCCTAGGTCATTGGATTTGAAATAAAACAATAGAGCTTATAGACAGATTCAATTCTGTTTGTGTTGGAGCACATATTTTTTCTCCAACTGTCTATGGCAAGGAAAAAAGTCTCTAGATGCATAGCTGTATACAAGGCTTGTAGACTCATACCCGCTGGCAAAAAAAGACCTTTTGTGATCTCAGTGTTTCCCTTTCATTTTTAGATTCACAGTAGTAGAAGCCCTCATCTTCTTCAGACACATTCCTACAGACAGACAGAAAAGGAAGCAGTTCATACACATCCAACCAAGAATGTGTATTGTAAGTATAGCTGTGCATATACATCTGCGCAAATTTGCTTTTGTACCTCTTGGCTATCATACCTTCAAATCAGTTAAGAATGACTAAGAGTAGTTAGGATGCATTTAAAGATGTGATATATTTGTGAAAATTGAAGTCTTCCTCACTTAAAGAAAAGTAGCTGCCAACTGTTCTGCAGGCTCATATGAGAATCATTACTTTAAATATTAAGGATATCACAAAAATAAAAGCAAATTCAAAATGTACAAATGTATCCACTTACTACCACATATAATCGCTCCCTTTCATTTTTCCGTGTATACTAAGGAGAGAAAAAGCTAGATTTGACCCCAGTATGCCATATCAGGCCAAATTACCTGCCCAAATAAAAAAACACAACTATGTCTTTTTTTTAAATGTATTTTCATTTACATTTTCAATCTCATTTTTAAAATGAGATTCAGTCACTGTGGGATATTCTCCCTGATGTATTTCTGGGCTTCCTGTGTGGTGACTGTTACCATACTCTACACCATTAGTAGATGATGCGGGGACGAGTGTTATAGACATGCAAATCAAAAGACATAAACAAGGCAACATTATGTCTGGGAGATATTCATTTTATCGCTTAGGGGGAAAAATCCCATGTGGCCCACCGTAACACTCCATACAGCATCCCTATGACAAAAAAACTATCATAAGAATTATCCACCCACTTGAGAACAACACACATTCAAGCAAGTGCTTACCATACCGAAGCCTAAAATTCACATAGATGCTCTTTGACATCGCCCGGCCAGCTCCAGCAGGCGTCCCGGTTGGACGGACAGTCCGTTGTTTAGTTCACATTTCTAAGTTTGTTTTTCCACAAGTTAGCTACAATCCCTGTCCTTTTGTCAGTCTCCTCGTTATTCCGTTGTTTCTTTAGAATTAAAAACGCGTTCTTGTTTGCATGCCGGTCCGTCTGTGGTTCAAAATTTTAAATCGCTTTTCGTTTTCCCTTTTCTTTCTTCTGAGGCAGCCATTATAGACCACTTTATCTCCGCAGGAATATAATCCTGCTGCTCACTTCCGTAAGGCGCAGTCACACCGTCTTAAAGGTGTGAATCTTTCTGAAGCAATGGCAGTTTAAGCAATTGCGTTGATTGAAGTGTTGGTGTCATGAAGCATTTGACACCGGCCTTTCTAGTGACATCTCCAGGTCAATAAATATACCTGTCAGTACTCTTCACAATAGTGAAATAATGAAACACTTCAGTTTTTGAATATTAATGCCATTGCCATTTTTCTAAAAACCCTCTCCAACTGAGTCTATTCATAAAAAGAGTTGTAAAACTTAAACTTGTCAAAATGATGAGATAATGATAATCATTATTAAAGTGAGATTAAAATGTGTTGTCTGTTCCATGAGCATAATGCCATATCAACCAATGCCTCATCTATTTCCTCTTGCATGCCTGGTAAAGGAGAGTACGTTGTAATTTTAAAATGATTTTTACATATTTTCACAATTTATTAGGCAATATCAGAAGAGCCTCCTTTTTTACGACATCGGGATCGGTAGTTATGCCGCCGATGTGCCCCGATTTTTAATAAGTATAATAAACAAAAAAACATTGATTATTTATCTGTACTTGTCTGTTCGAACGTTGTAATTGCTATTTACTAGAATTATCCAGTAGAGGGAGCTCTAATACAAGTGTGAACTGCTTACTTCTCTAATAAGACGTTTGTCACTCGTGCCTCATCCAGTATTCTCCACTGCAAGACTTGTCCGCACAGATTCGATTGCCGCAATGAAGGTATGTATATTTAGTGAAAGTTTTTAATTAAATGCGTTTATACGACCACTATGTTTATCAATCCTCATTATCAAGCGAGCGAGCTAGCTAACATATTTGGTTCACTTTAGCAAGCTAGCTGGCTAGCAAGCCTTTATGAAGTGGCAGTGAGCACATAAGCAGCGTAGGATCTACATTTCCAGAGGGCATCGCTGTATTCTCAAATAAAAACCAGCCAAAATAAAATGGTGATTGAATGTATCACACATTTGTTTTTTTATCTGAGATAATGATATTAGCTACTGTATGATGCTGTGTAAATAGCCAACGCGTGATTGCAAGCGAGTGTGTCATCTAGTCACGCGTCATCGTAGCAAGCTAACCAGACAGTAAAAATGCAGATAAAATGATCCATGTTAGAAGTGTTTTAAGCCATGTTATCTAGCTTTGTCGTGATAACATGAGAGAAGGATTGCTGTTGGAGAAGTGAATCAACCAACAGTTAGCGCGGGTAACCTGCACGAAAGCGCATTGTAGTTTTTTTCACGTATTTCATCCAGTCAATTTAATTTCATCTAACGTTACACTTGATTCACTATTTAGCTCCGCTAGATAATGTCTTACTCTTTGAGATCATGTAATAGATATAAAATAAGAAAATATAATTAATCTAACTTACTGAGAATATATAATAAATAATGAGGCTGTGTCAATAGCTAATGCGTTATTGCGAGCGAGTGTGTCATCTAGTCACGCGTCAGCGCGCATTGTAGTTATTTTCACCGCCTAATTCTTATGGACAGGGAAGCTCGCTAGATATTCTTACTCTTTGAGATCATGTAGTAGGAATAAAATAAGAAAATATAATTAATGTACTAGAATAGATACTAAGAAATAATAATAACAAATTAATAACAACAACAACAATAATAATAATATTCATAAAAATACATGCTTGAAACTGGAAAACTGATTTTTTAAAATTATTTTTTATAGATGGCTGGAAAAGAAAGGAGTAAAAGCAAGGTGTGGAGTTATTTTGATTTCACACACTTAAAGATGGTGTTAATATATATATTTAATTTAATATCATCTTTTACTTTTTTTATCTAAAAGGTTCTTTGTGTGTTTATTTTTATTTGTTTGCTTATAAGTTAAATGTTCTTAAATATAGAAACTTTAATAAAATATAAGTTTTTCAAATTGATTTGAAAATGTTGCACTTTTTGACAAAATATCGGTCAAAACATCGGTAATCGGTGGGCTAGGACTCTCTAAAATCGGGATCAGCATCAGACCCAAAAATCTGGCATCGGTCGGGCTCTAATATAAAGCCTTTACAGAAGAGTGGAGGCTGTTATTATAACAGCAATGGGTGCACCAACTCCATATTAATGCCCACAATTTTGGATGGGCCTTGCACGTGGCCAAGAATGTTTCTCTTAATGTTTGTGGAAGGGCAAGCGGGGGCGGGGGAAAGATAAGACAGAGAGAAACATTCCTGGTCAAATCCCACGCTACTCAATTACAAATTACACTATGTGTACTATAAGTAGGTTTGTCAGTCAAATTATATTATATGTCTCTCAAGGAGGATAACCCAAAGACTGGATATCTGACATTATGAGGGGTCCAAGCAGTGAAGCTGCTGAAACCCTATTGTTATTGTTCTGTTTTTTAAATTACTTTTAGGGGTCCAAGGTGCTAGAACCCTAATTTCTTCTTCTTATTATTCATAAATTGTCTTCGCTTCACAATTTGTCTGATCATCATGAAACTTGGTATACATGTGCAATGATTGACTCTGAGGCAGCATGCTAATTTTGGTGTCCTTTTCCCAATAGATGGCACTGTAAAACAAAAATCAAAATGCTTCTAGCTCCTCAACTGCATGACCAACCAAGCTGAATATTTGCATGCTTTGTGTTTGTATCATTCTGCCATCAGATGTACAATGATAAAGTCATATCTGAAAAATTATGGCTGCCATCAGCCAATCCATTGTATGTGACAGGTTTAGCAATGGGTGATCTTCAAGAAACTTGTATGTTTGTTGGCCTCTAAGAGAATATCTGGTCAAATTATTTAGGACATAATTTCCACATTCTGCTTGGACCCTGTTAATTACCTATTGCAGTTATTATTATTATTATTGTTATTATTATTATTATTGTTATTGTTGTTGTTGTTGTTGTTATAGGCAAAGTGAGGACCATGAGAAATATGTTTAATTTTCTGAATCCAGTTTTAACAGCCGAAACCCTCATTTAATGCCCGGCACTCTGAATACCAAATGCAAGAGCATCAGCAATTAAAACTTATCACTTAGCACTTATCCAACATGTAAAATATATTTATTTGATTTAATTTGGTAATTGTTATCAAAGATATCAATTATCAATTAAATCACCAAATTCATTGATAGGCAGAGCAAACTATTGGATCAACCTTTATCAAAATGTACAACTCAGAACCAGATTGAAATTAAGATTTTTGTTAAACTACAACAAATATTTACGTCTAATCTAAAGACAAGGTTCAACTACCTTAAAAGAATAACAGAATTTGCAGACTTTCGCAGTCACACAAGAAAGGAATGAAAGAAAATAACCAATTCACAGCGTGTTTGTCCCAAAGTAATTTAAGGATGTGCCAAGACTGAAATTCAAAACTAAAAGGCAGCAGGGTATTCCAAAAGACCATAGATGAAACGTAGAATGCCAGATCTAGATGCAAGACTCAGACGCACTTACAACTAACTGTTAAAGACTTTTTGCCAAGTTGCTTAAACTGACTTAACTAAAAGAAAGCCACATATTTTATCTAGTGAAAGAGAGGAGGGAGAGGGAGATGGACACCCCCTGTGACACACACACACTGACACACAACACACACATGCAGACCCACACTCACACACAGATATACACATTCAATGGCTATCCCCCCTAATTCCTGCTCAGTGTCTTATCTCCAGGCTATGCTGGCTAAGCACTTTGAAGCTTCTTTTGGCTGAGAACGGCCAAATGGTGAACTACATGTCTGACATTATTATTATTACCTCTAGACAGATATATTTTGTCATTTTGTCAAAGAATGGACAAATGACAAGCCAGTAAATTTTTATGTACGCATGGTGTTTCACATATGTGACAGGTGCTGGTGTTTTGGTCCTCAAGTAGGGCAAGGTCATTTTTCAGTTTTTACAGATTATGAAAGTGCAGATTATAAACTTTCAAATGATGAAAATAGTTGAAGAAGATATGTGTGGTGTGGGGATGGCTGGTTTAAGCAGCCACACCTGCCTGGGTCAAGCTAATTAGACCTGGCAATTGGATAATTGGTTAATAATTAGATAATTGGCCAGGCTAATTGGACCCAGGAACAGGAGTGGCTGCACCTGTGCGTAGTGAGGTAATCACTGCGCACAGGTTAAATCTGCCATCCCCACCCACACAGGGGAGCCTTCTCTGTCATGACAGTGTGTTAACATCTGCTCCTCGGCTATAACATCTTGCCGACCCTTGCAAATAAACGAGGACTGTTTGAACATCATCTCCCTGTGTCTCTGTGCTGGAGGGCCCCAAGGAAAGCCACTTCGGTGGCCTGTGGCAGGCGTGTTTGCCACAGTGGCGCCCAACGTGGGGCTTCTCCGGCACAAGAAAGAGGCACAGGAGGGCCAGCCAGGAAGCACACTGGAGGAGGAACAGCTGCGGTGTTCCTGACAGGGCTTTGGGCGGATCCTCCAGGCCAAAAACGGGGAGCGGGAGATGACCATGGAGGGGAAGGAAGCGATCCTCAGCTGGGACGCTGGGGAGCTGGACCTGGCCGTGAAGGCAGGTCAGCTACGGGCGGTGCACGAGAGGTGGTCGCGCCGTGAGCTGGACTTGGCCGGGAAGGCGGGTCAGCTACGGGCGGCGCACAAGCAGTGGCCGCGCCGTATTGCTTCCTTTCTTGTCTGTTGGTTGTTTTAGTTCGTCGTTTTGGCCTGGTTGGGTTGCCCGGAGCCCGTGAAGGGGAAAGCCTGCACCAGCCTTCCAGCAGAGCCGACTGGCGGCCACCACACCTGCAAGGGTTCCTGGTCCCCAGCGCCACAAGGAAGCAACCCCACCAGCCCAGCCATCCCACCACAGCCCCTGGAACAGCCCAAGCCGGTGACATCCCCACCAACCAGCTGAGCAGCCCAGGAATCCCCGCGCTCCGAGAGGGAGGAGGGGGGAGGGCTGCTTCATCATCCGGGGGAGGGTCACGGCTGTGCACTGGACTGTTCTGGGGCCCTTAAAGTGTTATGGGCGCTTGGTTTTTTTTGTTTCGTTTTTTTTTTTTTTTTCTCGCTTGGTTGGAGTGCTGGGGGGGGAGTAGGCTTCGGCCAGGGATTCTCCCTGGCCTCAGTTTGGCGTTGGGGGTATGTGGTGTGGGGATGGCTGGTTTAAGCAGCCACACCTGCCTGGGTCAAGCTAATTAGACCTGGCCAATTGGATAATTGGTTAATAATTAGATAATTGGCCAGGCTAATTGGACCCAGGAACAGGAGTGGCTGCACCTGTGCGTAGTGAGGTAATCACTGCGCACAGGTTAAATCTGCCATCCCCACCCACACAGGGGAGCCTTCTCTGTCATGAAAGTGTGTTAACATCTGCTCCTCAGCTATAACATCTTGCCGACCCTTGCAAATAAACGAGGACTGTTTGAACATCATCTCCCTGTGTCTCTGTGCTGGAGGGCCCCAAGGAAAGCCACTTCGGTGGCCTGTGGCAGGCGTGTTTGCCACAATATGCTTATTTGAATGTTGGTACTCCTAAAATAAAGTAGCAGAGAAAATCCCCTTGAAAGATCTTGAACTTTTCACACTTCTCACAGGGAGATAATGGGTGGGAACAATAGCTAGTTAACTCCACCCCAACCACTCCCCCGCTAGAGTACCTGTAAATCCTTGTCCATTTAGGGATTACCCTATTTAAAGCTTTATAACTCCAGATGTGAACACCACAGAGACTAGAAAAATGTCTTAAATGAAGCAATACATTTGTACCATTTATAATACTAGCTTAGATTACTTTATATTCATAATTTTGTAAGACATAAAGTGCCACAAATGCAATGGTCAAGACAAAAAATCTAAAATGAATTTGCTCCTTTTTTAGTTCGCAATGAAATACTGGGAGATTGCGGGTTAAAGTATACATGTCCTGGATCAAAAACTTCTTGACCACAAGTTCATAAAATCTAAGGGTGGATATGTAGAACTACTAAAGATCTATGAAGCAAAAACTAAGCAGTGTACCCAGCATCTCCAAATCTACCCAAAATGTTTTATTATTAACACTGGTCTAAAATAGCTAAGGGTCCAGAAACAAATCCAAAATCTCTCCAAAAAGGAATATAATGCTTTTTGTCCATTGTAAAGCATATGAGCCCCTTATGAAGGTTTAAGATGAAACATAGATATAATTTAAACATTACATAATACCGCTAACCTATTTAAAGACACTCAATTTCTAAAATAACCGAAATATTTTGAGCAGTAATACTTACATAGCAATGATGAAATCTTATCTATGTTCAGTAGATGGAGACACAGACAGTAAATCAATGACAGTTCTATCCGCTTCTGTTTTGCTCCAGAAAACGATGTCAGATAGGTCTATCAGCAAACATATGGCTTAGCTATGCCCAGAAGTCCTCAATAATAATGGTATTTTCCAAGGAATTACGAAAAATCGTTGACAATGTTTCGTTAGGTGCAACGTCTTTTAATGCTACCATATATAGAGTGACTGCCATGGTAAGAAAATGTTTGGTTACGCTAACCTATAAAACGCTATTCCAAAAGCAAAATTAGACATGTTATACATCGTTAGAAAGCTTATACTCTCACCTACTGATTGAGCAGCCGCCATTGTAGCAACCTCACAGAGTAAACAAACATAGGCTACTACCACACGGCTTTATTTATGGGCGGTGGCTTGACTGAAACAAAGTGACAATAGCCAACAAAATCAAACATGCTAATTAAACTGCACCCCCATCACGCCTCCAAAACCCGGCTGTAAGAATCACTAAAACAAGCCGACTTTGCTGACAAATTATAAGTATTTAGTGACCCTAAAAATGTTGTATTCTATTGAGTGACTTCTTCAACACTTTCGTAATATGAAAAAAAGGAAAACAGTAAAAAAAAATTAAAAAACCTTTTTTGCCTCCTAGCGCGATTTCAAGATATGCGACTTGCGGACCTTTTCTCCAGCACCCGTCACATATTTGCTTTTAACTCTGCCTTCTGAAACTGGACACATGTACACAGATGTTCTCATAGCAGTAGCATGGCCAGTATGGGAGCTCCTGACATTGAAAAAAAAAATCTGTGTTAATTCCTAGAGGTCACACACATAGTGGTGCTATATTGCACCAGATTCACTAAACTATCATTAAAATCTGTTTTCAAGTTGTTGTAGTGATGCATTCCATCTGTTATAACACAAGGACGGCAGAACTTTGGACTTTGGAGAGTGCTGCTTTTGCCCATATTTGGTCATATATTTGAGACCGATCAGCTAAAATTCTGTGTGTTGCCAATCTTTATCGCACCTAACTTCATCTTCTCTGATTCTCTTTCCCTGGAGCTCCTGCCCCTACCTTGCACTGAGTTGAAAGACCGCACCAGCCTGTTTCCTTGCCCTTGTCTGCAGAATCACTCCAGCCCTGTCCCTCAATCCATGGTCATGGGCCGCTTCAGCCCTGTTCCTCCCCCTTGCCTTGACACAGCCTGAAGCTCCAGATATATCACCCAACCCCTTACTGAACTATACAATTTGGTCTTCTATTATTCCAGTTCTATTCTATTACCAATTGTATCCAGTTTAACCTGTATAATTTGCTGTAATAGATCCCTTATAGCATTTCTGCTACCTTCCATTTACCCGTTCTCTACAGCAGGCCGGTCAGTGGACGATGGGCTTCCCCTCTATAGCCAGGTTCTTCCCAAGATTTTTTTCCCACCTGGGAGTTTTTTCTTGGCACCGTTTCAGGGTTCTCCCCACTGGGATTTTTTTTAACCTCATGTGCTTGCTATTTGGGGGTCAGGCCTGGTGTTTGCTCTGTATGTTCTTTTTGATCTGTTTCTTGCCTTGCTACTCTGTAAAGCATCTTTGTGACAGTTCTCTGTAAAACATATGATACAAATAAAATTTAATTGAAAAAAATGGATAAAAAGATACAGTGTATATTTGAATATTAAACATACATTTATTTGAGTAAGGACTGGATAACTTGCATTCAGAATAAAAAAAGATTATATCACCACTGAATAAAAAGCACAGACACTATACTTGTTTATACTTCTACATGGATGTATATGGAACCTTACTGTAATACATAGATGGCAGGATAGCATAATTGTTAGGGTTCTGCAATTCCAACCTTGTTGGTTTAACTCCCAGGTGACACACTGCCATTGTACCATCAGCAAGGTACTTCCTTCAGTAAATATCCAGTTGTATAAATGATTGTATGTAAAAGTAATGTAAGCCATGCAAGTTGTTCTGGATAAGAATGTCTGATGAACACCAAAAATGTGAATTATAAATATTTATCGCCAATAACTTAAATTGGAAATTTTGTTAATCTTTAAGCCTTTTCAATATTAAAATTAAAAGATAAATAAAATAATATTTATATAATTATATTTATTTTTATTTATATACATTAAACATAATTTATGTTAAGTCTTTTTGCAATTTTCAATAGATTGCACTGTTTTCCAGATCAGACTCAAAAGCAGGATTGTACATGAGCACAAAAAAGGAATCGTTCAACAATGAGAAAAACTGCAGTGTAAAGCTTGTTGCTTGGTAACAAATGGAGCTACAAGAGGGGTTTTTTCTCTTAAAAAAGCCCTTTGTCACATTCAACAAAAGATGGAGAAATTATCATAATAGCAATTTTTTTTAAAAGATGTACATTACAACAAATGTAGTGCTAATCTAAATAGTCACTGATGAAAAGAAAAAAATACAGCAGTTGCAGAGCAGGAGCTATTCCATCTACTATAAAGGATTGGACAATACAATGATATTTTGTGTGTTTAGGCAAGATGTTTTGCAGCTTTTAGAGAATTAAGGTGTTTTGGGATACACTCACCATGTTCTGCCATTGCTGACCAACTGCACAGGCAAAATGACAGAATTATGACCCAGAAATGACACAGCATCTGAAAAAAGGATATACAGTGAGTATTTTCTATCTGCTGCTGGGATGCAGGATCCATCCATGACACAGTTTTCAGAAAAAAGTAATTACATAATTACATTTTCAACTTAAATAATACACCAATATGACACATTGCATTTATTTAGCAGATGCTTTTATCTAAAGCAACGTACAAAAGTGCATATCAAGGTCATTGGAGAAACACATGTTTAAGTACATTATATATATATATATAATGTAAACAATGCCCATTTTGTGAAATTTGGAATATTTCACTGCTATAAGTAAGAATTACATAAGTTTAAAAAATCCTCTTCTCATGAACTATTAATTTGATCAGCATGAAAATGGGTGTATATAATTTTTGTACAAGGCTCTAAAAGCAATCAGACATTTTTATGAACATTTTTTTTACTTTCAAAGAGCACGTTGTTCCCCAAATTTGTTTAGCACACACAATCTCAAGCTGGTCACACCAAACATTAGTGACATCACTGTTTACTCCGATGGCCTGCACAGTCCCCACATCTCAATCCGAGAGCACCTTTGGGATGAGGTGGAAAGATGAATGGATTTGTAATGAATAATGTGCCCTTAAAATAAAATAGCCTGTAGATTATATTGTTATAATCAATTCTTTGATGATTGCAGATGATTTTGTAACTAGCGTCACCCAACTTGCAAACTTTATTTTTTAATGCAGGCTAAATGTTGCGCAAACATCTGTGAACAGCCTAACAACGGTGTATGCTACTGTAGAAATTCACCTACAAAGGAGAGTAGGTGACTTGACTCTACTCACTGCATGACACTGCATGACACTCCTTATTAATACCTATGACTAGACATGACGAGACACTGATTGATCAAAATGTAAGCAATAGGAATATGCCTACTTGCAATAGGGATTTTTTAAATTTGCACTGTAGGCATTGCAAATACTGTTTACATCATTAAATACATGATACAAAATCGCTTGTGTAATACTGCGCTGGAGCGTAAGGTCGCCAGACTGGTCTTTCATTTGTTTTGCTCAATTCATTCATAGTTCGAAAAACTGAAATGAAGTAGATGAACTGATTGTGCTGAAAGTACTGAATGACTCAAATGATCAATCAAACTGAATGTACTGAAAGACTCAAATGACCGCAATTAACTGACTGTGCTGAATGTACATGTACATGCATAATGACAACCTAGGTAACAACTTGAACTTTTTAAACAGTGCTATGAGGGCATATTCCCCCACTTGGCAAAAGAAAATTGGCATATCGGCTATTTCTTGTAACAAAACCCAATGGATGTAGCCTAGCAGGCTATTATTTTGCTTGTCCTTAGAAATGGCATTGTCCTTAATTATATTATCTGAACAGATCACAGAAATTAAATTTGACTTACAATTGATATTAAGCAATTAAATGATGTTGGATGTAACTGCAAGTCTTTATGTCAAACAACAACAAATCAGAAGAAATAGAAATACATGAATATAAAATATGGATCAAATCAGAGTTGAAAATACAGTAAAAGTAGCCCATGGCAAGATCAACAAACAAGAAATTACAGTCAAGAAAATGAATAATAATATTAATAAAGAATAAGAAAAATTTAAATAAATAGGAAAATAAATACAATTTTAATAGAAAACCCCTCTGGGACAGTTGGCTACCCCAACAAATGTAGGCGACATAGCCTATATATTTAACATACTGAGTAATTTGCAAATGTGCATTTAAGAAGCCCAGCTGTCTAACTTTTTGTGCAACTGTGCACAGCCGGGACGTAATCAGTCCTCACTACCGATAGCCATTCATTCAAGTTTCATACTGTAGCGACCAGTTAGCACCACCCACATTCCCAGAGGCCTAGGCGGCACAGCAAGATTAAGACTGATATTGCAGAATAAATTATGTTAGGTATGCTTACCAGTAGCTTCTGTTTAGATAGTTATTGATCTAAGCGTGAATTCACACAATGCAAGAGTTGGCTGTGTGTGGGAAAGACATCATTACATTGTGCTGACTGCAGCTATTTACCTCACTGGTAAAATTGAGCACACATCTTTCTAAAGATGAAGCTTAGCTTAGTAGTAATTAAGCGGGAGAAAATAAATACTGTCTCTCCAAACTGTTTTGATACATTGTCGCAAGCACCTACAGCTTCAAGTGAATAATTTGAGAGCCAGAGAGGCTGGAATAAAAAGAAAATTGCCAAATATACTAAGTGACAGTTTTATTAATTATCAAGTATGAGAAAATAACTCAAACAACTTGAAAGTTTGATAAATTTTGGTGTACTGACTCATGGATTCATTCAAAAGAATCAAACTTTCCAACACCACATCTGACTAGAAGCCGTCACAAGTCTCATATCACCCCACTATTAGCTTCCTTGCACTGGATGCCTGTTTAGAATATTTTAAAATTGTTCTCAATACTTTTAAAGGACCTTATATTTCAGACTTACTTACACCATACATCCCTGCTGAGGCACTCTCAAAATAAGATTCTCAAGCAAAGGTCTGTTAGTTGTTCCCCACTCCAGACATGCTACAAAGGATGACATTTTCCGTCATAGCACCTTCACTCTGAAACAACCTCCAATTAACTGTTAGATCTGTGGAGTCTGTTTTGAATTTCAAAAAGCTTTTGAAAACTCTTAGTGCAAAGCCCCTAGTGGTTGGCACGCCAGTGTGCCTAGATTGCTCAATTCAGACATTCTGTGCTCCAGAAACCAAATTATGAGAGGGGGTTGAATCATTTTGTGACCGATGGCGGCTGCCAGTGGCTGGCTGGTGCTCCTGCCAGTCGGCTTCTCATGACAGTGAGTCTGGTGGGTGCCCTTGGAGTATTTTGTAGCAGGTGGAGCACTGGTGCCTACTCCGTGGCGGGTGATCGAGTGGCAGCTAGTCAATGGAGCTTTTACTGGCTGTTAGCAGAAAGGTAGGATTTTGTGGCGACTCTGGTCGCTGTCTGGTTTTCCTGCCAGATATTCCCAGGTGTCATCACAAGATCAGGACGCAAGTGGGCAGCTGACACATCAGTTGCACATGCAGAAAGCATGCTAAAGTTGAAGGACATCATCGGGAACCCATGCATGGGGAGATAAGGACTCTGAACCATCCACTTCCAGCAATGGGGGAAAGCACACCCAAGGCAGAGGAGAGACATGATCCAAGCCGAGGTCCCACACCTGGAGGAGGAAGGGTGAAGGTCCAAGGCCGTGGAACTTGGATCACAAAGAGCCTGGAAAAAGTGGGACCTGCCAAAGCAGAAGATCACGTGGCCTGAACTTTGGAGACTGCAGCCCTTTCGCATCTCTTTCCTGCTCCGATCAGCGTACGACATGCTTCCAACACAAGTGGGGAATGAGGGAGGACCCACTGTGCAAGTTATGTGGAGGGAGAGGCACATTGGCGCACATACTGGCAAGGTGCAAGACTGCACTTAACCAGGGGAGATACAGATGGCGTCATGACAAGGTCCTCAGAGCACTGGCTGACATCTTGGAGCAGGAGAGACGGAAAAAGCACCAGACCCACGTGAGGCCAGCCCCATCCATCCAGTTCATCAGGGAGGGGGAGAAGCCATCCTCCTCCAAGAAGAGCCTCCTGCAGGCGGCACAATCGTGGGAGATGAGGGTGAACCTGGGAAGAAAACTACACTTTCCCCAGGTCGTCCAAATATCCCTGAGGCCTGACATGGTCATATAGTCAGAGGAGGCGAAGAGAATTATCCTGATTTAACTGACGGTCCCATGGGAAGACGGATGCGAAGAGGCCTCGGAGAGGAAAGCCACCAAGTAACAGGACCTGGTCCAACAATGCAGGAACAAAGGGTGGCAGGCCTGGCTATTCCAGGTGAGGTTAGCTGCAGGGGTTTACCGGCACAGTCTGTGTGGAAGATGCTCACAGCTCTGGGAATAGCAGAAAGGGAGAGGAAGACAGCTGCTCGCAGGTTGGGGGAGGCAGTGGAAAGAGCCTCTTGCTGGCTCTGGAACAGGCGGGAGGAGTTGAGCTGGAAGCCAGGAGAAGATGGGCAGTGACTGGCCATCACTGCTGACCCACCAACTGGAGGACGTTGTGGTTCAGGGTTGAAACGTCCAAGAAAAGCTGGACGCCACCTGACGACATCTTCTCCTGGCCGAAAGCTACAGTCATAAGAAAGTGACTGAAGGTGTTAGCATCTAGATGTATCTAATAGTAAATGGCAGGTATGATCTCCTTGTTTTAACTTATATGTTCCACCGTCAATGTTTTTTCTAAGGATGGAATCAAAATATTTTCAGAAGAACTTGTTCAATTCCTATTTTAATTATTTAAGTTTAAACAGCATATTACAACAGATGCTTTGTAATTGTTACTATAAACAGGTCAAATAAAGTGGTTTTATTTATTTGTATGTGCATTTCTTACCATTAAAGAAAAGCAAGCAGTAAAGTTCATTTTTATTATAATAGACATTTTCCTTTAATTAAAGGAAACAATTACATTCAAAAGCGTTAAGTTCACAACTTCTTGTCTTGTGTATTAAGTGCCTGGTTGAGTAATTATTATTCTTTGTTCTCTCCAAAAAAAATACCAATTAAGAACAAAATAGCACAACACGGATGCTTTTCAGCGGTTTCTGTCACCAAGGCACTTTCTGCCACTGCTTTCAGGTTCTCTCTCTCTCATCGGTCAATCCCCGGTCTCAGACACCTACTGGGAAAAGAACGAACACTTCTACACCCTGGACTGATTGGTAATGTTATCCAGGTATGTGTGCCCACTTAGAGGTGGTACTCTGATTACCCCGATCCTCCCTCACAAACTGAGCCCTACCACAAATGTAAAGGAAGAAGACACTACACCGTAGTAGCACTTATCAGTAAGGTTCCACAAACTAATGCATTAGAGTGAGAGAGTACCGTTACATGAACCATAATTTAATTTGCTTTTCAGAAACATTTTTCCCTGGAAATCTATGGCGGGGAGGATATGCAGACAGTTCCAATGCACACCGCTTGGCAATACTAATGAAATATGAACCTGACCAGCACATGGTTTCAGTCTCATAAGTGCATTTTTAAAAATAAATACTCGCAGATTTATGTCGGGGATGCGCTACTAAAAATGTGATGTAAATCGAAAATAGCGTAGTACCTGCCACTGTTCAAAGAATTAGCTCCACCCACCTTCCCCAGAATCCTAAGTGGGCAACCAGATTCAGACAGTAATCACAGTTAATGTTTAATTGTGATAGTAATTCAATTGTTAAGTATGTTCATGTGTTGTTGTGGTAAGGTGTGCTATGCAATAACTTCTGTTTAAATTAATGTTTTTTATTTTATTTTACTTTTACTTTTTATTTTTACTTTTCTATTTGCAACAACAAAGATACAGGAATGATATACGGATAGGAAGGTAAGGGTGGACACAGGTTAACAACATGAAGAATATAGAAATAGAGATACATACTGTACATGTGCATGGAGAATATGTGTGGTGAATGATTGTTGTAGGGAAGCAGCTGCGTGGAGTGAGTTTGGGCATAGAAGTATTTGAATCATTGATGGTGTTTCTGTCAGGACCACTGTCATCAAAGTAGAACTTTATTGACAATAAAGGCAATACAGTTATGTTTGGCGGTATGGCTCTGTTCTGGAGCTCTCCCGCCAACCACGCAGCCCGCGTGGATAAGGCCGGGAGGCCAGCAGCCAAACCCCAAAACAACCATATGCCGACGTGCTATTAATAAGTGTCTCCGGCTGATGTGATGACTATGTGTACGACCACCTGGAGAAGCCCTTCGTCCAGCCGAGCCTTTCGGCTTGAGGCCGTCTATTTTTTACGTGGATCAGTGGTTATGTGTACCAACAGCATGTTGGACGTTCCCCTGAGGCCAATGCTTTAAGATGTATTATTAATTAATAAACCAGAGGAACATACTATGTGTGGTATGATATTAGGCTATGTGTACCGACAGCTTGTCGGTATTTCCCCTCGAGCGCCGAGATTTGAACTAACCGGGGGAAATATACTACCGACTACGTCAGTGTAAATGAATCCTCACTCGTTGCATAGGCCTACCGGAGGAGCCAGTAGTAGCAGCAGCAGATTGGCGATCGTGTTTTTGAGTTTCGCTTAATTCGCTGACATAAGGGCCACTCGGGGTGAGGGCGGGCATCAAAGCAATAAGGTTCGAAGAATTATTTCTCAATACGCCGCTATTTAAATATTATTTAATAGTTGGGCACAGTGGGCTGCTTTAAAGCGCAACATTGCATTACTAATATGCTTACCGAATGAGTATATTAGGAGAGGAATTGGAACCAGTCTTTTTTTATTTTTTATTTATTTATTTTTTTAATATATCCATCGTATTGCACTCTATTTAGACGAAAATGCAATGTACGATTAAAGAAACTATGACAAAGTTGCGAAAGCACATGCTACAAATCTGCCTGGAACCAGCCATAACCGGGAGCAGATGCAATGAACGACGCGCAACGCCATTCGCGTGAGCATGCAATTGTAGAGACGGCGAGGCCAATACCTAGGCTATGTGGAGCATGTCCGTAGCAGGAGGTATAATTTTTTCCTCAACATGTGTGCTCAGTCGTGTGGTCACATGCCTGATCACATGCACGGTGAAGAGGTCAGAGCAGTGACGTGGAGAAGGCTACATGAAATCCCTTCTTCGCTGTGATAAGCCTAAACGCCCGTTTAAGTGTCATGGAATACAACGATACACTTATGAATGCGGAACTTACGCATTCGCGTCTTGCAACAGCACAATATTGAGAGAACCAGTTGGACGAGACAACGTTAAGCCTAATTAGTGCTTTAAGGCAACCACACTATTATCGCACATATTATTAGTGTGGTTGCTTTAAGGAAACCACACTACTATTATCGCACATATTATTATTCTTTCCACCCATTTTTTGGACCGCTACTCCTCCCAGAGTTTTCGCACCACATACACGTGCCATATGTCAAAACGACCGGCTTCTTTGGGAATCGTGTGCTATTACTTTGTGGAAAGTTTCGTTGCACGGTTTTTGAGAAATATGACTTTTTATGCCCAATTTTTCCCATTGAAAATGAATGGGGGCGGTGACGTCATACAAATGTGAATTATGAAGTTACAGCATTGGTCGGCTTTGCACACGTGATGCGGTCAGCTCTGTGGTCTCAGCAGCCAGGATAGGACATAGCTGATTGCGGAAGTGAAAGCGATTAAACCGTATTCTAAATGAAAAATTACAAATGAAAACGCTGTCAGCTAGGTATATCAACAAACATATGGCTTAGGCATACCCAGAAGTACTCAATAATAATAGTATTTCACGAGATATTACGCAAATTCGCAAATTACGCAGACCCTCTGAAGTGGCCAGCTAGCTTTATGATTCGCCGTCACTCGTCACAGCATACCGTGAGTAAATCGCTGATCTCAAGTATTGATGAAGGGTTAATTTAGCTCTGAATACGTGTGTTGCAAATGAACTCGTTGCCGTGATGTTATATCATGTATACCATACTATGTCTCTGCTCATGCTACAGAAACTGTTCGCTCCGTTCAGCACAAAGTCGACTTTGCGTTGGCGGCAACCACACTTCACAATTTCTGCAGGAATTGTCTAGTTTGTCTCATTACAATGGACATTAGCAATCCCTAAACATTCAGCATCGTGATCTGACAGCTAAATTAGATAGCCAACCAAATTGTATCCTCGCAGATTTAACACCAATATGAATTTAATGTTTTAATTTTTCTGTCGCGATGATTGGGTCCCGATAGGGAACCGGCTTTTTAAGCGCAAATCGTGAATCAGTGGAGAAAACTCTGTTTCTGAAGTTGAAAGCCGAAGCTGGTTTGCATTTTTACAACATTAGCTGTAGCCTACTTGCCGGTAACAGTCTAACACCCCTTGTATTGTAGCGATTCAGCGAAGGGTAGAATGCAGCTTTGAACAATTTAGACGACTCTGCATCTCTGCTCTTTGCAACACGCCCTGCCGCCCATGTTCAATCTGCCAAACCTATAACAACCTATAACAACCTATAACCTATAACCCTAACTGCCATCTCGCAGCCCAATCCTTCCGGAATAACTGTTTACACCAGGAAGTAGGCATGGGGGCTATCTAGTAGCTGCGTGGTAGCGACTGCCCTTAATCCATTAGCCGTTCACAATGAACAAAGATCCTTTATCGATACGCCTACTTTTCCATCTCAGCCAAGCGTGAGAACTTTGGCGTTTTCCCAATTCAGACATTTCCGCTTAGATTTACGTGCACGAATCCCAAATTCGCGTAAACGATTGATTGGAAGACCCCGCTCTGATCAAGTAGGGGATGTAGCGTACGACCCAATTCTACTGCGTTCCGGAAGGTAGCCGAAAGCATTCACGCCAGGAATTCTTTAGCAGTGACAGCATCTAGCGTTGACTCTGGTGGTGAGAAACTCGACAATAAGCATGCCATTAACTTGTGCCCGCATATGTTGGAACGTTTCCGCTTTTAGCGAAAGACTTGCGATATTCGTGAAACCAGCCCCTCTGTGAGACGTCCCCGCAATCGAATGTGTATATTCGGTGTTGTAAATTTAGCGAATTTTAGAGGAAGCCATAGCTACTTTCCATAGAAATAGTTGGCAACACTGTATATTATGCGTTTACCGCTAGACTCAGAGCTCAGCAGAATTTAAATAAGGTTGATGACATTACCCGGCAAGAATCTGCAGCTAGCAGATATGGACGTGGCAGCAGCTTCCAGGCTTGAACATGGCTTCCTCCATGGAGGGGCGGCAGCCGCCGCAAAGCAGCGCTCCTTGAATGAAGCTCCCTGGCCACTTAGCAGTGAAGACAGTGCACCGGTATCCTCAATATCTGGAATATGCCGCTTAGACAACGCTTTGCGTGGCTGGCCCCGAAATGGATCGCCTGCCTGCTGCAGCTAGAGCTTAGAGGTAAGGAGCAATGCAAATACATAGCAAGACTTCCTCATAGTGCCTAGGCTGTGAGCTTAGACTAGCAGCTAACGTGTAGCAAGTAGACATGGTTTAGACTGGCAGCCTGCTGTAGCTGGATTGCAGGAAGAAGCGCCGATTTACGAAGCAACGTGCAGCGCTTGCATGCAGGAGGAGCAGCCGAATGAGTTGAGGGAGGCTGTTTAAGTCGACCGCCCTGTTAGTGAATGTACTGTGATAGGCGAACATCACTCAGCTGAGCCATCAGCTGATTCAGCCGGAGCGCTTGACTCTCGTGGCCTGCCAGAACTACGCCATGCTCCATTTGTGGCAGCAGTAATAGTAAAACAAACAAAGGGATGGTCGGTAGAAAATAAAGCAAAAAAGTGGAGTGGATAAATGAGTAAATAAGTAAATAAATAGAGGCAATGTTGTGTGTCTATGTGAGTGTACTTGTATGTCTGCCTCTAAAGAGTGTATATGTGTTTGCAAGTGTGTGTGTGTATGTGAATGTACATGAATGTTATTTGTTTGTGTTTGTTGTGGCACTAGCTCACCAGCAACTTAAGAGATTTGAGAAGTTTTTAATACTTTTCATTGAATTGTTCAGACTGTTTTTTCTTTGTAGGGCTGAGTTTTGTTCCAGTGTTACCTGTTCTGTTAAAATATTTAAACACTGTGAGATGGTGAGTTGTTTTCTGTTTTTCCAATTTAGTAAAATAGTTTTCTTGGCGATAGTTAGGGCTACCAGTAGAGGTGTTGTGATTTATTTTTGTGATGTGTCAAGTATACCCAAGTCTCCTGACGGGGATAGGGGGTTGCTGCACCCAAAGAACAGCGATAGTTTAGTAGTTATTTCTTTCCAGAATTGTTGTACTGGTGGGCAGAGCCAGAGTGCATGGAAGTAGTGGTCAGTCGTGTTAAGGGTACAGTGAGTGCATATGTCTGATCCGGTAAGTCCCATTATGTGCATCTTGTGTTGTGTAATATGTATTCTGTGAATGACTTCGTATTGAATTAGTCTTGTTTTAGTGTTCATGGACATGATGAAGGTGTTTTTGCATATTTTCAATTCAATTCAATTCAATTTTATTTGTATAGCGCTTTTAACAAAGGAGCTTTGTCACAAAGCAGCTTTACAGAGAACCGGCCCCCAAAGAGTAAGCCCAGGGCAACAGTGACAAGGAAAAACTCCCTGACTGTTAGCAGGAAGAAACCTTGAGCAGAACCGGACTCAGAGGGGGAACTCATCTGCCGAGGGCAGGCACCAGTTTGTTATGGAAAGTCAATAGTGGCAGGAGGCGGGGGTGCCCAGCTGGTCTAGCTGGTCTAGGGCTGGAGCTCCGGGCCGGGGGGGGTGCTCAGCAAACTTGGGCTACAGCTCCGGACAGGTGCCCAGAGCCGAGGAAAAGGAGAAAAAAAAATTGTTAGGGGGTTCAAAAGGTAGATTAGCAAGCAGTTCCACAGGAGGGGAGCACGATAGGGGAGGCCTGCACCCTGCGAACGGTGCGTTCGTAAGGGAATATAAGGAAGAAATCATTTAAGTACAAAGGGGTAAGCCCATGTAAGGATTTAAAGGTAAGAAGTGGTATCTTATAGTCTTCGCTGGAGCACTTTCAGAGATGAATTTGCGCATCCAGACAAAAGAGCATTGCAGTAATCTAATCCTGAAGTATCAAAAGCATGAACTAGCTTTTCTGCATCATGTAAGGGCAGTATTTTCTGACTTTTTCTCAAGTGATAAAAAGCATAGAGATGTTTTTAACATCTCTATGGATCAAAGGTAATACCAAGATCTTTGATTACAGCACTTGAAGTAATGGAGATTCCATCAATGTTCAGCATATAGTCAGATATTTTGCATCTCAGGGACTTGGGCCCCACTACCATTATTTTGGTCTTATCGGAGTGTAGCAAGAGAAAATTTTGGGTCATCCATTCCTTTATGTCTATAAAACAGGCTTTGATCTTTGACAGCTGGACAACTTCGTCAGGTTTAACTGATAGATACAACTGGGTGTCACATTTACATAGCAGTCGAAATTAATGCCATGTTTGCGAATAACTTGTCCCAGGGTCCCACAGGTCATTCACATCCAAGTTTGGCTTCTTGAGAAAGGGTTTGAGGACTGCAAGTTTAAGAGTCTGTGGTATGTGTCCAGATGCTAAAGACACATTGACAATATGTAACATTGGTGTTCCAATCATTGGTAGTAGCTCCTTGAAAAGATTTGTAGGGATAGGGTCTAGAAGATAAGCAGAAGATTTTGAGGAATTAACTATGGCATTAAACTCCATGAGATCTATTGGAGCAAAAGAGTTCAGATAGGCTGCTCGTCTTTCTGAAGATTCTTCTGAAGATTCTGCATCCATGCGTTGAGCAGATGGAAGGGCAG
Organism: Anguilla anguilla; assembly: GCF_013347855.1. NCBI lineage: Eukaryota > Metazoa > Chordata > Actinopteri > Anguilliformes > Anguillidae > Anguilla > Anguilla anguilla. The sequence goes on along the minus strand of NC_049210.1, from coordinate 27,902,603 downwards.
ACCCTATATGAGGGGTGGTAGGAGAACTTTGAATCTTGTCTCTGATTTTTATAATTTTGTCACCAAAGAAATTCATAAAGTCATTGCTACTAAATGATATTGAGACACATGGATCAACTTGATTCTTGGTCAGTCTGGCAACAGTGTTATACAGGTGCCTAGGATTGTTTCTATGTTCATCTATTAAAGTAGAGAAGTATGAGGAACGTGCTGTGGAGAGGGCATGTTTGTAAGTTAGTAGACTCTCTTTCCAGTCCTGGAGGAATACTTGCAATTTAGTAGAACACCATTTGCGCTCAAGTTGGCGTGAAGCTTGTTTGAGAGCACGAATATGGTCATTGTACCAGGGTGCTAATTTCTTATAGCGGACTTTCCTCTTCTTAAGAGGTGCGATAGTATCCAGAGTTCTGGAAAATACATAGTTTATGTTGTCTGTCAGCTGATCAATTGAGCTAATGCTTGCATTTTTGTATGCGCATGGGCAGGAGCCAAGAAAATCCCCACAGTGCACAAATGAGCCTGGGAGCTCATTAATAAAAGCATTTGCAGTCCTGGAGGAAAGCTTACGGCTAAGGTAGAATGAAGGATCTGGTGAAAGACTTGTGAAGGTTGGAAAGTAATTAAATAATGGTCAGACAGCACAGGGTTATTAGGCATAACTGCTATATTTGCTATTTCTGTATCATAAGTTAAGACCAGATAAAGAGTATGGTTATGAGAATGTGTGGCCTGATTTATATGTTGATCGAAGCCAATAGATTCAATGATAGATAAGATTGCTGATCTGAGAGGATCGCCTTCACTATCCACGTGAATATTTAAGTCCCATACAATTACTACTTTATCTGAATTAACAACCAGGCTGGAAAGGAAATCAGCAAACTCAAGTAAAAAGCCATTGTATGGCCCTGGTGGCCTGTATACAATTGCAAGGATAAAACTGGACTGCTTTTTTGTCCAGATGTGCGAAACTGACAACAATCACTTCAAAAAAGTTACATTTGAAGCTGGATTTCAAAGTAGCAAAAAGATTAGAATTATATACAGCAGCAACACCACCACCACGACCCATCAGATGGGGTGGATTCATTTAAGGCAATATATTCATCAGCTTTAAGCCAAGTTTCAGTTACACATTAGATTTCAACTTGGTGATCAGTGATTAATTCATTTACAAGAGTTGCCTTAGGGGCTAGTGATTAACGAATCCAATTTTTAGCTGTGTTTTTAGCTGAGTTTGGTCACCCGCATTATTAGTAGAATTTTAAGGTCTGATTTTTTGCAGATTAGCCATACAAACACCCCTAGCGGGCTTCTTAGCAAGGCTTAATTTTAGTCAAGGGACAGACACTATCTCAATAACATGTAACCTGGGCAGCAGCTTTTGGGAACAAGCAGAAGTCTGTGTAAGACAGTAGGTCTGCTGCCTGGCCTTGGTTCTGGTGTGTCAGGAAATGGAATTTCTAAGACTATACGATAAATTACTAGAGATAAGAGCGGCACCCTCCCACAAGGGGTGAATACCATCTCTTTTCAAAAGACCAGGCCTCCCCCAGAAAGTATTCCAGTGGTCTATAAAGCCAACACCATTTGCAGGGCACCAAACAGACAACCAGCGATTTAGTGATGTCAATCTGCTGTAGATTTCATCACCACGCCAGAGTTTCAAATTCGTTGACGACGTTTCGTCACATGCAGCGTCTTAGAATGCTAGTGCTAACAAACAGTCATGGCTTTAATGCGATAATGAGAGCACTTTCGGTTGACCTAAAAAAACGATATTAAAAAACCAAAAACAGACGTGCTGTTATACCTGGTTAGAAAGCTTATGCTCTCAGCTACTGAATAAACGAATTTTCAAACAAGCCAGACTTTGCGTATTTGCATGCTAGTGCTAACAAAGAGCGAATACGTTCTATGACATGATGACATAGCTTTCGGTTGACCTAAAAAAACGATATTAAAAAAACAAAAATAGACGTGCTGTTATACCTGGTTAGAAGGCTTATGCTCTCAGCTACTGAATAAACGAATTTTCAAACAAGCCAGACTTTGCGTATTTGCATGCTAGTGCTAACAAAGAGCGAATACGTTCTATGACATGATGACATAGCTTTCGGTTGACCTAAAAAAACGATATTAAAAAAACAAAAATAGATGTGCTGTTATACCTGGTTAGAAGGCTTATGCTCTCAGCTACTGAATAAACGAATTTTCGAACAAGCCAGACTTTACTAAAAAGTACAACAACGCCGTCAACAGCACGTGTGCAGCAGCTTCAGGTCCGGTCTAACTCCAGAAATTTGCGTCGGCTAACACGTAGTAGGCTATCCTGTGTCTATGAGTTCGTATCTAAGGTAACAGATTAAACTCTGAATTGCAGCACAGTTAAATGTTTTTATTTGAATGGTAAAAATGAGCTGAACTTAACGTAAAACCATAAATCAATCACATTAATCTCCCTAGCCCTGTCTTGCTTTTTAAAATGGAGCGGTTGTGCAGTGCAGATATAACGTTTTTCCAAGACCCTCTGAAGTGGCCAGCTAGCTTTATGATTCGCCGTCACTCGTCACAGCATACCGTGAGTAAATCGCTGATCTCAAGTATTGATGAAGGGTTAATTTAGCTCTGAATACGTGTGTTGCAAATGAACTCGTTGCCGTGATGTTATATCATGTATACCATACTATGTCTCTGCTCATGCTACAGAAACTGTTCGCTCCGTTCAGCACAAAGTTGACTTTGCGTTGGCGGCAACCACACATCACAATTTCTGCAGGAATTGTCTAGTTAGTGTGGTTGCCTTAGGGCAACTACACTATTATTATTGCACATATTATTATTCATATATTTTATTCTTTCCACCCATTTTTTGGACCGCTACTCCTCCCAGAGTTTTCACACCACATACACGTGCCATATGTCAAAATGACCGGCTTCTTTGGGAATCGTGTGCTATTCCTTTGTGGAAAGTTTCGCTGCACGGTTTTTGAGAAATATTAATTTTTATGCCCACTTTTTCCCCATAGAGATGAATGGAGAAGGTGACGTCATTCATATGCGAACGGTGAAGTTACAGCATTGGTCGGCTTTGCACACGTGATGCGGTCAGCTCTACGGTCTCAGCAGGCAGGATAGGAAATATCTGATTGCGGAAGTGAAAGAACGATATTCAAAATGAAAAATTACAAATGAAAACGCTGTCAGCTAGGTATATCAACAAACATATGGCTTAGGCATACCCAGAAGTCCTCAATAATAATAGTATTTCACGAGACATTACGCTAATTCGTTGACGACGTTTCGTCACATGCAGCGTCTTAGAATGCTAGTGCTAACAAACAGTGAACGGCTTTAATGCGATAATGAGAGCACTTTCGGTTGACCTAAAAAAACGATATAAAAAAACCAACAATAGACGTGCTGTTATACCTGGTTAGAAGGCTTATGCTCTCAGCTACTGAATAAACGAATTTTCAAACAAGCCAGACTTTGCGTATTTGCATGCTAGTGCTAACAAAGAGCGAATACGTTCTATGACATGATGACATAGCTTTCGGTTGACCTAAAAAAACGATATTAAAAAAACAAAAATAGATGTGCTGTTATACCTGGTTAGAAGGCTTATGCTCTCAGCTACTGAATAAACGAATTTTCGAACAAGCCAGACTTTACTAAAAAGTACAACAACGCCGTCAACAGCACGTGTGCAGCAGCTTCAGGTCCGGTCTAACTCCAGAAATTTGCGTCGGCTAACACGTAGTAGGCTATCCTGTGTCTATGAGTTCGTATCCAAGGTAACAGATTAAACTCTGAATTGCAGCACAGTTAAATGTTTTTATTTGAATGGTAAAAATGAGCTGAACTTAACGTAAAACCATAAATCAATCACATTAATCTCCCTAGCCCTGTCTTGCTTTTTAAAATGGAGCGGTTGTGCAGTGCAGATATAACGTTTTTCCAAGACCCTCTGAAGTGGCCAGCTAGCTTTATGATTCGCCGTCACTCGTCACAGCATACCGTGAGTAAATCGCTGATCTCAAGTATTGATGAAGGGTTAATTTAGCTCTGAATACGTGTGTTGCAAATGAACTCGTTGCCGTGATGTTATATCATGTATACCATACTATGTCTCTGCTCATGCTACAGAAACTGTTCGCTCCGTTCAGCACAAAGTCGACTTTGCGTTGGCGGCAACCACACTTCACAATTTCTGCAGGAATTGTCTAGTTTGTCTCATTACAATGGACATTGGCAATCCCTAAACATTCAGCATCGTGATCTGACAGCTAAATTAGATAGCCAACCAAATTGTATCCTCGCAGATTTAACACCAATATGAATTTAATGTTTTAATTTTTCTGTCGCGATGATTGGGTCCCGATAGGGAACCGGCTTTTTAAGCGCAAATCGTGAATCAGTGGAGAAAACTCTGTTTCTGAAGTTGAAAGCCGAAGCTGGTTTGCATTTTTACAACATTAGCTGTAGCCTACTTGCCGGTAACAGTCTAACACCCCTTGTATTGTAGCGATTCAGCGAAGGGTAGAATGCAGCTTTGAACAATTTAGACGACTCTGCATCTCTGCTCTTTGCAACACGCCCTGCCGCCCATGTTCAATCTGCCAAACCTATAACAACCTATAACAACCTATAACCTATAACCCTAACTGCCATCTCGCAGCCCAATCCTTCCGGAATAACTGTTTACACCAGGAAGTAGGCATGGGGGCTATCTAGTAGCTGCGTGGTAGCGACTGCCCTTAATCCATTAGCCGTTCACAATGAACAAAGATCCTTTATCGATACGCCTACTTTTCCATCTCAGCCAAGCGTGAGAACTTTGGCGTTTTCCCAATTCAGACATTTCCGCTTAGATTTACGTGCACGAATCCCAAATTCGCGTAAACGATTGATTGGAAGACCCCGCTCTGATCAAGTAGGGGATGTAGCGTACGACCCAATTCTACTGCGTTCCGGAAGGTAGCCGAAAGCATTCACGCCAGGAATTCTTTAGCAGTGACAGCATCTAGCGTTGACTCTGGTGGTGAGAAACTCGACAATAAGCATGCCATTAACTTGTGCCCGCATATGTTGGAACGTTTCCGCTTTTAGCGAAAGACTTGCGATATTCGTGAAACCAGCCCCTCTGTGAGACGTCCCCGCAATCGAATGTGTATATTCGGTGTTGTAAATTTAGCGAATTTTAGAGGAAGCCATAGCTACTTTCCATAGAAATAGTTGGCAACACTGTATATTATGCGTTTACCGCTAGACTCAGAGCTCAGCAGAATTTAAATAAGGTTGATGACATTACCCGGCAAGAATCTGCAGCTAGCAGATATGGACGTGGCAGCAGCTTCCAGGCTTGAACATGGCTTCCTCCATGGAGGGGCGGCAGCCGCCGCAAAGCAGCGCTCCTTGAATGAAGCTCCCTGGCCACTTAGCAGTGAAGACAGTGCACCGGTATCCTCAATATCTGGAATATGCCGCTTAGACAACGCTTTGCGTGGCTGGCCCCGAAATGGATCGCCTGCCTGCTGCAGCTAGAGCTTAGAGGTAAGGAGCAATGCAAATACATAGCAAGACTTCCTCATAGTGCCTAGGCTGTGAGCTTAGACTAGCAGCTAACGTGTAGCAAGTAGACATGGTTTAGACTGGCAGCCTGCTGTAGCTGGATTGCAGGAAGAAGCGCCGATTTACGAAGCAACGTGCAGCGCTTGCATGCAGGAGGAGCAGCCGAATGAGTTGAGGGAGGCTGTTTAAGTCGACCGCCCTGTTAGTGAATGTACTGTGATAGGCGAACATCACTCAGCTGAGCCATCAGCTGATTCAGCCGGAGCGCTTGACTCTCGTGGCCTGCCAGAACTACGCCATGCTCCATTTGTGGCAGCAGTAATAGTAAAACAAACAAAGGGATGGTCGGTAGAAAATAAAGCAAAAAAGTGGAGTGGATAAATGAGTAAATAAGTAAATAAATAGAGGCAATGTTGTGTGTCTATGTGAGTGTACTTGTATGTCTGCCTCTAAAGAGTGTATATGTGTTTGCAAGTGTGTGTGTGTATGTGAATGTACATGAATGTTATTTGTTTGTGTTTGTTGTGGCACTAGCTCACCAGCAACTTAAGAGATTTGAGAAGTTTTTAATACTTTTCATTGAATTGTTCAGACTGTTTTTTCTTTGTAGGGCTGAGTTTTGTTCCAGTGTTACCTGTTCTGTTAAAATATTTAAACACTGTGAGATGGTGAGTTGTTTTCTGTTTTTCCAATTTAGTAAAATAGTTTTCTTGGCGATAGTTAGGGCTACCAGTAGAGGTGTTGTGATTTATTTTTGTGATGTGTCAAGTATACCCAAGTCTCCTGACGGGGATAGGGGGTTGCTGCACCCAAAGAACAGCGATAGTTTAGTAGTTATTTCTTTCCAGAATTGTTGTACTGGTGGGCAGAGCCAGAGTGCATGGAAGTAGTGGTCAGTCGTGTTAAGGGTACAGTGAGTGCATATGTCTGATCCGGTAAGTCCCATTATGTGCATCTTGTGTTGTGTAATATGTATTCTGTGAATGACTTCGTATTGAATTAGTCTTGTTTTAGTGTTCATGGACATGATGAAGGTGTTTTTGCATATTTTCAATTCAATTCAATTCAATTTTATTTGTATAGCGCTTTTAACAAAGGAGCTTTGTCACAAAGCAGCTTTACAGAGAACCGGCCCCCAAAGAGTAAGCCCAGGGCAACAGTGACAAGGAAAAACTCCCTGACTGTTAGCAGGAAGAAACCTTGAGCAGAACCGGACTCAGAGGGGGAACTCATCTGCCGAGGGCAGGCACCAGTTTGTTATGGAAAGTCAATAGTGGCAGGAGGCGGGGGTGCCCAGCTGGTCTAGCTGGTCTAGGGCTGGAGCTCCGGGCCGGGGGGGGTGCTCAGCAAACTTGGGCTACAGCTCCGGACAGGTGCCCAGAGCCGAGGAAAAGGAGAAAAAAAAATTGTTAGGGGGTTCAAAAGGTAGATTAGCAAGCAGTTCCACAGGAGGGGAGCACGATAGGGGAGGCCTGCACCCTGCGAACGGTGCGTTCGTAAGGGAATATAAGGAAGAAATCATTTAAGTACAAAGGGGTAAGCCCATGTAAGGATTTAAAGGTAAGAAGTGGTATCTTATAGTCTTCGCTGGAGCACTTTCAGAGATGAATTTGCGCATCCAGACAAAAGAGCATTGCAGTAATCTAATCCTGAAGTATCAAAAGCATGAACTAGCTTTTCTGCATCATGTAAGGGCAGTATTTTCTGACTTTTTCTCAAGTGATAAAAAGCATAGAGATGTTTTTAACATCTCTATGGATCAAAGGTAATACCAAGATCTTTGATTACAGCACTTGAAGTAATGGAGATTCCATCAATGTTCAGCATATAGTCAGATATTTTGCATCTCAGGGACTTGGGCCCCACTACCATTATTTTGGTCTTATCGGAGTGTAGCAAGAGAAAATTTTGGGTCATCCATTCCTTTATGTCTATAAAACAGGCTTTGATCTTTGACAGCTGGACAACTTCGTCAGGTTTAACTGATAGATACAACTGGGTGTCACATTTACATAGCAGTCGAAATTAATGCCATGTTTGCGAATAACTTGTCCCAGGGTCCCACAGGTCATTCACATCCAAGTTTGGCTTCTTGAGAAAGGGTTTGAGGACTGCAAGTTTAAGAGTCTGTGGTATGTGTCCAGATGCTAAAGACACATTGACAATATGTAACATTGGTGTTCCAATCATTGGTAGTAGCTCCTTGAAAAGATTTGTAGGGATAGGGTCTAGAAGATAAGCAGAAGATTTTGAGGAATTAACTATGGCATTAAACTCCATGAGATCTATTGGAGCAAAAGAGTTCAGATAGGCTGCTCGTCTTTCTGAAGATTCTTCTGAAGATTCTGCATCCATGCGTTGAGCAGATGGAAGGGCAGACCCTATATGAGGGGTGGTAGGAGAACTTTGAATCTTGTCTCTGATTTTTATAATTTTGTCACCAAAGAAATTCATAAAGTCATTGCTACTAAATGATATTGAGACACATGGATCAACTTGATTCTTGGTCAGTCTGGCAACAGTGTTATACAGGTGCCTAGGATTGTTTCTATGTTCATCTATTAAAGTAGAGAAGTATGAGGAACGTGCTGTGGAGAGGGCATGTTTGTAAGTTAGTAGACTCTCTTTCCAGTCCTGGAGGAATACTTGCAATTTAGTAGAACACCATTTGCGCTCAAGTTGGCGTGAAGCTTGTTTGAGAGCACGAATATGGTCATTGTACCAGGGTGCTAATTTCTTATAGCGGACTTTCCTCTTCTTAAGAGGTGCGATAGTATCCAGAGTTCTGGAAAATACATAGTTTATGTTGTCTGTCAGCTGATCAATTGAGCTAATGCTTGCATTTTTGTATGCGCATGGGCAGGAGCCAAGAAAATCCCCACAGTGCACAAATGAGCCTGGGAGCTCATTAATAAAAGCATTTGCAGTCCTGGAGGAAAGCTTACGGCTAAGGTAGAATGAAGGATCTGGTGAAAGACTTGTGAAGGTTGGAAAGTAATTAAATAATGGTCAGACAGCACAGGGTTATTAGGCATAACTGCTATATTTGCTATTTCTGTATCATAAGTTAAGACCAGATAAAGAGTATGGTTATGAGAATGTGTGGCCTGATTTATATGTTGATCGAAGCCAATAGATTCAATGATAGATAAGATTGCTGATCTGAGAGGATCGCCTTCACTATCCACGTGAATATTTAAGTCCCATACAATTACTACTTTATCTGAATTAACAACCAGGCTGGAAAGGAAATCAGCAAACTCAAGTAAAAAGCCATTGTATGGCCCTGGTGGCCTGTATACAATTGCAAGGATAAAACTGGACTGCTTTTTTGTCCAGATGTGCGAAACTGACAACAATCACTTCAAAAAAGTTACATTTGAAGCTGGATTTCAAAGTAGCAAAAAGATTAGAATTATATACAGCAGCAACACCACCACCACGACCCATCAGATGGGGTGGATTCATTTAAGGCAATATATTCATCAGCTTTAAGCCAAGTTTCAGTTACACATTAGATTTCAACTTGGTGATCAGTGATTAATTCATTTACAAGAGTTGCCTTAGGGGCTAGTGATTAACGAATCCAATTTTTAGCTGTGTTTTTAGCTGAGTTTGGTCACCCGCATTATTAGTAGAATTTTAAGGTCTGATTTTTTGCAGATTAGCCATACAAACACCCCTAGCGGGCTTCTTAGCAAGGCTTAATTTTAGTCAAGGGACAGACACTATCTCAATAACATGTAACCTGGGCAGCAGCTTTTGGGAACAAGCAGAAGTCTGTGTAAGACAGTAGGTCTGCTGCCTGGCCTTGGTTCTGGTGTGTCAGGAAATGGAATTTCTAAGACTATACGATAAATTACTAGAGATAAGAGCGGCACCCTCCCACAAGGGGTGAATACCATCTCTTTTCAAAAGACCAGGCCTCCCCCAGAAAGTATTCCAGTGGTCTATAAAGCCAACACCATTTGCAGGGCACCAAACAGACAACCAGCGATTTAGTGATGTCAATCTGCTGTAGATTTCATCACCACGCCAGAGTTTCAAATTCGTTGACGACGTTTCGTCACATGCAGCGTCTTAGAATGCTAGTGCTAACAAACAGTCATGGCTTTAATGCGATAATGAGAGCACTTTCGGTTGACCTAAAAAAACGATATTAAAAAACCAAAAACAGACGTGCTGTTATACCTGGTTAGAAAGCTTATGCTCTCAGCTACTGAATAAACGAATTTTCAAACAAGCCAGACTTTGCGTATTTGCATGCTAGTGCTAACAAAGAGCGAATACGTTCTATGACATGATGACATAGCTTTCGGTTGACCTAAAAAAACGATATTAAAAAAACAAAAATAGACGTGCTGTTATACCTGGTTAGAAGGCTTATGCTCTCAGCTACTGAATAAACGAATTTTCAAACAAGCCAGACTTTGCGTATTTGCATGCTAGTGCTAACAAAGAGCGAATACGTTCTATGACATGATGACATAGCTTTCGGTTGACCTAAAAAAACGATATTAAAAAACAAAAATAGATGTGCTGTTATACCTGGTTAGAAGGCTTATGCTCTCAGCTACTGAATAAACGAATTTTCGAACAAGCCAGACTTTACTAAAAAGTACAACAACGCCGTCAACAGCACGTGTGCAGCAGCTTCAGGTCCGGTCTAACTCCAGAAATTTGCGTCGGCTAACACGTAGTAGGCTATCCTGTGTCTATGAGTTCGTATCTAAGGTAACAGATTAAACTCTGAATTGCAGCACAGTTAAATGTTTTTATTTGAATGGTAAAAATGAGCTGAACTTAACGTAAAACCATAAATCAATCACATTAATCTCCCTAGCCCTGTCTTGCTTTTTAAAATGGAGCGGTTGTGCAGTGCAGATATAACGTTTTTCCAAGACCCTCTGAAGTGGCCAGCTAGCTTTATGATTCGCCGTCACTCGTCACAGCATACCGTGAGTAAATCGCTGATCTCAAGTATTGATGAAGGGTTAATTTAGCTCTGAATACGTGTGTTGCAAATGAACTCGTTGCCGTGATGTTATATCATGTATACCATACTATGTCTCTGCTCATGCTACAGAAACTGTTCGCTCCGTTCAGCACAAAGTTGACTTTGCGTTGGCGGCAACCACACATCACAATTTCTGCAGGAATTGTCTAGTTAGTGTGGTTGCCTTAGGGCAACTACACTATTATTATTGCACATATTATTATTCATATATTTTATTCTTTCCACCCATTTTTTGGACCGCTACTCCTCCCAGAGTTTTCACACCACATACACGTGCCATATGTCAAAATGACCGGCTTCTTTGGGAATCGTGTGCTATTCCTTTGTGGAAAGTTTCGCTGCACGGTTTTTGAGAAATATTAATTTTTATGCCCACTTTTTCCCCATAGAGATGAATGGAGAAGGTGACGTCATTCATATGCGAACGGTGAAGTTACAGCATTGGTCGGCTTTGCACACGTGATGCGGTCAGCTCTACGGTCTCAGCAGGCAGGATAGGAAATATCTGATTGCGGAAGTGAAAGAACGATATTCAAAATGAAAAATTACAAATGAAAACGCTGTCAGCTAGGTATATCAACAAACATATGGCTTAGGCATACCCAGAAGTCCTCAATAATAATAGTATTTCACGAGACATTACGCTAATTCGTTGACGACGTTTCGTCACATGCAGCGTCTTAGAATGCTAGTGCTAACAAACAGTGAACGGCTTTAATGCGATAATGAGAGCACTTTCGGTTGACCTAAAAAAACGATATAAAAAAACCAACAATAGACGTGCTGTTATACCTGGTTAGAAGGCTTATGCTCTCAGCTACTGAATAAACGAATTTTCAAACAAGCCAGACTTTGCGTATTTGCATGCTAGTGCTAACAAAGAGCGAATACGTTCTATGACATGATGACATAGCTTTCGGTTGACCTAAAAAAACGATATTAAAAAAACAAAAATAGATGTGCTGTTATACCTGGTTAGAAGGCTTATGCTCTCAGCTACTGAATAAACGAATTTTCGAACAAGCCAGACTTTACTAAAAAGTACAACAACGCCGTCAACAGCACGTGTGCAGCAGCTTCAGGTCCGGTCTAACTCCAGAAATTTGCGTCGGCTAACACGTAGTAGGCTATCCTGTGTCTATGAGTTCGTATCCAAGGTAACAGATTAAACTCTGAATTGCAGCACAGTTAAATGTTTTTATTTGAATGGTAAAAATGAGCTGAACTTAACGTAAAACCATAAATCAATCACATTAATCTCCCTAGCCCTGTCTTGCTTTTTAAAATGGAGCGGTTGTGCAGTGCAGATATAACGTTTTTCCAAGACCCTCTGAAGTGGCCAGCTAGCTTTATGATTCGCCGTCACTCGTCACAGCATACCGTGAGTAAATCGCTGATCTCAAGTATTGATGAAGGGTTAATTTAGCTCTGAATACGTGTGTTGCAAATGAACTCGTTGCCGTGATGTTATATCATGTATACCATACTATGTCTCTGCTCATGCTACAGAAACTGTTCGCTCCGTTCAGCACAAAGTCGACTTTGCGTTGGCGGCAACCACACTTCACAATTTCTGCAGGAATTGTCTAGTTTGTCTCATTACAATGGACATTAGCAATCCCTAAACATTCAGCATCGTGATCTGACAGCTAAATTAGATAGCCAACCAAATTGTATCCTCGCAGATTTAACACCAATATGAATTTAATGTTTTAATTTTTCTGTCGCGATGATTGGGTCCCGATAGGGAACCGGCTTTTTAAGCGCAAATCGTGAATCAGTGGAGAAAACTCTGTTTCTGAAGTTGAAAGCCGAAGCTGGTTTGCATTTTTACAACATTAGCTGTAGCCTACTTGCCGGTAACAGTCTAACACCCCTTGTATTGTAGCGATTCAGCGAAGGGTAGAATGCAGCTTTGAACAATTTAGACGACTCTGCATCTCTGCTCTTTGCAACACGCCCTGCCGCCCATGTTCAATCTGCCAAACCTATAACAACCTATAACAACCTATAACCTATAACCCTAACTGCCATCTCGCAGCCCAATCCTTCCGGAATAACTGTTTACACCAGGAAGTAGGCATGGGGGCTATCTAGTAGCTGCGTGGTAGCGACTGCCCTTAATCCATTAGCCGTTCACAATGAACAAAGATCCTTTATCGATACGCCTACTTTTCCATCTCAGCCAAGCGTGAGAACTTTGGCGTTTTCCCAATTCAGACATTTCCGCTTAGATTTACGTGCACGAATCCCAAATTCGCGTAAACGATTGATTGGAAGACCCCGCTCTGATCAAGTAGGGGATGTAGCGTACGACCCAATTCTACTGCGTTCCGGAAGGTAGCCGAAAGCATTCACGCCAGGAATTCTTTAGCAGTGACAGCATCTAGCGTTGACTCTGGTGGTGAGAAACTCGACAATAAGCATGCCATTAACTTGTGCCCGCATATGTTGGAACGTTTCCGCTTTTAGCGAAAGACTTGCGATATTCGTGAAACCAGCCCCTCTGTGAGACGTCCCCGCAATCGAATGTGTATATTCGGTGTTGTAAATTTAGCGAATTTTAGAGGAAGCCATAGCTACTTTCCATAGAAATAGTTGGCAACACTGTATATTATGCGTTTACCGCTAGACTCAGAGCTCAGCAGAATTTAAATAAGGTTGATGACATTACCCGGCAAGAATCTGCAGCTAGCAGATATGGACGTGGCAGCAGCTTCCAGGCTTGAACATGGCTTCCTCCATGGAGGGGCGGCAGCCGCCGCAAAGCAGCGCTCCTTGAATGAAGCTCCCTGGCCACTTAGCAGTGAAGACAGTGCACCGGTATCCTCAATATCTGGAATATGCCGCTTAGACAACGCTTTGCGTGGCTGGCCCCGAAATGGATCGCCTGCCTGCTGCAGCTAGAGCTTAGAGGTAAGGAGCAATGCAAATACATAGCAAGACTTCCTCATAGTGCCTAGGCTGTGAGCTTAGACTAGCAGCTAACGTGTAGCAAGTAGACATGGTTTAGACTGGCAGCCTGCTGTAGCTGGATTGCAGGAAGAAGCGCCGATTTACGAAGCAACGTGCAGCGCTTGCATGCAGGAGGAGCAGCCGAATGAGTTGAGGGAGGCTGTTTAAGTCGACCGCCCTGTTAGTGAATGTACTGTGATAGGCGAACATCACTCAGCTGAGCCATCAGCTGATTCAGCCGGAGCGCTTGACTCTCGTGGCCTGCCAGAACTACGCCATGCTCCATTTGTGGCAGCAGTAATAGTAAAACAAACAAAGGGATGGTCGGTAGAAAATAAAGCAAAAAAGTGGAGTGGATAAATGAGTAAATAAGTAAATAAATAGAGGCAATGTTGTGTGTCTATGTGAGTGTACTTGTATGTCTGCCTCTAAAGAGTGTATATGTGTTTGCAAGTGTGTGTGTGTATGTGAATGTACATGAATGTTATTTGTTTGTGTTTGTTGTGGCACTAGCTCACCAGCAACTTAAGAGATTTGAGAAGTTTTTAATACTTTTCATTGAATTGTTCAGACTGTTTTTTCTTTGTAGGGCTGAGTTTTGTTCCAGTGTTACCTGTTCTGTTAAAATATTTAAACACTGTGAGATGGTGAGTTGTTTTCTGTTTTTCCAATTTAGTAAAATAGTTTTCTTGGCGATAGTTAGGGCTACCAGTAGAGGTGTTGTGATTTATTTTTGTGATGTGTCAAGTATACCCAAGTCTCCTGACGGGGATAGGGGGTTGCTGCACCCAAAGAACAGCGATAGTTTAGTAGTTATTTCTTTCCAGAATTGTTGTACTGGTGGGCAGAGCCAGAGTGCATGGAAGTAGTGGTCAGTCGTGTTAAGGGTACAGTGAGTGCATATGTCTGATCCGGTAAGTCCCATTATGTGCATCTTGTGTTGTGTAATATGTATTCTGTGAATGACTTCGTATTGAATTAGTCTTGTTTTAGTGTTCATGGACATGATGAAGGTGTTTTTGCATATTTTCAATTCAATTCAATTCAATTTTATTTGTATAGCGCTTTTAACAAAGGAGCTTTGTCACAAAGCAGCTTTACAGAGAACCGGCCCCCAAAGAGTAAGCCCAGGGCAACAGTGACAAGGAAAAACTCCCTGACTGTTAGCAGGAAGAAACCTTGAGCAGAACCGGACTCAGAGGGGGAACTCATCTGCCGAGGGCAGGCACCAGTTTGTTATGGAAAGTCAATAGTGGCAGGAGGCGGGGGTGCCCAGCTGGTCTAGCTGGTCTAGGGCTGGAGCTCCGGGCCGGGGGGGGTGCTCAGCAAACTTGGGCTACAGCTCCGGACAGGTGCCCAGAGCCGAGGAAAAGGAGAAAAAAAAATTGTTAGGGGGTTCAAAAGGTAGATTAGCAAGCAGTTCCACAGGAGGGGAGCACGATAGGGGAGGCCTGCACCCTGCGAACGGTGCGTTCGTAAGGGAATATAAGGAAGAAATCATTTAAGTACAAAGGGGTAAGCCCATGTAAGGATTTAAAGGTAAGAAGTGGTATCTTATAGTCTTCGCTGGAGCACTTTCAGAGATGAATTTGCGCATCCAGACAAAAGAGCATTGCAGTAATCTAATCCTGAAGTATCAAAAGCATGAACTAGCTTTTCTGCATCATGTAAGGGCAGTATTTTCTGACTTTTTCTCAAGTGATAAAAAGCATAGAGATGTTTTTAACATCTCTATGGATCAAAGGTAATACCAAGATCTTTGATTACAGCACTTGAAGTAATGGAGATTCCATCAATGTTCAGCATATAGTCAGATATTTTGCATCTCAGGGACTTGGGCCCCACTACCATTATTTTGGTCTTATCGGAGTGTAGCAAGAGAAAATTTTGGGTCATCCATTCCTTTATGTCTATAAAACAGGCTTTGATCTTTGACAGCTGGACAACTTCGTCAGGTTTAACTGATAGATACAACTGGGTGTCACATTTACATAGCAGTCGAAATTAATGCCATGTTTGCGAATAACTTGTCCCAGGGTCCCACAGGTCATTCACATCCAAGTTTGGCTTCTTGAGAAAGGGTTTGAGGACTGCAAGTTTAAGAGTCTGTGGTATGTGTCCAGATGCTAAAGACACATTGACAATATGTAACATTGGTGTTCCAATCATTGGTAGTAGCTCCTTGAAAAGATTTGTAGGGATAGGGTCTAGAAGATAAGCAGAAGATTTTGAGGAATTAACTATGGCATTAAACTCCATGAGATCTATTGGAGCAAAAGAGTTCAGATAGGCTGCTCGTCTTTCTGAAGATTCTTCTGAAGATTCTGCATCCATGCGTTGAGCAGATGGAAGGGCAGACCCTATATGAGGGGTGGTAGGAGAACTTTGAATCTTGTCTCTGATTTTTATAATTTTGTCACCAAAGAAATTCATAAAGTCATTGCTACTAAATGATATTGAGACACATGGATCAACTTGATTCTTGGTCAGTCTGGCAACAGTGTTATACAGGTGCCTAGGATTGTTTCTATGTTCATCTATTAAAGTAGAGAAGTATGAGGAACGTGCTGTGGAGAGGGCATGTTTGTAAGTTAGTAGACTCTCTTTCCAGTCCTGGAGGAATACTTGCAATTTAGTAGAACACCATTTGCGCTCAAGTTGGCGTGAAGCTTGTTTGAGAGCACGAATATGGTCATTGTACCAGGGTGCTAATTTCTTATAGCGGACTTTCCTCTTCTTAAGAGGTGCGATAGTATCCAGAGTTCTGGAAAATACATAGTTTATGTTGTCTGTCAGCTGATCAATTGAGCTAATGCTTGCATTTTTGTATGCGCATGGGCAGGAGCCAAGAAAATCCCCACAGTGCACAAATGAGCCTGGGAGCTCATTAATAAAAGCATTTGCAGTCCTGGAGGAAAGCTTACGGCTAAGGTAGAATGAAGGATCTGGTGAAAGACTTGTGAAGGTTGGAAAGTAATTAAATAATGGTCAGACAGCACAGGGTTATTAGGCATAACTGCTATATTTGCTATTTCTGTATCATAAGTTAAGACCAGATAAAGAGTATGGTTATGAGAATGTGTGGCCTGATTTATATGTTGATCGAAGCCAATAGATTCAATGATAGATAAGATTGCTGATCTGAGAGGATCGCCTTCACTATCCACGTGAATATTTAAGTCCCATACAATTACTACTTTATCTGAATTAACAACCAGGCTGGAAAGGAAATCAGCAAACTCAAGTAAAAAGCCATTGTATGGCCCTGGTGGCCTGTATACAATTGCAAGGATAAAACTGGACTGCTTTTTTGTCCAGATGTGCGAAACTGACAACAATCACTTCAAAAAAGTTACATTTGAAGCTGGATTTCAAAGTAGCAAAAAGATTAGAATTATATACAGCAGCAACACCACCACCACGACCCATCAGATGGGGTGGATTCATTTAAGGCAATATATTCATCAGCTTTAAGCCAAGTTTCAGTTACACATTAGATTTCAACTTGGTGATCAGTGATTAATTCATTTACAAGAGTTGCCTTAGGGGCTAGTGATTAACGAATCCAATTTTTAGCTGTGTTTTTAGCTGAGTTTGGTCACCCGCATTATTAGTAGAATTTTAAGGTCTGATTTTTTGCAGATTAGCCATACAAACACCCCTAGCGGGCTTCTTAGCAAGGCTTAATTTTAGTCAAGGGACAGACACTATCTCAATAACATGTAACCTGGGCAGCAGCTTTTGGGAACAAGCAGAAGTCTGTGTAAGACAGTAGGTCTGCTGCCTGGCCTTGGTTCTGGTGTGTCAGGAAATGGAATTTCTAAGACTATACGATAAATTACTAGAGATAAGAGCGGCACCCTCCCACAAGGGGTGAATACCATCTCTTTTCAAAAGACCAGGCCTCCCCCAGAAAGTATTCCAGTGGTCTATAAAGCCAACACCATTTGCAGGGCACCAAACAGACAACCAGCGATTTAGTGATGTCAATCTGCTGTAGATTTCATCACCACGCCAGAGTTTCAAATTCGTTGACGACGTTTCGTCACATGCAGCGTCTTAGAATGCTAGTGCTAACAAACAGTCATGGCTTTAATGCGATAATGAGAGCACTTTCGGTTGACCTAAAAAAACGATATTAAAAAACCAAAAACAGACGTGCTGTTATACCTGGTTAGAAAGCTTATGCTCTCAGCTACTGAATAAACGAATTTTCAAACAAGCCAGACTTTGCGTATTTGCATGCTAGTGCTAACAAAGAGCGAATACGTTCTATGACATGATGACATAGCTTTCGGTTGACCTAAAAAAACGATATTAAAAAAACAAAAATAGACGTGCTGTTATACCTGGTTAGAAGGCTTATGCTCTCAGCTACTGAATAAACGAATTTTCAAACAAGCCAGACTTTGCGTATTTGCATGCTAGTGCTAACAAAGAGCGAATACGTTCTATGACATGATGACATAGCTTTCGGTTGACCTAAAAAAACGATATTAAAAAAACAAAAATAGATGTGCTGTTATACCTGGTTAGAAGGCTTATGCTCTCAGCTACTGAATAAACGAATTTTCGAACAAGCCAGACTTTACTAAAAAGTACAACAACGCCGTCAACAGCACGTGTGCAGCAGCTTCAGGTCCGGTCTAACTCCAGAAATTTGCGTCGGCTAACACGTAGTAGGCTATCCTGTGTCTATGAGTTCGTATCTAAGGTAACAGATTAAACTCTGAATTGCAGCACAGTTAAATGTTTTTATTTGAATGGTAAAAATGAGCTGAACTTAACGTAAAACCATAAATCAATCACATTAATCTCCCTAGCCCTGTCTTGCTTTTTAAAATGGAGCGGTTGTGCAGTGCAGATATAACGTTTTTCCAAGACCCTCTGAAGTGGCCAGCTAGCTTTATGATTCGCCGTCACTCGTCACAGCATACCGTGAGTAAATCGCTGATCTCAAGTATTGATGAAGGGTTAATTTAGCTCTGAATACGTGTGTTGCAAATGAACTCGTTGCCGTGATGTTATATCATGTATACCATACTATGTCTCTGCTCATGCTACAGAAACTGTTCGCTCCGTTCAGCACAAAGTTGACTTTGCGTTGGCGGCAACCACACATCACAATTTCTGCAGGAATTGTCTAGTTAGTGTGGTTGCCTTAGGGCAACTACACTATTATTATTGCACATATTATTATTCATATATTTTATTCTTTCCACCCATTTTTTGGACCGCTACTCCTCCCAGAGTTTTCACACCACATACACGTGCCATATGTCAAAATGACCGGCTTCTTTGGGAATCGTGTGCTATTCCTTTGTGGAAAGTTTCGCTGCACGGTTTTTGAGAAATATTAATTTTTATGCCCACTTTTTCCCCATAGAGATGAATGGAGAAGGTGACGTCATTCATATGCGAACGGTGAAGTTACAGCATTGGTCGGCTTTGCACACGTGATGCGGTCAGCTCTACGGTCTCAGCAGGCAGGATAGGAAATATCTGATTGCGGAAGTGAAAGAACGATATTCAAAATGAAAAATTACAAATGAAAACGCTGTCAGCTAGGTATATCAACAAACATATGGCTTAGGCATACCCAGAAGTCCTCAATAATAATAGTATTTCACGAGACATTACGCTAATTCGTTGACGACGTTTCGTCACATGCAGCGTCTTAGAATGCTAGTGCT
This sequence comes from Anguilla anguilla, assembly GCF_013347855.1. NCBI lineage: Eukaryota > Metazoa > Chordata > Actinopteri > Anguilliformes > Anguillidae > Anguilla > Anguilla anguilla. The sequence goes on along the minus strand of NC_049210.1, from coordinate 27,883,364 downwards.
AACAAACAGTGAACGGCTTTAATGCGATAATGAGAGCACTTTCGGTTGACCTAAAAAAACGATATAAAAAAACCAACAATAGACGTGCTGTTATACCTGGTTAGAAGGCTTATGCTCTCAGCTACTGAATAAACGAATTTTCAAACAAGCCAGACTTTGCGTATTTGCATGCTAGTGCTAACAAAGAGCGAATACGTTCTATGACATGATGACATAGCTTTCGGTTGACCTAAAAAAACGATATTAAAAAAACAAAAATAGATGTGCTGTTATACCTGGTTAGAAGGCTTATGCTCTCAGCTACTGAATAAACGAATTTTCGAACAAGCCAGACTTTACTAAAAAGTACAACAACGCCGTCAACAGCACGTGTGCAGCAGCTTCAGGTCCGGTCTAACTCCAGAAATTTGCGTCGGCTAACACGTAGTAGGCTATCCTGTGTCTATGAGTTCGTATCCAAGGTAACAGATTAAACTCTGAATTGCAGCACAGTTAAATGTTTTTATTTGAATGGTAAAAATGAGCTGAACTTAACGTAAAACCATAAATCAATCACATTAATCTCCCTAGCCCTGTCTTGCTTTTTAAAATGGAGCGGTTGTGCAGTGCAGATATAACGTTTTTCCAAGACCCTCTGAAGTGGCCAGCTAGCTTTATGATTCGCCGTCACTCGTCACAGCATACCGTGAGTAAATCGCTGATCTCAAGTATTGATGAAGGGTTAATTTAGCTCTGAATACGTGTGTTGCAAATGAACTCGTTGCCGTGATGTTATATCATGTATACCATACTATGTCTCTGCTCATGCTACAGAAACTGTTCGCTCCGTTCAGCACAAAGTCGACTTTGCGTTGGCGGCAACCACACTTCACAATTTCTGCAGGAATTGTCTAGTTTGTCTCATTACAATGGACATTAGCAATCCCTAAACATTCAGCATCGTGATCTGACAGCTAAATTAGATAGCCAACCAAATTGTATCCTCGCAGATTTAACACCAATATGAATTTAATGTTTTAATTTTTCTGTCGCGATGATTGGGTCCCGATAGGGAACCGGCTTTTTAAGCGCAAATCGTGAATCAGTGGAGAAAACTCTGTTTCTGAAGTTGAAAGCCGAAGCTGGTTTGCATTTTTACAACATTAGCTGTAGCCTACTTGCCGGTAACAGTCTAACACCCCTTGTATTGTAGCGATTCAGCGAAGGGTAGAATGCAGCTTTGAACAATTTAGACGACTCTGCATCTCTGCTCTTTGCAACACGCCCTGCCGCCCATGTTCAATCTGCCAAACCTATAACAACCTATAACAACCTATAACCTATAACCCTAACTGCCATCTCGCAGCCCAATCCTTCCGGAATAACTGTTTACACCAGGAAGTAGGCATGGGGGCTATCTAGTAGCTGCGTGGTAGCGACTGCCCTTAATCCATTAGCCGTTCACAATGAACAAAGATCCTTTATCGATACGCCTACTTTTCCATCTCAGCCAAGCGTGAGAACTTTGGCGTTTTCCCAATTCAGACATTTCCGCTTAGATTTACGTGCACGAATCCCAAATTCGCGTAAACGATTGATTGGAAGACCCCGCTCTGATCAAGTAGGGGATGTAGCGTACGACCCAATTCTACTGCGTTCCGGAAGGTAGCCGAAAGCATTCACGCCAGGAATTCTTTAGCAGTGACAGCATCTAGCGTTGACTCTGGTGGTGAGAAACTCGACAATAAGCATGCCATTAACTTGTGCCCGCATATGTTGGAACGTTTCCGCTTTTAGCGAAAGACTTGCGATATTCGTGAAACCAGCCCCTCTGTGAGACGTCCCCGCAATCGAATGTGTATATTCGGTGTTGTAAATTTAGCGAATTTTAGAGGAAGCCATAGCTACTTTCCATAGAAATAGTTGGCAACACTGTATATTATGCGTTTACCGCTAGACTCAGAGCTCAGCAGAATTTAAATAAGGTTGATGACATTACCCGGCAAGAATCTGCAGCTAGCAGATATGGACGTGGCAGCAGCTTCCAGGCTTGAACATGGCTTCCTCCATGGAGGGGCGGCAGCCGCCGCAAAGCAGCGCTCCTTGAATGAAGCTCCCTGGCCACTTAGCAGTGAAGACAGTGCACCGGTATCCTCAATATCTGGAATATGCCGCTTAGACAACGCTTTGCGTGGCTGGCCCCGAAATGGATCGCCTGCCTGCTGCAGCTAGAGCTTAGAGGTAAGGAGCAATGCAAATACATAGCAAGACTTCCTCATAGTGCCTAGGCTGTGAGCTTAGACTAGCAGCTAACGTGTAGCAAGTAGACATGGTTTAGACTGGCAGCCTGCTGTAGCTGGATTGCAGGAAGAAGCGCCGATTTACGAAGCAACGTGCAGCGCTTGCATGCAGGAGGAGCAGCCGAATGAGTTGAGGGAGGCTGTTTAAGTCGACCGCCCTGTTAGTGAATGTACTGTGATAGGCGAACATCACTCAGCTGAGCCATCAGCTGATTCAGCCGGAGCGCTTGACTCTCGTGGCCTGCCAGAACTACACCATGCTCCATTTGTGGCAGCAGTAATAGTAAAACAAACAAAGGGATGGTCGGTAGAAAATAAAGCAAAAAAGTGGAGTGGATAAATGAGTAAATAAGTAAATAAATAGAGGCAATGTTGTGTGTCTATGTGAGTGTACTTGTATGTCTGCCTCTAAAGAGTGTATATGTGTTTGCAAGTGTGTGTGTGTATGTGAATGTACATGAATGTTATTTGTTTGTGTTTGTTGTGGCACTAGCTCACCAGCAACTTAAGAGATTTGAGAAGTTTTTAATACTTTTCATTGAATTGTTCAGACTGTTTTTTCTTTGTAGGGCTGAGTTTTGTTCCAGTGTTACCTGTTCTGTTAAAATATTTAAACACTGTGAGATGGTGAGTTGTTTTCTGTTTTTCCAATTTAGTAAAATAGTTTTCTTGGCGATAGTTAGGGCTACCAGTAGAGGTGTTGTGATTTATTTTTGTGATGTGTCAAGTATACCCAAGTCTCCTGACGGGGATAGGGGGTTGCTGCACCCAAAGAACAGCGATAGTTTAGTAGTTATTTCTTTCCAGAATTGTTGTACTGGTGGGCAGAGCCAGAGTGCATGGAAGTAGTGGTCAGTCGTGTTAAGGGTACAGTGAGTGCATATGTCTGATCCGGTAAGTCCCATTATGTGCATCTTGTGTTGTGTAATATGTATTCTGTGAATGACTTCGTATTGAATTAGTCTTGTTTTAGTGTTCATGGACATGATGAAGGTGTTTTTGCATATTTTCAATTCAATTCAATTCAATTTTATTTGTATAGCGCTTTTAACAAAGGAGCTTTGTCACAAAGCAGCTTTACAGAGAACCGGCCCCCAAAGAGTAAGCCCAGGGCAACAGTGACAAGGAAAAACTCCCTGACTGTTAGCAGGAAGAAACCTTGAGCAGAACCGGACTCAGAGGGGGAACTCATCTGCCGAGGGCAGGCACCAGTTTGTTATGGAAAGTCAATAGTGGCAGGAGGCGGGGGTGCCCAGCTGGTCTAGCTGGTCTAGGGCTGGAGCTCCGGGCCGGGGGGGGTGCTCAGCAAACTTGGGCTACAGCTCCGGACAGGTGCCCAGAGCCGAGGAAAAGGAGAAAAAAAAATTGTTAGGGGGTTCAAAAGGTAGATTAGCAAGCAGTTCCACAGGAGGGGAGCACGATAGGGGAGGCCTGCACCCTGCGAACGGTGCGTTCGTAAGGGAATATAAGGAAGAAATCATTTAAGTACAAAGGGGTAAGCCCATGTAAGGATTTAAAGGTAAGAAGTGGTATCTTATAGTCTTCGCTGGAGCACTTTCAGAGATGAATTTGCGCATCCAGACAAAAGAGCATTGCAGTAATCTAATCCTGAAGTATCAAAAGCATGAACTAGCTTTTCTGCATCATGTAAGGGCAGTATTTTCTGACTTTTTCTCAAGTGATAAAAAGCATAGAGATGTTTTTAACATCTCTATGGATCAAAGGTAATACCAAGATCTTTGATTACAGCACTTGAAGTAATGGAGATTCCATCAATGTTCAGCATATAGTCAGATATTTTGCATCTCAGGGACTTGGGCCCCACTACCATTATTTTGGTCTTATCGGAGTGTAGCAAGAGAAAATTTTGGGTCATCCATTCCTTTATGTCTATAAAACAGGCTTTGATCTTTGACAGCTGGACAACTTCGTCAGGTTTAACTGATAGATACAACTGGGTGTCACATTTACATAGCAGTCGAAATTAATGCCATGTTTGCGAATAACTTGTCCCAGGGTCCCACAGGTCATTCACATCCAAGTTTGGCTTCTTGAGAAAGGGTTTGAGGACTGCAAGTTTAAGAGTCTGTGGTATGTGTCCAGATGCTAAAGACACATTGACAATATGTAACATTGGTGTTCCAATCATTGGTAGTAGCTCCTTGAAAAGATTTGTAGGGATAGGGTCTAGAAGATAAGCAGAAGATTTTGAGGAATTAACTATGGCATTAAACTCCATGAGATCTATTGGAGCAAAAGAGTTCAGATAGGCTGCTCGTCTTTCTGAAGATTCTTCTGAAGATTCTGCATCCATGCGTTGAGCAGATGGAAGGGCAGACCCTATATGAGGGGTGGTAGGAGAACTTTGAATCTTGTCTCTGATTTTTATAATTTTGTCACCAAAGAAATTCATAAAGTCATTGCTACTAAATGATATTGAGACACATGGATCAACTTGATTCTTGGTCAGTCTGGCAACAGTGTTATACAGGTGCCTAGGATTGTTTCTATGTTCATCTATTAAAGTAGAGAAGTATGAGGAACGTGCTGTGGAGAGGGCATGTTTGTAAGTTAGTAGACTCTCTTTCCAGTCCTGGAGGAATACTTGCAATTTAGTAGAACACCATTTGCGCTCAAGTTGGCGTGAAGCTTGTTTGAGAGCACGAATATGGTCATTGTACCAGGGTGCTAATTTCTTATAGCGGACTTTCCTCTTCTTAAGAGGTGCGATAGTATCCAGAGTTCTGGAAAATACATAGTTTATGTTGTCTGTCAGCTGATCAATTGAGCTAATGCTTGCATTTTTGTATGCGCATGGGCAGGAGCCAAGAAAATCCCCACAGTGCACAAATGAGCCTGGGAGCTCATTAATAAAAGCATTTGCAGTCCTGGAGGAAAGCTTACGGCTAAGGTAGAATGAAGGATCTGGTGAAAGACTTGTGAAGGTTGGAAAGTAATTAAATAATGGTCAGACAGCACAGGGTTATTAGGCATAACTGCTATATTTGCTATTTCTGTATCATAAGTTAAGACCAGATAAAGAGTATGGTTATGAGAATGTGTGGCCTGATTTATATGTTGATCGAAGCCAATAGATTCAATGATAGATAAGATTGCTGATCTGAGAGGATCGCCTTCACTATCCACGTGAATATTTAAGTCCCATACAATTACTACTTTATCTGAATTAACAACCAGGCTGGAAAGGAAATCAGCAAACTCAAGTAAAAAGCCATTGTATGGCCCTGGTGGCCTGTATACAATTGCAAGGATAAAACTGGACTGCTTTTTTGTCCAGATGTGCGAAACTGACAACAATCACTTCAAAAAAGTTACATTTGAAGCTGGATTTCAAAGTAGCAAAAAGATTAGAATTATATACAGCAGCAACACCACCACCACGACCCATCAGATGGGGTGGATTCATTTAAGGCAATATATTCATCAGCTTTAAGCCAAGTTTCAGTTACACATTAGATTTCAACTTGGTGATCAGTGATTAATTCATTTACAAGAGTTGCCTTAGGGGCTAGTGATTAACGAATCCAATTTTTAGCTGTGTTTTTAGCTGAGTTTGGTCACCCGCATTATTAGTAGAATTTTAAGGTCTGATTTTTTGCAGATTAGCCATACAAACACCCCTAGCGGGCTTCTTAGCAAGGCTTAATTTTAGTCAAGGGACAGACACTATCTCAATAACATGTAACCTGGGCAGCAGCTTTTGGGAACAAGCAGAAGTCTGTGTAAGACAGTAGGTCTGCTGCCTGGCCTTGGTTCTGGTGTGTCAGGAAATGGAATTTCTAAGACTATACGATAAATTACTAGAGATAAGAGCGGCACCCTCCCACAAGGGGTGAATACCATCTCTTTTCAAAAGACCAGGCCTCCCCCAGAAAGTATTCCAGTGGTCTATAAAGCCAACACCATTTGCAGGGCACCAAACAGACAACCAGCGATTTAGTGATGTCAATCTGCTGTAGATTTCATCACCACGCCAGAGTTTCAAATTCGTTGACGACGTTTCGTCACATGCAGCGTCTTAGAATGCTAGTGCTAACAAACAGTCATGGCTTTAATGCGATAATGAGAGCACTTTCGGTTGACCTAAAAAAACGATATTAAAAAACCAAAAACAGACGTGCTGTTATACCTGGTTAGAAAGCTTATGCTCTCAGCTACTGAATAAACGAATTTTCAAACAAGCCAGACTTTGCGTATTTGCATGCTAGTGCTAACAAAGAGCGAATACGTTCTATGACATGATGACATAGCTTTCGGTTGACCTAAAAAAACGATATTAAAAAAACAAAAATAGACGTGCTGTTATACCTGGTTAGAAGGCTTATGCTCTCAGCTACTGAATAAACGAATTTTCAAACAAGCCAGACTTTGCGTATTTGCATGCTAGTGCTAACAAAGAGCGAATACGTTCTATGACATGATGACATAGCTTTCGGTTGACCTAAAAAAACGATATTAAAAAAACAAAAATAGATGTGCTGTTATACCTGGTTAGAAGGCTTATGCTCTCAGCTACTGAATAAACGAATTTTCGAACAAGCCAGACTTTACTAAAAAGTACAACAACGCCGTCAACAGCACGTGTGCAGCAGCTTCAGGTCCGGTCTAACTCCAGAAATTTGCGTCGGCTAACACGTAGTAGGCTATCCTGTGTCTATGAGTTCGTATCTAAGGTAACAGATTAAACTCTGAATTGCAGCACAGTTAAATGTTTTTATTTGAATGGTAAAAATGAGCTGAACTTAACGTAAAACCATAAATCAATCACATTAATCTCCCTAGCCCTGTCTTGCTTTTTAAAATGGAGCGGTTGTGCAGTGCAGATATAACGTTTTTCCAAGACCCTCTGAAGTGGCCAGCTAGCTTTATGATTCGCCGTCACTCGTCACAGCATACCGTGAGTAAATCGCTGATCTCAAGTATTGATGAAGGGTTAATTTAGCTCTGAATACGTGTGTTGCAAATGAACTCGTTGCCGTGATGTTATATCATGTATACCATACTATGTCTCTGCTCATGCTACAGAAACTGTTCGCTCCGTTCAGCACAAAGTTGACTTTGCGTTGGCGGCAACCACACATCACAATTTCTGCAGGAATTGTCTAGTTAGTGTGGTTGCCTTAGGGCAACTACACTATTATTATTGCACATATTATTATTCATATATTTTATTCTTTCCACCCATTTTTTGGACCGCTACTCCTCCCAGAGTTTTCACACCACATACACGTGCCATATGTCAAAATGACCGGCTTCTTTGGGAATCGTGTGCTATTCCTTTGTGGAAAGTTTCGCTGCACGGTTTTTGAGAAATATTAATTTTTATGCCCACTTTTTCCCCATAGAGATGAATGGAGAAGGTGACGTCATTCATATGCGAACGGTGAAGTTACAGCATTGGTCGGCTTTGCACACGTGATGCGGTCAGCTCTACGGTCTCAGCAGGCAGGATAGGAAATATCTGATTGCGGAAGTGAAAGAACGATATTCAAAATGAAAAATTACAAATGAAAACGCTGTCAGCTAGGTATATCAACAAACATATGGCTTAGGCATACCCAGAAGTCCTCAATAATAATAGTATTTCACGAGACATTACGCTAATTCGTTGACGACGTTTCGTCACATGCAGCGTCTTAGAATGCTAGTGCTAACAAACAGTGAACGGCTTTAATGCGATAATGAGAGCACTTTCGGTTGACCTAAAAAAACGATATAAAAAAACCAACAATAGACGTGCTGTTATACCTGGTTAGAAGGCTTATGCTCTCAGCTACTGAATAAACGAATTTTCAAACAAGCCAGACTTTGCGTATTTGCATGCTAGTGCTAACAAAGAGCGAATACGTTCTATGACATGATGACATAGCTTTCGGTTGACCTAAAAAAACGATATTAAAAAAACAAAAATAGATGTGCTGTTATACCTGGTTAGAAGGCTTATGCTCTCAGCTACTGAATAAACGAATTTTCGAACAAGCCAGACTTTACTAAAAAGTACAACAACGCCGTCAACAGCACGTGTGCAGCAGCTTCAGGTCCGGTCTAACTCCAGAAATTTGCGTCGGCTAACACGTAGTAGGCTATCCTGTGTCTATGAGTTCGTATCCAAGGTAACAGATTAAACTCTGAATTGCAGCACAGTTAAATGTTTTTATTTGAATGGTAAAAATGAGCTGAACTTAACGTAAAACCATAAATCAATCACATTAATCTCCCTAGCCCTGTCTTGCTTTTTAAAATGGAGCGGTTGTGCAGTGCAGATATAACGTTTTTCCAAGACCCTCTGAAGTGGCCAGCTAGCTTTATGATTCGCCGTCACTCGTCACAGCATACCGTGAGTAAATCGCTGATCTCAAGTATTGATGAAGGGTTAATTTAGCTCTGAATACGTGTGTTGCAAATGAACTCGTTGCCGTGATGTTATATCATGTATACCATACTATGTCTCTGCTCATGCTACAGAAACTGTTCGCTCCGTTCAGCACAAAGTCGACTTTGCGTTAGCGGCAACCACACTTCACAATTTCTGCAGGAATTGTCTAGTTAGTGTGGTTGCCTTAGGGCAACTACACTATTATTATTGCACATATTATTATTCATATATTTTATTCTTTCCACCCATTTTTTGGACCGCTACTCCTCCCAGAGTTTTCACACCACATACACGTGCCATATGTCAAAATGACCGGCTTCTTTGGGAATCGTGTGCTATTCCTTTGTGGAAAGTTTCGCTGCACGGTTTTTGAGAAATATTAATTTTTATGCCCACTTTTTCCCCATAGAGATGAATGGAGAAGGTGACGTCATTCATATGCGAACGGTGAAGTTACAGCATTGGTCGGCTTTGCACACGTGATGCGGTCAGCTCTACGGTCTCAGCAGGCAGGATAGGAAATATCTGATTGCGGAAGTGAAAGAACGATATTCAAAATGAAAAATTACAAATGAAAACGCTGTCAGCTAGGTATATCAACAAACATATGGCTTAGGCATACCCAGAAGTCCTCAATAATAATAGTATTTCACGAGACATTACGCTAATTCGTTGACGACGTTTCGTCACATGCAGCGTCTTAGAATGCTAGTGCTAACAAACAGTGAACGGCTTTAATGCGATAATGAGAGCACTTTCGGTTGACCTAAAAAAACGATATAAAAAAACCAACAATAGACGTGCTGTTATACCTGGTTAGAAGGCTTATGCTCTCAGCTACTGAATAAACGAATTTTCAAACAAGCCAGACTTTGCGTATTTGCATGCTAGTGCTAACAAAGAGCGAATACGTTCTATGACATGATGACATAGCTTTCGGTTGACCTAAAAAAACGATATTAAAAAAACAAAAATAGATGTGCTGTTATACCTGGTTAGAAGGCTTATGCTCTCAGCTACTGAATAAACGAATTTTCGAACAAGCCAGACTTTACTAAAAAGTACAACAACGCCGTCAACAGCACGTGTGCAGCAGCTTCAGGTCCGGTCTAACTCCAGAAATTTGCGTCGGCTAACACGTAGTAGGCTATCCTGTGTCTATGAGTTCGTATCCAAGGTAACAGATTAAACTCTGAATTGCAGCACAGTTAAATGTTTTTATTTGAATGGTAAAAATGAGCTGAACTTAACGTAAAACCATAAATCAATCACATTAATCTCCCTAGCCCTGTCTTGCTTTTTAAAATGGAGCGGTTGTGCAGTGCAGATATAACGTTTTTCCAAGACCCTCTGAAGTGGCCAGCTAGCTTTATGATTCGCCGTCACTCGTCACAGCATACCGTGAGTAAATCGCTGATCTCAAGTATTGATGAAGGGTTAATTTAGCTCTGAATACGTGTGTTGCAAATGAACTCGTTGCCGTGATGTTATATCATGTATACCATACTATGTCTCTGCTCATGCTACAGAAACTGTTCGCTCCGTTCAGCACAAAGTCGACTTTGCGTTGGCGGCAACCACACTTCACAATTTCTGCAGGAATTGTCTAGTTTGTCTCATTACAATGGACATTAGCAATCCCTAAACATTCAGCATCGTGATCTGACAGCTAAATTAGATAGCCAACCAAATTGTATCCTCGCAGATTTAACACCAATATGAATTTAATGTTTTAATTTTTCTGTCGCGATGATTGGGTCCCGATAGGGAACCGGCTTTTTAAGCGCAAATCGTGAATCAGTGGAGAAAACTCTGTTTCTGAAGTTGAAAGCCGAAGCTGGTTTGCATTTTTACAACATTAGCTGTAGCCTACTTGCCGGTAACAGTCTAACACCCCTTGTATTGTAGCGATTCAGCGAAGGGTAGAATGCAGCTTTGAACAATTTAGACGACTCTGCATCTCTGCTCTTTGCAACACGCCCTGCCGCCCATGTTCAATCTGCCAAACCTATAACAACCTATAACAACCTATAACCTATAACCCTAACTGCCATCTCGCAGCCCAATCCTTCCGGAATAACTGTTTACACCAGGAAGTAGGCATGGGGGCTATCTAGTAGCTGCGTGGTAGCGACTGCCCTTAATCCATTAGCCGTTCACAATGAACAAAGATCCTTTATCGATACGCCTACTTTTCCATCTCAGCCAAGCGTGAGAACTTTGGCGTTTTCCCAATTCAGACATTTCCGCTTAGATTTACGTGCACGAATCCCAAATTCGCGTAAACGATTGATTGGAAGACCCCGCTCTGATCAAGTAGGGGATGTAGCGTACGACCCAATTCTACTGCGTTCCGGAAGGTAGCCGAAAGCATTCACGCCAGGAATTCTTTAGCAGTGACAGCATCTAGCGTTGACTCTGGTGGTGAGAAACTCGACAATAAGCATGCCATTAACTTGTGCCCGCATATGTTGGAACGTTTCCGCTTTTAGCGAAAGACTTGCGATATTCGTGAAACCAGCCCCTCTGTGAGACGTCCCCGCAATCGAATGTGTATATTCGGTGTTGTAAATTTAGCGAATTTTAGAGGAAGCCATAGCTACTTTCCATAGAAATAGTTGGCAACACTGTATATTATGCGTTTACCGCTAGACTCAGAGCTCAGCAGAATTTAAATAAGGTTGATGACATTACCCGGCAAGAATCTGCAGCTAGCAGATATGGACGTGGCAGCAGCTTCCAGGCTTGAACATGGCTTCCTCCATGGAGGGGCGGCAGCCGCCGCAAAGCAGCGCTCCTTGAATGAAGCTCCCTGGCCACTTAGCAGTGAAGACAGTGCACCGGTATCCTCAATATCTGGAATATGCCGCTTAGACAACGCTTTGCGTGGCTGGCCCCGAAATGGATCGCCTGCCTGCTGCAGCTAGAGCTTAGAGGTAAGGAGCAATGCAAATACATAGCAAGACTTCCTCATAGTGCCTAGGCTGTGAGCTTAGACTAGCAGCTAACGTGTAGCAAGTAGACATGGTTTAGACTGGCAGCCTGCTGTAGCTGGATTGCAGGAAGAAGCGCCGATTTACGAAGCAACGTGCAGCGCTTGCATGCAGGAGGAGCAGCCGAATGAGTTGAGGGAGGCTGTTTAAGTCGACCGCCCTGTTAGTGAATGTACTGTGATAGGCGAACATCACTCAGCTGAGCCATCAGCTGATTCAGCCGGAGCGCTTGACTCTCGTGGCCTGCCAGAACTACGCCATGCTCCATTTGTGGCAGCAGTAATAGTAAAACAAACAAAGGGATGGTCGGTAGAAAATAAAGCAAAAAAGTGGAGTGGATAAATGAGTAAATAAGTAAATAAATAGAGGCAATGTTGTGTGTCTATGTGAGTGTACTTGTATGTCTGCCTCTAAAGAGTGTATATGTGTTTGCAAGTGTGTGTGTGTATGTGAATGTACATGAATGTTATTTGTTTGTGTTTGTTGTGGCACTAGCTCACCAGCAACTTAAGAGATTTGAGAAGTTTTTAATACTTTTCATTGAATTGTTCAGACTGTTTTTTCTTTGTAGGGCTGAGTTTTGTTCCAGTGTTACCTGTTCTGTTAAAATATTTAAACACTGTGAGATGGTGAGTTGTTTTCTGTTTTTCCAATTTAGTAAAATAGTTTTCTTGGCGATAGTTAGGGCTACCAGTAGAGGTGTTGTGATTTATTTTTGTGATGTGTCAAGTATACCCAAGTCTCCTGACGGGGATAGGGGGTTGCTGCACCCAAAGAACAGCGATAGTTTAGTAGTTATTTCTTTCCAGAATTGTTGTACTGGTGGGCAGAGCCAGAGTGCATGGAAGTAGTGGTCAGTCGTGTTAAGGGTACAGTGAGTGCATATGTCTGATCCGGTAAGTCCCATTATGTGCATCTTGTGTTGTGTAATATGTATTCTGTGAATGACTTCGTATTGAATTAGTCTTGTTTTAGTGTTCATGGACATGATGAAGGTGTTTTTGCATATTTTCAATTCAATTCAATTCAATTTTATTTGTATAGCGCTTTTAACAAAGGAGCTTTGTCACAAAGCAGCTTTACAGAGAACCGGCCCCCAAAGAGTAAGCCCAGGGCAACAGTGACAAGGAAAAACTCCCTGACTGTTAGCAGGAAGAAACCTTGAGCAGAACCGGACTCAGAGGGGGAACTCATCTGCCGAGGGCAGGCACCAGTTTGTTATGGAAAGTCAATAGTGGCAGGAGGCGGGGGTGCCCAGCTGGTCTAGCTGGTCTAGGGCTGGAGCTCCGGGCCGGGGGGGGTGCTCAGCAAACTTGGGCTACAGCTCCGGACAGGTGCCCAGAGCCGAGGAAAAGGAGAAAAAAAAATTGTTAGGGGGTTCAAAAGGTAGATTAGCAAGCAGTTCCACAGGAGGGGAGCACGATAGGGGAGGCCTGCACCCTGCGAACGGTGCGTTCGTAAGGGAATATAAGGAAGAAATCATTTAAGTACAAAGGGGTAAGCCCATGTAAGGATTTAAAGGTAAGAAGTGGTATCTTATAGTCTTCGCTGGAGCACTTTCAGAGATGAATTTGCGCATCCAGACAAAAGAGCATTGCAGTAATCTAATCCTGAAGTATCAAAAGCATGAACTAGCTTTTCTGCATCATGTAAGGGCAGTATTTTCTGACTTTTTCTCAAGTGATAAAAAGCATAGAGATGTTTTTAACATCTCTATGGATCAAAGGTAATACCAAGATCTTTGATTACAGCACTTGAAGTAATGGAGATTCCATCAATGTTCAGCATATAGTCAGATATTTTGCATCTCAGGGACTTGGGCCCCACTACCATTATTTTGGTCTTATCGGAGTGTAGCAAGAGAAAATTTTGGGTCATCCATTCCTTTATGTCTATAAAACAGGCTTTGATCTTTGACAGCTGGACAACTTCGTCAGGTTTAACTGATAGATACAACTGGGTGTCACATTTACATAGCAGTCGAAATTAATGCCATGTTTGCGAATAACTTGTCCCAGGGTCCCACAGGTCATTCACATCCAAGTTTGGCTTCTTGAGAAAGGGTTTGAGGACTGCAAGTTTAAGAGTCTGTGGTATGTGTCCAGATGCTAAAGACACATTGACAATATGTAACATTGGTGTTCCAATCATTGGTAGTAGCTCCTTGAAAAGATTTGTAGGGATAGGGTCTAGAAGATAAGCAGAAGATTTTGAGGAATTAACTATGGCATTAAACTCCATGAGATCTATTGGAGCAAAAGAGTTCAGATAGGCTGCTCGTCTTTCTGAAGATTCTTCTGAAGATTCTGCATCCATGCGTTGAGCAGATGGAAGGGCAGACCCTATATGAGGGGTGGTAGGAGAACTTTGAATCTTGTCTCTGATTTTTATAATTTTGTCACCAAAGAAATTCATAAAGTCATTGCTACTAAATGATATTGAGACACATGGATCAACTTGATTCTTGGTCAGTCTGGCAACAGTGTTATACAGGTGCCTAGGATTGTTTCTATGTTCATCTATTAAAGTAGAGAAGTATGAGGAACGTGCTGTGGAGAGGGCATGTTTGTAAGTTAGTAGACTCTCTTTCCAGTCCTGGAGGAATACTTGCAATTTAGTAGAACACCATTTGCGCTCAAGTTGGCGTGAAGCTTGTTTGAGAGCACGAATATGGTCATTGTACCAGGGTGCTAATTTCTTATAGCGGACTTTCCTCTTCTTAAGAGGTGCGATAGTATCCAGAGTTCTGGAAAATACATAGTTTATGTTGTCTGTCAGCTGATCAATTGAGCTAATGCTTGCATTTTTGTATGCGCATGGGCAGGAGCCAAGAAAATCCCCACAGTGCACAAATGAGCCTGGGAGCTCATTAATAAAAGCATTTGCAGTCCTGGAGGAAAGCTTACGGCTAAGGTAGAATGAAGGATCTGGTGAAAGACTTGTGAAGGTTGGAAAGTAATTAAATAATGGTCAGACAGCACAGGGTTATTAGGCATAACTGCTATATTTGCTATTTCTGTATCATAAGTTAAGACCAGATAAAGAGTATGGTTATGAGAATGTGTGGCCTGATTTATATGTTGATCGAAGCCAATAGATTCAATGATAGATAAGATTGCTGATCTGAGAGGATCGCCTTCACTATCCACGTGAATATTTAAGTCCCATACAATTACTACTTTATCTGAATTAACAACCAGGCTGGAAAGGAAATCAGCAAACTCAAGTAAAAAGCCATTGTATGGCCCTGGTGGCCTGTATACAATTGCAAGGATAAAACTGGACTGCTTTTTTGTCCAGATGTGCGAAACTGACAACAATCACTTCAAAAAAGTTACATTTGAAGCTGGATTTCAAAGTAGCAAAAAGATTAGAATTATATACAGCAGCAACACCACCACCACGACCCATCAGATGGGGTGGATTCATTTAAGGCAATATATTCATCAGCTTTAAGCCAAGTTTCAGTTACACATTAGATTTCAACTTGGTGATCAGTGATTAATTCATTTACAAGAGTTGCCTTAGGGGCTAGTGATTAACGAATCCAATTTTTAGCTGTGTTTTTAGCTGAGTTTGGTCACCCGCATTATTAGTAGAATTTTAAGGTCTGATTTTTTGCAGATTAGCCATACAAACACCCCTAGCGGGCTTCTTAGCAAGGCTTAATTTTAGTCAAGGGACAGACACTATCTCAATAACATGTAACCTGGGCAGCAGCTTTTGGGAACAAGCAGAAGTCTGTGTAAGACAGTAGGTCTGCTGCCTGGCCTTGGTTCTGGTGTGTCAGGAAATGGAATTTCTAAGACTATACGATAAATTACTAGAGATAAGAGCGGCACCCTCCCACAAGGGGTGAATACCATCTCTTTTCAAAAGACCAGGCCTCCCCCAGAAAGTATTCCAGTGGTCTATAAAGCCAACACCATTTGCAGGGCACCAAACAGACAACCAGCGATTTAGTGATGTCAATCTGCTGTAGATTTCATCACCACGCCAGAGTTTCAAATTCGTTGACGACGTTTCGTCACATGCAGCGTCTTAGAATGCTAGTGCTAACAAACAGTCATGGCTTTAATGCGATAATGAGAGCACTTTCGGTTGACCTAAAAAAACGATATTAAAAAACCAAAAACAGACGTGCTGTTATACCTGGTTAGAAAGCTTATGCTCTCAGCTACTGAATAAACGAATTTTCAAACAAGCCAGACTTTGCGTATTTGCATGCTAGTGCTAACAAAGAGCGAATACGTTCTATGACATGATGACATAGCTTTCGGTTGACCTAAAAAAACGATATTAAAAAAACAAAAATAGACGTGCTGTTATACCTGGTTAGAAGGCTTATGCTCTCAGCTACTGAATAAACGAATTTTCAAACAAGCCAGACTTTGCGTATTTGCATGCTAGTGCTAACAAAGAGCGAATACGTTCTATGACATGATGACATAGCTTTCGGTTGACCTAAAAAAACGATATTAAAAAAACAAAAATAGATGTGCTGTTATACCTGGTTAGAAGGCTTATGCTCTCAGCTACTGAATAAACGAATTTTCGAACAAGCCAGACTTTACTAAAAAGTACAACAACGCCGTCAACAGCACGTGTGCAGCAGCTTCAGGTCCGGTCTAACTCCAGAAATTTGCGTCGGCTAACACGTAGTAGGCTATCCTGTGTCTATGAGTTCGTATCTAAGGTAACAGATTAAACTCTGAATTGCAGCACAGTTAAATGTTTTTATTTGAATGGTAAAAATGAGCTGAACTTAACGTAAAACCATAAATCAATCACATTAATCTCCCTAGCCCTGTCTTGCTTTTTAAAATGGAGCGGTTGTGCAGTGCAGATATAACGTTTTTCCAAGACCCTCTGAAGTGGCCAGCTAGCTTTATGATTCGCCGTCACTCGTCACAGCATACCGTGAGTAAATCGCTGATCTCAAGTATTGATGAAGGGTTAATTTAGCTCTGAATACGTGTGTTGCAAATGAACTCGTTGCCGTGATGTTATATCATGTATACCATACTATGTCTCTGCTCATGCTACAGAAACTGTTCGCTCCGTTCAGCACAAAGTTGACTTTGCGTTGGCGGCAACCACACATCACAATTTCTGCAGGAATTGTCTAGTTAGTGTGGTTGCCTTAGGGCAACTACACTATTATTATTGCACATATTATTATTCATATATTTTATTCTTTCCACCCATTTTTTGGACCGCTACTCCTCCCAGAGTTTTCACACCACATACACGTGCCATATGTCAAAATGACCGGCTTCTTTGGGAATCGTGTGCTATTCCTTTGTGGAAAGTTTCGCTGCACGGTTTTTGAGAAATATTAATTTTTATGCCCACTTTTTCCCCATAGAGATGAATGGAGAAGGTGACGTCATTCATATGCGAACGGTGAAGTTACAGCATTGGTCGGCTTTGCACACGTGATGCGGTCAGCTCTACGGTCTCAGCAGGCAGGATAGGAAATATCTGATTGCGGAAGTGAAAGAACGATATTCAAAATGAAAAATTACAAATGAAAACGCTGTCAGCTAGGTATATCAACAAACATGGCTTAGGCATACCCAGAAGTCCTCAATAATAATAGTATTTCACGAGACATTACGCTAATTCGTTGACGACGTTTCGTCACATGCAGCGTCTTAGAATGCTAGTGCTAACAAACAGTGAACGGCTTTAATGCGATAATGAGAGCACTTTCGGTTGACCTAAAAAAACGATATAAAAAAACCAACAATATACGTGCTGTTATACCTGGTTAGAAAGCTTATGCTCTCAGCTACTGAATAAACGAATTTTCAAACAAGCCAGACTTTGCGTATTTGCATGCTAGTGCTAACAAAGAGCGAATACGTTCTATGACATGATGACATAGCTTTCGGTTGACCTAAAAAAACGATATTAAAAAAACAAAAATAGACGTGCTGTTATACCTGGTTAGAAGGCTTATGCTCTCAGCTACTGAATAAACGAATTTTCAAACAAGCCAGACTTTGCGTATTTGCATGCTAGTGCTAACAAAGAGCGAATACGTTCTATGACATGATGACATAGCTTTCGGTTGACCTAAAAAAACGATATTAAAAAAACAAAAATAGATGTGCTGTTATACCTGGTTAGAAGGCTTATGCTCTCAGCTACTGAATAAACGAATTTTCGAACAAGCCAGACTTTACTAAAAAGTACAACAACGCCGTCAACAGCACGTGTGCAGCAGCTTCAGGTCCGGTCTAACTCCAGAAATTTGCGTCGGCTAACACGTAGTAGGCTATCCTGTGTCTATGAGTTCGTATCTAAGGTAACAGATTAAACTCTGAATTGCAGCACAGTTAAATGTTTTTATTTGAATGGTAAAAATGAGCTGAACTTAACGTAAAACCATAAATCAATCACATTAATCTCCCTAGCCCTGTCTTGCTTTTTAAAATGGAGCGGTTGTGCAGTGCAGATATAACGTTTTTCCAAGACCCTCTGAAGTGGCCAGCTAGCTTTATGATTCGCCGTCACTCGTCACAGCATACCGTGAGTAAATCGCTGATCTCAAGTATTGATGAAGGGTTAATTTAGCTCTGAATACGTGTGTTGCAAATGAACTCGTTGCCGTGATGTTATATCATGTATACCATACTATGTCTCTGCTCATGCTACAGAAACTGTTCGCTCCGTTCAGCACAAAGTCAACTTTGCGTTGGCGGCAACCACACTTCACAATTTCTGCAGGAATTGTCTAGTTTGTCTCATTACAATGGACATTAGCAATCCCTAAACATTCAGCATCGTGATCTGACAGCTAAATTAGATAGCCAACCAAATTGTATCCTCGCAGATTTAACACCAATATGAATTTAATGTTTTAATTTTTCTGTCGCGATGATTGGGTCCCGATAGGGAACCGGCTTTTTAAGCGCAAATCGTGAATCAGTGGAGAAAACTCTGTTTCTGAAGTTGAAAGCCGAAGCTGGTTTGCATTTTTACAACATTAGCTGTAGCCTACTTGCCGGTAACAGTCTAACACCCCTTGTATTGTAGCGATTCAGCGAAGGGTAGAATGCAGCTTTGAACAATTTAGACGACTCTGCATCTCTGCTCTTTGCAACACGCCCTGCCGCCCATGTTCAATCTGCCAAACCTATAACAACCTATAACAACCTATAACCTATAACCCTAACTGCCATCTCGCAGCCCAATCCTTCCGGAATAACTGTTTACACCAGGAAGTAGGCATGGGGGCTATCTAGTAGCTGCGTGGTAGCGACTGCCCTTAATCCATTAGCCGTTCACAATGAACAAAGATCCTTTATCGATACGCCTACTTTTCCATCTCAGCCAAGCGTGAGAACTTTGGCGTTTTCCCAATTCAGACATTTCCGCTTAGATTTACGTGCACGAATCCCAAATTCGCGTAAACGATTGATTGGAAGACCCCGCTCTGATCAAGTAGGGGATGTAGCGTACGACCCAATTCTACTGCGTTCCGGAAGGTAGCCGAAAGCATTCACGCCAGGAATTCTTTAGCAGTGACAGCATCTAGCGTTGACTCTGGTGGTGAGAAACTCGACAATAAGCATGCCATTAACTTGTGCCCGCATATGTTGGAACGTTTCCGCTTTTAGCGAAAGACTTGCGATATTCGTGAAACCAGCCCCTCTGTGAGACGTCCCCGCAATCGAATGTGTATATTCGGTGTTGTAAATTTAGCGAATTTTAGAGGAAGCCATAGCTACTTTCCATAGAAATAGTTGGCAACACTGTATATTATGCGTTTACCGCTAGACTCAGAGCTCAGCAGAATTTAAATAAGGTTGATGACATTACCCGGCAAGAATCTGCAGCTAGCAGATATGGACGTGGCAGCAGCTTCCAGGCTTGAACATGGCTTCCTCCATGGAGGGGCGGCAGCCGCCGCAAAGCAGCGCTCCTTGAATGAAGCTCCCTGGCCACTTAGCAGTGAAGACAGTGCACCGGTATCCTCAATATCTGGAATATGCCGCTTAGACAACGCTTTGCGTGGCTGGCCCCGAAATGGATCGCCTGCCTGCTGCAGCTAGAGCTTAGAGGTAAGGAGCAATGCAAATACATAGCAAGACTTCCTCATAGTGCCTAGGCTGTGAGCTTAGACTAGCAGCTAACGTGTAGCAAGTAGACATGGTTTAGACTGGCAGCCTGCTGTAGCTGGATTGCAGGAAGAAGCGCCGATTTACGAAGCAACGTGCAGCGCTTGCATGCAGGAGGAGCAGCCGAATGAGTTGAGGGAGGCTGTTTAAGTCGACCGCCCTGTTAGTGAATGTACTGTGATAGGCGAACATCACTCAGCTGAGCCATCAGCTGATTCAGCCGGAGCGCTTGACTCTCGTGGCCTGCCAGAACTACGCCATGCTCCATTTGTGGCAGCAGTAATAGTAAAACAAACAAAGGGATGGTCGGTAGAAAATAAAGCAAAAAAGTGGAGTGGATAAATGAGTAAATAAGTAAATAAATAGAGGCAATGTTGTGTGTTTATGTGAGTGTACTTGTATGTCTGCCTCTAAAGAGTGTATATGTGTTTGCAAGTGTGTGTGTGTATGTGAATGTACATGAATGTTATTTGTTTGTGTTTGTTGTGGCACTAGCTCACCAGCAACTTAAGAGATTTGAGAAGTTTTTAATACTTTTCATTGAATTGTTCAGACTGTTTTTTCTTTGTAGGGCTGAGTTTTGTTCCAGTGTTACCTGTTCTGTTAAAATATTTAAACACTGTGAGATGGTGAGTTGTTTTCTGTTTTTCCAATTTAGTAAAATAGTTTTCTTGGCGATAGTTAGGGCTACCAGTAGAGGTGTTGTGATTTATTTTTGTGATGTGTCAAGTATACCCAAGTCTCCTGACGGGGATAGGGGGTTGCTGCACCCAAAGAACAGCGATAGTTTAGTAGTTATTTCTTTCCAGAATTGTTGTACTGGTGGGCAGAGCCAGAGTGCATGGAAGTAGTGGTCAGTCGTGTTAAGGGTACAGTGAGTGCATATGTCTGATCCGGTAAGTCCCATTATGTGCATCTTGTGTTGTGTAATATGTATTCTGTGAATGACTTCGTATTGAATTAGTCTTGTTTTAGTGTTCATGGACATGATGAAGGTGTTTTTGCATATTTTCAATTCAATTCAATTCAATTTTATTTGTATAGCGCTTTTAACAAAGGAGCTTTGTCACAAAGCAGCTTTACAGAGAACCGGCCCCCAAAGAGTAAGCCCAGGGCAACAGTGACAAGGAAAAACTCCCTGACTGTTAGCAGGAAGAAACCTTGAGCAGAACCGGACTCAGAGGGGGAACTCATCTGCCGAGGGCAGGCACCAGTTTGTTATGGAAAGTCAATAGTGGCAGGAGGCGGGGGTGCCCAGCTGGTCTAGCTGGTCTAGGGCTGGAGCTCCGGGCCGGGGGGGGTGCTCAGCAAACTTGGGCTACAGCTCCGGACAGGTGCCCAGAGCCGAGGAAAAGGAGAAAAAAAAATTGTTAGGGGGTTCAAAAGGTAGATTAGCAAGCAGTTCCACAGGAGGGGAGCACGATAGGGGAGGCCTGCACCCTGCGAACGGTGCGTTCGTAAGGGAATATAAGGAAGAAATCATTTAAGTACAAAGGGGTAAGCCCATGTAAGGATTTAAAGGTAAGAAGTGGTATCTTATAGTCTTCGCTGGAGCACTTTCAGAGATGAATTTGCGCATCCAGACAAAAGAGCATTGCAGTAATCTAATCCTGAAGTATCAAAAGCATGAACTAGCTTTTCTGCATCATGTAAGGGCAGTATTTTCTGACTTTTTCTCAAGTGATAAAAAGCATAGAGATGTTTTTAACATCTCTATGGATCAAAGGTAATACCAAGATCTTTGATTACAGCACTTGAAGTAATGGAGATTCCATCAATGTTCAGCATATAGTCAGATATTTTGCATCTCAGGGACTTGGGCCCCACTACCATTATTTTGGTCTTATCGGAGTGTAGCAAGAGAAAATTTTGGGTCATCCATTCCTTTATGTCTATAAAACAGGCTTTGATCTTTGACAGCTGGACAACTTCGTCAGGTTTAACTGATAGATACAACTGGGTGTCACATTTACATAGCAGTCGAAATTAATGCCATGTTTGCGAATAACTTGTCCCAGGGTCCCACAGGTCATTCACATCCAAGTTTGGCTTCTTGAGAAAGGGTTTGAGGACTGCAAGTTTAAGAGTCTGTGGTATGTGTCCAGATGCTAAAGACACATTGACAATATGTAACATTGGTGTTCCAATCATTGGTAGTAGCTCCTTGAAAAGATTTGTAGGGATAGGGTCTAGAAGATAAGCAGAAGATTTTGAGGAATTAACTATGGCATTAAACTCCATGAGATCTATTGGAGCAAAAGAGTTCAGATAGGCTGCTCGTCTTTCTGAAGATTCTTCTGAAGATTCTGCATCCATGCGTTGAGCAGATGGAAGGGCAGACCCTATATGAGGGGTGGTAGGAGAACTTTGAATCTTGTCTCTGATTTTTATAATTTTGTCACCAAAGAAATTCATAAAGTCATTGCTACTAAATGATATTGAGACACATGGATCAACTTGATTCTTGGTCAGTCTGGCAACAGTGTTATACAGGTGCCTAGGATTGTTTCTATGTTCATCTATTAAAGTAGAGAAGTATGAGGAACGTGCTGTGGAGAGGGCATGTTTGTAAGTTAGTAGACTCTCTTTCCAGTCCTGGAGGAATACTTGCAATTTAGTAGAACACCATTTGCGCTCAAGTTGGCGTGAAGCTTGTTTGAGAGCACGAATATGGTCATTGTACCAGGGTGCTAATTTCTTATAGCGGACTTTCCTCTTCTTAAGAGGTGCGATAGTATCCAGAGTTCTGGAAAATACATAGTTTATGTTGTCTGTCAGCTGATCAATTGAGCTAATGCTTGCATTTTTGTATGCGCATGGGCAGGAGCCAAGAAAATCCCCACAGTGCACAAATGAGCCTGGGAGCTCATTAATAAAAGCATTTGCAGTCCTGGAGGAAAGCTTACGGCTAAGGTAGAATGAAGGATCTGGTGAAAGACTTGTGAAGGTTGGAAAGTAATTAAATAATGGTCAGACAGCACAGGGTTATTAGGCATAACTGCTATATTTGCTATTTCTGTATCATAAGTTAAGACCAGATAAAGAGTATGGTTATGAGAATGTGTGGCCTGATTTATATGTTGATCGAAGCCAATAGATTCAATGATAGATAAGATTGCTGATCTGAGAGGATCGCCTTCACTATCCACGTGAATATTTAAGTCCCATACAATTACTACTTTATCTGAATTAACAACCAGGCTGGAAAGGAAATCAGCAAACTCAAGTAAAAAGCCATTGTATGGCCCTGGTGGCCTGTATACAATTGCAAGGATAAAACTGGACTGCTTTTTTGTCCAGATGTGCGAAACTGACAACAATCACTTCAAAAAAGTTACATTTGAAGCTGGATTTCAAAGTAGCAAAAAGATTAGAATTATATACAGCAGCAACACCACCACCACGACCCATCAGATGGGGTGGATTCATTTAAGGCAATATATTCATCAGCTTTAAGCCAAGTTTCAGTTACACATTAGATTTCAACTTGGTGATCAGTGATTAATTCATTTACAAGAGTTGCCTTAGGGGCTAGTGATTAACGAATCCAATTTTTAGCTGTGTTTTTAGCTGAGTTTGGTCACCCGCATTATTAGTAGAATTTTAAGGTCTGATTTTTTGCAGATTAGCCATACAAACACCCCTAGCGGGCTTCTTAGCAAGGCTTAATTTTAGTCAAGGGACAGACACTATCTCAATAACATGTAACCTGGGCAGCAGCTTTTGGGAACAAGCAGAAGTCTGTGTAAGACAGTAGGTCTGCTGCCTGGCCTTGGTTCTGGTGTGTCAGGAAATGGAATTTCTAAGACTATACGATAAATTACTAGAGATAAGAGCGGCACCCTCCCACAAGGGGTGAATACCATCTCTTTTCAAAAGACCAGGCCTCCCCCAGAAAGTATTCCAGTGGTCTATAAAGCCAACACCATTTGCAGGGCACCAAACAGACAACCAGCGATTTAGTGATGTCAATCTGCTGTAGATTTCATCACCACGCCAGAGTTTCAAATTCGTTGACGACGTTTCGTCACATGCAGCGTCTTAGAATGCTAGTGCTAACAAACAGTCATGGCTTTAATGCGATAATGAGAGCACTTTCGGTTGACCTAAAAAAACGATATAAAAAAACCAAAAACAGACGTGCTGTTATACCTGGTTAGAAAGCTTATGCTCTCAGCTACTGAATAAACGAATTTTCAAACAAGCCAGACTTTGCGTATTTGCATGCTAGTGCTAACAAAGAGCGAATACGTTCTATGACATGATGACATAGCTTTCGGTTGACCTAAAAAAACGATATTAAAAAAACAAAAATAGACGTGCTGTTATACCTGGTTAGAAGGCTTATGCTCTCAGCTACTGAATAAACGAATTTTCAAACAAGCCAGACTTTGCGTATTTGCATGCTAGTGCTAACAAAGAGCGAATACGTTCTATGACATGATGACATAGCTTTCGGTTGACCTAAAAAAACGATATTAAAAAAACAAAAATAGATGTGCTGTTATACCTGGTTAGAAGGCTTATGCTCTCAGCTACTGAATAAACGAATTTTCGAACAAGCCAGACTTTACTAAAAAGTACAACAACGCCGTCAACAGCACGTGTGCAGCAGCTTCAGGTCCGGTCTAACTCCAGAAATTTGCGTCGGCTAACACGTAGTAGGCTATCCTGTGTCTATGAGTTCGTATCTAAGGTAACAGATTAAACTCTGAATTGCAGCACAGTTAAATGTTTTTATTTGAATGGTAAAAATGAGCTGAACTTAACGTAAAACCATAAATCAATCACATTAATCTCCCTAGCCCTGTCTTGCTTTTTAAAATGGAGCGGTTGTGCAGTGCAGATATAACGTTTTTCCAAGACCCTCTGAAGTGGCCAGCTAGCTTTATGATTCGCCGTCACTCGTCACAGCATACCGTGAGTAAATCGCTGATCTCAAGTATTGATGAAGGGTTAATTTAGCTCTGAATACGTGTGTTGCAAATGAACTCGTTGCCGTGATGTTATATCATGTATACCATACTATGTCTCTGCTCATGCTACAGAAACTGTTCGCTCCGTTCAGCACAAAGTCGACTTTGCGTTGGCGGCAACCACACTTCACAATTTCTGCAGGAATTGTCTAGTTTGTCTCATTACAATGGACATTAGCAATCCCTAAACATTCAGCATCGTGATCTGACAGCTAAATTAGATAGCCAACCAAATTGTATCCTCGCAGATTTAACACCAATATGAATTTAATGTTTTAATTTTTCTGTCGCGATGATTGGGTCCCGATAGGGAACCGGCTTTTTAAGCGCAAATCGTGAATCAGTGGAGAAAACTCTGTTTCTGAAGTTGAAAGCCGAAGCTGGTTTGCATTTTTACAACATTAGCTGTAGCCTACTTGCCGGTAACAGTCTAACACCCCTTGTATTGTAGCGATTCAGCGAAGGGTAGAATGCAGCTTTGAACAATTTAGACGACTCTGCATCTCTGCTCTTTGCAACACGCCCTGCCGCCCATGTTCAATCTGCCAAACCTATAACAACCTATAACAACCTATAACCTATAACCCTAACTGCCATCTCGCAGCCCAATCCTTCCGGAATAACTGTTTACACCAGGAAGTAGGCATGGGGGCTATCTAGTAGCTGCGTGGTAGCGACTGCCCTTAATCCATTAGCCGTTCACAATGAACAAAGATCCTTTATCGATACGCCTACTTTTCCATCTCAGCCAAGCGTGAGAACTTTGGCGTTTTCCCAATTCAGACATTTCCGCTTAGATTTACGTGCACGAATCCCAAATTCGCGTAAACGATTGATTGGAAGACCCCGCTCTGATCAAGTAGGGGATGTAGCGTACGACCCAATTCTACTGCGTTCCGGAAGGTAGCCGAAAGCATTCACGCCAGGAATTCTTTAGCAGTGACAGCATCTAGCGTTGACTCTGGTGGTGAGAAACTCGACAATAAGCATGCCATTAACTTGTGCCCGCATATGTTGGAACGTTTCCGCTTTTAGCGAAAGACTTGCGATATTCGTGAAACCAGCCCCTCTGTGAGACGTCCCCGCAATCGAATGTGTATATTCGGTGTTGTAAATTTAGCGAATTTTAGAGGAAGCCATAGCTACTTTCCATAGAAATAGTTGGCAACACTGTATATTATGCGTTTACCGCTAGACTCAGAGCTCAGCAGAATTTAAATAAGGTTGATGACATTACCCGGCAAGAATCTGCAGCTAGCAGATATGGACGTGGCAGCAGCTTCCAGGCTTGAACATGGCTTCCTCCATGGAGGGGCGGCAGCCGCCGCAAAGCAGCGCTCCTTGAATGAAGCTCCCTGGCCACTTAGCAGTGAAGACAGTGCACCGGTATCCTCAATATCTGGAATATGCCGCTTAGACAACGCTTTGCGTGGCTGGCCCCGAAATGGATCGCCTGCCTGCTGCAGCTAGAGCTTAGAGGTAAGGAGCAATGCAAATACATAGCAAGACTTCCTCATAGTGCCTAGGCTGTGAGCTTAGACTAGCAGCTAACGTGTAGCAAGTAGACATGGTTTAGACTGGCAGCCTGCTGTAGCTGGATTGCAGGAAGAAGCGCCGATTTACGAAGCAACGTGCAGCGCTTGCATGCAGGAGGAGCAGCCGAATGAGTTGAGGGAGGCTGTTTAAGTCGACCGCCCTGTTAGTGAATGTACTGTGATAGGCGAACATCACTCAGCTGAGCCATCAGCTGATTCAGCCGGAGCGCTTGACTCTCGTGGCCTGCCAGAACTACGCCATGCTCCATTTGTGGCAGCAGTAATAGTAAAACAAACAAAGGGATGGTCGGTAGAAAATAAAGCAAAAAAGTGGAGTGGATAAATGAGTAAATAAGTAAATAAATAGAGGCAATGTTGTGTGTTTATGTGAGTGTACTTGTATGTCTGCCTCTAAAGAGTGTATATGTGTTTGCAAGTGTGTGTGTGTATGTGAATGTACATGAATGTTATTTGTTTGTGTTTGTTGTGGCACTAGCTCACCAGCAACTTAAGAGATTTGAGAAGTTTTTAATACTTTTCATTGAATTGTTCAGACTGTTTTTTCTTTGTAGGGCTGAGTTTTGTTCCAGTGTTACCTGTTCTGTTAAAATATTTAAACACTGTGAGATGGTGAGTTGTTTTCTGTTTTTCCAATTTAGTAAAATAGTTTTCTTGGCGATAGTTAGGGCTACCAGTAGAGGTGTTGTGATTTATTTTTGTGATGTGTCAAGTATACCCAAGTCTCCTGACGGGGATAGGGGGTTGCTGCACCCAAAGAACAGCGATAGTTTAGTAGTTATTTCTTTCCAGAATTGTTGTACTGGTGGGCAGAGCCAGAGTGCATGGAAGTAGTGGTCAGTCGTGTTAAGGGTACAGTGAGTGCATATGTCTGATCCGGTAAGTCCCATTATGTGCATCTTGTGTTGTGTAATATGTATTCTGTGAATGACTTCGTATTGAATTAGTCTTGTTTTAGTGTTCATGGACATGATGAAGGTGTTTTTGCATATTTTCAATTCAATTCAATTCAATTTTATTTGTATAGCGCTTTTAACAAAGGAGCTTTGTCACAAAGCAGCTTTACAGAGAACCGGCCCCCAAAGAGTAAGCCCAGGGCAACAGTGACAAGGAAAAACTCCCTGACTGTTAGCAGGAAGAAACCTTGAGCAGAACCGGACTCAGAGGGGGAACTCATCTGCCGAGGGCAGGCACCAGTTTGTTATGGAAAGTCAATAGTGGCAGGAGGCGGGGGTGCCCAGCTGGTCTAGCTGGTCTAGGGCTGGAGCTCCGGGCCGGGGGGGGTGCTCAGCAAACTTGGGCTACAGCTCCGGACAGGTGCCCAGAGCCGAGGAAAAGGAGAAAAAAAAATTGTTAGGGGGTTCAAAAGGTAGATTAGCAAGCAGTTCCACAGGAGGGGAGCACGATAGGGGAGGCCTGCACCCTGCGAACGGTGCGTTCGTAAGGGAATATAAGGAAGAAATCATTTAAGTACAAAGGGGTAAGCCCATGTAAGGATTTAAAGGTAAGAAGTGGTATCTTATAGTCTTCGCTGGAGCACTTTCAGAGATGAATTTGCGCATCCAGACAAAAGAGCATTGCAGTAATCTAATCCTGAAGTATCAAAAGCATGAACTAGCTTTTCTGCATCATGTAAGGGCAGTATTTTCTGACTTTTTCTCAAGTGATAAAAAGCATAGAGATGTTTTTAACATCTCTATGGATCAAAGGTAATACCAAGATCTTTGATTACAGCACTTGAAGTAATGGAGATTCCATCAATGTTCAGCATATAGTCAGATATTTTGCATCTCAGGGACTTGGGCCCCACTACCATTATTTTGGTCTTATCGGAGTGTAGCAAGAGAAAATTTTGGGTCATCCATTCCTTTATGTCTATAAAACAGGCTTTGATCTTTGACAGCTGGACAACTTCGTCAGGTTTAACTGATAGATACAACTGGGTGTCACATTTACATAGCAGTCGAAATTAATGCCATGTTTGCGAATAACTTGTCCCAGGGTCCCACAGGTCATTCACATCCAAGTTTGGCTTCTTGAGAAAGGGTTTGAGGACTGCAAGTTTAAGAGTCTGTGGTATGTGTCCAGATGCTAAAGACACATTGACAATATGTAACATTGGTGTTCCAATCATTGGTAGTAGCTCCTTGAAAAGATTTGTAGGGATAGGGTCTAGAAGATAAGCAGAAGATTTTGAGGAATTAACTATGGCATTAAACTCCATGAGATCTATTGGAGCAAAAGAGTTCAGATAGGCTGCTCGTCTTTCTGAAGATTCTTCTGAAGATTCTGCATCCATGCGTTGAGCAGATGGAAGGGCAGACCCTATATGAGGGGTGGTAGGAGAACTTTGAATCTTGTCTCTGATTTTTATAATTTTGTCACCAAAGAAATTCATAAAGTCATTGCTACTAAATGATATTGAGACACATGGATCAACTTGATTCTTGGTCAGTCTGGCAACAGTGTTATACAGGTGCCTAGGATTGTTTCTATGTTCATCTATTAAAGTAGAGAAGTATGAGGAACGTGCTGTGGAGAGGGCATGTTTGTAAGTTAGTAGACTCTCTTTCCAGTCCTGGAGGAATACTTGCAATTTAGTAGAACACCATTTGCGCTCAAGTTGGCGTGAAGCTTGTTTGAGAGCACGAATATGGTCATTGTACCAGGGTGCTAATTTCTTATAGCGGACTTTCCTCTTCTTAAGAGGTGCGATAGTATCCAGAGTTCTGGAAAATACATAGTTTATGTTGTCTGTCAGCTGATCAATTGAGCTAATGCTTGCATTTTTGTATGCGCATGGGCAGGAGCCAAGAAAATCCCCACAGTGCACAAATGAGCCTGGGAGCTCATTAATAAAAGCATTTGCAGTCCTGGAGGAAAGCTTACGGCTAAGGTAGAATGAAGGATCTGGTGAAAGACTTGTGAAGGTTGGAAAGTAATTAAATAATGGTCAGACAGCACAGGGTTATTAGGCATAACTGCTATATTTGCTATTTCTGTATCATAAGTTAAGACCAGATAAAGAGTATGGTTATGAGAATGTGTGGCCTGATTTATATGTTGATCGAAGCCAATAGATTCAATGATAGATAAGATTGCTGATCTGAGAGGATCGCCTTCACTATCCACGTGAATATTTAAGTCCCATACAATTACTACTTTATCTGAATTAACAACCAGGCTGGAAAGGAAATCAGCAAACTCAAGTAAAAAGCCATTGTATGGCCCTGGTGGCCTGTATACAATTGCAAGGATAAAACTGGACTGCTTTTTTGTCCAGATGTGCGAAACTGACAACAATCACTTCAAAAAAGTTACATTTGAAGCTGGATTTCAAAGTAGCAAAAAGATTAGAATTATATACAGCAGCAACACCACCACCACGACCCATCAGATGGGGTGGATTCATTTAAGGCAATATATTCATCAGCTTTAAGCCAAGTTTCAGTTACACATTAGATTTCAACTTGGTGATCAGTGATTAATTCATTTACAAGAGTTGCCTTAGGGGCTAGTGATTAACGAATCCAATTTTTAGCTGTGTTTTTAGCTGAGTTTGGTCACCCGCATTATTAGTAGAATTTTAAGGTCTGATTTTTTGCAGATTAGCCATACAAACACCCCTAGCGGGCTTCTTAGCAAGGCTTAATTTTAGTCAAGGGACAGACACTATCTCAATAACATGTAACCTGGGCAGCAGCTTTTGGGAACAAGCAGAAGTCTGTGTAAGACAGTAGGTCTGCTGCCTGGCCTTGGTTCTGGTGTGTCAGGAAATGGAATTTCTAAGACTATACGATAAATTACTAGAGATAAGAGCGGCACCCTCCCACAAGGGGTGAATACCATCTCTTTTCAAAAGACCAGGCCTCCCCCAGAAAGTATTCCAGTGGTCTATAAAGCCAACACCATTTGCAGGGC
Source organism: Anguilla anguilla (assembly GCF_013347855.1). Classification (NCBI taxonomy): domain Eukaryota; kingdom Metazoa; phylum Chordata; class Actinopteri; order Anguilliformes; family Anguillidae; genus Anguilla; species Anguilla anguilla. The sequence continues at coordinate 27,853,116 of NC_049210.1, read as the reverse complement.
ACCAAACAGACAACCAGCGATTTAGTGATGTCAATCTGCTGTAGATTTCATCACCACGCCAGAGTTTCAAATTCGTTGACGACGTTTCGTCACATGCAGCGTCTTAGAATGCTAGTGCTAACAAACAGTCATGGCTTTAATGCGATAATGAGAGCACTTTCGGTTGACCTAAAAAAACGATATTAAAAAACCAAAAACAGACGTGCTGTTATACCTGGTTAGAAAGCTTATGCTCTCAGCTACTGAATAAACGAATTTTCAAACAAGCCAGACTTTGCGTATTTGCATGCTAGTGCTAACAAAGAGCGAATACGTTCTATGACATGATGACATAGCTTTCGGTTGACCTAAAAAAACGATATTAAAAAAACAAAAATAGACGTGCTGTTATACCTGGTTAGAAGGCTTATGCTCTCAGCTACTGAATAAACGAATTTTCAAACAAGCCAGACTTTGCGTATTTGCATGCTAGTGCTAACAAAGAGCGAATACGTTCTATGACATGATGACATAGCTTTCGGTTGACCTAAAAAAACGATATTAAAAAAACAAAAATAGATGTGCTGTTATACCTGGTTAGAAGGCTTATGCTCTCAGCTACTGAATAAACGAATTTTCGAACAAGCCAGACTTTACTAAAAAGTACAACAACGCCGTCAACAGCACGTGTGCAGCAGCTTCAGGTCCGGTCTAACTCCAGAAATTTGCGTCGGCTAACACGTAGTAGGCTATCCTGTGTCTATGAGTTCGTATCTAAGGTAACAGATTAAACTCTGAATTGCAGCACAGTTAAATGTTTTTATTTGAATGGTAAAAATGAGCTGAACTTAACGTAAAACCATAAGTCAATCACATTAATCTCCCTAGCCCTGTCTTGCTTTTTAAAATGGAGCGGTTGTGCAGTGCAGATATAACGTTTTTCCAAGACCCTCTGAAGTGGCCAGCTAGCTTTATGATTCGCCGTCACTCGTCACAGCATACCGTGAGTAAATCGCTGATCTCAAGTATTGATGAAGGGTTAATTTAGCTCTGAATACGTGTGTTGCAAATGAACTCGTTGCCGTGATGTTATATCATGTATACCATACTATGTCTCTGCTCATGCTACAGAAACTGTTCGCTCCGTTCAGCACAAAGTTGACTTTGCGTTGGCGGCAACCACACATCACAATTTCTGCAGGAATTGTCTAGTTAGTGTGGTTGCCTTAGGGCAACTACACTATTATTATTGCACATATTATTATTCATATATTTTATTCTTTCCACCCATTTTTTGGACCGCTACTCCTCCCAGAGTTTTCACACCACATACACGTGCCATATGTCAAAATGACCGGCTTCTTTGGGAATCGTGTGCTATTCCTTTGTGGAAAGTTTCGCTGCACGGTTTTTGAGAAATATTAATTTTTATGCCCACTTTTTCCCCATAGAGATGAATGGAGAAGGTGACGTCATTCATATGCGAACGGTGAAGTTACAGCATTGGTCGGCTTTGCACACGTGATGCGGTCAGCTCTACGGTCTCAGCAGGCAGGATAGGAAATATCTGATTGCGGAAGTGAAAGAACGATATTCAAAATGAAAAATTACAAATGAAAACGCTGTCAGCTAGGTATATCAACAAACATATGGCTTAGGCATACCCAGAAGTCCTCAATAATAATAGTATTTCACGAGACATTACGCTAATTCGTTGACGACGTTTCGTCACATGCAGCGTCTTAGAATGCTAGTGCTAACAAACAGTGAACGGCTTTAATGCGATAATGAGAGCACTTTCGGTTGACCTAAAAAAACGATATTCCAAAACCTAAAATAGACGTGCTGTTATACCTGGTTAGAAAGCTTATGCTCTCAGCTACTGAATAAACAAATTTTCAAACAAGCCAGACTTTACTAAAAAGTGCAACAGCGCCGTCAACAAAACGTGTGCAGCAGCTTCAGGTCCACTCTTACTCCGTACCGTTTTATATTCCAGCGAGTTGGAAACTTTGGTCTCTTTATAACTGCATTGAGGCTAACAGGTAATAGACTATCCTCTGTCTATGAGTTGGTATCTAAGGTAACAGATTAAACTCTGAATTGCAGCCCACTTAAATGTTTTTTGTTGAATGGTAAAAATGAGCTGAACTTAACGTAAAACCATCAATCAATCAAATTAATCTCCCTAAACCTGTCTTGCTTTTTAAAATGGTGAGGTCGCGCAGTGTAGATATAGGGTTTTTCCAAGACCCTCTGAACTGGCCAGCTAGCTTTGTGTTTCGCCGTCACTCGTCACAGCATACCGTGAGTAAAACACTGATCTCAAGTATTGATGAAGGGTTAATTTAGCTCTGAATACGTGTGTTGCAAATGAACTCGTTGCCGTGATGTTATATCATGTATACCATACTATGTCTCTGCTCATGCTACAGAAACTGTTCACTCCGTTCAGCACAAAGTCGACTTTGCGTTGGCGGCAACCACACTTCACAATTTCTGCAGGAATTGTCTAGTTATCTCTACTGCCGTTCTAGTGAATAAAGGTGAAAGTGTTGGCCAAAAGCGCTTATAGAATTCAGCGGTGAAACCATCCAGTCCAGGGGCTTTATTGTTTGACATTTCTTTGAGTGCTTTTTCATATTCTATTGATGTTAGTGGAGTGCCCAGGACGTCAGCCTGATGTTTGTTTAGTGTAGGCAATGTAATTTTATCCAAAAAAATATTTTTTTTTGTTTTTTTCTTTGTCATTTCTATGTAATTTACTGTAGTATGTTTTGAAGATATTATTTATGGTTTGTGGGTCCTGGGTGATATTCATCTTTTGATGTTTCCCAGAGTAGTGCAGGTGAGGTATTTGGAGAGTTGTTTGTTTCCATGAATAACGCCATCTTTGGGTGGGTTTAGTTTTGAGTTTTTTGTTTAAAATTAGACTGATTGGGACATGGTCTGATATAGTGACTGGGTGGATTGTAGTGTCAAATATATCAAATTACTAGTTAGGAAATAGTCAATTCGTGAAAATGATTGATGGACAGGTGAGAAGTAAGTGTATTCATTAGTACCTGGGTTTGTAGCCTCCAACTATCGCCAAGACCTAAGTCTGCCATGTATTGTTTAATTGTTTCTGTAGAGTGCCAGTTTTTGGTGTGATGTGGTTGATCTGTCCTGTGCTGGGTTGGTGACTGTATTAAAGTCACCTCCGATTATGATAGTTGATGTTGAAAAATACTGTAGGAATGTGAAGAAGTTCTGGAAGAATGTTGGTTCATCTGTATTTGGGCCATAGATGCTTGCAATTGCTACACTGTTGTTGTTGATTGTTCCATTAATAATAATATAGCGTCCTTCAGGGTCAATTATGGTGTGTTTATGGATTAGTGGCACTTTTTTATTAATCAAAATTGAGACTTCTCTTTTCTTTGAGTTATATGAGGCAAAATATATTTGATTGAAATGTTGAGTTTTTAACTTAACATTTCAATCAAATATATTTTGCCTCATATAACTCAAAGAAAAGTGAAGTTATAAACCATCTGGTATAATTTTTTGAGATGGTTTATAACTTTGGTTCTTTTCTTACAGTCCGGTGAGTTAATGCCATGTACATTCCAGCTAACAAACTTTAATGCTACAGACATTAGTTTTTACACTTGATGACATTTTTGTGGCGCAATTGTTCATATTTTGAAACAGCTACTCCGTGCAAACTTCCCTACATCCATGAAATGCGCACATATAGCATACAGAACAGGAGAGACATGAAACTGAAGTGGAGGGGAAAAGATAAAAAACAATAAAACAACCCCCGTTGTTGGGTCTCCAGGTTTATAAAGTATCACTTTCACATCTGAATGAATTGTGACTATGCAATAATTATTTAGTTATTATAAAAAAAAATTGTGGCAAATTTCTTACCAGTTAAACTGTTTAACTGGTAAGAAATTTGCCACATTTTTATTTTTTTAGAATAAATCCTGTTGGACCTCTTCCATCCAGACTGAAGATCTTTTTGCATATGCTATTGAGCCAAAACATAAATGAAAATACAAATGTTTAACCATTTGTATTTTCATTTATGTTTTGGCTCAATAGCATATGCAAAAAGATCTTCAGTCTGGACGGATGAGGTCCAACAGGATGTTTTTACATTCAAATTCTTTTCACCCATGAGTTGGACATGAGTTCTCTGTCCAACATGTCATTTATTCTTGAGGTGATGGCTCCCGATGTAAAGTAATATTTGGTATTAACAGTTAGCTGTACAGCTTCAATGAAAAATAATTTTCTTGATACATTACAAATTTGCCTCCACGCCACAAGAACTACAACAATGTCCTGGAATCATATCAATTTTCAGTGAGATGCTGCAAGAAATGAGTAATTTCATTATTCAGTTTTTCACCTACATATTATTTTTCTTGCAAGGTGACAATCCTGATCCTGAAGAAACTTGAGGGTTTTCACAGATATTGGGCAGAGGTCACATGCACAGGTTGGGATCCTTGCCATACAATGAAGATTTATATAATTACTCACTGTATATACTTACTTTTTTCATAACTAGTCATTGTGTGTTATCAACTCCCTAACAACCACCAATCAACTGCCTAACCACCACCTAGTACTCCCTAGCAACCACCTGTAACACCCCTGTAACACTACATAACAACCACAAATCAACACCCTAACAACCACCAATCAGCCACCTAGTACTCCCTAGCAACCACCTGTAACACCCCTGTAACACTCCCTAACAACCACCAATCAACTCCCTAACGACCACCTAGTACGTCCAAGCAACCACCTGGAACACCCCTGTAACACTTCCTAACAACCACCAATCAACTCCCAAACAACCACCTGTAACACCCCTGTAACCACCTGTAACAGGGGTGTTACAGGTGGTTGTTAGGGAGTTGATTGGTGGTTGCTAAGAAGTGTTATAGGGGTGTTACAAGTGGTTGTTAGGGAGTTGATTGGTGGTTGCTACGGGGTGTTACAGGTGGTTGCTAGGGAGTACTAGGTGGTTGTTATGGAGGTGATTGGTGGTTGCTATGGAGCGTTACATGCGTGTTACAGGTGGTTGCTTGGGAGTACTAGGTGGGTGCTAGGGAGTATTAGGTGGTGGTTAGGGAGTTTATTGGTGGTTGCTCCGGGGTGTTACAAGGATGTTACAAGTGGTTGCTGGGGAGTACTAGGTGGTCGTTAGGGAGTTAATTGGTGGTTGCTATGGAGTGTTACAGGTGTGTTACAGGTGGTTGCTTGGGAGCACTAGGTGGGTGCTAGGGAGTACTAGGTGGTTGTTAGGGAGTTAATTGGTGGTTGCTAAGGAGTGTTACAGGGGTGTTACAGGCGGTTGCTAAGGAGAACTAGGTGGTTGTTAGGGATAGGATTGGTGGTTGTTAGGGAGTTTATTGGTGGTTGCTCCGGGGTGTTACAGGGGTGTTACAGGTGGTTGCTAGGGAGTATTGGTTGGTTGTTAAGGAGTTTATTGGTGGTTGCTATGGAGTGTTACAGGTGGTTGCTAGGGAGTTCTAGGTTGTTGTTAAAGAGTTAATTGATGTTTGCTAAGGAGTGTTGCAGGGGTGTTACAGGTGGTTGCTAGGGAGTACTAGGTGGGTGCCAGGGAGTTGATTGGTGGTTGCTATGGAGTGTTACAGAGGTGTTACTGGTGGTTGCTATGGAGTACTAGGTGGTTGTTTGGGAGTTGAGTGGTGGTTGCTATGGAGTGATAGAGGCGTGTTACAGGTGGTTGCTTGGGAGCACTAGGTGGGTGCTAGGGAGTACTAGGTGGTTGTTAGGGAGTTAATTGGTGGTTGCTAAGGAGTGTTACAGGGGTGTTACAGGCGGTTGCTAAGGAGAACTAGGTGGTTGTTAGGGATAGGATTGGTGGTTGTTAGGGAGTTTATTGGTGGTTGCTCCGGGGTGTTACAGGGGTGTTACAGGTGGTTGCTAGGGAGTATTGGTTGGTTGTTAAGGAGTTTATTGGTGGTTGCTATGGAGTGTTACAGGTGGTTGCTAGGGAGTTCTAGGTTGTTGTTAAAGAGTTAATTGATGTTTGCTAAGGAGTGTTGCAGGGGTGTTACAGGTGGTTGCTAGGGAGTACTAGGTGGGTGCCAGGGAGTTGATTGGTGGTTGCTATGGAGTGTTACAGAGGTGTTACTGGTGGTTGCTATGGAGTACTAGGTGGTTGTTAGGGAGTTAATTGATGGTTGCTAAGGAGTGTTACAGGGGTGTTACAGGTGGTTGCTAGTGAGTTCTAAGTGGGTGCTAGGGAGTTGATTGGTGGTTGCTATTGAATGTTACAGAGGTGTTACAGGTGGTTGTTAGGGAGTTGATTGGTGGTTGGTACGGGGTGTTACAGGTGGTTGCTAGGGAGTACTAGGTGGTTGTTAAGGAGTTGATTGGTGGTTGGTAAGTAGTGTTACAGGGGTGTTACAGGTGGTTGCTAGGGAGTTGATTGGTGGTTGCTCTGGAGTGTTACAGGTGGTTGCTAGGGAGTACTAGGTGGTTGTTAGGGAGTTGATTAGTGGTTGCTATGGAGTGTTACAGGGGTGTTGAAGGTGGTTGCTAAGGTATACTAGGTGGTTGTTAGGGAGTTGATTAGTGGTTGCTACGTTGTGTTACAGGTGGTTGCTAGGGAGTACTAGGTGGTTGTTAGGGAGTTAATTGGTGGTTGCTATGGAGTGTTACAGGGGTGTTACAGGTGGTTGCTAGGGCGTACTAGGTGGGTGTTAGGGAGTTGATTGGTGGTTGTTAGGGAGTTAATTGGTGGTTGCTAAGTAGTGTTACAGGGGTGTTACAGGTGGTTGCTAAGGAGTACTAGGTGGTTGTTAGGGAGTTGATTGGTGGTTGCTACGTTGTGTTACAGGTGGTTGCTAGGGAGTACTAGGTGGTTGTTAGGGAGGGTGTTAGGGTGTTAATTGGTGCTTCCTATGGAGTGCTTCCTATGGAGTGTTACAGGGGTGTTACAGGTGGTTGCTAGGGCGTACTAGGTGGGTGTTAGGGAGTTGATTGGTGGTTGCTATGGAGTGTTACAGGGGTGTTACAGATGGTTGCTAGTGAGTACTGGGTGGTTGTTAGGGAGTTGATTGGTGGTTGCGAAGGAGTGTTACGGGGTGTTACAAGTGGTTGTTAGGGTGTTGATTGGTGGTTGTTAGGGAGTTGATTGGTGGTTGCTACGGGGTGTTACAGGGGTGTTTCAAGTGGTTGCTAGGGCGTACTAGGTGGGTGTTAGGGAGTTGATTGGTGATTGCTACGGTGTGTTACAGGTGATTGCTAGGGAGTACTAGGTGGTTGTTATGGAGTTAATTGGTGGTTGCTAAGGAGTGTTACAGGGTTGTTATAGGTGGTTGCTAGGGAGTACTAGGTGGGTGTTAGGGAGTTGATTGGTGGTTGTTATGGAGTGTTACAGGTGGTTGCTAGGGAGTACTAGGTGGGTGTTAGGGAGTTGATTGGTGGTTGGTCTGGAGTGTTACAGGTGGTTGCTAGGGAGTACTAGGTGGTTGTTATGGAGTTAATTGGTGGTTGCTAAGGAGTGTTACAGGGGTGTTGAAGGTGGTTGCTAAGGTATACTAGGTGGTTGTTAGGGAGTTGATTGGTGGTTGCTACGTTGTGTTACAGGTGGTTGCTAGGGAGTACTAGGTGGTTGTTAGGGAGTTAATTGGTGGTTGCTATGGAGTGTTACAGGGGTGTTACAGGTGGTTGCTAGGGCGTACTAGGTGGGTGTTAGGGAGTTGATTGGTGGTTGCTACGGGGTGTTACAGGGGTGTTTCAGGTGGTTGCTAGGGCGTACTAGGTGGGTGTTAGGGAGTTGATTGGTGATTGCTACGGAGTGTTACAGGTGATTGCTAGGGTGTACTAGGTGGTTGTTATGGAGTTGATTGGTGGTTGCTACGGAGTGTTACAGGGTTGTTATAGGTGGTTGCTAGGGAGTACTAGGTGGGTGTTAGGGAGTTGATTGGTGGTTGCTATGGAGTGTTACAGGTGGTTGCTAGGGAGTACTAGGTGGTTGTTAGGGAGTTAATTGGTGGTTGCTAAGTAGTGTTACAGGGGTGTTACAGGTGGTTGCTAGGGAGTACTAGGTGGTTGTTAGGGAGTTAATTGGTGGTTGCTAAGGAGTGTTACAGGGGTGTTGAAGGTGGTTGCTAAGGTATACTAGGTGGTTGTTAGGGAGTTGATTGGTGGTTGCTACGTTGTGTTACAGGTGGTTGCTAGGGAGTACTAGGTGGTTGTTAGGGAGTTAATTGGTGGTTGCTATGGAGTGTTACAGGGGTGTTACAGGTGGTTGCTAGGGCGTACTAGGTGGGTGTTAGGGAGTTGATTGGTGGTTGCTACGGGGTGTTACAGGGGTGTTTCAGGTGGTTGCTAGGGCGTACTAGGTGGGTGTTAGGGAGTTGATTGGTGATTGCTACGGTGTGTTACAGGTGATTGCTAGGGAGTACTAGGTGGTTGTTATGGAGTTGATTGGTGGTTGCTAAGGAGTGTTACAGGGGTGTTTCAGGTGGTTGCTAGGGAGTACTAGGTGGGTGTTAGGGAGTTGATTTGGTTGCTATGGAGTGTTACAGGTGGTTGCTAGGGAGTACTAGGTGGTTGTTAGGGAGTTAATTGGTGGTTGCTAAGTAGTGTTACAGGGGTGTTACAGGTGGTTGGTAGGGAGTACTAGGTGAGTGTTAGGGAGTTGATTGGTCGTTGCTATGGAGTGTTACAGGTGGTTGCTAGGGAGTACTAGGTGGTTGTTAGGGAGTTAATTGGTGGTTGCTAAGTAGTGTTACAGGGGTGTTACAGGTGGTTGCTAAGAAGTACTAGGTGGTTGTTAGGGAGTTGATTGGTGGTTGCTACGTTGTGTTACAGGTGGTTGCTAGGGAGTACTAGGTGGTTGTTAGGGAGTTAATTGGTGCTTCCTATGGAGTGTTACAGGGGTGTTACAGGTGGTTGCTAGGGCGTACTAGGTGGGTGTTAGGGAGTTGATTGGTGGTTGCGAAGGAGTGTTACGGGGTGTTACAAGTGGTTGTTAGGGTGTTGATTGGTGGTTGTTAGGGAGTTGATTGGTGGTTGCTATGGAGTGTTACAGGTGGTTGCTAGGGAGTACTAGGTGGTTGTTAGGGAGTTAATTGGTGGTTGCTAAGGAGTGTTACAGGGTTGTTATAGGTGGTTGCTAGGGAGTACTAGGTGGGTGTTAGGGATTTGATTGGTGGTTGCTATGGAGTGTTACAGGTGGTTGCTAGGGAGTACTAGGTGGTTGTTAGGGAGTTAATTGGTGGTTGGTAAGTAGTGTTACAGGGGTGTTACAGGTGGTTGCTAGGGAGTTGATTGGTGGTTGCTCTGGAGTGTTACAGGTGGTTGCTAGGGAGTACTAGGTGGTTGTTAGGGAGTTAATTGGTGGTTGCTAAGGAGTGTTACAGGGGTGTTGAAGGTGGTTGCTAAGGTATACTAGGTGGTTGTTAGGGAGTTGATTGGTGGTTGCTACGTTGTGTTACAGGTGGTTGCTAGGGAGTACTAGGTGGTTGTTAGGGAGTTAATTGGTGGTTGCTATGGAGTGTTACAGGGGTGTTACAGGTGGTTGCTAGGGCGTACTAGGTGGGTGTTAGGGAGTTGATTGGTGGTTGCTACGGGGTGTTACAGGGGTGTTTCAGGTGGTTGCTAGGGCGTACTAGGTGGGTGTTAGGGAGTTGATTGGTGATTGCTACGGTGTGTTACAGGTGATTGCTAGGGAGTACTAGGTGGTTGTTATGGAGTTGATTGGTGGTTGCTAAGGAGTGTTACAGGGTTGTTATAGGTGGTTGCTAGGGAGTACTAGGTGGGTGTTAGGGAGTTGATTTGGTTGCTATGGAGTGTTACAGGTGGTTGCTAGGGAGTACTAGGTGGTTGTTAGGGAGTTAATTGGTGGTTGCTAAGTAGTGTTACAGGGGTGTTACAGGTGGTTGGTAGGGAGTACTAGGTGAGTGTTAGGGAGTTGATTGGTCGTTGCTATGGAGTGTTACAGGTGGTTGCTAGGGAGTACTAGGTGGTTGTTAGGGAGTTAATTGGTGGTTGCTAAGTAGTGTTACAGGGGTGTTACAGGTGGTTGGTAGGGAGTACTAGGTGAGTGTTAGGGAGTTGATTGGTCGTTGCTATGGAGTGTTACAGGTGGTTGCTAGGGAGTACTAGGTGGTTGTTAGGGAGTTAATTGGTGGTTGCTAAGTAGTGTTACAGGGGTGTTACAGGTGGTTGCTAAGGAGTACTAGGTGGTTGTTAGGGAGTTGATTGGTGGTTGCTACGTTGTGTTACAGGTGGTTGCTAGGGAGTACTAGGTGGTTGTTAGGGAGTTAATTGGTGCTTCCTATGGAGTGTTACAGGGGTGTTACAGGTGGTTGCTAGGGCGTACTAGGTGGGTGTTAGGGAGTTGATTGGTGGTTGCTATGGAGTGTTACAGGTGGTTGCTAGGGAGTACTAGGTGGTTGTTAGGGAGTTAATTGGTGGTTGCTAAGGAGTGTTACAGGGTTGTTACAAGTGGTTGCTAGGGAGTACTAGGTGGGTGTTAGGGAGTTGATTGGTGGTTGCTACGGGGTGTTACAGGGGTGTTTCAGGTGGTTGCTAGGGCGTACTAGGTGGGTGTTAGGGAGTTGATTGGTGATTGCTACGGTGTGTTACAGGTGATTGCTAGGGAGTACTAGGTGGTTGTTATGGAGTTGATTGATGGTTGCTAAGGAGTGTTACAGGGTTGTTATAGGTGGTTGCTAGGGAGTACTAGGTGGGTGTTAGGGATTTGATTGGTGGTTGCTATGGAGTGTTACAGGTGGTTGCTAGGGAGTACTAGGTGGTTGTTAGGGAGTTAATTGGTGGTTGGTAAGTAGTGTTACAGGGGTGTTACAGGTGGTTGCTAGGGAGTTGATTGGTGGTTGCTCTGGAGTGTTACAGGTGGTTGCTAGGGAGTACTAGGTGGTTGTTAGGGAGTTAATTGGTGGTTGCTAAGGAGTGTTACAGGGGTGTTGAAGGTGGTTGCTAAGGTATACTAGGTGGTTGTTAGGGAGTTGATTGGTGGTTGCTACGTTGTGTTACAGGTGGTTGCTAGGGAGTACTAGGTGGTTGTTAGGGAGTTAATTGGTGGTTGCTATGGAGTGTTACAGGGGTGTTACAGGTGGTTGCTAGGGAGTACTAGGTGGTTGATAGGGAGTTAATTGGTGGTTGGTAAGTAGTGTTTCAGGGGTGTTACAGGTGGTTGCTAGGGAGTACTAGGTGGTTGTTAGGGAGTTAATTGGTGGTTGCTAAGGAGTGTTACAGGGGTGTTGAAGGTGGTTGCTAAGGTATACTAGTTGGTTGTTAGGGAGTTGATTGGTGGTTGCTACGTTGTGTTACAGGTGGTTGCTAGGGAGTACTAGGTGGTTGTTAGGGAGTTGATTGGTGGTTGCTATGGAGTGTTACAGGGGTGTTACAGGTGGTTGCTAGGGCGTACTAGGTGGGTGTTAGGGAGTTGATTGGTGGTTGCTATGGAGTGTTACAGGTGGTTGCTAGGGAGTACTAGGTGGTTGTTAGGGAGTTAATTGGTGGTTGGTAAGTAGTGTTACAGGGGTGTTACAGGTGGTTGCTAGGGAGTTGATTGGTGGTTGCTCTGGAGTGTTACAGGTGGTTGCTAGGGAGTACTAGGTGGTTGTTAGGGAGTTAATTGGTGGTTGCTAAGGAGTGTTACAGGGGTGTTGAAGGTGGTTGCTAAGGTATACTAGGTGGTTGTTAGGGAGTTGATTGGTGGTTGCTACGTTGTGTTACAGGTGGTTGCTAGGGAGTACTAGGTGGTTGTTAGGGAGTTAATTGGTGGTTGCTATGGAGTGTTACAGGGGTGTTACAGGTGGTTGCTAGGGAGTACTAGGTGGTTGTTAGGGAGTTAATTGGTGGTTGGTAAGTAGTGTTTCAGGGGTGTTACAGGTGGTTGCTAGGGAGTACTAGGTGGTTGTTAGGGAGTTAATTGGTGGTTGCTAAGGAGTGTTACAGGGGTGTTGAAGGTGGTTGCTAAGGTATACTAGTTGGTTGTTAGGGAGTTGATTGGTGGTTGCTACGTTGTGTTACAGGTGGTTGCTAGGGAGTACTAGGTGGTTGTTAGGGAGTTAATTGGTGGTTGCTATGGAGTGTTACAGGGGTGTTACAGGTGGTTGCTAGGGCGTACTAGGTGGGTGTTAGGGAGTTGATTGGTGGTTGCTACGGGGTGTTACAGGGGTGTTTCAGGTGGTTGCTAGGGCGTTCTATGTGGGTGTTAGGGAGTTGATTGGTGATTGCTACGGTGTGTTACAGGTGATTGCTAGGGAGTACTAGATGGTTGTTATGGAGTTGATTGGTGGTTGCTAAGTAGTGTTACAGGGGTGTTACAGGTGGTTGGTAGGGAGTACTAGGTGAGTGTTAGGGAGTTGATTGGTGGTTGCTATGGAGTGTTACAGGGGTGTTACAGATGGTTGCTAGTGAGTACTGGGTGGTTGTTAGGGAGTTGATTGGTGGTTGCGAAGGAGTGTTACGGGGTGTTACAAGTGGTTGTTAGGGTGTTGATTGGTGGTTGTTAGGGAGTTGATTGGTGGTTGCTATGGAGTGTTACAGGTGGTTGCTAGGGAGTACTAGGTGGTTGTTAGGCAGTTAATTGGTGGTTGCTAAGGAGTGTTACAGGGTTGTTACAAGTGGTTGTTAGGGCGTACTAGGTGGGTGTTAGGGAGTTGATTGGTGCTTGCTACGGGGTGTTACAGGGGTGTTTCAGGTGGTTGCTAGGGCGTACTAGGTGGGTGTTAGGGAGTTGATTTGTGGTAGCTATGGAGTGTTACAGGGGTGCTACAGGTGGGTGCTACGGAGTACTAGATGGATTATAGGGAGTTGATTGGTTGTTGCTATGGGGTGTTACAGGTGGTTGCTAGGGAGTACTAGGTGGTTGTTATGGAGGTGATTGGTGGTTGCTATGGAGCGTTACATGCGTGTTACAGGTGGTTGCTAAGGAGTACTAGGTGGTTGTTAGGGAGTTGATTGGTGGTTGCTACGTTGTGTTACAGGTGGTTGGTAGGGAGTACTAGGTGGTTGTTAGGGAGTGAATTACAGTTGCTAAGGAGAGTTACAGGGGTGTTAGAGGTGGTTGTTTTGGATTGATTGGTGGTTGGCACGAGGTTAAACAGCTGATTGCTATGGCGGATTCCCAACCAATCTGCTAGAACACGCCTGTAACACTCCTTAGCAACAACCAAATCACTCCCTAACAACCACCAATCAACTCCGTAACAACCACCTGTAACACCCCGTAATACTCCTTAGCAACCACCAATCAACTCCCTAACAACCACCTAGTACTCCCTAGCAACCACCTGTGACACCCCTGTAACGCTCTATAGCAACCACCAATCAACTCCCTAACACCCACCTAGTACGCCCTAGCAACCACCTGTAACACCCCTGAAACACAGCTTAGCAACCACCAATTAACTCCCTAACAACCACCTAGTACTCCCTAGCAACCACCTGTATCACAACGTAGCAACCACCAATCAACCACCAATTTACTCCCTAACAACCACCTAGTACTCCCTAGCAATCACCTGTAACACCCCTGTAACACTCCTTAGCAACCACAAATTAACTCCCTAACAACCACCTAGTACGCTCTAGCAACCACCTGTAACACCCCTGTAACACTCCTTAGCTACCACCAATTAACTCTCTAACAACCACCTAGTACTCCCTAGCAACCACCTGTAAAACCCCTGTAACACTTCTTAGCAACCACCAATTAACTCCCTAACAACCACCTAGTACTCCCTAGCAACCACCTGTAACACCCCTGTAACACTCCTTAGCAACCACAAATTAACTCCCTAACAACCACCTAGTACGCTCTAGCAACCACCTGTAACACCCCTGTAACACTCCTTAGCAACCACCAATTAACTCTCTAACAACCACCTAGTACTCCCTAGCAACCACCTGTAACACAACGTAGCAACCACCAATCAACCACCAAACAACTCCCTAACAACCACCTAGTACTCCCTAGCAACCACCTGTAACACCCCTGTAACACTCCATAGCAACCACCAATCAACTCCCTAACAACCACCTAGTACTCCCTAGCAATCACCTGTAACACCCCTGTAACACTCCTTAGCAACCACAAATTAACTCCCTAACAACCACCTAGTACGCTCTAGCAACCACCTGTAACACCCCTGTAACACTCCTTAGCTACCACCAATTAACTCTCTAACAACCACCTAGTACTCCCTAGCAACCACCTGTAAAACCCCTGTAACACTTCTTAGCAACCACCAATTAACTCCCTAACAACCACCTAGTACTCCCTAGCAACCACCTGTAACACCCCTGTAACACTCCTTAGCAACCACCAATTAACTCCCTAACAACCACCTAGTACGCCCTAGCAACCACCTGTAACACCCCTGTAACACTCCTTAGCAACCACCAATTAACTCTCTAACAACCACCTAGTACTCCCTAGCAACCACCTGTAACACAACGTAGCAACCACCAATCAACCACCAAACAACTCCCTAACAACCACCTAGTACTCCCTAGCAACCACCTGTAACACCCCTGTAACACTCCATAGCAACCACCAATAAACTCCCTAACACCCACCTAGTACTCCCTAGCAACCACCTGTAACACCCCTGTAACACTCCATAGCAACCACCAATCAACTCCCTAACAACCACCTAGTACTCCCTAGCAACCACCTGTAACACCCCTGTAACACTCCTTAGCAACCACCAATGAACTCCCTAACAACCACCTAGTACTCCCTAGCAACCACCTGTAACACCCCTGAAACACTGCTTTGCAACCACCAATCAACTCCTTAACAACCACCTAGTACTCCCTAGAAACCACCTGTAACACCCCTGTAACACTCCCTAGCAACCACCAATCAACTCCCTAACACCTACCTAGAACGCCCTAGCAACCACCTGTAAAACCCCTGTAACAGTCCTTAGCAACCACCAATTAACTCCCTAACAACCACCTAGTACTCCCTAGCAATCACCTGTAACACCCCTGTAACACTCCTTAGCCACCACAAATTAACTCCCTAACAACCACCTAGTACGCTCTAGCAACCACCTCTAACACCCCTGTAACACTCCTTAGCAACCACCAATTAACTCTCTAACAACCACCTAGTACTCCCTAGCAACCACCTGTAAAACCCCTGTAACACTCCTTAGCAACCACCAATTAACTCCCTAACAACCACCTAGTACTCCCTAGCAATCACCTGTAACACCCCTGTAACACTCCTTAGCAACCACAAATTAACTCCCTAACAACCACCTAGTACGCTCTAGCAACCACCTGTAACACCCCTGTAACACTCCTTAGCTACCACCAATTAACTCTCTAACAACCACCTAGTACTCCCTAGCAACCACCTGTAAAACCCCTGTAACACTTCTTAGCAACCACCAATTAACTCCCTAACAACCACCTAGTACTCCCTAGCAACCACCTGTAACACCCCTGTAACACTCCTTAGCAACCACCAATTAACTCCCTAACAACCACCTAGTACGCCCTAGCAACCACCTGTAACACCCCTGTAACACTCCTTAGCAACCACCAATTAACTCTCTAACAACCACCTAGTACTCCCTAGCAACCACCTGTAACACAACGTAGCAACCACCAATCAACCACCAATCAACTCCCTAACAACCACCTAGTACTCCCTAGCAACCACCTGTAACACCCCTGTAACACTCCATAGCAACCACCAATAAACTCCCTAACACCCACCTAGTACTCCCTAGCAACCACCTGTAACACCCCTGTAACACTCCATAGCAACCACCAATCAACTCCCTAACAACCACCTAGTACTCCCTAGCAACCACCTGTAACACCCCTGTAACACTCCTTAGCAACCACCAATTAACTCCCTAACAACCACCTAGTACTCCCTAGTAACCACCTGTAACACCCCTGAAACACTGCTTTGCAACCACCAATCAACTCCTTAACAACCACCTAGTACTCCCTAGAAACCACCTGTAACACCCCTGTAACACTCCCTAGCAACCACCAATCAACTCCCTAACACCTACCTAGAACGCCCTAGCAACCACCTGTAAAACCCCTGTAACAGTCCTTAGCAACCACCAATTAACTCCCTAACAACCACCTAGTACTCCCTAGCAATCACCTGTAACACCCCTGTAACACTCCTTAGCCACCACAAATTAACTCCCTAACAACCACCTAGTACGCTCTAGCAACCACCTCTAACACCCCTGTAACACTCCTTAGCAACCACCAATTAACTCTCTAACAACCACCTAGTACTCCCTAGCAACCACCTGTAAAACCCCTGTAACACTCCTTAGCAACCACCAATTAACTCCCTAACAACCACCTAGTGCTCCCTAGCAACCACCTGTAACACCCCTGTAACACTCCTTAGCAACCACCAATTAACTCCCTAGCAACCACCTGTAACACCCCAGTAACACTCCTTAGCAACCACAAATTAACTCCCTAACAACCACCTAGTACGCTCTAGCAACCACCTGTAACACCCCTGTAACACTCCTTAGCAACCACCAATTAACTCTCTAACAACCACCTAGTACTCCCTAGCAACCACCTGTAACACAACGTAGCAACCACCAATCAACCACCAAACAACTCCCTAACAACCACCTAGTACTCCCTAGCAACCACCTGTAACACCGCTGTAACACTCAATAGCAACCACCAATCAACTCCCTAACACCCACCGAGTACTCCC
Organism: Anguilla anguilla; assembly: GCF_013347855.1. Taxonomy (NCBI): domain Eukaryota; kingdom Metazoa; phylum Chordata; class Actinopteri; order Anguilliformes; family Anguillidae; genus Anguilla; species Anguilla anguilla. Next base: position 27,836,393 of record NC_049210.1, on the reverse strand, counting down.
TAGCAACCACCTGTAACACCCCTGTAACACTCCATAGCAACCACCAATCAACTCCCTAACAACCACCTAGTACTCCCTAGCAACCACCTGTAACACACCTGTAACACTCCTTAGCAACCACCAATCAACTCCCTAACAACCACCTAGTACTCCCTAGCAACCACCTGTAACACCCCTGAAACACTGCTTAGCAACCACCAATCAACTCCTTAACAACCACCTAGTACTCCCTAACAACCACCTGTAACACCCCTGTAACACTCCCTAGCAACCACCAATCAACTCCCTAACACCCACCTAGTACGCCCTAGCAACCACCTGTAACACCCCTGAAACACTGCTTAGCAACCACCAATTAACTCCCTAACAGCCACCTAGTACTCCCTAGCAACCACCTGTAACACAACGTAGCAACCACCAATCAACCACCAATTTACTCCCTAACAACCACCTAGTACTCCCTAGCAATCACCTGTAACACCCCTGTAACACTCCTTAGCAACCACAAATTAACTCCCTAACAACCACCTAGTACGCTCTAGCAACCACCTGTAACACCCCTGTAACACTCCTTAGCTACCACCAATTAACTCTCTAACAACCACCTAGTACTCCCTAGCAACCACCTGTAAAACCCCTGTAACACTTCTTAGCAACCACCAATTAACTCCCTAACAACCACCTAGTACTCCCTAGCAACCACCTGTAACAGCCCTGTAACACTCCTTAGCAACCACAAATTAACTCCCTAACAACCACCTAGTACGCTCTAGCAACCACCTGTAACACCCCTGTAACACTCCTTAGCAACCACCAATAAACTCTCTAACAACCACCTAGTACTCCCTAGCAACCACCTGTAACACAACGTAGCAACCACCAATCAACCACCAAACAACTCCCTAACAACCACCTAGTACTCCCTAGCAACCACCTGTAACACCCCTGTAACACTCCATAGCAACCACCAATCAACTCCCTAACACCCACCTAGTACTCCCTAGCAACCACCTGTAACACCCCTGTAACACTCCATAGCAACCACCAATCAACTCCCTAACAACCACCTAGTACTCCCTAGCAACCACCTGTAACACCCCTGTAACACTCCTTAGCAACCACCAATGAACTCAGTAACAACCACCTAGTACTCCCTAGCAACCACCTGTAACACCCCTGAAACACTGCTTTGCAACCACCAATCAACTCCTTAACAACCACCTAGTACTCCCTAGCAACCACCTGTAACACCCCTGTAACACTCCCTAGCAACCACCAATCAACTCCCTAACACCTACCTAGAACGCCCTAGCAACCACCTGTAAAACCCCTGTAACAGTCCTTAGCAACCACCAATTAACTCCCTAACAACCACCTAGTATTCCCTAGCAATCACCTGTAACACCCCTGTAACACTCCTGCCACCACAAATTAACTCCCTAACAACCACCTAGTACGCTCTAGCAACCACCTGTAACACCCCTGTAACACTCCTTAGCAACCACCAATTAACTCTCTAACAACCACCTAGTACTCCCTAGTAACCACCTGTAAAACCCCTGTAACACTCCTTAGCAACCACCAATTAACTCCCTAACAACCACCTAGTACTCCCTAGCAACCACCTGTAACACCCCTGTAACACTCCTTAGCAACCACCAATTAACTCCCTAACAACCACCTAGTACTCCCTAGCAACCACCTGTAACACCCCTGTAACACTCCTTAGCAACCACCAATTAACTCCCTAACAACCACCTAGTACTCCCTAGCAACCACCTGTAACACCCCAGTAACACTCCTTAGCAACCACAAATTAACTCCCTAACAACCACCTAGTACGCTCTAGCAACCACCTGTAACACCCCTGTAACACTCCTTAGCAACCACCAATTAACTCTCTAACAACCACCTAGTACTCCCTAGCAATCACCTGTAACACAACGTAGCAACCACCAATCAACCACCAAACAACTCCCTAACAACCACCTAGTACTCCCTAGCAACCACCTGTAACACCGCTGTAACACTCAATAGCAACCACCAATCAACTCCCTAACACCCACCGAGTACTCCCTAGCCACTAATCACTAACCACTAATCAACTCCCTGATTGAATTGGTGGTTCCTAATCAGTGTCACAAGGGTGTGACAGGTGGTTGCTAGGCAATACTAGGTGGTTGTTAGGGAGTTGATTGGTGGTTGCTACGTTGTGTTACAGGTGGTTGATAGGGAGTACTAGGTGGTTGTTAGGGAGTTAATTGGTGGTTGCTATGGAGTGTTACAGGGGTGTTACAGGTGGTTGCTAGGGCGTACTAGGTGGGTGTTAGGGAGTTGATTGGTGGTTGCTATGGAGTGTTACAGGTGTGTTACAGATGGTTGCTAGTGAGTACTGGGTGGTTGTTAGGGAGTTGATTGGTGGTTGCGAAGGAGTGTTACGGGGTGTTACAAGTGGTTGTTAGGGTGTTGATTGGTGGTTGTTAGGGAGTTGATTGGTGGTTGCTAAGCAGTGTTTCAGGGGTGTTACAGGTGGTTGCTAAGGAGTGTTACAGGGTTGTTACAAGTGGTTGCTAGGGAGTACTAGGTGGGTGTTAGGGAGTTGACTGGTGGTTGCTACGGGGTGATACAGGGGTGTTTCAGGTGGTTGCTAGTGCGTAGTAGGTGGTTGTTATGGAGTTGATTGGTGGTTGCTAAGGAGTGTTACAGGGTTGTTATAGGTGGTTGCTAGGGAGTACTAGGTGGGTCTTAGGGAGTTGATTGGTGTTTGCTATGGAGTGTTACAGGTGGTTGCTAGGGAGTACTAGGTGAATGTTAGGGAGTTAATTGGTGGTTGGTAAGTAGTGTTACAGGGGTGTTACATGTGGTTGCTAGGGAGTACTAGGTGGGTGTTAGGGAGTTGATTGGTGGTTGCTCTGGAGTGTTACAGGTGGTTGCTAGGGAGTACTAGGTGGTTGTTAGGGAGTTAATTGGTGGTTGCTACGTTGTGTTACAGGTGGTTGCTAGGGAGTACTAGGTGGTTGTTAGGGAGTTAATTGGTGGTTGCTATGGAGTGTTACAGGGGTGTTACAGGTGGTTGCTAGGGCGTACTAGGTGGGTGTTAGGGAGTTGATTGGTGCTTGCTACGGGGTGTTACAGGGGTGTTACAGGTGGTTGCTAAGGAGTACTAGGTGGTTGTTAGGGAGTTGATTGGTGGTTGCTACGTTGTTTTACAGGTGGTTGCTAGGGAGTACTAGGTGGTTGTTAGGGAGTTCATTGGTGGTTGCTAAGGAGTGTTACAGGGGTGTTATAGGTGGTTGGTAGGGAGTACTAGGTGAGTGTTAGGGAGTTGATTGGTCGTTGCTATGGAGTGTTACAGGGGTGTTACAGGTGGTTGCTAGGGAGTTCTAGGTGGTTTTTAGGGAGTTAATTGGTGGTTGCTACGTTGTGTTACAGGTGGTTGCTATGTAGTACTAGGTGGTTGTTAGGGAGTTAATTGGTGGTTGCTATGGAGTGTTACAGGGGTGTTACAGGTGGTTGCTAGGGCGTACTAGGTGGGTGTTAGGGAGTTGATTCGTGCTTGCTACGGGGTGTTACAGGGGTGTTACAGGTGGTTGCTAAGGAGTACTAGGTGGGTGTTAGGGAGTTGATTGGTGATTGCTACGGTGTGTTACAGGTGATTGCTAGGGAGTACTAGGTGGTTGTTATGGAGTTGATTGGTGGTTGCTAAGGAGTGTAACAGGGTTGTTATAGGTGGTTGCTAGGGAGTACTAGGTGGGTGTTAGGAAGTTGATTGGTGGTTGCTATGGAGTGTTACAGGTGGTTGCTAGGGAGTACAAGGTGGTTGTTAGGGATTTAATTGGTGGTTGCTAAGTAGTGTTACAGGGGTGTTACAGGTGGTTGCTAAGGAGTACTAGGTGGTTGTTAGGGAGTTGATTGGTGGTTGCTACGTCGTGTTACAGGTGGTTGCTAGGGAGTACTAGGTGGTTGTTAGGGAGTTAATTGGTGGTTGCTATGGAGTGTTACAGGGGTGTTACAGGTGGTTGCTAGGGCGTACTAGGTGGGTGTTAGGGAGTTGATTGGTGGTTGCTATGGAGTGTTACAGGGGTATTACAGATGGTTGCTAGTGAGTAATGGGTGGTTGTTAGGGAGTTGATTGGTGGTTGCGAAGGTGTTTTACGGGGTGTTACAAGTGGTTGTCAGCGTGTTGATTGGTGGTTGTTAGCGAGTTGATTGGTGGTTGCTACGGGGTGTTACAGGTAGTTGCTATGGAGTACTAGGTGGTTGTTAGGGAGTTAATTGGTGGTTGCTACGGAGTGTTACAGGGGTGTTACAGGTGGTTGCTAGGGCGTACTAGGTGGGTGTTAGGGAGTTGATTGGTGGTTGCTACGGGGTGTTACAGGGGTGTTTCAGGTGGTTGCTAGGGCGTACTAGGTGGGTGTTAGGGAGTTGATTGGTGGTTGCTACGGGGTGTTACAGGTGGTTGTTATGGAGTGTTACAGGAGTGTTACAAGTGGTTGTTAGGGAGTTGATTGGTGGTTGCTACGTTGTGTTACAGGTGGTTGCTAGGGAGTTCTAGGTGGTTGTTAGGGAGTGAATTGATAGTTGCTAAGGAGAGTTACAGGGGTGTTAGAGGTGGTTGTTTTGATTGATTGGTGGTTGGCACGAGGTTAAACAGCTGATTGCTATGGCGTATTCCCAACCAATCTGCTAGAACACTCCTGTAACACTCCTTAGCAACCAGCAAATTACTCCCTAACAACCACCAATCAACTCCGTAACAACCACCCAGTACTCCCTAGCAACGACCTGTAGCAATCACCAATCAACTCCCTAACACCCACTTAGTACGCCCTAGCAACCACCTGTAACACCCCTGTAACACTCCTTAGCAACCACCAATAAACTCCGTAACAACCACCCAGTACTCCCTAGCAACCACCGTAGCAATCACCAATCAACTCCCTAACACCCACCTAGTACGCCCTAGCAACCACCTGTAACACCCCTGTAACACTCCTTAGCAACCACCAATAAACTCCCTAATAACCACCTAGTACTCCATAGCAACCACCTGTAACACAACGTAGCAACCACCAATCAACCACCAATCAACTCCTTAACAACCACCTAGTACTCCCTAGCAACCACCTGTAACACCCGTGTAACACTCCTTAGCAACCACCAATCAACTCCCTAACACCCACCTAGTACGCTCTAGCAACCACCTGAAACACCCCTGTAACACTCCTTAGCAACCACCAATCAACTCCCTAACAACCACCTAGTACTCCCTAGCAACCACCTGTAACACCCCTGAAACACTGCTTAGCAACCACCAATCAACTCCTTAACAACCACCTAGTACTCCCTAGCAACCACCTGTAAGACCCCTGTAACACTCCATAGCAACCACCAATCAACTCCCTAACACCCACCTAGTACTCCCAGGCAACCACCTGTAACACTCCCTAGCAACCACCAATCAACTCCCTAACACCTACCTAGTACGCCCTAGCAACCACCTGTAAAACCCCTGTAACACTTCTTAGCAACAACCAATTAACTCCCTAACAACCACCTAGTACTCCCTAGCAACCACATGTAACACCCCTGTAACACTCCTTAGCAACCACTAATTAACTCTCTAACAACCACCTAGTAGTCCCTAGCAACCACCTGTAACACAACGTAGCAACCACCAATCAACCACCAAACAACTCCCTAACAACCACCTAGTACTCCCTAGCAACCACCTGTAACACCGCTGTAACACTCAATAGCAACCACCAATCAACTCCCTAACACCCACCGAGTACTCCCTAGCAACCACCTGTAACACCCCTGTAACACTCCATAGCAACCACCAATCAACTCCCTAACACCCACCTAGTACGCCCTAGCAACCACCTGTAACACCCCTGAAACACTCCTTAGCAACCACCAATTAACTCCCTAACAACAACCTAGTACTCCCTAGCAACCACCTGTAACACTCCGTAGCAACCACCAATTAACTCCCTAACAACCACCTAGTACTCCCTAGCAACCACCTGTAACACCCCTATAACACTCCATAGCAACCACCAATCAACTCCCTGACACCCACCTAGTACGCCCTAGCAACCACCTGTAACACAACGTAGCAAGCACCAATCAACCACCAATCAACTCCCTAACAATCACCTAGTACTCCCTAGCAACCACCTGTAACACCCCTGTAACACTCCATAGCAACCACCAATCAACTCCCTAACACCTACCTAGTACGCCCTAGCAACCACCTGTAAAACCCCTGTAACACTCCTTAGCAACCACCAATCAACTCCCTAACAACCACCTAGTACTCCCTAGCAACCACCTGTAACACCCCTGTAACACTCCTTAGCAACCACCAATTAACTCTCTAACAACCACCTAGTAAACCCTAGCAACCACCTGTAACACAACGTAGCAACCACCAATCAACCACCAAACAACTCCCTAACAACCACCTAGTACTCCCTAACAACCACCTGTAACACCGCTGTAACACTCAATAGCAACCACCTATAAACTCCCTAACACCCACCGAGTACTCCCTAGCAACCACCTGTAACACCCCTGAAACACTGCTTAGCAACCACCAATCAACTCCTTAACAACCACCTAGTACTCCCTAGCAACCACCTGTAACACCCCTGTAACACTCCCTAGCAACCACCAATCAACTCCCTAACACCTACCTAGAACGCCCTAGCAACCACCTGTAAAACCCCTGTAACACTCCTTAGCAACCACCAATTAACTCCCTAACAACCACCTAGTACTCCCTAGCAATCACCTGTAACACCCCTGTAACACTCCTAAGCAACCACAAATTAACTCCCTAACAACCACCTAGTACGCTCTAGCAACCACCTGTAACACCCCTGTAACACTCCTTAGCAACCACCAATTAACTCTCTAACAACCACCTAGTACTCCCTAGCAACCACCTGTAAAACCCCTGTAACACTCCTTAGCAACCACCAATTAACTCCCTAACAACCACCTAGTACTCCCTAGCAACCACCTGTAACACCCCTGTAACACTCCTTAGCAACCACAAATTAACTCCCTAACAACCACCTAGTACGCTCTAGCAACCACCTGTGACACCCCTGTAACACTCCTTAGCAACCACCAATTAACTCTCTAACAACCACCTAGTACTCCCTAGCAACCACCTGTAACACAACGTAGCAACCACCAATCAACCACCAAACAACTCCCTAACAACCACCTAGTACTCCCTAGCAACCACCTGTAACACCGCTGTAACACTCAATAGCAACCACCAATCAACTCCCTAACACCCACCGAGTACTCCCTAGCAACCACCTGTAACACCCCTGTAACACTCCATAGCAACCACCAATCAACTCCCTAACACCCACCTAGTACTCCCTAGCAACCACCTGTAACACCCCTGTAACACTCCATAGCAACCACCAATCAACTCCCTAACACCCACGTAGTACGCCCTAGCAACCACCTGTAACACCCCTGTAACATTCCTTAGCAACCACCAATTAACTCCCTAACAACCACCTAGTACTCCATAGCAACCACCTGTAACACAACGTAGCAACCACCAATCAACCACCAATCAACTCCCTAACAACCACCTAGTACTCCCTAGCAACCACCTGTAACACCGCTGTAACACTCCATAGCAACCACCAATCAACTCCCTAACACCCACCTAGTACTCCCTAGCAACCACCTGTAACACCCCTGTAACACTCCTTAGCAACCATCAATTAACTCCCTAATAACCACCTAGTACTCCATAGCAACCACCTGTAACACAACGTAGCAACCACCAATCAACCACCAATCAACTCCTTAACAACCACCTAGTACTCCCTAGTAACCACCTGTAACACCCGTGTAACACTCCTTAGCAACCACCAATCAACTCCCTAACACCCACCTAGTACGCTCTAGCAACCACCTGAAACACCCCTGTAACACTCCTTAGCAACCACCAATCAACTCCCTAACAACCACCTAGTACTCCCTAGCAACCACCTGTAACACAACGTAGCAACCACCAATCAACCACCAAACAACTCCCTAACAACCACCTAGTACTCCCTAGCAACCACCTGTAACACCGCTATAACACTCCATAGCAACCACCAATCAACTCCCTAACACCCACCTAGTACTCCCAGGCAACCACCTGTAACACTCCCTAGCAACCACCAATCAACTCCCTAACACCTACCTAGTACGCCCTAGCAACCACCTGTAAAACCCCTGTAACACTCCTTAGCAACCACCAATTAACTCCCTAACAACCACCTAGTACTCCCTAGCAACCACCTGTAACACTCCTTAGCAACCACCAATTAACTCCCTAACAACCACCTAGTACTCCATAGCAACCACCTGTAACACAACGTAGCAACCACCAATCAACCACCAATCAACTCCCTGACAACCACCTAGTACTCCCTAGCAACCACCTGTAACACCGCTATAACACTCCATAGCAACCACTAATCAACTCCCTGATTGAATTGGTGGTTCCTAATCAGTGTCACAAGGGTGTGACAGGTGGTTGCTAGGCAATACTAGGTGGTTGTTAGGGAGTTGATTGGTGGTTGCTACGTTGTGTTACAGGTGGTTGCTAGGGAGTACTAGGTGGTTGTTAGGGAGTTAATTGGTGGTTGCTATGGAGTGTTACAGGGGTGTTACAGGTGGTTGCTAGGGCGTACTAGGTGGGTGTTAGGGAGTTGATTGGTGGTTGCTATGGAGTGTTACAGGGGTGTTACAGATGGTTGCTAGTGAGTACTGGGTGGTTGTTAGGGAGTTGATTGGTGGTTGCGAAGGAGTGTTACGGGGTGTTACAAGTGGTTGTTAGGGTGTTGATTGGTGGTTGTTAGGGAGTTGATTGGTGGTTGCTAAGGAGTGTTACAGGGGTGTTACAGGTGGTTGCTAGCGAGTACTAGGTGGGTGTTAGGGAGTTGATTGGTGTTTGCTATGGAGTGTTACAGGGGTGTTACAGGTGGTTGCTAACGAGTACAGGTGGTTGTTAGGGAGTTGATTGGTGGTTGATTGGTGGTTGCTACGTTGTGTTACAGGTGGTTGCTATGGAGTACTAGGTGGTTGTTAGGGAGTTAATTGGTGGTTGCTAAGCAGTGTTTCAGGGGTGTTACAGGTGGTTGCTAAGGAGTGTTACAGGGTTGTTACAAGTGGTTGCTAGGGAGTACTAGGTGGGTGTTAGGGAGTGGACTGGTGGTTGCTACGGGGTGATACAGGGGTGTTTCAGGTGGTTGCTAGTGCGTAGTAGGTGGTTGTTATGGAGTTGATTGGTGGTTGCTAAGGAGTGTTACAGGGTTGTTATAGGTGGTTGCTAGGGAGTACTAGGTGGGTGTTAGGGAGTTGATTGGTGGTTGCTATGGAGTGTTACAGGTGGTTGCTAGGGAGTACTAGGTGAATGTTAGGGAGTTAATTGGTGGTTGGTAAGTAGTGTTACAGGGGTGTTACATGTGGTTGCTAGGGAGTACTAGGTGCGTGTTAGGGAGTTGATTGGTGGTTGCTCTGGAGTGTTACAGGTGGTTGCTAGGGAGTACTAGGTGGTTGTTAGGGAGTTAATTGGTGGTTGCTATGGAGTGTTACAGGGGTGTTACAGGTGGTTGCTAGGGCGTACTAGGTGGGTGTTAGGGAGTTGATTGGTGCTTGCTACGGGGTGTTACAGGGGTGTTACAGGTGGTTGCTAAGGAGTACTAGGTGGTTGTTAGGGAGTTGATTGGTGGTTGCTACGTTGTTTTACAGGTGGTTGCTAGGGAGTACTAGGTGGTTGTTAGGGAGTTCATTGGTGGTTGCTAAAGAGTGTTACAGGGGTGTTACAGGTGGTTGGTAGGGAGTACTAGGTGAGTGTTAGGGAGTTGATTGGTCGTTGCTATGGAGTGTTACAGGGGTGTTACAGGTGGTTGCTAGGGAGTTCTAGGTGGTTTTTAGGGAGTTAATTGGTGGTTGCTAAGGAGTGTTACAGGGGTGTTTCAGGTGGTTGCTAGGGCGTACTAGGTGGGTGTTAGGGAGTTGATTGTGATTGCTACGGTGTGTTACAGGTGATTGCTAGGGAGTACTAGGTGGTTGTTATGGAGTTGATTGGTGGTTGCTAAGGAGTGTAACAGGGTTGTTATAGGTGGTTGCTAGGGAGTACTAGGTGGGTGTTAGGAAGTTGATTGGTGGTTGCTATGGAGTGTTACAGGTGGTTGCTAAGGAGTACTAGGTGGTTGTTAGGGAGTTAATTGGTGGTTGCTAAGTAGTGTTACAGGGGTGTTACAGGTGGTTGCTAAGGAGTACTAGGTGGTTGTTAGGGAGTTGATTGGTGGTTGCTACGTTGTGTTACAGGTGGTTGCTAGGGAGTACTAGGTGGTTGTTAGGGAGTTAATTGGTGGTTGCTATGGAGTGTTACAGGGGTGTTACAGGTGGTTGCTAGGGCGTACTAGGTGGGTGTTAGGGAGTTGATTGGTGGTTGCTATGTTGTTTTACAGGTGGTTGCTAGGGAGAACTAGGTGGTTGTTAGGGAGTTCATTGGTGGTTGCTAAGGAGTGTTACAGGGGTGTTACAGGTGGTTGGTAGGGAGTACTAGGTGAGTGTTAGGGAGTTGATTGGTCGTTGCTATGGAGTGTTACAGGGGTGTTACAGGTGGTTGCTAGGGAGTTCTAGGTGGTTTTTAGGGAGTTAATTGGTCGTTGCTAAGGAGTGTTACAGGGGTGTTTCAGGTGGTTGCTAGGGCGTACTAGGTGGGTATTAGGTAGTTGATTGGTGGTTGCTATGGAGTGTTACAGGTGGTTGCTAGGGAGTACTAGGTGGTTGTTAGGAAGTTAATTGGTGGTTGCTAAGTAGTGTTACAGGGGTGTTACAGGTGGTTGCTAAGGAGTACTAGGTGGTTGTTAGGGAGTTGATTGGTGGTTGCTACGTTGTGTTACAGGTGGTTGCTAGGGAGTACTAGGTGGTTCTTAGGGAGTTAATTGGTGCTTGCTATGGAGTGTTACACGGGTGTTACAGGTGGTTGCTAGGGCGTACTAGGTGGGTGTTAGGGAGTTGATTGGTGGTTGCTATGGAGTGTTACAGGGGTATTACAGATGGTTGCTAGTGAGTAATGGGTGGTTTTAGGGAGTTGATTGGTGGTTGCGAAGGTGTGTTACGGGGTGTTACAAGTGGTTGTCAGCGTGTTGATTGGTGGTTGTTAGTGAGTTGATTGTGGTTGCTATGGAGTGTTACAGGTGGTTGCTAGGGCGTACTAGGTGGGTGTTAGGGAGTTGATTGGTGGTTGCTACGGGGTGTTACAGGGGTGTTTCAGGTGGTTGCTAGGGCGTACTAGGTGGGTGTTAGGGAGTTGATTGGTGGTTGCTACGTTGTGTTACAGGTGGTTGCTAGGGAGTTCTAGGTGGTTGTTAGGGAGTGAATTGATAGTTGCTAAGGAGAGTTACAGGGGTGTTAGAGGTGGTTGTTTTGATTGATTGGTGGTTGGCACGAGGTTAAACAGGTTATTGCTATGGCGTATTCCCAACCAATCTGCTAGAACACTCCTGTAACACTCCTTAGAAACCAGCAAATTACTCCCTAACAACCACCAATCAACTCCGTAACAACCACCCAATACTCCCTAGCAACCACCTGTAACACACCGTAGCAATCACCAATCAACTCCCTAACAACCAACTAGTACTCCCTCGCAACCACCTGTAACACCGCTGTAACACTCCATAGCAACCACCAATTAACTCCCTAACACCCACCTAGAACGCCCTAGCAACCACCTGTAACACCCCTGAAATACTCCTTAGCAACCACCAATCAACTCCCTAACAATCACCCAGTACTCCCTAGCAACCACCTGTAACACACCGTAGCAATCACCAATCAACTCCCTAACAACCAACTAGTACTCCCTAGCAACCACCTGTAACACCGCTGTAACACTCCATAGCAACCACCAATAAACTCCCTAACAACCACCTAGTACTCCCTAGCAACCACCTGTAACACCCCTGTAACACTCCATAGCAACCACCAATCAACTCCCTAACACCCACCTAGTACTCCCTAGCAACCACCTGTAACACCCCTGAAACACTGCTTAGCAACCACCAATTAACTCCCTAACAACCACCTAGTACTCCATAGCAACCACCTGTAACACAACGTAGCAACCACCAATCAACCAACAATTAACTCCCTAACACCCACCTAGTACTCCATAGCAACCACCTGTAACACCCCTGAAACACTGCTTAGCAACCACCAATCAACTCCCTAACACACACCTAGTACGCTCTAGCAACCACCTGTAACACCCCTGTAACACTCCTTAGCAACCAACAATTAACTCCCTAATAACCACCTAGTACTCCATAGCAACCACCTGTAACACAACGTAGCAACCACCAATCAACCACCAATCAACTCCTTAACAACCACCTAGTACTCCCTAGCAACCACCTGTAACACCCCTGTAACACTCCTTAGCAACCACCAATCAACTCCCTAACAACCACCTAGTACTCCCTAGCAACCACCTGTAACACCCCTGAAACACTGCTTAGCAACCACCAATCAACTCCTTAACAACCACCTAGTACTCCCTAGCAACCACCTGTAACACCCCTGTAACACTCCATAGCAACCACCAATCAACTCCCTAACACCCACCTAGTACTCCCAGGCAACCACCTGAAACACTCCCTAGCAACCACCAATCAACTCCCTAACACCTACCTAGTACGCCCTAGCAACCACCTGTAAAACCCCTGTAACACTCCTTAGCAACCACCAATTAACTCCCTAACAACCACCTAGTACTCCCTAGCAACCACCTGTAACACCCCTGTAACACTCCTTAGCAACCACCAATTAACTCTCTAACAACCACCTAGTACTCCCTAGCAACCACCTGTAACACAACGTAGCAACCACCAATCAACCACCAAACAACTCCCTAACAACCACCTAGTACTCCCTAGCAACCACCTGTAACACCGCTGTAACACTCAATAGCAACCACCTATCAACTCCCTAACACCCACCGAGTACTCCCTAGCAACCACCTGTAACACCCCTGTAACACTCCATAGCAACCACCAATCAACTCCCTAACACCCACCTAGTACTCCCTAGCAACCACCTGTAACACCCCTGTAACACTCCTTAGCATCCACCAATCAACTCCCTAACACCCACCTAGTACGCCCTAGCAACCACCTGTAACACCCCTGAAACACTCCTTAGCAACCACCAATTAACTCCCTAACAACAACCTAGTACTCCCTAGCAACCACCTGTAACACTCCTTAGCAACCACCAATTAACTCCCTAACAACCACCTAGTACTCCCTAGCAACCACCTGTAACACCCCTATAACACTCCATAGCAACCACCAATCAACTCCCTCACACCCACCTAGTACGCCCTAGCAACCACCTGTAACACAACGTAGCAAGCACCAATCAACCACCAATCAACTCCCTAACAACCACCTAGTACTCCCTAGCAACCACCTGTAACACTCCATAGCAACCACCAATCAACTCCCTAACACTCACCTAGTACGCCCTAGCAACCAGCTGTAACACCCCTGAAACACTGCTTAGCAACCACCAATTAACTCCCTAACAACCACCTAGTACTCCATAGCAACCACCTGTAACACAACGTAGCAACCACCAATCAACCAACAATTAACTCCCTAACACCCACCTAGTACGCCCTAGCAACCACCTGTAACACCCCTGTAACACTCCTTAGCAACCACCAATTAACTCCCTAATAACCACCTAGTACTCCATAGCAACCACCTGTAACACCCCTGAAACACTGCTTAGCAACCACCAATCAACTCCCTAACACCCACGTAGTACGCCCTAGCAACCACCTGTAACACCCCTGTAACACTCCTTAGCAACCACCAATTAACTCCCTAACAACCACCTAGTACTCCCTAGCAACCACCTGTAACACCCCTGTAACACTCCTTAGCAACCACCAATTAACTCACTAATAACAACCTACTACTCCCTAGCAACCACCTGTAACACTCCTTAGCAACCACCAATTAACTCCCTAACAACCACCTAGTACTCCCTAGCAACCACCTGTAACACTCCTTAGCAAGCACCAATTAACTCCCTAACAACCACCTAGTACTCCCTAGCAACCACCTGTAACACCCCTATAACACTCCATAGCAACCACCAATCAACTCCCTCACACCCACCTAGTACGCCCTAGCAACCACCTGTAACACAACGTAGCAAGAACCAATCAACCACCAATCAACTCCCTAGCAACCACCTGTAACACCCCTATAACACTCCATAGCAACCACCAATCAACTCCCTAACAATCACCCAGTACTCCCTAGCAACCACCTGTAACACACCGTAGCAATCACCAATCAACTCCTTAACAACCACCTAGTTCTCCCTAGCAACCACCTGTAACACCCCTGTAACACTCCTTAGCATCCACCAATCAACTCCCTAACACCAACCTAGTACGCCCTAGCAACCACCTGTAACACCCCTGAAACACTCCATAGCAACCACCAATTAACTCCCTAACAACAACCTAGTACTCCCTAGCAACCACCTGTAACACTCCTTAGCAACCACCAATCAACTCCCTAACACCCACCTAGTACGCTCTAGCAACCACCTGAAACACCCCTGTAACACTCCATAGCAACCACCAATCAACTCCCTAACAACCACCTAGTACTCCCTAGCAACCACCTGTAACACCCCTGAAACACTGCTTAGCAACCACCAATCAACTCCCTAACACCCACCTAGTACTCCCAGGCAACCACCTGTAACACTCCCTAGCAACCACCAATCAACTCCCTAACACCTACCTAGTACGCCCTAGCAACCACCTGTAAAACCCCTGTAACACTCCATAGCAACCACCAATCAACTCCCTAACAATCACCCAGTACTCCCTAGCAACCACCTGTAACACACCGTAGCAATCACCAATCAGCTCCTTAACAACCACCTAGTTCTCCCTAGCAACCACCTGTAACACCCCTGTAACACTCCTTAGCATCCACCAATCAACTCCCTAACACCAACCTAGTACGCCCTAGCAACCACCTGTAACACCCCTGAAACACTCCATAGCAACCACCAATTAACTCCCTAACAACAACCTAGTACTCCCTAGCAACCACCTGTAACACTCCTTAGCAACCACCAATTAACTCTCTAACAACCACCTAGTACTCCCTAGCAACCACCTGTAACACAACGTAGCAACCACCAATCAACCACCAAACAACTCCCTAACAACCACCTAGTACTCCCTAGCAACCACCTGTAACACCGCTGTAACACTCAATAGCAACCACCTATCAACTCCCTAACACCCACCGAGTACTCCCTAGCAACCACCTGTAACACCCCTGTAACACTCCATAGCAACCACAAATCAACTCCCTAACACCCACGTGTACGCCCTAGCAACCACCTGTAACACCCCTGTAACACTCCTTAGCAACCACCAATTAACTCCCTAACAACCACCTAGTACTCCATAGCAACCACCTGTAACACAACGTAGCAACCACCAATCAACCACCAATCAACTCCCTAACACCCATCTAGTACGCCCTAGCAACCACCTGTAACACCCCTGTAACACTCCTTAGCAACCACCAATTAACTCCCTAACAACCACCTAGTACTCCTTAGCAACCACCTGTAACACCCCTGTAACACTCCATAGCAACCACCAATCAACTCCCTAACACCCACCGAGTACTCCCTAGCAACCACCTGTAACACCCCTGTAACACTCCATAGCAACCACCAATCAACTCCCTAACACCCACCTAGTACTCCCTAGCAACCACCTGTAACACCCCTGTAACACCCCGGAGCAACCATCAATTAACTCCCTAACAACCACCTAGTACTCCTTAGCAACCACCTGTAACACCCCTGTAACACTCCATAGCAACCACCAATCAACTCCCTAACACCCACCTAGTACTCCCTAGCCACCACCTGTAACACCCCTGTAACACTCCTTAGCAACCACCAATTAACTCCCTAACAACCACCTAGTACTCCCTAGCAACCACCTGTAACACCCCTGTAACACCCCGGAGCAACCATCAATTAACTCCCTAACAACCACCTAGTACTCCTTAGCAACCACCTGTAACACCCCTGTAACACTCCATAGCAACCACCAATCAACTCCCTAACACCCACCTAGTACTCCCTAGCAACCACCTGTAACACCCCTGTAACACTCCATAGCAACCACCAATCAACTCCCTAACACCCACGTAGTACGCCCTAGCAACCACCTGTAACACCCCTGTAACACTCCTTAGCAACCACCAATTAACTCCCTAACAACCACCTAGTACTCCCTAGCAACCACCTGTAACACAACGTAGCAACCACCAATCAACCACCAATCAAGTCCTTAACAACCACCTAGTACTCCCTAGCAACCACCTGTAACACGCGTGTAACACTCCTTAGCAACCACCAATTAACTCCCTAACAACCACCTATTACTCCCTAGCAACCACCTGTAACACCCCTGTAACACTCCTTAGCAACCACCAATTAACTCCCTAATAACAACCTAGTACTCCCTAGCAACCACCTGTAACACTCCTTAGCAACCACCAATTAACTCCCTAACAACCACCTAGTACTCCCTAGCAACCACCTGTAACACTCCTTAGCAAGCACCAATTAACTCCCTAACAACCACCTAGTACTCCCTAGCAACCACCTGTAACACCCCTATAACACTCCATAGCAACCACCAATCAACTCCCTCACACCCACCTAGTACGCCCTAGCAACCACCTGTAACACAACGTAGCAAGAACCAATCAACCACCAATCAACTCCCTAGCAACCACCTGTAACACCCCTGTAACACTCCATAGCAACCACCAATCAACTCCCTAACAACCACCTAGTACTCCCTAGCAACCACCTGTAACACCCCTGAAACACTGCTTAGCAACCACCAATCAACTCCCTAACACCCACCTAGTACTCCCAGGCAACCACCTGTAACACTCCCTAGCAACCACCAATCAACTCCCTAACACCTACCTAGTACGCCCTAGCAACCACCTGTAAAACCCCTGTAACACTCCTTAGCAACCACCAATTAACTCCCTAACAACCACCTAGTACTCCCTAGCAACCACCTGTAACACCCCTGTAACACTCCTTAGCAACCACCAATTAACTCACTAATAACAACCTAGTACTCCCTAGCAACCACCTGTAACACTCCTTAGCAACCACCAATTAACTCCCTAACAACCACCTAGTACTCCCTAGCAACCACCTGTAACACTCCTTAGCAAGCACCAATTAACTCCCTAACAACCACCTAGTACTCCCTAGCAACCACCTGTAACACCCCTATAACACTCCATAGCAACCACCAATCAACTCCCTCACACCCACCTAGTACGCCCTAGCAACCACCTGTAACACAACGTAGCAAGAACCAATCAACCACCAATCAACTCCCTAGCAACCACCTGTAACACCCCTATAACACTCCATAGCAACCACCAATCAACTCCCTAACAATCACCCAGTACTCCCTAGCAACCACCTGTAACACACCGTAGCAATCACCAATCAACTCCTTAACAACCACCTAGTTCTCCCTAGCAACCACCTGTAACACCCCTGTAACACTCCTTAGCATCCACCAATCAACTCCCTAACACCAACCTAGTACGCCCTAGCAACCACCTGTAACACCCCTGAAACACTCCATAGCAACCACCAATTAACTCCCTAACAACAACCTAGTACTCCCTAGCAACCACCTGTAACACTCCTTAGCAACCACCAATTAACTCCCTAACAACCACCTAGTACTCCCTAGCAACCACCTGTAACACCCCTATAACACTCCATAGCAACCACCAATCAACTCCCTCACACCCACCTAGTACGCCCTAGCAACCACCTGTAACACAACGTAGCAAGAACCAATCAACCACCAATCAACTCCCTAACAACCACCTAGTACTCCCTAGCAACCACCTGTAACACCCCTGTAACACTCCATAGCAACCACCAATCAACTCCCTAACACCCACCTAGTACTCCCAGGCAACCACCTGTAACACTCCCTAGCAACCACCAATCAACTCCCTAACACCTACCTAGTACGCCCTAGCAACCACCTGTAAAACCCCTGTAACACTCCTTAGCAACCACCAATTAACTCCCTAACAACCACCTAGTACTCCATAGCAACCACCTGTAACACCCGTGTAACACTCCTTAGCAACCACCAATCAACTCCCTAACACCCACCTAGTACGCTCTAGCAACCACCTGAAACACCCCTGTAACACTCCATAGCAACCACCAATCAACTCCCTAACAACCACCTAGTACTCCCTAGCAACCACCTGTAACACCCCTGAAACACTGCTTAGCAACCACCAATCAACTCCCTAACACCCACCTAGTACTCCCAGGCAACCACCTGTAACACTCCCTAGCAACCACCAATCAACTCCCTAACACCTACCTAGTACGCCCTAGCAACCACCTGTAAAACCCCTGTAACACTCCTTAGCAACCACCAATTAACTCCCTAACAACCACCTAGTACTCCCTAGCAACCACCTGTAACACCCCTGTAACACTCCTTAGCAACCACCAATTAACTCTCTAACAACCACCTAGTACTCCCTAGCAACCACCTGTAACACAACGTAGCAACCACCAATCAACCACCAAACAACTCCCTAACAACCACCTAGTACTCCCTAGCAACCACCTGTAACACCGCTGTAACACTCAATAGCAACCACCTATCAACTCCCTAACACCCACCGAGTACTCCCTAGCAACCACCTGTAACACCCCTGTAACACTCCATAGCAACCACCAATCAACTCCCTAACACCCACGTAGTACGCCCTAGCAACCACCTGTAACACCCCTGTAACACTCCTTAGCAACCACCAATTAACTCCCTAACAACCACCTAGTACTCCATAGCAACCACCTGTAACACAACGTAGCAACCACCAATCAACCACCAATCAACTCCCTAACACCCATCTAGTACGCCCTAGCAACCACCTGTAACACCCCTGTAACACTCCTTAGCAACCACCAATTAACTCCCTAACAACCACCTAGTACTCCTTAGCAACCACCTGTAACACCCCTGTAACACTCCATAGCAACCACCAATCAACTCCCTAACACCCACCGAGTACTCCCTAGCAACCACCTGTAACACCCCTGTAACACTCCATAGCAACCACCAATCAACTCCCTAACACCCACCTAGTACTCCCTAGCAACCACCTGTAACACCCCTGTAACACCCCGGAGCAACCATCAATTAACTCCCTAACAACCACCTAGTACTCCTTAGCAACCACCTGTAACACCCCTGTAACACTCCATAGCAACCACCAATCAACTCCCTAACACCCACCTAGTACTCCCTAGCCACCACCTGTAACACCCCTGTAACACTCCTTAGCAACCACCAATTAACTCCCTAACAACCACCTAGTACTCCCTAGCAACCACCTGTAACACCCCTGTAACACCCCGGAGCAACCACCAATTAACTCCCTAACAACCACCTAGTACTCCTTAGCAACCACCTGTAACACCCCTGTAACACTCCATAGCAACCACCAATCAACTCCCTAACACCCACCTAGTACTCCCTAGCAACCACCTGTAACACCCCTGTAACACTCCATAGCAACCACCAATCAACTCCCTAACACCCACGTAGTACGCCCTAGCAACCACCTGTAACACCCCTGTAACACTCCTTAGCAACCACCAATTAACTCCCTAACAACCACCTAGTACTCCCTAGCAACCACCTGTAACACCCCTGAAACACCCCTGAAACACTGCTTAGCAACCACCAATCAACTCCCTAACACCCACCTAGTACGCCCTAGCAACCACCTGTAACACCCCTGTAACACTCCTTAGCAACCACCAATTAACTCCCTAAAAACCACCTAGTACTCCATAGCAACCACCTGTAACACAACGTAGCAACCACCAATCAACCACCAATCAAGTCCTTAACAACCACCTAGTACTCCCTAGCAACCACCTGTAACACCCGTGTAACACTCCTTAGCAACCACCAATTAACTCCCTAACAACCACCTATTACTCCCTAGCAACCACCTGTAACACCCCTGTAACACTCCTTAGCAACCACCAATTAACTCCCTAATAACAACCTAGTACTCCCTAGCAACCACCTGTAACACTCCTTAGCAACCACCAATTAACTCCCTAACAACCACCTAGTACTCCCTAGCAACCACCTGTAACACTCCTTAGCAAGCACCAATTAACTCCCTAACAACCACCTAGTACTCCCTAGCAACCACCTGTAACACCCCTATAACACTCCATAGCAACCACCAATCAACTCCCTCACACCCACCTAGTACGCCCTAGCAACCACCTGTAACACAACGTAGCAAGAACCAATCAACCACCAATCAACTCCCTAGCAACCACCTGTAACACCCCTATAACACTCCATAGCAACCACCAATCAACTCCCTAACAATCACCCAGTACTCCCTAGCAACCACCTGTAACACACCGTAGCAATCACCAATCAACTCCTTAACAACCACCTAGTTCTCCCTAGCAACCACCTGTAACACCCCTGTAACACTCCTTAGCATCCACCAATCAACTCCCTAACACCCACCTAGTACGCCCTAGCAACCACCTGTAACACCCCTGAAACACTCCATAGCAACCACCAATTAACTCCCTCACACCCACCTAGTACGCCCTAGCAACCACCTGTAACACAACGTAGCAAGAACCAATCAACCACCAATCAACTCCCTAACAACCACCTAGTACTCCCTAGCAACCACCTGTAACACCCCTGTAACACTCCATAGCAACCACCAATCAACTCCCTAACACCCACCTAGTACTCCCAGGCAACCACCTGTAACACTCCCTAGCAACCACCAATCAACTCCCTAACACCTACCTAGTACGCCCTAGCAACCACCTGTAAAACCCCTGTAACACTCCTTAGCAACCACCAATTAACTCCCTAACAACCACCTAGTACTCCCTAGCAACCACCTGTAACACCCCTGTAACACTCCTTAGCAACCACCAATGAACTCTCTAACAACCACCTAGTACTCCCTAGCAACCACCTGTAACACTCCTTAGCAACCACCAATTAACTCCCTAACAACCACCTAGTACTCCCTAGCAACCACCTGTAACACCCCTATAACACTCCATAGCAACCACCAATCAACTCCCTCACACCCACCTAGTACGCCCTAGCAACCACCTGTAACACAACGTAGCAAGCACCAATCAACCACCAATCAACTCCCTAACAACCACCTAGTACTCCCTAGCAACCACCTGTAACACCCCTGTAACACTCCATAGCAACCACCAATCAACTCCCTAACACCCACCTAGTACGCCCTAGCAACCACCTGTAACACCCCTGAAACACTGCTTAGCAACCACCAATTAACTCCCTAACAACCACCTAGTACTCCATAGCAACAACCTGTAACACAACGTAGCAACCACCAATCAACCAACAATTAACTCCCTAACACCCACCTAGTACGCCCTAGCAACCACCTGTAACACCCCTGTAACACTCCTCAGCAACCACCAATTAACTCCCTAATAACCACCTAGTACTCCATAGCAACCACCTGTAACACCCCTGAAACACTGCTTAGCAACCACCAATCAACTCCCTAACACCCACCTAATACGCCCTAGCAACCACCTGTAACACCCCTGTAACACTCCTTAGCAACCACCAATTAACTCCCTAATATCCACCTAGTACTCCATAGCAACCACCTGTAACACCCGTGTAACACTCCTTAGCAACCACCAATCAACTCCCTAACACCCACCTAGTACGCTCTAGCAACCACCTGAAACACCCCTGTAACACTCCATAGCAACCACCAATCAACTCCCTAACAACCACCTAGTACTCCCTAGCAACCACCTGTAACACCCCTGAAACACTGCTTAGCAACCACCAATCAACTCCCTAACACCCACCTAGTACTCCCAGGCAACCACCTGTAACACTCCCTAGCAACCACCAATCAACTCCCTAACACCTACCTAGTACGCCCTAGCAACCACCTGTAAAACCCCTGTAACACTCCTTAGCAACCACCAATTAACTCCCTAACAACCACCTAGTACTCCCTAGCAACCACCTGTAACACCCCTGTAACACTCCTTAGCAACCACCAATTAACTCTCTAACAACCACCTAGTACTCCCTAGCAACCACCTGTAACACAACGTAGCAACCACCAATCAACCACCAAACAACTCCCTAACAACCACCTAGTACTCCCTAGCAACCACCTGTAACACCGCTGTAACACTCCATAGCAACCACCAATCAACTCCCTAACACCCACCTAGTACTCCCTAGCAACCACCTGTAACACCCCTGTAACACTCCATAGCAACCACCAATCAACTCCCTAACACCCACGTAGTACGCCCTAGCAACCACCTGTAACACCCCTGTAACACTCCTTAGCAACCACCAATTAACTCCCTAACAACCACCTAGTACTCCATAGCAACCACCTGTAACACAACGTAGCAACCACCAATCAACCACCAATCAACTCCCTAACAACCACCTAGTACTCCCTAGCAACTACCTGTAACACCGCTATAACACTCCATAGCAACCACCAATCAACTCCCTAACACCCATCTAGTACGCCCTAGCAACCACCTGTAACACCCCTGTAACACTCCTTAGCAACCACCAATTAACTCCCTAACAACCACCTAGTACTCCTTAGCAACCACCTGTAACACCCCTGTAACACTCCATAGCAACCACCAATCAACTCCCTAACACCCACCGAGTACTCCCTAGCAACCACCTGTAACACCCCTGTAACACTCCTTAGCAACCACCAATTAACTCCCTAACAACCACCTAGTACTCCCTAGCAACCACCTGTAACACCCCTGTAACACCCCGGAGCAACCATCAATTAACTCCCTAACAACCACCTAGTACTCCTTAGCAACCACCTGTAACACCCCTGTAACACTCCATAGCAACCACCAATCAACTCCCTAACACCCACCTAGTACTCCCTAGCAACCACCTGTAACACCCCTGTAACACTCCATAGCAACCACCAATCAACTCCCTAACACCCACGTAGTACGCCCTAGCAACCACCTGTAACACCCCTGTAACACTCCTTAGCAACCACCAATTAACTCCCTAACAACCACCTAGTACTCCCTAGCAACCACCTGTAACACCCCTGAAACACCCCTGAAACACTGCTTAGCAACCACCAATCAACTCCCTAACACCCACCTAGTACGCCCTAGCAACCACCTGTAACACCCCTGTAACACTCCTTAGCAACCACCAATCAACTCCCTAAAAACCACCTAGTACTCCATAGCAACCACCTGTAACACAACGTAGCAACCACCAATCAACCACCAATCAAGTCCTTAACAACCACCTAGTACTCCCTAGCAACCACCTGTAACACCCGTGTAACACTCCTTAGCAACCACCAATTAACTCCCTAACAACCACCTAGTACTCCCTAGCAACCACCTGTAACACTCCTTAGCAACCACCAATTAACTCCCTAACAACCACCTAGTACTCCCTAGCAACCACCTGTAACACTCCTTAGCAAGCACCAATTAACTCCCTAACAACCACCTAGTACTCCCTAGCAACCACCTGTAACACCCCTATAACACTCCATAGCAACCACCAATCAACTCCCTCACACCCACCTAGTACGCCCTAGCAACCACCTGTAACACAACGTAGCAAGAACCAATCAACCACCAATCAACTCCCTAGCAACCACCTGTAACACCCCTATAACACTCCATAGCAACCACCAATCAACTCCCTAACAATCACCCAGTACTCCCTAGCAACCACCTGTAACACACCGTAGCAATCACCAATCAACTCCTTAACAACCACCTAGTTCTCCCTAGCAACCACCTGTAACACCCCTGTAACACTCCTTAGCATCCACCAATCAACTCCCTAACACCCACCTAGTACGCCCTAGCAACCACCTGTAACACCCCTGAAACACTCCATAGCAACCACCAACTCCCTAACAACAACCTAGTACTCCCTAGCAACCACCTGTAACACTCCTTAGCAACCACCAATTAACTCCCTAACAACCACCTAGTACTCCCTAGCAACCACCTGTAACACCCCTATAACACTCCATAGCAACCACCAATCAACTCCCTCACACCCACCTAGTACGCCCTAGCAACCACCTGTAACACAACGTAGCAAGAACCAATCAACCACCAATCAACTCCCTAACAACCACCTAGTACTCCCTAGCAACCACCTGTAACACCCCTGTAACACTCCATAGCAACCACCAATCAACTCCCTAACACCCACCTAGTACTCCCTAGCAACCACCTGTAACACCCCTGTAACACTCCATAGCAACCACCAATCAACTCCCTAACACCCACCTAGTACGCCCTAGCAACCACCTGTAACACCCCTGAAACACTGCTTAGCAACCACCAATTAACTCCCTAACAACCACCTAGTACTCCATAGCAACCACCTGTAACACAACGTAGCAACCACCAATCAACCAACAATTAACTCCCTAACACCCACCTAGTACGCCTTAGCAACCACCTGTAACACCCCTGTAACACTCCTTAGCAACCACCAATTAACTCCCTAATAACCACCTAGTACTCCATAGCAACCACCTGTAACACCCCTGAAACACTGCTTAGCAACCACCAATCAACTCCCTAACACCCACCTAGTACGCCCTAGCAACCACCTGTAACACCCCTGTAACACTCCATAGCAACCACCAATCAACTCCCTAACACCCACGTAGTACGCCCTAGCAACCACCTGTAACACCCCTGTAACACTCCTTAGCAACCACCAATTAACTCCCTAACAACCACCTAGTACTCCCTATAAATCTCGTGTAACACCCCTGTAACACTCCCTAACAACTATCAATCAACTCTCTTACAACCACCAATCAACTGCCTAACAACCACCTGTAACACTCCCTAACAACCAGGAATCAACTCCCTAAAAACCACCTAGTATTCTCTAGCAACCACCTGTAACACCCCTGTAACACTCCATAGCAACCACCAACCAACTCCCTAACAACCACGTCAGCTACATAACATCCACCAATCAATTCCGTAACAACCACCTAGTACTCACTAGCAACCACCTGTAACACCCCTGTAACACTCCCTAGCAACCATCAATCAACTCCCTAAGAACCACCTGTAACACCTCTGTAACACTCCATAGCAACCACTAATCAACTCCTGTCACACTCCCTAACTACCAATCAACTCCCTCCTAGGTGGTTGCTATGGAGTACTAGATGGTTGCTATGGTGTTGCTAGGTGGTTGCTATGGAGTCATAGATGGTTGCTAGGGTGTTGCTATGGAGTACTATATGGTTGCTAAGGTGTTCCAGGTGGTTGCTAGGGTGTTGCTATGTGGTTGCTAAGGTGTTCCAGGTGGTTGCTAGGGTGTTGCCAGGCGGTTTTCTTTGCAGTCCTAGATGGTTGCTAAGGTCATCCTGGTGGTTGCTAGGGTGTTTCTATGTGGTTGCTAGGGTGTTCGAGGTCGTTGCTAGGGTGTTCGAAGTGGTTGTTAGGGTGTTCCTAGGTGGTTGCTATGGATTACTAATTTGTTGCTAAGGTGTTCCTGGTGGTTGCTAGGGTGTTGCAATGTGGTTGCTAGGGTGTTCGAGGTGGTTGTAGGGTGTTGCAATGTGGTTGCTAGGGAGTACTAGATGGTTGCCATGGTGTTCCAGGTGCAACCATCATAGGTGCAACCACATAGCAACACCCTATGTGGTGATGCTATGTGGTTGCTAGGCTGTTCCAGGTGGTTGCTAGGGTGTTGCTAGGTGGTTGCTATGGAGTCCTAGATGGTTGCTAGGGTGTTGCCATGTGGTTGCTAGGGTGTTCCAGGTGATTGCTAGGGTGTTGCTAGGTGGTTGCTATGGAGTCCTAGATGGTTGCTAGGGTGTTCCCATGTGGTTGCTAGGGTGTTCCAGGTGATTGCTAGGGTGTTGCTATGGAGTCCTAGATGGTTGCTAAGGTGTTCCAGGTGATTGTTAGGGTGTTGCCAGGTGGTTTTCTGTGCAGTCCTAGATGGTTGCTAAGGTGTTCCTGGTGGTTGCTAGGGTGTTGCAATGTGGTTGCTAGGGTGTTCGAGGTGGTTGCTAGGGTGTTGCTAGGTGGTTGCTATGGAGTCCTAGATGGTTGCTAGGGTGTTCCCATGTGGTTGCTAGGGTGTTCCAGGTGATTGCTAGGGTGTTGCTATGGAGTCCTAGATGGTTGCTAAGGTGTTCCAGGTGATTGTTAGGGTGTTGCCAGGTGGTTTTCTATGCAGTCCTAGATGGTTGCTAAGGTGTTCCTGGTGGTTGCTAGGGTGTTCGAGGTGGTTGCTATGGTATTGCTAGGTGGTTGCTATGGAGGTCTAGATGGTTGCTAAGGTGTTGCTAAGCTGTTGCTATGGAGTCCTAGATGGTTGCTAGGGTGTTCCAGGTGGTTGCTAGGGTGTTGCTATGCGGTTGCTATGGAGGTCTAGTTGGTTGCTAGGGTGTTGCTATGTGGTTTCTAGGGTGTTCCAGGTGGTTGCTAGGGTGTTGCTAGGTGGTTGCAATGGAGTCCCGCGAGGGTGTTGCTATGTGGTTGCTAGGGTGTTCCAGGTGGTTGCTACGGTGTTGCTAGGTGGTTGCTATGGAGTCCTAGATGGTTGCTAGGGTGTTCCCATGTGGTTGCTAGGGTGTTCCAGGTGATTGCTAGGGTGTTGCTATGGAGTCCTAGATGGTTGCTAAGGTGTTCCAGGTGATTGTTAGGGTGTTGCCAGGTGGTTTTCTGTGCAGTCCTAGATGGTTGCTAAGGTGTTCCTGGTGGTTGCTAGGGTGTTGCAATGTGGTTGCTAGGGTGTTCGAGGTGGTTGCTAGGGTGTTGCTAGGTGGTTGCTATGGAGTCCTAGATGGTTGCTAGGGTGTTCCCATGTGGTTGCTAGGGTGTTCCAGGTGATTGCTAGGGTGTTGCTATGGAGTCCTAGATGGTTGCTAAGGTGTTCCAGGTGATTGTTAGGGTGTTGCCAGGTGGTTTTCTATGCAGTCCTAGATGGTTGCTAAGGTGTTCCTGGTGGTTGCTAGGGTGTTCGAGGTGGTTGCTATGGTATTGCTAGGTGGTTGCTATGGAGGTCTAGATGGTTGCTAAGGTGTTGCTAAGCTGTTGCTATGGAGTCCTAGATGGTTGCTAGGGTGTTCCAGGTGGTTGCTAGGGTGTTGCTATGCGGTTGCTATGGAGGTCTAGTTGGTTGCTAGGGTGTTGCTATGTGGTTTCTAGGGTGTTCCAGGTGGTTGCTAGGGTGTTGCTAGGTGGTTGCAATGGAGTCCCGCTAGGGTGTTGCTATGTGGTTGCTAGGGTGTTCCAGGTGGTTGCTACGGTGTTGCTAGGTGGTTGCTATGGAGTCCTAGATGGTTGCTAGGGTGTTGCTATGGAGTACTAGATGGTTGCTAAGGTGTTCCAGGTGGTTGCTAGGGTGTTGCTGTGTATTGCTAGGGTGTTCCAAGTGGTTGCTAGGGTGTTGCTAGGTGGTTGCTATGGAGTTCTAGATGGTTGCTAAGGTGTTGCTGGTGGTTGCTTGAAGAATGGCAGAGTAAAATTACGGCAGTCTGAAAAGCTAAAGGGACGATTACTAGAATTAACCTGTTATTTTACCCTGACAAAAAGTGCAGAAGGTGATTTTCAGTTTGCTTTTACTGTATCACCAATGTGAATTATGCAGAACTACCACATAGCCTACCTCACATAACTGTATCAAACGTTTTGAGTCAATTACAACGAGCTAACAAAGAAAAGCCGGAAGAAAATATTCAGCAACCGAATTAATCCGTTTGAATGTTTTGGTACGTAATATGCTGTCCCAGCACAAATGTTTTTTATAAAAAAATTTATAAAACGAATACTCAAGCAAGAAAAGAACAGAAGAGCACACGTTATAATTCCAAGACGTTGGCAGGCTATAACCAAAACTAGGCTACTGCGCTGCATAACATTACATTACATTACATGCAGGACATGACTCAATTCTATGTGCCTGCTCGACCACTCCGCTCTGCGGCAGCAGGGCGCCTTGTAAACCCTCCCACCCGCCCAAAGGGATCACAGAGCTTCTCCACCCTAGCTCCCCAGTGGTGGAATGAACTCCCCGTCCCTCTCCTCCCCCTCACTATCCATCTTCTGCCGTGGCCTGAAGGACTCATCTCTTCAGACTATACCTAGACTAACCACCACCACGCTGTATAATAATAAAAAAAATAAATAAATAAAAAATAAAAAACCTTTTTCCTGTCACTTGTTACATGTTGCCCCATCCCTGCACTTCTTGGTAATTTGTATTTGTCCTAATACTGTAGCTTATTCTTCTGCCTAGTTGGCTTGCAGATGTTAGGCCAGAATAGTGTTCAGAAATAGCTGTTCAAAATAAGTATTGTACCTTACTGAACCCGTGTTCAGCAGTTGTCTACGACCATGAAATGCACTTTTTTGTACGTCGCTTTGGATAAAAGCGTCTGCCAAATGAATGTAATGTAATGTAATAACATACAAGTTTGATTTGAAGTTATGAAAATAAATTGGTTTGTGGCTGCATATTTTTAAACATGGCGGCTGAAAACAAACACAAAAAAATGCTGCGAGTACTCGACCAATCAGAAATGTTCAGCGCTGCAAGCTCCACCCAAAAGGGTCCTGTACTTTCGGAAAGCACTACCCCCTGAGCAGGAACTTTTTGGGGGGTAAAAATAAAGCCCCCGGAACTAAATTTAGACCCTAGTTCCTGCGGTGGAAACGCGGCTTATGTGTACTGTTAAATACAACAAACTGTATTTTACTTGTGGTTATTTTTAAAATTTGTTTTATAGAAAAGAAATGTTAAAAAATTGAACTACTGGATTTGACTTGTCCCACTAAAATGATGACACTCAAATGCGTTAATGAAAAATGTAGGCAGCCACAGATCAGACATTAATCAAGCATAGTCTACTCAGAATTGCAATAAGCAACAAACTGAATACACCTAATATACCTAAATCCTAAATGGGGTATTTTTATACAAAAATGTTTTTCAGCTATTTCTTGGTGGATAATATACACTGTAAAAATGTTCCCCTGAAATTACTTGCAGCTGGTTATCAGTAAGTTACTGTAAATTAATTTACAGTGTTAGTACTTTAATGTGAAATACAGCAGCATTACTTTACTACAAACACATTATGATACTGTAATTACTCATTGTAAAACACAAAACTGGACTGTACAATCAAACGACCAAAGACCTTACAAGGTTCAAACTCTGGGGTGAGAGGTGGCCACACTAGCCACTGCACTAAAGACAAATTCACCTGTAGCAGAGCAGTTAGGCAGCCCCACTAGTAGGGGCATTAATAATTTTGCTTTAACCCCTTGCACATGCCAAATCTGGCCAATCCTTGCCCATTTAGGCGGTACCCTATTTAAAGCTTTATAACTCCAGATGTGAACACCACAGAGACTTGATAAATGGCTTAAATGAAGAAAGACATTTGTACCATTTACAATACTAGCTTAGATTACTTTATATTCATAATTTTGGAAAAAATAAAGTGCCACAAATGCACTTGCACTTTTTAAGTTTGCAATGAAATACTGAGAGATTGCATATATACAGGAGGTTAAACTATACATGTGCTAGGTCAAAAACTTCTTGACCACAAGTTCATAAAATCTAAGGGTGGATATGTAGAACTACTATAGATGTATGAAGCAAAAACTAAGCAGTGTACCCAGCATCTCCAAATCTATCTAAAATGTCTAAATTATGCATTGCTTTAAATCACAACATATCCACGTATTTCACTACAAATAAACTGTTTTGACTCAAGAAAATCACTGTTGCATAATTTTCAAATGGGAATTACAAGCTTTCAGTCAGTACAGTGGTCTAAAATAGCTAGATGTCCAGAAACATATCCAAAATCTCTCCAAAATTGAATAAAATGCTTTTTGTCCATTATAAAGCATATAAATGAGCCCCTTATGAGGGTTTAAGATGAAACATTGCTATCAGATTAAAAAAATAATGCAAAAATACTGTCACACAATGCGGTACAGTACCTAAATGTGTAATAATTAAGTCTTGTATGTATTTCTATACTCTGTACTCTCGTATGTTTTCTTGTATGGGGATGAGACAACATGAAAACAATTTTCACCCATCCACCACGTTTTGGCAATGTTCCAGCTCTGACGTCATCACTGTTGCATGCTTCACAAAAACTATTACACTTCCATCTAACGCTTACATTACAGTGTGAAATATTCACATTATATAACACCACTAACCTATTTAAAGATACTCAATTTCAAAAATAACGTATATAACCGAAATATTTTGAGCGGTAATACTTACATAGCAATGATGAAATCTCCTCTATGTTCAGTAGATGGACACAGAGACAGTATCAATGATATTGTTCTATTCGCTTCTGTTTTGCTCCAGAAAACGATGTCAGCTAGGTCTATCAGCAAACATATGGCTTAGCTATGTTCAGAAGTCCTCAATAATAATAGTATTTTCCAAGAAATTACGAAATATCCTTGAACACGTTTCGTTAGGTGCAGCGTATTTGTCTGCTAACAGAGTGAATGCGTAAGTGAATGCGATGCTAAGAATATTTTCTGTTACGCTGACCTATAAAAGCTATTCCAAAAGCAGAATTAGACATGGTGCATCGTTAGAAAGCTTATACTCTCGCCTACTGAATAAATGAATTGTCAATCAAGCCAGACTGTACTAAAAAGGGTGACGACGCCGTAAACAACAGGTGTGGTGTTACGCACAGCTATTTTGGAAGATACCCAGGCGTCACAGATGCGGGTATGTTTCCCAAACGGATTGTCCAAGACAATATATGACCACGCAGTTTCAAAAGGGACATCTCTACACGTAAAACCAACAGTAAGGTTTTATATTTATTCAATATTTAGTCCCAGATATTGACTGTAGAATGACATGGTATCATTTTAAAAAACTTTTTCTCGTTTATTTCGTTATTCAGTGAGCAGCGTTTTCACTGCTGTATAGAGGCAGTGAAATATATCTTAGGGCTATTGTCGGGTTTATCTTGTTGCTATGACGCAATACGATTTTTTAGTGGTGAAAGAATATTTTTATGAATGCCAAGATAGACAATATTGTCCATTATGTCAAGGGTGGGGGGTGTTTTTTTAGATGAGACTGCAGAGGGAGGGGGTGCGTGTTAAATGAACGACCGGAGCGACAATGGTGAGGCTGCGAAACTCCGTTTTCGGTATAGTTGTCATGTCTACTAATGAACCTGAAACAAAATGCGTTTCTGTTTTCATCTCACACGTTGGTTGCAGTAGCACCGAATGTTTGACTTTAGT
The DNA here is from genome assembly GCF_013347855.1 of Anguilla anguilla. Lineage (NCBI taxonomy): Eukaryota > Metazoa > Chordata > Actinopteri > Anguilliformes > Anguillidae > Anguilla > Anguilla anguilla. The sequence goes on along the minus strand of NC_049210.1, from coordinate 27,804,803 downwards.
AATCTAGGCACGCGGGCGTGCCCACCACTAGGGGCTGTGCGCTAAGAGGTTAACTATATTTTTGAAGACTGTACTTGTACCTCTTCCCAACCGGGCGTATTATTAAATTATATAAAGGAGCTCCTGACTCTGTCGTTTATTATCTTTATCTTCAACATAATCACTTTTGTTTAGAAACTCCTACACTTCTGTAAAGCCATGACACTGCTCATATTTTTCACTATGCACACACACACCTTTGGGATTTAGGCCTTCTTGAAATTCAAAATTAATTTCAAAATAAAGGCTCGTCTCTTCATTAGATACAAATAATAAAAAAGAACTTTTCCAAGAAAGCAATACAAATACAAATGTAAGTAAATTCTCATGAATACAATAAAATGTCACTCAAATAAAAGGCCATTTATAGAAATCGATAAACAACCAACAACCATGGCAAATAACATTATTTGTTTGCAAGTTTTACTGAGCTTTACCATTTACTAATTTTTCTAAACACGGTTTGCTGCTCCCATTTTATATCTATGGCTGCTCCCATAGCTTCATATTTTAAAAAAATATCAGCTCCTCGATGACATTACCCTGCCACCCTTCGGCACCAATGTCAGGGTTTCCTTGGTTCCAGACCAGCAGGTTTACGAAGTTGGTTCAGTGCTGATATTGATCAGAGGAACAGTTTTTTATTTTTTCAGTGGAAATGCTTGGAACGGTTTTGAGAGACTATTCAAGCCTGTTGGGAATCTTTTCCAGTGTGGAACCAAGTTGAGAAGGGTGAAGTAACACTGAGGACCACTTTCCAATGAAAAGATTTTAATACGATGCGCAAAGGGAGACTTGCCACGGTGCCACAACAAGCGTTCCGTAGAAATCTCAACGAGACAGTCACAAGTGAGGGTTTAAGTATACTGTTGAGAGGTGTCATAGGGGCGACATAGCTCAGGAGGTAAGAGCGGTTGTCTGGCAGTCAGAGGGTTGGCGGTTCAATCCCCCGCCCTGGGCATGTCGAAGTGTCCTTGAGCAAGACACCTAACCCCTAATTGCTCTGGTGAATGTGAGGCATCAATTGTAAAGCGCTTTGGATAAAAGCGCTATATAAATGCAGTCCATTTACCATTTAGGTGTGGTTATTGCCATGCGTAAACGTTCCCAGGAAGGAATACACATTCCAACAGACTTCCCAGGGACGCCCAAATGGCCTGCTGCCGGTGACACCCCTTTGATCTGTGGCTATTGTATATCCTTACAAACAGTGATTGAACTCTATTTGTAACCATTTGCCTCTAACAATGGGAAGCGGTTACAGAGTGCGAGGGTGGGAAGTCACAGTGTGTGAGTGTGTGTGAGTGTGGGAATGTGTGTTCAGATGAGGTTAAGACGCAGGAAGGAACTGGATAGAGGGTATGCATTGACGTCACTTTCCCACCGGGATACGCCCCCTCAGTCGGGACTGAGTGGCAAAACATGGTGTGACATGGCTGCCTTTAGTAGAGGAAACTGCAAAACCGGGAGTAAAACAAACGATTATCTGCTTAAATTAAAGGCAGTTGGACTCGACAGTGATCCTTACAACTTACCAAAGAACCAGTGGTCCATGGACATTCAACAAGAATCAGAGCTATCTTTTTACAGACTGCCAAAAGCTAAAGAAAAGAGAAGCAAATGCATTGCTACAATTCGCAGAAACAACTCGAATCCCGCACCGAAACGTGGATTTGCGGTTGTTATTTTGTGTCAGGTATGTTGGATTTTTGGGTAAAATCATACCTTAATTTATATGCTTGGCTAGCTAATACTATCTAACCATCCCCCCCTTTGTTTGTAAAACACAAGGCTCATCATCATGGATGTTTTATTAATAAATGCTGACAAAAACTTTACAGTTACACAGAATATAAATGAAAAATGCTACATATTTAACTGATGAGTAGTCAATACAGTACATAACTTAAGGTATGATTTTACCCAAAAATCCAACATAGCCTACCTGACACAAAATGACAAGATTGGATCAATGTTGAAGCAGCAAAAAAAAAAAAAGTTTTTGCAAAAATGTAAAATGGTGGAAAATGTTGGCATGTGCATATTAAAATGGCGATATACATTTTGTTCATGAGCCAAGGAATCTGTACAGTTCAGGAGTTATAGGCCGAAACATAAATGTTTGCATTACATCGCCACCATCAGGCCAATAGGTGTCATTGCGATAACTTGTATAGTGTACGGGGTATGCAAACATAACTGCCAAGTTTTGTTGCTCTATGATTTACAGTTTTTGCTCCATATTGTTATATAGCAAGTAATAATAATGTAATGGTAATAATAATTATAAAATACAGGACAAAAACAAAAGGGTTCCTGCAGCTTGGACCCCTAACAACAACAACAACAACAATAAACAGAACAAAAACAACAGTGTTCCAGCAGCTTCCCCGCTTGGGCCCATAATAAAAAATGGAACAAAAATAGGGTTGCTAACAAAAAACAAAAACAAACAAAAACCCAAACAAAAACAAAAAACAACACGATTCCAGCAACTTCACTGCTTGAACCCCTACATACAGTCGCAAGCAGAAATTCAGTAACAAATACACATGCAAATTAAAAAAACATTAATATTCATATTCCTAATGAGGTCCTTCGTCAGCTGAGCAAGTTTTAAATGTTCACAAAATGTGAAATTTTTCCATTTAAATTAAAAAAAAATATTGAGCTTCATAATGTCACCTTGTGCTTTAATTTGGCCAATTCTTTAGGGTTGGAATTATAAATAGACTTACCAAGTTTCCACATGAAAATTCAATGTATTGAGAGAATTTTTTTTAAGCGTAACAACTTTGTTTATATAACTTTTAAACACATTTGTGAGTACATGCTACAGTTAAAGTTTCATGCAAACTAGTCAAACTGTCTTCTTACTTCGACGCGTAAATATAGCTGCAAGCAATGATATATGCAGCAGACGGTCAACACCAGGGGTGGTCAAATCCATTCCTTCAAGGCGAGTGTGTATGCAGGCATTGTCACCAATTATACAAGACACATTAGCTAATTATTTGAGTACATTAAATGCTGGTTTAGCTGTAGTTTACATTGCAGTAAGATTTTTCATTTGAGACACAGGAACACTCTTCAACTGTTCCATGATTAATTTATTAAGAAATGCAGCTAAAGTATTATTTACTAAAATAAATGACTGAGCTAATGAAACATCTAACAAGAAAAGTTGGCATTAAATCCAGAAATAGGGTATGGCCATCCTTGCCTCCCCTGATCAACACCATATAAACATTGTTTTGCACTGAGCAATGTGTGCTACTAATTCATACAGTTTAAGCCAATAAACCAAATATAGAATTGATTGATTTGCATCATTTCTTCATCAGAACGAAAATACAAAAATTTAACACTGCAGCTATGTGTTTTCACATAGACAGTATCTTCATAGAAGTTTTAAAGAGAATAGTGTACTGTACAAATCTGTGGCAGCTTCATGCAAATCATCACTTTAGAAGTTATTTAAGTGTTTTTAATTCTAAATAGCAACAATTATCTAAAAGACAATGCAAACGTTCAAAACAATGTCATTTGTGAGGAGAGAAATAATGGCATCAGACTCATGTTTGAATGATTGCAAATTTGCATAATTTATGCATGAACATAAATTTCATTTAATGCTGCAGCCACCATTTTTCAAATAGAAACGGTCTTCATAGAATTTTCATAGACCCTTAGAGATTGCATTTCTTGCAAGTTTCATTTAAATAGCCTAATCAATGTAGTAGGGGGTTTGAGTGCTTTATTGAATTCAAAATTGTGAAAATTCAATAAAGAGCACTGTAAAGGTGCAAAACACGTGGAATCTACTGACCTTAGAAGTGTGTCAGTACAGTAATGTCAAGAGTTATGGCTGTCCTTCCACTGTGCCAAGTATCATCAAATTTGTACAGCTAACAATGAAACATCATCAGACAGCATAACAGCAATTATACCCATTCAGAGCAATAGGACTCAAGCAGCTTTCCAGCCTGTACACAAACTTAGCTTTGCTGCTTGGACCCTAAATATAGCTGAAAGTGGTGATTCCCCATATATATTTTCCAACTAAGATGATGGACCATGCCATCAACTTTAGAGACCTGTCTGACTCAACAGTGATTTTCAGTGAATATTTTTCATATTTTGACCTCTATAGCACAACCTTGTAGTTGGATTGTGCCAAGACTTGGCACAACTGTCAATGGACATAGTTTCTTAACTTTATGTCAAACTGTTTTGGAATGAACATTTTTGTGAAAAGCCACGCTCCCTGCAATTACCATTTGACCATATTTGGCTCATCATTCAGCCATATTTTGACAAAGTGCTGGAAGAGTAATACCTGCAAATCAGTTCATTTTTATAGGAGAATCATTTTAAGTGCATTTCAAAAAATCCTAAATGGCAGAAAATCCAATATGGTGGACTTTATGGTCCTTGAGGAAAACTTGTTCGTCATAAGGAGAGGGACAAGTACAGCACATTTTGTGACTCTAGGGCAAACAGGTCACTGAGGCTGGGCTGGTGTCATGGGCACCGCACCTATGGTGGACAAAAAAGGCAAAATTAAAAATAAATAAAGGAATAAATAAATAAATAAAATCCATATAAATGCAAGAAAAAATAAAAGTAGCCTAAATGAATGTACACGGAAATAAATTAATAAATATAATCTGCATTTATATCCATTTGTATTTATCTCGTTTCATTCATTTTTGTATATATTTCCATAATTATTTCTTCATCCATCCATCCATTCTCTAACAGCTTAGTCCAGATCAGGGTTGTGATGGCAAAGCGGCAAGCAGAGAAGCCCAGTCGTCCCTCTCCCCAGCTACTTCCGCTAACTCATCCTGATGGATCCCAAGGCGATCCCAGTCTACCAACGGGTCTTTGGGTTGCCCACCAGGACATGCACTGACCAGCTTCTGACCACAACTTCTAGCTGCCACTAGCACAATAGAGGTTTTGAACAGTGCCCATTCAGGCTCCATGTCCCCAACCTCCTCCGGGATATGGGAAAAGCTCTCTTGAAGGTGAGAATTGAAATCCTTCTGGACGGATTCTTCTGCCAGGCGTTCCCAGCCCACTCACTACATTCTTGGGCCTACCTGGTCTGTCTGGCAGCTTCCCAGTTTCTTTCGTCTGTGCAGATGAAGCCCGAATCTACACTGTTCCTCCCCCCAGCCCCACGGGCATTGTACCCTACCCATACCATGAACCTTGTAGGTGGTGGGCCCACATGGTTGTCCCACGTAGTCTTTTTGGGCTGGGCCTGGCCGAGATATGTGGGCTGCCCGGCTACCAGGCGCATGCCTGTGGACACCACCCCTAGGCCTGGCTCCAGGGATGGGTCCCGGTAACGTTATTCCAGGCAGGGTAAACTGCACATTGTAATTGTTTACCATGAGAGAGGGGTCTGTTGGATCATGTTCTTCTGGGTCCTAACCCCAAACCTGTTTGCCTTGGGAAACCCTACCGGGTGATATATAAGCCCCCGAAGACATAGCTCTGGGGATCATAAAACCTTGCAAGCCCTTTCCCCATGACAAGGCCACGATCCAGGAAGGATTTATTTCTTAATTAATTTAGTTCTGTACATATTTATTTCTGTATGAGGGGTCTGTCAATCGAAGTATGGTATTGTGTCACCTTTTTCATATTGGTTGATTGATACCAGAGTGTATAGATCAACTGTACATGCCTTAGCTTAAAACCTGGTTGCTTTTACTATGTTTACGTTGGGCAGAGCAGGGCAAACTATAAGACAGATTTTTTAGGTGGTCTAAATTTATCTGTCTAAATGTCAATTTCAGTGTGAAATATAGTTTAGAAGCTTCTAAATGTAAGATGAGGTAGCACTGGAGTTTTACACTGTTTGAAGGTAGGGTTGGGTCGGTTTCCGGTTTTGCCGGTCCGGTCCGGTGTACGAGCTTAAACCGGTTTGATTTTATGCGAACCGACTGAACCGGCATTTGTCATTATGAGACAACTGGCAAATTAAAAAGCAGCCTACATCAGCAACCTGTGCCGACGGCGCTAAATCAAACTTGTATTGCATTAGTAGTAAACAATATGACAACGTGATTAACATACAATGTTCCGCTTTCTATTTGCATGTTTATTTCACAAATGGATTGTTCAAGACAATAAATGACCCCTAAATCCTGAAAGGTAAATCTTTACATGTAAAAATAGTAAGACTGCATATTAATAAAGCTAGGACACAGAGTTGGTTGTTTCCACTCATAGTTTGGTTGCAGGAGCACTGAATGTCTGAGTTGAGCAATCTCAGGACACTGGCGTCGCGACCATGAGGAGACTTGCGCGAAGGGGTAAATCTAGTTCATCTAAAAAAAAAAAAAAAGATAAACCTCTCGTGTTAATGGGACTACAGGACATGATGACAAAAAATGTTTAAAATCATTGTACAACCTAGCCTGTCTTATCCACAGTAAACAATTTCCAAGATAAATAAATTATTTTATTAAAAGACTCACCCACCCTACTTACAGTTTTGGGTCTTAAAAATTATCTTGTACTTTCACTTAAAAAAATGCACATGGGTTACGGTTATCCTGGACAGGTAATTTAGAGTTTCCAATTAGCCTACTTGCATGTCTTTAGACTGTAGGGGGAAACCAGTGTACTTGGAGGAAACCCACACAGAAACAGGGAGAACATGCAAACTACACAGAAAGGCCCAGGCTGGGATTCAAACCCAGAACCTTCTTGCTATGAGTCGACAGTGTTACCCACTGCACCACCGTGCCACCCGTACCTTAAAATTTCACTGCCAGAATAGCTAACGGTTAAGCCACGGCATGTTCGGCCATTCCTCGTTAACTCCTAAAGTCAGAAATTTCTGAGTATACCACCAGGAAGTTGCAGTCGAATGGCAAAGTCAAACATGGGAGTGGTAAACTCGGGCATGTTCCATGATAACATATCCAGTTGTTACATATCACTGACCTCACCTTGCTGGCCAATAGCAACGATGTACCAAGTTAATGGTAAATAGCCTATATCCATAACTAATTTATTTATCTATCATATTCATTTAAGCAGAGTTTCCAAGTTTGGTGAGGGCAGGAGATTTAATCTTTTTTTCAGGTGGTTGTCATTTTGGTATGCCGCTAATGTCAAGACATTGCATGGCTTCCATTATTTACGTCTTGAAGTGGGCAATCTCCAGCTTCTTGACATCTCAGCGTGATAAACGTGACTTACCAGTTGTTGATGACCACCCTAATACACAGATCTTGTATATACAATGTGCTATTTTTTACAAGTTGACAAAACCGACCGAATGCAGCATCATAATGATAAACACTTGACATTGGACAACCACATACACATACATATTTTCCAGCAATCACTGCATATCAGAAAAATAACACTAATAGCCTATCAAAGAAATTACCACAAATAATTAAGCTGAACAGTTTAAACAATAGCCCAAATTACCTGGAACGTTTAGTCCCAGGAACTACTTTTCAAGGAACTAAAAGGTTCCTTCAGCCCATTGTTGTCTGTGTTTCCACCGTGGTCTAAAGACCCGCGAAGATTAGGCAAATTAGTCCACTGACGTATGTAAGTGACGTTGTCGTGGGTCCATCTGTCCTAACGATTTCTTCTGTAACCCCATAATACCACTGGAATGCATTATTTTCCAATAACCAGGACAGCCGGAGGGGTTTATTCCACTTATACAACGGGTTACCAACAATGACTATATATGGTTACTTTAGTATTTATTGATTTTTATCGACTTAATCACCTGAAATTGAAATATTCTTCCGCGGCCGTTTGGGCATATTATTTTACCATTGTCAAGCAAAACTCTCGTTGGCAGTTCGACTTGGACCGTTGTTATGCAACAAACAGGATACAACAGGCCAATAGACAGATTGTAACTGTTTTATATATCCTCTCAAACACATTCATTATGTTTTTATGCGAACATTCACTTTCATGTCTTGACATCCAAGATGACAGAATGCAATTACCTTCTACAAATAACTGGTAACAACAGCAGAAAACATGCACACGTCGTAAACAATCTGCTGTTGAATTGATTACTTCGACTCTCATCGTCATTTCCATATAGGCTAATCGCAAAATGACAAGAATAAATAGAATAACAACTCGGACTAGCGTGAAAATTTAAATTAATATTGCAGTGGTACAGCCACCGTTTGCTTCCCTTGAAAGTTATTGCTAGCGGAGCAGCGAAGTGTGCTCTCCAGATGCGAACCATGCACCCAATAAAGTCCATGTCTAGTCTTCTGGCTCTTTTTGTGGAATTGAAGAATCGCAGAGTGAAATTATGACAGTCTGAAAAAGCAAAAGGGACGATTACTAGAATTAACCTGTTATTTTACCCTGACAGAAAGTGCGGAAGGTGATTTCTAGTTTGCTTTTACTGTATCCCCAATGTAAATTAGGCAGAGCTACCGCATACCTCACATAACTGTGTCAAATGTTTTGAGTCAATTATAACGGACTAACAAAGAAAATCCGGAAGAAAATATTCAGCAACCGAATTAAACCGTTTGAATGTTTTGGTACGTAATATGCTGTCCCAGCATGAATGCTTGAATGCAAATACGAAAGTAAGAAAAGAACAGAAGAGCACACGTTATAATCCTCAATCTTAATTTCTCATCTGTTCCAAGACGTTGGCAGGCTATAACCAAGGCTACTGTGCCGCATTACATAGAAGTTTGAGTTATTATGAAAATAAATTGGTTTGCGGCCGCAGATTTTTTTAAATGGCGGTTGAAATAAAATATTGTGAGTAGTCGACCAATCTGAAATATTCAGCGCTTGCGCCCCACCCCAAAACTTCCGGCACTTTTGGAAAGTACTACCCCCGAGCAGGGACTTTTTTGGGGGTAAAATAAAGTCCCTGGAACTTAATTTAGACCTGTGATGGAAACGCGGCTAATATGTTTTCTGTAGAAGGCTATATAAGCGAAGTTTGACATGATCACATCCTATTGTACAAAGAAAGCATAATAACTATGATTGAATAGAGTTCGCTTATAGAATTATATATAAAAACAGATGGTGCTTAACATAGACAAGCATGTTTTTTCCGATATTTAACGAGTGTCAAAAATACAAGGGCCCAAGCAAGAACAGAGTGTTTTATGTAAATGGACTGCATTTATATAGCGCTTTTATCCAAAGCGTTTTACAATTGATGCCTCTCATTGGCCAGAGCAGTTAGTGGTTAGGTGTCTTGCTCAAGGACACTTCGACACGCCCAGGGCAGGGTTTGAACCGGCAACCCTCCGACTGCCAGACAATCGGTCTTACCTCCTGAGCTATGTCGCCCCTCCTGAGCTATGTAGGGCTCTCTGCGAGAGGACCACCCCACCCCAAGACCATGGGTCCCAGTACAGCTGAACTTCCTGTACTAACTGTATTGCCCATAACTCCGCCACTGCGTTCAAGGGGTCCCTGGTCAGACTTGATATGCAATGACTATATAAAGATTTGGGATAATATTATATTTTATTATATTAAGTTATAAACCTTTTTAACTTTTGATGGCGGTTCCCATGGGTGCCTTTGAGTATGGGTGAGGGTCCCTAAAAAGACTTTCCCTAGAAAGTCTATTCACACCATGGGTTTGAATAGACTTTCAAACCCATGGTGTGAAAGTCTATTAAATTCAGCAGTTCAGGATATTACATTTCAGTACTTAAGTAATATTCATAAAATATGAATAAAATGCTGTGAAAATTGAGGAATGGTATTTACGAGAAATACATGTTGTGAACCTGATGGTGTCTCGCTAGACCAACAAGCTGCTTAATAATAAATGTAACATTAAAGTTTGTTTATCCTTCTGGGAAAGGTTTATGTTGGAGCCCAACTGCCTAGCAAGTCAAGAAGCCACAATATTGCTGCCAGCTGTTCAGAAGGCTGGTCATTCATGGATTGTGGTATTTTGTGGGATTCCTGTGGTGGTTTCTGGGATAGCACCTTGGCCAAGAAGTTATCACTGGATTTCTCTTCATCAAGGGGTAGTTTTCTGGGCTGATTTGAGCAGCCTTACTGTGCTGTATTTTTTCATTTGGGCATTTCTGTTTTTCTAGTATTGTTTTGCCTCTTTGTTTGTATAAATCAATAATACAATTATACAAGACTAAATAATTATATAAGATTGATTTGGATTTCAATGTGAATTTAGCTCGGACCACAATTTGGAATAAAAATATCTTCTATGAATTTGCACATAGGCCCATGTCCAGGTACATGTACCTATACATTTCACATCAATTCCAAATCAAATTCCTATTTTGGTGTGTTTCTTCGTGTTGCATCACACGCTTGGGTCCCTTCAACATGGTCACTTTTTGTAGATTTACACCTTCTATTCAGTACTGTTCAATTCAGTCACATGAAAAACACAAGGAAGCTTTGTACTAGATTGCCCTGCAAAAAGAACCTGGTTTGATCATATTTCCTTTGATTCATAATCTAATGAGAAAATAAGTACTTCCCTCTGATGTTTGCTCATGCAGAAAAACCACTTTGTTAACCCAGAGCTGATACGTTTTCTAATTATATGCAATGAACAGGGATGAATTGAAAATAAATAACTAACGTATCCATATACAATCTTGGGCAATAAAATTAATTATGATGTAAATTATCCCATGCAACCTTTTGAAAAGGTACACTGTAAAAAAAAAAAAAAAAAAAAAAAAAAAAAAAACCTCACAGCTGTGATTGCCAGAGCTTGACTGTGAAAGATAAGGTGACAACATTCGAAAGATTAAGTTCAGGAAATTGGGTTCCCATAGACCTGCAGTTTGTTTACAGTAAATTGCATGAACTGTAACATCGAAAAATCAACATCAGTGTTTCAGCATAATACTGTAAAAAACTTTTTTACATTTTACAATTTCCATGAAAGATACAGTTTTAACTTCAGTAAATTATGGTATTTTCTAGCAAAGATCCACTATGGTTGTCAGAAATATCACGTTGTAACAAACTCAGCAGGGAGCAGGCAGGAATCAAACTCAGCCTTGCCTGGGTGAGAGGCAGCTACCCGAACCACTGCACTAAAGATGAATTCACCATTACCAGAGCAGCTAACCAGCATACTGCGCAGATCACTACACTACTCTCCAAAGAACACAGAATGTACCTCACGCTCGCACTCCACTCACAAGTTGCAACCAGCTGAGGACACTGCCCTCACCAGCATACACCAACAATGGACTCAAGGCAGAGACCAGGCAGATCAGGGAAAACACTTATTACAAACTTTTATTGTATGCATAATGTAAGCTTGACCCTAACAGTGGAGAATGTCTGAAGGCCAAAACTCTGTGCACAACATTCTATCAATGGTTAGGCACTGGGCCGCAGTCAGTGGGATGGGTCTTAGGCCTAGGGGATGTCCGTAAGGGCTCAGTTGGCAGGCTCAATACTGAACATTTTCATCAGCCACCACTCTGCTCAACTTCACCGTTGTCTCACTGGCCCAGCCTGCAGCAGCATGGACAGGGCTGAGTGTCACCACCTCCACTCCACACTCAGACCTGGACAGCATTGCAGGGCCTATCATTCAATAATGCAATCAGGCCGCCATCAGCATACCAGTGCTTGTTCCAAACTGGTTTCCCCTTGCCTGAGTAGCTGACCCTATATACAGTGCCTTTCAAAAAGTATTCAGAGCCCTTCATTTTTTCCACATTTTATGATGTTAGTCTTATTATAAAATGGACTTAATTCATTTTTATTCTCATCAATCTACACACAATATCCCATAATGACAAAGGTGCCTTTTGGCAAACTCCAACCAGGCTGTCATGTGCCTTTTACTGAGCAGTGGCTTCCGAAACAGGATGCACCTGAGCTAAATTTTGAGTGTCATAGCAAAGGGTCTGAATACTTATGTAAATGTGATATTTCAGTTTTTTATTTTTAATAAATTTGCAAAACAAAAACCTGTTTTCCTTTAATCCTGATTAAATATACCGTTATTGATTATATTGTTCATCAACATGAGATAATGTTTTCTGCAAAAATACCACAATCAAGGATTCAATGTATATTTGTTAAAATGAATCGTAAAGCAGTTTCTGACAGAAAAAAAATTAAATTTACCTTCTCTACGCGTAGGCTACTCAATCTGTTCATTCAAAATTCCACAAAATTTAGTGCCTAATTGTCAATTAGACAATGTATTCATTTTATTATCTGTTATATTAACAAGGCTAAATGAAAGCCTTGTTGAAGCCTTGAAAGCCTAAATAAATGCACAATTAAAATTCAATAAATTGTTTTTATTGTAAATAGGCTACAGGCAATGCACTCATCCAATAAGCAAAGTACTAGGCTAGGCTTAAATAAATTTCAAATTACATGCGAACCAACTTTCTATTAACTTCTGGAACACTTTATAGCCTGCCTGCAACAGCAATTTATATCCGTATATGCTGCTGACGCTGAATGCCCACAAAGATTATAGGAACATGAAATGAAATTGTTAAAAATAACAATGTTTAATTAACACCCAATTAATACATTACTTTGCATTGTTCTGTTTTCATGCATTTATCTCCAACTGAACAAAACTTCAAATTAAGGACTAAAGATTAGAGTCATGCCCATTGAATCCTTATGTACTGTTGTGGTGAAATATAATTAAATATACAATACTGAAACAATGATCAATACTGGTTTATATCATTGAACTGACAATGAAGGGTATAAAATAAGCCTAAATAAGACACTCATCCTTTTGTATTAAATCATCACATCTCTCAATGTATGCATTCCATGTTCCTTATACAATTGCTTTGTTAAATACTCACACACAATCTAATGAAATTGGTTCTTAATGATTACAGCATTGATTTGCATTGCCACTGGGAGAGCCTTTTCAAAATCTGTATAACAAAGAGGCATTGATCATAAATCTAGAAACCACTAAAATACTTCAGAACAACGCACAATATGAGATGCCAGATACAAACTCCTGATATGATTATTCACTATTAGGCCTTTTTTTTCCTCAGCAGGCTATTTCAGTCATTACAGTATCTTAAATAATCAAATGTGGTTTTAATTAGTTAGATGCTACTGTAGACATTAAAGTAAATCTCACTTTAACTACTTTACACACATGCCAAATCTGGCTAATCCTTGCCCATTTAGGGGTACCCTATTTAAACCTTTATAACTCCAGATTAAATTAGATTATATTCATAATTTAGGAAGAAATAAAGTGCCAAAAGAGCGTAAGAGCGTCTGCCAAACGCCTGTAATGTAATGTATAGAGACAGAGCACAACGCATCATACTCTGAAAACCACGCCCACCGGAGGGGAAAACAATCGGCGCCACAATATGCAAACCGAGGGCTGAAATGCTAACAAAATGTCTGTAGCTAGCTAACAACATTAGATTTAAGCATGTCAAAGGATTATTTTAGCACCCTATGTCTACCTACATTAGTCTAGCTCTAGCTTGCTACTGTCTGCCACAGCATTTCCACAATCTGGGGATGCAACCGCCATTCCCCGTAAAGTGGGTTTCCCCTTGACAACAGATCTGCGCCCGTGTTTAGAATGCTGGAACACGGGTCGCGCGTATTGACAGAAAGTGACGGCTGCTCCAGACCAGCAGTCTTTGGGCTAGACAGTGGAGCTGGAGGGAGCGCATGCCACCTTGCCGACTGACACATGCAACCGCAGTCGTGTTGTCGCAGTGGATTAGCACATGATGTCCCCTTAGACGGGGGATAAAATATCTGAGAGCTATCCAAATGCTTAGTAGCTACAGATAATTGGTGTGAGCTGAGCGTAGCTGGATTGGCCAGGTCTGTGAGCATGTGAGCTGGAAATGCTACTGCTTTGAAATTTTACTATTTGGATTTTGTTCTGCTGAAAACGTTTATCTTGAGACTGTCTTCTATCTTTTGAGTTGTACCTACCAAAATCAAGAGTGTGAGGGAACGCTAGCTGACGTTAGCTAGCTGGGGAGACATGGACAAATTTTTGCTGAAGAGAAAAGATCCTGTCTCTGATCAACATCAACTGTCAACATCCGAAGGGGACGCACGCTCAACATCAAAACAACCGAGCCTCCTGAAAAGCGAAAGAGCAGCGAGGAAATGCCAGGAGGAATACCTGAAATATGGATTTACATTTGCAGAACAGGGTGGAGTAGAAGTGCCACAGTGTGTCATATGTACAGCTCGCCTCTCGAACGAATGCATGAAACCGTCAAAGCTACTCAGACACCTGGAAACGAACTACAGCAGTTTGAAAAATAAACCTTTGGATTATTTCAAGGAGAGTTTAAAGGTTTTCAAAGGTCAGCAGTCTTTAATAAGACAGACATTGAAGGTGAGTTCCAACGCCCTTAAAGCCTTTTCAAGTAGCACTACGAGTTGCGCAAGTAAAAAGCACACTCTGTTGCAGAGCCTTTAATACTGCTGTCTGTCCTTGACATTTGCAAAACGATGTTTGGAGCAGAATATGGGGATAAACTCAAATGCATTCCTTTGTCTGACAACTCAAAATCCCGCAGAATTGATGAAATCGCATCTGATGTCAAAATTCAGCTGATCGAAAAACTTAAGTCCACTGAATTTGCAATACAATTGGATGAATCAACAGATATCGCCAACGTCGCACAGTTAATCGCTTTCTTGCGTTTCATTGATGATGGCGAGATATCGGAAGAATTTTTATTTTGCAAACAGCTGACCGGTCGCACCACTGTTGATGTTTTCAAAGTAATTGATGACTTTTTCAGAGACAATGATATATCCTGGACAAAATGTGTAGCTTTGTGCACTGATGGAGCGATGGCGCATGTAAAGCAAGCTGCCCCGAAATAATGTGGACACACTGTGCTGCATCGGGAAAACCTTGCCGCTAAAGAGTTATGTCCTGAACTCAGCAATGTACTTGGAACAGTCAAGGTTGTTAACTTTATTTTAAAAAAAGGGCATTGAACACACATCTTTTTGCATCTCTGTGCGAGGAAATGGGCGACCAGCACAGCGCTCTTTTATTTCATTCAGAAGCAAGGTTGCTTTTGCGAGGAGCTGTGTTAACACGAGTACTTGAATTGTGTTCAGCAATACATTAATTTTTGGTTTCCCAAAACCCACTCGAATGGGCCAGCTGTTTTGAAGACAATGTCATGTTGTCAAAACTAGCATATCTCACAGATCTCTTATCTGAATTAAACAAGCTGAATTAATCGATGCAGGGGCGCAATGCAAATGTCATTCAGTTGCATATGACAAGCTCAAGGGATTTGTGAAAAAAGTCAAGAGATGACAGTCGCGAGTGGCAGAAGGGAACATTTCCATGTTTTCCTCGTTGGAAGAGATCGCCCAAAACAATGCAATCACATGACTTGTGAAGTGCATCATCTGCGCTCACTTGAAAGGAATTGAAAAACAGTTTGAAAAGTACTTTCAGGAGTCAGAGTATTGGCATCGTGACAGAACGTGGATTCAGTTTCCATTCGCAGAGAATGCAACACATGGCTAAAGTTTATCTAGCATTGAAGAGGACCAGCTAATTGAACTGTTCAGTGATAGCATTCACAAGAACAGTTACCAGACAAAAACTCGCACACAATTCTGGACTGGTTGCCAGGTTGAATTCCCTGATCTCACCTCAAAGGCAATGAAACGCCTTTTGCCCTTTGCCACCACTTACAGTATTTGTGTGAAAGTGCATTCTACAACCAGAGAATGACCCGAGACTTAGCTTATCCACAATCTCCCCAAGGATAGATCAGCTGAGTGACTCCCACCAGGGTCAGGTTTCCCATTAAACTTAAGTAATGTTGCGTTGATTTTTAATATTAATGAATCATTAATAATTGTTCATCTTTCTTTCAATGACAGTGTTTAAGTAGATTGAACGACAGATTAAAATCCCCAATACACAAACAAATTTCATTTATTATTGAGGGGGTCCCTGGTTTCTCCTTTCGTCTCCACAGGGGTCCCTGGTCGAAAAAATGTTGAAAACCCTTGCTCTAATCAAATAGCTTTTCAGTAGCGAAGCTCTTTTAGTGATCAAGTAGTGCGGTAGCGTCCACACAAGCTACATTTTCCCAAGCATTTCTGAAGCTCAAGCGCAGCGGAGCTTTCTGCTGCGGTCTGAAATAAAACTGCTAAGGATCAGTAAATGACGCCATCGCCATACATGGACCTGTAGCCTATGTGTAGCCAACAGAAGCACTTCTGTATGACGGTGACATCACGTACCAATCCTTGGGCTGATGCCTGGAATACTTGGAACTGTACTTCCCGCTAGGGTTTTCAACACACTTGTCCCTGGTTACGGTTATAGCCTACACTTCGTTGTACATCGCTCTAGATAAGAACATCTGCCAAATGCTTGTAATGTAATGTAACATATAGGAGGGAAGAGGTGGGGAAAAAATGAGGGAACAGAGGAAAAGTTGAAAAGTTCATATTACTCTGAAATATGACTTGCATTGGCAGTAAGGTGCATGATTGTCCATGGATGTTAGAATTAAGTGTGCCTTGATACTTGAATAAGACAAAATTGTAGAATTTTATTTCTTTTGTAGGGGATCCACCCAACTAAAATGGCCCCCTTGGAATGAAGTTGGTTCAATGTAAAAAAAATAAATAAATAAAAGCTTTGATGTAGTAAACTACTTTTTCCATGTTGCTGTAGCTTGCTACATTTCTCTGGGGGGTAGCTTCAGTGTAGTGAAGCTTCATTTAATGTAGAGTAACTGGTAGCTTAGCTCACTACACTTTCCAAGTAGCTTCGCCAACACTGATTATAACCAAGCGGCCAAAACCAGACTTCGTTTTTGGAAGCTCATTTCCTGGTGTTGTAGTTCCTGGTTGCTCACTAGCGCCACTACGGATGGCTCCAGTATAGGTGTTTTCATATCCGGTTTCCATGTAAGTCTACGGTACAAATGAGATCAAAATACAAAGTCAATAATTTTTTCTCACAAGAACAAATAATCATAATAGGTGTATTTTATTCGTCTTATGACTGTCCATGGGTCGATTTCATGATTTATTGCGTCATTTGGGCACAGTGCAATATTGTTCTGGACCAATGAGGTACAGCTTGCGTCACTTCCGGATTACTGCGGAGGACTGAGCTACAGAAGGGGCTACAGTCTATGGTCACGGTCCGCCTGTGCTAAGTCTGAAAATACAGGCATCCCATTTCGTGGTGATTTAATTATGGCGTGTGCTATTTACAGCTGCACTAGACGACCATAAAATAATCCTCCTAAGTTTTTCGGTAGCCGAGTCATTATTACTGTTTCCTTTAGCCTACTTAACCAAATAATTACTTGGCAGAAAGCGTAGTCAGCTTGCTATATTTGATAGTCCAGTAGTAGCCTATGCTACAAACAGTTCGCAACTTCGGCTACCAAGCCATTTGGCTAGCTAGCTAACTTAACCGGCAAACATTCAATCTGCCAGACGTGTTTGACGGCTTGTCAGTCGTGTACATTCCGTAAATGTCTACCTGGGCCATGCTTCACGCATGTGACAAAGCTAGGCTACTATAATCCCGATTTTGGGATTAAACACTTTTTCAGTTTCACGAAGCGAAGTCTCAAGGTTCATTTGCTGAAATATACAACACACGATGAAATCACACACAGAATTTAACGAAATTAACCATCTTGGCATTTAGAAAGGATCATGTTTTTAGCATTTAAGAGGACCGACAAGCTAGGCATTTAAGACCGTGGTTCTCTCAGAATCGGTTCTGGGGGGGCTCCTTGCGTCTATTGGCTTTTCTCCATTGTTTTGATGATTTACAAGAAAAAAAATAATAGCCTAATATAATAATAATTAGAAATTCGATGTAGGCTACATCATTTTTGTCTTCATGCACCAGGTGGAAAACTTGCTGTACAAAGTGCGTTGTCATATTTACACCGCCTGCAGATCAGCTATTAAAATACTTGGTAGATTTGTTAATTATTATTCGATAGAAAGTGATTTGCGAACGATCGGTCAGCTAGCGTCACCCAGCAAGTGAACACCACAAACGGCGATGGAGTAGCAGTTACTGGCTCATTAACTGACTGTGGCGAAACCTATGACGATAACTTGCTCGGTTAACAGCAGATCTACCAGACAGTTATACGAAAATTAGCCTAGTCAAATCACCAGTAGCCTACACGTCTCTGATTGATTGACCATCAGTGTAGTCAATGTTATTCCCCTGTGGTTCATATTGCTAATTCGTGAGCTAACCACGGATAGCCTACCTAGCTCACTGGCAAGCTGATATGCTAGCTAAGCATATTCGTTTTGCTGAGAAACATGAATGAAGATAACTGAACATAGCCTAATTGTATTTTTAATGTCATACATATAACGTGATTACATGACACAGTACAGTCAACAGATGGAAATTAAACTCCGTAAACATCTGATAATATATTTTAAAACGTAACGGCAGACAGTCAACTAGCCTCGTTCAGGTTGATGGGCTTTTCCGCACCGGACTGTCAATCAAATTCTAAAACTCACAAGACCGCTTAACTCTATGGTTTTGGCTCCAAATCGAGAAAATGGCCGCGCCCGCATTGAGCTTCAAAATGTGTTTTTGAGACCCACGGAGTGTCAGTGGGTGACGTCACAGTAGCTTTGTCCATATTTTTTACAGTCTCTGATTATAACACATGAAAAAATACTGACTAACATTATAGCTTATGTAGCAGGAAGAAGTGCTTTAAACGCAATTAACTTATTCAGCTATAAGTGCTTCGAGTCCATTTATATATTAACACAGAAGTTAGTCACCAACATGAAACATGTTCAGGGTTTAACCAACAAATGCGGCGCTGGCTATTTTTAATGTGGCGTTTGCTTGCCGTTTGCTTAGCATAGGTAAACATAACACACCTTCTGCTGAACACATGTACCAATATTTAAACCGTGGCAGCTCATATGAACAACTTCGTTTACGTATTTCATTAATTGAGCATGAATTTAACTTGGCGCCGCTAACCGGAGCTAGTCTCCTTCACATCAAAGAGCGAACGTGTTAACAAGCTAAAAGCAAACTCACTCACCAAGAATGAAAGAATAAGAAAACAGTAAGGCGCACTCCCGGTAGCTCAACTGAGGGCATAAACCTTCCTACAATTAATGTGTAGCCAATTATATCATATTCTGATAAAACTATGAACTTATTTGAACACAATCTACTCACGGAATGTTTTCTGCCTTTTCAGTCTCACTCCCCAGCTGATCATGCAGTGCACGTATGCTAGAAGTGTCACTCAAAATCAATTAAAGGCGGGACTACTTTATTTTTCACTTATGATAAGCTAAGTGAGAGCTCCTGACCTCACTCTTTTTAAAGTCTTTTTTATGTCCCCCTCAATGTTGAGAGAGCATTGAATTGTGCCCCCATTAATTTAGTTATTTAAATATCATTATATCGTAGAAAACAGAATATAGCTATACGTTAAGGTTCAGAAGCAGCATGTTGCAGGTGTGTGTGTTGGGGAGGGAGGGGAGGGGAGGGGAGGGGAGCTCTCAGAGACTAAAAATATGGACAAAGCTACTGTGACGTCACCCACTGACTCTCCATGCGTCTCGAAACCACGGCTGCGTACGAAGTCAAAAAAATTACGTCCTTTGTCTTTTCCTAACCACTTTTCCTTGACCTCGATGGAAAACGTCACAAGGTTAAGGAAAGATGTGAAGGAGAATTCAAAAGGAAAAGACAACCGGGGTGCTAAGAGAATCCGACTGCTCTTACACTAATAGGCTACGTAATTATGCAACGGCGGGTGTTATTGATATGGGTCTGCCGTGGTGAAACTACAGTGTTCCTAAGATGGACTACTAAAAGCGCATCTTAGATACTTCGCCCCGTATGTTCTTACCGTGTTGTTTCATGCAGGCTATATAAACGTGGACAACCCGGTGAAAAATATAACTTTATTACCAAGGTTGGAATAGAAATAAAAAAAAGGAATATTGGCTACCAGTCACAAAAGTGAAACTAAATGGTTGTCACATTGAGAATGGTTGCACACGCTCACCCTCCTGTCCACTCATATTTATCGACATGAACCCCAATTAGTATGATTGTATGAAAATAATTGTTAAATTTATGCAAGATAGGTAGAACATGTTAGGACTACAAATTTACTACTGCACATATCATCATTCTTATGTTTCAAACATGTTGAATCAAAAACATCTGGATAAAAACGTCTCATATCCCTTTTCTTGAAAGATAGATTTCTGCGTTATGGTTAATATGCTGATTATGATCTGATTATAAGCCTATGCATATAATAGCTTAAGAACCACCACACAACTCAGTCATGTTGATCGTTTGTTCTCGTGAACGGCCGAATGGTGCGTCGTTTTAAATGTTGCTGCTGCAAGGAATTGTGGGACAGCATTGTCTCCTTATTTTCGTAAAAAGGATGGTCCAGTGTTCGCTATGCTAAAGGAGATAAGAAAGGAAGCATTGAAGCACTTTTTTTGTTAGCATTTAGAGAATTCGAACAGCTCTTATCATGGCTGCCACTCAGATACTTCTGGGTCATTTCACTCAGTTAAGAACCTTCCTAAGCAAAAAAGACTATTCGGACGCAGCCCTAGTCTCACCCCTACTGTAGCTTAGTCCTCCGCAGTAATCAGGAAGTGAAGCAAACTGTACCTCAAACTGTACCAACAAATATTATAACAGTGCACAAATGACACAATAAATCGTGAAATCGGCCCATGGACATTCATAAGACGAATAAAATACACATTTTGTGACTATTTGTTCTTGTGAGAAAAAATTATAGACTTTGTATTCTGACCGCATTGACTTGCATGGAAACCGGATATGGAAACACCTATACTGGAGCCAACCGCAGTGGCGCTAGTGAGCAACGTCTCTCAACAAGACCAGGAAGTACGCTTCAAAAACGAAGTCTGGTTTTGGCTGGTTTTTGAGTCAGAGATATAAGGCATTTTCTCTAAGGACGCACTGATTGATTGACCACTGATCGTTATCAGCTGATAATACTGCTAATGTTTTTGCTAGTTCGAAAAGAACCAATTGTCAGTTTCGATTATGTCCTGTCAATCAAAAATTGTATATTTGTAACAGTGTAAATATTAATCTTGTAGTATTATAGTTAAATTCATTTTTAATTTGGGCACACCAACCATTTTTTTGGTAGGCCTTTTTTTTATAAACGGTGCATCTAGTTTTGTCGATGGTAGGCTTTTATTTTATGGTATATTCCGGTGCACTGTGGGTAACCTACAGCAGTGTAGGATTGCCATGCAGCGGGTAAGCTGGTTCTTATTCACTCTAATAAGTGAATTTAAAACCATTTATATTGTCACACGGTGTGTACAAGTAATCAATATCATATAATATTGTATTATAACGCATAGCTAATACAATTAGCTTAGTATTCTGTTAAATGCGTAATTGTCGTCTTTGAGGCTATGCGAATGCCACGTTGCACTTTGGTTAGCTGCGATGCTAGCTTTATCCAGAACATTCGTGTAACAAGTTGTTAATGTAGATATCTTTTTTTTTTTTTTTATTCAAGAGTGAGCAAGCTGTGCTGAACCACTTATTCACCTTCCTGA
This sequence comes from Anguilla anguilla, assembly GCF_013347855.1. NCBI lineage: Eukaryota > Metazoa > Chordata > Actinopteri > Anguilliformes > Anguillidae > Anguilla > Anguilla anguilla. The sequence goes on along the minus strand of NC_049210.1, from coordinate 27,783,128 downwards.
ACAGACTGATTGTGTGTGTCCCATTACAGGTATGATCATGTGTTTGTTATATTAACCATTTGGCTCACGTTCACCATTTTAATAAGTAGGCCTAAAGGCTGTTCATTCGCGTTTGTCGACTGGAATATGCCTGCTTCTGTAACATTCCCGAGGGTGGCAGCAGAGGACCATTTGTAAATTAATTATTCCCTTGTTAAAAAAACGTATGGGCATTCAGAGCATAGGATTATATGACAGTCATTTTAATATATTTTATTTTATTTCATTTGTAAGTTTATTTTATTTAGATTATTTACTATACGATCACAATGTAAAGACTACAATGTTAAGTTTTTCAAGCCAACAGGGTAACCTACAGCAGTGTAGGATTGCCATGCAGCGGAGTGAGCAAGCTGCAAACTTATTTACCTTCCTGAACAGACTGGTTGTGGGTGTACCATTACAGAATAAAATACTTGAATGCTCCATCCACCTTGACTCCTGTACCGTGTATGAAGCAGTGAGCAGAACAGGGAAACATAGCGGTCACATTGGTGCCGTGACCCGTTGATTCTTCGATCAAGTTGGTGCTTCATCTTCACGACCCGGGGACCCTTCTGCTTGTCCATGTGGAGTCAGGTGGACATATAAATGGACTGACATAATTCAAATTTTTCTTTCTCTTTCTGCTCAGGTGTGAATGTTTTATATTTGAGTCAATTCAGTCGGTTTTGATATTGTGCATATTTTCATCTGGCATTTTAGGATGAGTTATGTTCAGAGAGATTTCAGCACTCCACTGAATGAAAGTATTGGGTGGGGTAGGGGTAGAGGTGTTTTGATTATACCTACATCATTGCAGTTTGATAGTCCTGTTCATGGTGATGTTGGGATGGTGGATAGTCAGGGTTCCGCCGAGGCTCCTTTAGTCAGTGGGAGCGGGGTTCCTTCCCAGAGCCATGACATAGGTGTCACAAGGTCTCAGGGCGTCAGTACCTCCACACCAAACCCTACCACTCATACTGCTGATTTAGTGAGTCAAATGGGAGATGTAATTCAGCAAGTCAGTCAGCAGCTTGCATATGACATAATCACTCACCTCAGTAAATCCGTTAGTGCCACACCACCAAATGCTACTGCCACGCACACTGACACGAACACCTCTGCGTCACAAGTACTAGGCCTCTCCCAAGTCCAGCTGGTGTCCCACAGGAAGGTGAAGGAGCCTCCTAGCTTCAGAGGGGATGGCTCTGATTCTGTTTCTGTGTGAGAGTGGGAAGACCTTGTGAAATTACATTAAGAGAGGGAATTTAAGAACTGAGGAGCAGGCAGAGGAGATTCTCATTCATCTTAGAGGCAAAGCTAGAGATGTAGTCAGGTTCGGTACAAGAAACAGTGACATCGATATTACCCACAACCCTGAGGCTATTTATGGCCTTCTCCGGAAACACTTTTACACAGTCCCAAGCTCACCTCTTCCGCTGGCAGACTTTTACACTGAGAAGGATGAGGACGCATTTGACTACTGGCTCAGGCTGAACCGTGCAGTGGACCTTGCCATTGAACGCCTGAAGGAGCAAGTCATTGGATTGCCCAAGCACAGAGGTGGCATGGATGTTCAGAAGGAACTGTCCCTCCAAAGAGCTTGCCATGACGTTCAGGTCAAAAACGGCTGACAAGTGGTCTGCGCATGTGCATAACTGTTTTTACTGGTTGTCAGAAATATCACATTGTAACAAACTCAGCAGGGAGCAGGCAGGAATCAAACTCAGCCTTGCCTGGGTGAGAGGCAGCTACCCGAACCACTGCACTAAAGATGAATTCACCATTACCAGAGCAGCTAACCAGCATACTGCGCAGATCACTACACTACTCTCCAAAGAACACAGAATGTACCTCACGCTCGCACTCCACTCACAAGTTGCAACCAGCTGAGGACACTGCCCTCACCAGCATACACCAACAATGGACTCAAGGCAGAGACCAGGCAGATCAGGGAAAACACTTATTACACACTTTTATTGTATGCATAATGTAAGCTTGACCCTAACAGTGGAGAATGTCTGAAGGCCAAAACTCCGTGCACAACATTCTATCAATGGTTAGGCACTGGGCCGCAGTCAGTGGGATGGGTCTTAGGCCTAGGGGATGTCCGTAAGGGCTCAGTTGGCAGGCTCAATACTGAACATTTTCAGATTAAATTATAATGCTGAGAACTGTGGTACACGTCATGTGGTGCAGGCCACAGGAACCCCGCCCTCCCTGTCATCAGCCACCACTCTGCTCAACTTCACCGTTGTCTCACTGGCCCAGCCTGCAGCAGCATGGACAGGGCTGAGTGTCACCACCTCCACTCCACACTCAGACCTGGACAGCATTGCAGGGCCTATCATTCAATAATGCAATCAGGCCGCCATCAGCATACCAGTGCTTGTTCCAAACTGGTTTCCCCTTGCCTGAGTAGCTGACCCTATATACAGTGCCTTTCAAAAAGTATTCAGAGCCCTTCATTTTTTCCACATTTTATGATGTTAGTCTTATTATAAAATGGACTTAATTCATTTTTATTCTCATCAATCTACACACAATATCCCATAATGACAAAGGTGCCTTTTGGCAAACTCCAACCAGGCTGTCATGTGCCTTTTACTGAGCAGTGGCTTCCGAAACAGGATGCACCTGAGCTAAATTTTGAGTGTCATAGCAAAGGGTCTGAATACTTATGTAAATGTGATATTTCAGTTTTTTATTTTTAATAAATTTGCAAAACAAAAACCTGTTTTCCTTTAATCCTGATTAAATATACCGTTATTGATTATATTGTTCATCAACATGAGATAATGTTTTCTGCAAAAATACCACAATCAAGGATTCAATGTATATTTGTTAAAATGAATCGTAAAGCAGTTTCTGACAGAAAAAAAATTAAATTTACCTTCTCTACGCGTAGGCTACTCAATCTGTTCATTCAAAATTCCACAAAATTTAGTGCCTAATTGTCAATTAGACAATGTATTCATTTTATTATCTGTTATATTAACAAGGCTAAATGAAAGCCTTGTTGAAGCCTTGAAAGCCTAAATAAATGCACAATTAAAATTCAATAAATTGTTTTTATTGTAAATAGGCTACAGGCAATGCACTCATCCAATAAGCAAAGTACTAGGCTAGGCTTAAATAAATTTCAAATTACATGCGAACCAACTTTCTATTAACTTCTGGAACACTTTATAGCCTGCCTGCAACAGCAATTTATATCCGTATATGCTGCTGACGCTGAATGCCCACAAAGATTATAGGAACATGAAATGAAATTGTTAAAAATAACAATGTTTAATTAACACCCAATTAATACATTACTTTGCATTGTTCTGTTTTCATGCATTTATCTCCAACTGAACAAAACTTCAAATTAAGGACTAAAGATTAGAGTCATGCCCATTGAATCCTTATGTACTGTTGTGGTGAAATATAATTAAATATACAATACTGAAACAATGATCAATACTGGTTTATATCATTGAACTGACAATGAAGGGTATAAAATAAGCCTAAATAAGACACTCATCCTTTTGTATTAAATCATCACATCTCTCAATGTATGCATTCCATGTTCCTTATACAATTGCTTTGTTAAATACTCACACACAATCTAATGAAATTGGTTCTTAATGATTACAGCATTGATTTGCATTGCCACTGGGAGAGCCTTTTCAAAATCTGTATAACAAAGAGGCATTGATCATAAATCTAGAAACCACTAAAATACTTCAGAACAACGCACAATATGAGATGCCAGATACAAACTCCTGATATGATTATTCACTATTAGGCCTTTTTTTCCTCAGCAGGCTATTTCAGTCATTACAGTATCTTAAAGAATCAAATGTGGTTTTAATTAGTTAGATGCTACTGTAGACATTAAAGTAAATCTCACTTTAACTACTTTACACACATGCCAAATCTGGCTAATCCTTGCCCATTTAGGGGTACCCTATTTAAACCTTTATAACTCCAGATTAAATTAGATTATATTCATAATTTAGGAAGAAATAAAGTGCCAAAAGAGCGTAAGAGCGTCTGCCAAACGCCTGTAATGTAATGTATAGAGACAGAGCACAACGCATCATACTCTGAAAACCACGCCCACCGGAGGGGAAAACAATCGGCGCCACAATATGCAACCGAGGGCTGAAATGCTAACAAAATGTCTGTAGCTAGCTAACAACATTAGATTTAAGCATGTCAAAGGATTATTTTAGCACCCTATGTCTACCTACATTAGTCTAGCTCTAGCTTGCTACTGTCTGCCACAGCATTTCCACAATCTGGGGATGCAACCGCCATTCCCCGTAAAGTGGGTTTCCCCTTGACAACAGATCTGCGCCCGTGTTTAGAATGCCTGGAACACGGGTCGCGCGTATTGACAGAAAGTGACGGCTGCTCCAGACCAGCAGTCTTTGGGCTAGACAGTGGAGCTGGAGGGAGCGCATGCCACCTTGCCGACTGACACATGCAACCGCAGTCGTGTTGTCGCAGTGGATTAGCACATGATGTCCCCTTAGACGGGGGATAAAATATCTGAGAGCTATCCAAATGCTTAGTAGCTACAGATAATTGGTGTGAGCTGAGCGTAGCTGGATTGGCCAGGTCTGTGAGCATGTGAGCTGGAAATGCTACTGCTTTGAAATTTTACTATTTGGATTTTGTTCTGCTGAAAACGTTTATCTTGAGACTGTCTTCTATCTTTTGAGTTGTACCTACCAAAATCAAGAGTGTGAGGGAACGCTAGCTGACGTTAGCTAGCTGGGGAGACATGGACAAATTTTTGCTGAAGAGAAAAGATCCTGTCTCTGATCAACATCAACTGTCAACATCCGAAGGGGACGCACGCTCAACATCAAAAACAACCGAGCCTCCTGAAAAGCGAAAGAGAGCAGCGAGGAAATGCCAGGAGGAATACCTGAAATATGGATTTACATTTGCAGAACAGGGTGGAGTAGAAGTGCCACAGTGTGTCATATGTACAGCTCGCCTCTCGAACGAATGCATGAAACCGTCAAAGCTACTCAGACACCTGGAAACGAACTACAGCAGTTTGAAAAATAAACCTTTGGATTATTTCAAGGAGAGTTTAAAGGTTTTCAAAGGTCAGCAGTCTTTAATAAGACAGACATTGAAGGTGAGTTCCAACGCCCTTAAAGCCTTTTCAAGTAGCACTACGAGTTGCGCAAGTAAAAAGCACACTCTGTTGCAGAGCCTTTAATACTGCTGTCTGTCCTTGACATTTGCAAAACGATGTTTGGAGCAGAATATGGGGATAAACTCAAATGCATTCCTTTGTCTGACAACTCAAAATCCCGCAGAATTGATGAAATCGCATCTGATGTCAAAATTCAGCTGATCGAAAAACTTAAGTCCACTGAATTTGCAATACAATTGGATGAATCAACAGATATCGCCAACGTCGCACAGTTAATCGCTTTCTTGCGTTTCATTGATGATGGCGAGATATCGGAAGAATTTTTATTTTGCAAACAGCTGACCGGTCGCACTACCGGTGTTGATGTTTTCAAAGTAATTGATGACTTTTTCAGAGACAATGATATATCCTGGACAAAATGTGTAGCTTTGTGCACTGATGGAGCGATGGCGCATGTAAAGCAAGCTGCCCCCGAAATAATGTGGACACACTGTGCTGCATCGGGAAAACCTTGCCGCTAAAGAGTTATGTCCTGAACTCAGCAATGTACTTGGAACAGTCAAGGTTGTTAACTTTATTTTAAAAAAAGGGCATTGAACACACATCTTTTTGCATCTCTGTGCGAGGAAATGGGCGACCAGCACAGCGCTCTTTTATTTCATTCAGAAGCAAGGTTGCTTTTGCGAGGAGCTGTGTTAACACGAGTACTTGAATTGTGTTCAGCAATACATTAATTTTTGGTTTCCCAAAACCCACTCGAATGGGCCAGCTGTTTTGAAGACAATGTCATGTTGTCAAAACTAGCATATCTCACAGATCTCTTATCTGAATTAAACAAGCTGAATTAATCGATGCAGGGGCGCAATGCAAATGTCATTCAGTTGCATATGACAAGCTCAAGGGATTTGTGAAAAAAGTCAAGAGATGACAGTCGCGAGTGGCAGAAGGGAACATTTCCATGTTTTCCTCGTTGGAAGAGATCGCCCAAAACAATGCAATCACATGACTTGTGAAGTGCATCATCTGCGCTCACTTGAAAGGAATTGAAAAACAGTTTGAAAAGTACTTTCAGGAGTCAGAGTATTGGCATCGTGACAGAACGTGGATTCAGTTTCCATTCGCAGAGAATGCAACACATGGCTAAAGTTTATCTAGCATTGAAGAGGACCAGCTAATTGAACTGTTCAGTGATAGCATTCACAAGAACAGTTACCAGACAAAAACTCGCACACAATTCTGGACTGGTTGCCAGGTTGAATTCCCTGATCTCACCTCAAAGGCAATGAAACGCCTTTTGCCCTTTGCCACCACTTACAGTATTTGTGTGAAAGTGCATTCTACAACCAGAGAATGACCCGAGACTTAGCTTATCCACAATCTCCCCAAGGATAGATCAGCTGAGTGACTCCCACCAGGGTCAGGTTTCCCATTAAACTTAAGTAATGTTGCGTTGATTTTTAATATTAATGAATCATTAATAATTGTTCATCTTTTCTTTCAATGACAGTGTTTAAGTAGATTGAACGACAGATTAAAATCCCCAATACACAAACAAATTTCATTTATTATTGAGGGGGTCCCTGGTTTCTCCTTTCGTCTCCACAGGGGTCCCTGGTCGAAAAAATGTTGAAAACCCTTGCTCTAATCAAATAGCTTTTCAGTAGCGAAGCTCTTTTAGTGATCAAGTAGTGCGGTAGCGTCCACACAAGCTACATTTTCCCAAGCATTTCTGAAGCTCAAGCGCAGCGGAGCTTTCTGCTGCGGTCTGAAATAAAACTGCTAAGGATCAGTAAATGACGCCATCGCCATACATGGACCTGTAGCCTATGTGTAGCCAACAGAAGCACTTCTGTATGACGGTGACATCACGTACCAATCCTTGGGCTGATGCCTGGAATACTTGGAACTGTACTTCCCGCTAGGGTTTTCAACACACTTGTCCCTGGTTACGGTTATAGCCTACACTTCGTTGTACATCGCTCTAGATAAGAACATCTGCCAAATGCTTGTAATGTAATGTAACATATAGGAGGGAAGAGGTGGGGAAAAATGAGGGAACAGAGGAAAAGTTGAAAAGTTCATATTACTCTGAAATATGACTTGCATTGGCAGTAAGGTGCATGATTGTCCATGGATGTTAGAATTAAGTGTGCCTTGATACTTGAATAAGACAAAATTGTAGAATTTTATTTCTTTTGTAGGGGATCCACCCAACTAAAATGGCCCCCTTGGAATGAAGTTGGTTCAATGTAAAAAAAATAAATAAATAAAAGCTTTGATGTAGTAAACTACTTTTTCCATGTTGCTGTAGCTTGCTACATTTCTCTGGGGGTAGCTTCAGTGTAGTGAAGCTTCATTTAATGTAGAGTAACTGGTAGCTTAGCTCACTACACTTTCCAAGTAGCTTCGCCAACACTGATTATAACCAAGCGGCCAAAACCAGACTTCGTTTTTGAAGCTCATTTCCTGGTGTTGTAGTTCCTGGTTGCTCACTAGCGCCACTACGGATGGCTCCAGTATAGGTGTTTTCATATCCGGTTTCCATGTAAGTCTACGGTACAAATGAGATCAAAATACAAAGTCAATAATTTTTTCTCACAAGAACAAATAATCATAATAGGTGTATTTTATTCGTCTTATGACTGTCCATGGGTCGATTTCATGATTTATTGCGTCATTTGGGCACAGTGCCAATATTTGTTCTGGACCAATGAGGTACAGCTTGCGTCACTTCCGGATTACTGCGGAGGACTGAGCTACAGAAGGGGCTACAGTCTATGGTCACGGTCCGCCTGTGCTAAGTCTGAAAATACAGGCATCCCATTTCGTGGTGATTTAATTATGGCGTGTGCTATTTACAGCTGCACTAGACGACCATAAAAATCTCCTCCTAAGTTTTTCGGTAGCCGAGTCATTATTACTGTTTCCTTTAGCCTACTTAACCAAATAATTACTTGGCAGAAAGCGTAGTCAGCTTGCTATATTTGATAGTCCAGTAGTAGCCTATGCTACAACAGTTCGCAACTTCGGCTACCAAGCCATTTGGCTAGCTAGCTAACCTTAACCGGCAAACATTCAATCTGCCAGACGTGTTTGACGGCTTGTCAGTCGTGTACATTCCGTAAATGTCTACCTGGGCCATGCTTCACGCATGTGACAAAGCTAGGCTACTATAATCCCGATTTTGGGATAAACACTTTTTCAGTTTCACGAAGCGAAGTCTCAAGGTTCATTTGCTGAATATACAACACACGATGAAATCACACACAGAATTTAACGAAATTAACCATCTTGGCATTTAGAAAGGATCATGTTTTTAGCATTTAAGAGACCGACAAGCTAGGCATTTAAGACCGTGGTTCTCAGAATCGGTTCTGGGGGCTCCTTGCGTCTATTGGCTTTTCTCCATTGGTTTTGATGATTTACAAGAAAAAAATAATAGCCTAATATAATAATAATTAGAAATTCGATGTAGGCTACATCATTTTTGTCTTCATGCACCAGGTGGAAAACTTGCTGTACAAAGTGCGTTGTCATATTTACACGCCTGCAGATCAGCTATTAAAATACTTGGTAGATTTGTTAATTATTATTCGATAGAAAGTGATTTGCGAACGATCGGTCAGCTAGCGTCACCCAGCAAGTGAACACCACAAACGGCGATGGAGTAGCTAGTAGCAGTTACTGGCTCATTAACTGACTGTGGCGAAAACCTATGACGATAACTTGCTCGGTTAACAGCAGATCTACCAGACAGTTATACGAAAATTAGCCTAGTCAAATCACCAGTAGCCTACACGTCTCTGATTGATTGACCATCAGTGTAGTCAATGTTATTCCCCTGTGGTTCATATTGCTAATTCGTGAGCTAACCACGGATAGCCTACCTAGCTCACTGGCAAGCTGATATGCTAGCTAAGCATATTCGTTTTGCTGAGAAACATAAATTGAAGATAACTGAACATAGCCTAATTGTATTTTTAATGTCATACATATAACGTGATTACATGACACAGTACAGTCACGGATGGAAATTAAACTCAGTAAACATCTGATAATATATTTTAAAACGTAACGGCAGACAGTCAACTAGCCTCGTTCAGGTTGATGGGCTTTTCCGCACCGGACTGTCAATCAAATTCTAAAAATCACAAGACCGCTTAACTCTATGGTTTTGGCTCCAAATCGAGAAAATGGCCGCGCCCGCCATTGAGCTTCAAAATGTGTTTTAGAGACCCACGTAGAGTCAATGGGTGACGTCACAGTAGCTTTGTCCATATTTTTTACAGTCTCTGATTATAACACATGAAAAAATACTGACTAACATTATAGCTTATGTAGCAGGAAGAAGTGCTTTAAACTCAATTAACTTATTCAGCTATAAGTGCTTCGAGTCCATTTATATATTAACACAGAAGTTAGTCACCAACATGAAACATGTTCAGGGTTTAACCAAACAAATGCGGCGCTGGCTATTTTTAATGTGGCGTTTGCTTGCCGTTTGCTTAGCATAGGTAAACATAACACACCTTCTGCTGAACACATGTACCAATATTTAAACCGTGGCAGCTCATATGAACAACTTCGTTTACGTATTTCATTAATTGAGCATGAATTTAACTTGGCGCCGCTAACCGGAGCTAGTCTCCTTCACATCAAAGAGCGAACGTGTTAACAAGCTAAAAGCAAACTCACTCACCAAGAATGAAAGAATAAGAAAACAGTAAGGCGCACTCCCGGTAGCTCAACTGAGGGCATAAACCTTCCTACAATTAATGTGTAGCCAATTATATCATATTCTGATAAAACTATGAACTTATTTGAACACAATCTACTCACGGAATGTTTTCTGCCTTTTCAGTCTCACTCCCCAGCTGATCATGCAGTGCACGTATGCTAGAAGTGTCACTCAAAATCAATTAAAGGCGGGACTACTTTATTTTTCACTTATGATAAGCTAAGTGAGAGCTCCTGACCTCACTCTTTTTAAAGTCTTTTTTATGTCCCCCTCAATGTTGAGAGAGCATTGAATTGTGCCCCCATTAATTTAGTTATTTAAATATCATTATATCGTAGAAAACAGAATATAGCTATACGTTAAGGTTCAGAAGCAGCATGTTGCAGGTGTGTGTGTGTTGGGAGGGGGGAGGAGGGAGGGGAGCTCTCAGAGACTAAAAAATATGGACAAAGCTACTGTGACGTCACCCACTGACTCTCCATGCGTCTCGAAACCACGGCTGCGTACGAAGTCAAAAAAATTACGTCCTTTGTCTTTTCCTAACCACTTTTCCTTGACCTCGATGGAAAACGTCACAAGGTTAAGGAAAGATGTGAAGGAGAATTCAAAAGGAAAAGACAACCGGGGTGCTAAGAGAATCCGACTGCTCTTACACTAATAGGCTACGTAATTATGCAACGGCGGGTGTTATTGATATGGGTCTGCCGTGGTGAAACTACAGTGTTCCTAAGATGGACTACTAAAAGCGCATCTTAGATACTTCGCCCCGTATGTTCTTACCGTGTTGTTTCATGCAGGCTATATAAACGTGGACAACCCGGTGAAAAATATAACTTTATTACCAAGGTTGGAATAGAAATAAAAAAAAGGAATATTGGCTACCAGTCACAAAAGTGAAACTAAATGGTTGTCACATTGAGAATGGTTGCACACGCTCACCCTCCTGTCCACTCATATTTATCGACATGAACCCCAATTAGTATGATTGTATGAAAATAATTGTTAAATTTATGCAAGATAGGTAGAACATGTTAGGACTACAAATTTACTACTGCACATATCATCATTCTTATGTTTCAAACATGTTGAATCAAAAACATCTGGATAAAAACGTCTCATATCCCTTTTTCTTGAAAGATAGATTTCTGCGTTATGGTTAATATGCTGATTATGATCTGATTATAAGCCTATGCATATAATAGCTTAAGAACCACCACACAACTCAGTCATGTTGATCGTTTGTTCTCGTGAACGGCCGAATGGTGCGTCGTTTTAAATGTTGCTGCTGCAAGGAATTGTGGGACAGCATTGTCTCCTTTATTTTCGTAAAAAGGATGGTCCAGTGTTCGCTATGCTAAAGGAGATAAGAAAGGAAGCATTGAAGCACTTTTTTTGTTAGCATTTAGAGAATTCGAACAGCTCTTATCATGGCTGCCACTCAGATACTTCTGGGTCATTTCACTCAGTTAAGAACCTTCCTAAGCAAAAAAGACTATTCGGACGCAGCCCTAGTCTCACCCCTACTGTAGCTTAGTCCTCCGCAGTAATCAGGAAGTGAAGCAAACTGTACCTCAAACTGTACCAACAAATATTATAACAGTGCACAAATGACACAATAAATCGTGAAATCGGCCCATGGACATTCATAAGACGAATAAAATACACATTTTGTGACTATTTGTTCTTGTGAGAAAAAATTATAGACTTTGTATTCTGACCGCATTGACTTGCATGGAAACCGGATATGGAAACACCTATACTGGAGCCAACCGCAGTGGCGCTAGTGAGCAACGTCTCTCAACAAGACCAGGAAGTACGCTTCAAAAACGAAGTCTGGTTTTGGCTGGTTTTTGAGTCAGAGATATAAGGCATTTTCTCTAAGGACGCACTGATTGATTGACCACTGATCGTTATCAGCTGATAATACTGCTAATGTTTTTGCTAGTTCGAAAAGAACCAATTGTCAGTTTCGATTATGTCCTGTCAATCA